>NC_041736.1:57326274-57933774 GCF_004115215.2 Ornithorhynchus anatinus
AGCCCCAGGTGGGACAACCCGATTCCCCTATGTCTACCCCAGCGCTTAGAACAGTGCTCGGCACATAGTAAGCGCTTAACAAATACCAACATTATTATAAAGGGAACAATTTAGGGTGACTACAGAAGGGAGTGGGAAAAGAGGAAATGAGTGCTTAGTCGGGGAAGGCCTCTTGGAGGAGATGTGCGGCTTTGAATGGGAGACAGTAATGGTCTGTCGGATGTGAAAAGGGAGGACACACCAGCCTAGAGGTAGGATGTAGGCTAAAGATGGGGGGCAAGAAAGATGAGATGGAGGTACAGTGACTAGTGACATCCAAAATGGTTGCCATGGCTCTATCTTTTTGAGTAGTATTTATTGAGTGCTTACTGTGTGTAGGGCACTGTACTAAGCACTTGGGAGAGTACAATATAATAGAGTTGGTAGACCCGTTCCCTGCCCACAACGAGCTTACAGTCTAGAGGGTGGTTCTCTGGCCTCACAACCACCCTGTGAATAACGGTGAGGTCTGAGCTCCCCATCCAAAAGTGTTGCAGGTATCACATGCTTTCATTCTGGGAAGCGGCATGGCCTAGTGGATAGAGTACGGACCTGGGAGTCAGAAGGACACGAGTTTTAATCCCAGCTCTGCCACTTGCCTGCTGTGTGACATAGGGCAGGTGACTTAACTTCTCTGGGCCTCAGTTACCTCATCTGTAAAATGGGGATTGAGACTGTGAGCCTCACATGGGACAGGGACTGTATCCAACCCAATTTGCTTGTGTCCACCGCAGGGCTTAGTGTAGTGCTTGACACATACTGAGTGTTTAACATATTATCATTATTATTATTATCATTACTTCATTGAAGGATGAGAGTTGATGGACTCTTCCTTTCTCCCCCTCCCCCTCCCCATGGGGAATGAGAAAAATCCTGGTTCAGAGCTCCCTCTTTTTAAGGTGACTAGAAGGAGGGGCTGTATGAGGAATGATTAGAATAAGCTTGCAGATAAACACTCCAAATTAATCAGCCCATCAAAACCTTTTTTCATTATTATAATTTTAATGATAATTTTTCATTAATAATAATAATTATTATAATAATAGTACTTGTTAAGCACTGACTATGCACCAAGCATTGTTCTAAGCACTGCGTAAATACAAGTTAATCAGGTTGGACACAATCCCTGTCCCACGTGGGGCTCACACTCTTAATCTCCATTTTACAGATGAAAAATGGCCCAGAGAAATGAAGTGACACAGCAGACAAGTGGGGGAGCCAGGATTAGAACCCAGGTCCTTCTGACTCCCAAGCCTGAGCTCTATCCACTACGCCACACTTCTTCTCATATCAGCCCATCTTCCTCCCAGGTGATACAGTGTCATAATGATGGATGAAGTCCATCTTCAGAGGCATCAGCTCCAAAAATTATAATCAGTCTAACGTGAAATAACTAAAATTGACATCCTTTATACGTACTGACCTTTGCTCCATAGGTGATCTTTGTACCTTTAAACATGTGGTCAAGTGGCTTTGAGCCAAGTGGGTTAAACAGCCTGGGCTAGACTACTTGGCCTTTCACTTTATAAGAGTTGACAAAATTTGGAATTTTTCGATTGGATTGTTATTCTTCTTAATGTTAGAACACAATAGGAGAAGAGAGAAGGAGCTGGTAAGATTAAATACCAAATCCAGTGACTCTCCCCACCCAAAATAAAAAATGTGTCAGTCCAACTAAAACAGGGCCTGATTGAAGCCAATGCATACGAAGAGTAAAATCTTCATGAAACCACAGATTAAGTGTCACATAAATATTTACCTTGACAGTGGTAATGAGGAATGTGCAGGGAAGACAAAATCCTTCTGCTTAGTCAGTCTTCAGAAATGTCAGCAGGAAGGCAGGCCTGGAAAATGGCGTGAAACCACCAGCTGAGGGTCAGAAAGACTAAGCAGTGAGCAAGTGAGAACTTTACTGGATATTAAAATCTAACCCTTCAGCCTTGAGACTATCCTTTTTCAGCTGCTAAATACCCACCGCCATCAAACAGTAGTATTTATTATGAGGCTTAGTGTGAGCCAAGTATGTACTAAGGTCTTGGGAGAATACAATTAGAATTAGTAGATCTGGTCCCTGCCCTCAGAGAGCTTACAATCAATCAATCAAATTTATTGAGCATTTACTGTGCGCAGAGCACTGTATTAAGTGCTTGGGAAAGTATGATACAATGGAGTTGATAGCCACCTGCCCAAAGGAGCGTACAAATGCTCGTGACTATTCTATTTGTAAATATTGTTTCTGTCTCTCCTGTTAGAGAATAAGCTCCCAGTGGACAGGGAACATGTCTTCCTATGCTCTTAGTACAGTATATTGCACCAGGTGGGACTCAATAAATAGTAATACTTCTCCTCCTTTTCTTCTCATCCTCTTCCTCCATTCCCCTTCTTTTTTATCCTCTCCCTTAATTTGGTTCCCCTCTTCCTTCTCCTATTTCCCCTCTCCCCTCCTCCTTTCCCCTTCTCCTTCTCTCCCTTTTACCTCTTTTCCACCCCCCCCCCGTTTCCCAGTCTCGTATTCTTCTCCATCTGCCTAGCAGAATGAAGTAGCGTTATTGACTCTGCCTCCTCAGTCTCAGTTTTCTGAGGCCAAGCCAGTTGAAACTGACATTTTAACTCAGTGCCAGAGAAGCTGGGGTTCTTGCCATGAGAAAGTTCTGGAGTGCCAGGGTTATCTCCTCCGGGCGTGGCAGGACTGGTAAAATTCCCTTTCTTCCCTTTCCAAAGCCCCAGGCTGCAATGCCACCTCAAACCTGCCTGTCTATTTTTATCATTTATAGCTCAAGCACCCCACCTTTTTTATTTTCCTTTTTCACTTACCTCAGCTGTCAGGAAGGTGGACGAAGCTGTGGTTGCCAAGTTGTGGAAATGAAAAAGGGAAGAGGCGAGGAGGGTGCTGGGGGAGAGTTTCTTCTGCACCGTTGGGATCCTGGAAGAAAAGCTGCCGTTAGGATTGTATCCAAGGGAAGCAGCGTGGCTTAGTGAAAAGAGCAGGGGCCTGGAGTCAGAGGACCTGGGTTGTAATTCCAGCTCCTCCACTTGTCTGAAATGTAACCTTGGGCATGTCACTTTGCTTCTCTGCCTCAGTTCCTTCATCTGCAAAATGGGGATTCATTACCGAGTTCTCTTCTGTGTTGACCATGAGCCCATGTGGCCTCATTATTTTTTATCATCCCAGTGCTTAGTACAGTCCTTTTTTTTTATAATGGTGTTTATTAAGCACTTACTATGTGCCAGTCACTGTACTAAGTGCTGGGGTACATACAAGATAATCAGGTTGGATACAGTCCCTGTCCCACATAGGGCTCCCGGTCTTAATCCCCATTTTACTGATGAGGTAACCGAGGCATAGAAAAATGAAGTGACTCGTCCAAATTCCCACAGCAGACAAGTGGCAGAGCTGGGATTAGAACCCAGGTCCCCTCTGACTCTCAGGCCCCTACTCTTTCCAGTAGGCCACGCTGCTTGACATACAATAAGCAGTTAACAAATACCACAGTTATTATGATTATTATGAGGATGCATCACTGAGGGAGAATCGCTTACACACCATCCCCATGCAAACCCGGTAAGACACCTTTTCTGGCCCCTGGCCATTCTGGGTGAGCACTGACTGCTCGTCAGTGGTTAAGAGGGAAAGGTAGGTTCTACCATGAGCAGGATATGAGCTTTCGTTATTTCTGCGGTAGTGGTCATGGTCTGTGCTGCGTCATCCACCCTCTCTGGGCCTGTCCCCCCAGGGGAAAAGCACCACTGCAGCTGAACTCTAGAGAGTCCCTTTCTTTTTTCTTTTTGCAGTCTTCTTCAGGAGTACAGGCTTCCTACCCTTGGGCACATCTTCTGTGTTCAGGAATGGATGTCGGGGGAGTTCCTCAGTTCGAGGGTGAGAGTTGCTGGTCTGGAAGGCTGTTACACTTTGAAAAACACAAATTTCCAGCGTGGCTAGCAGGTAGAGCACGGGCCTGGAAATCAGAAGGATGTGGGTTCTAATCCCGGCTCTGCCACCTGTCTGCTGTGTGATCTCGGGCAAGTCACTTCACTTTTCTGTGCCTCAATTACCCCATCTGTAAAATGGGGATAAGATGCTATTGATGCCTGTCTACTTGTTTTGATGTCTGTCTCCCCCCCTTCTAGACTGTGAGCCCATTTTGGGGCAGAGATTGTCTCTACTGCTGAATTGTGCTTTCCAGGTGCTTAGTACAGTGCTCTGCACACAGTAAGCGCTCAGTAAATACGACTGACTGACTGACTGAATGAAAAGACTGTGAGCTCGGTGGGACAGGATCTGGGTCCAACTGGATTAACTTGTACCTACCCCAGTGCTTAGAACAGTACTAGGCATGTAGTAAGTGCTTAATAAGTTGCATTACTATTATTAATATTAATAATGATTATAAAAATTCCCTGGGGGCCGATTGCTTTCCCTCATTAGTTTTATAGTGTATAAACAAACCCATTCCGAGGCCCTCCTTGATGTCTCTCAGACAGTGGGGTGGAGACGAAGGAGTTGGAGCATGTCTTAATTATGTACTAAGTTTGGATTGGTAGCAGTGGTTCCCCAGTAGTAATCAGAGGCTCCAAATTCCCTATATAGGGAAGCAACGTGTAGGGAAACAGTGAGGCCTAGTGGAAAGAGCCTGAGCCCAGGAGTCAGAGGACCTTGGTTCTAATTCCGGGTCCACCACTTGCCTGCTCCGTGACCTTGGAAGTCACTTCATTTTTCTGTGCTTCAGTTTTCTCATCTGTAAAATGGGGATTAAATGCCTGTTATCCCTCCTATTTAGACTGTGAGCCCCATGTGGGACTGTGCATGACCCGATTATCTTGCAAAAATAATAATTGTGGTATTTGTTAAGCACTTATTATGTGGCACACACTCTACTAAGCACTGGGGTAGACGCAAGATAATCAGGTCCCATGTGGGGCTCACAGTCTAAATAAGGAAGGAGATCAGGTATTGAGTCCCCATTTTGCCAACTGAGGCACAGAGAAGTGAAGTGACATGCCCAAGGTCATACAGCACGTAAGTGGCGGAGTCGGGATTGGAACCCAGGTCCTCTGACTCCCAAGACCGAGCTCTTTCCATTAGGCCACGCTGCTTCTCTAACTACCCCATCGCTTAGTATAGTGCTCGGTACACAGTGAGTGCTTATCAAATGATAACTTATTATTATCATTTGGCTTTAACATTCAAACGCATGGCATTTCCAGTGGTCGGAAGTGGTGTGCTCCCTTCTAAAAGAGCAGGCACATTTGCCTAGAAATGAACATATTCCAAATGTCACCTGTTGAGCAATTAGCATTGATTATTATAATTTTTGGAAGCTGTACTGGCTGTTTTGCTAACCTCTTGGGAACGCTCCCTTCTGCCAACCCAGAAGATGTTATCATTTTAATTGATGCATTATTATAACAAAGCAAGCAAGAGTCCTGCTTATCTCTGTTGATGTGTTTTGGGTGTGACACCAGGAATCCATTTGTCCATCTAAGATCTCTCCAGGCATCGTCACTATTTATTCTCTGAGATATTTCCGTCTCTGTTCACAGGGACTCTATCTCCAATAGCAACCCTATGAATATTGAAGAGTTTTAGACCAGGGGACCAAGTTACTTGATTCTTTGCGGTGGTTTCCTATACACATTCAGAACTGTAAAATGTAAATGTGTTCACAGGATACATTTGATGTTTCAACGTGGTGGGTGCGATTCCTGCCCCCAAGGAGCTAGCTTTCAGTCAATCAATCGATTGTATTTATTGAGCCCTATGTGCAGAGCATTGTACGGAGCGCTTGGTCCAATGCAACAGAATTAGCAGAAACGTTCCCTGCCCATAATGAGTTTCCAGTCTAGAGGATAGTTTTCAATAGAATGAGATTGTCCCGAGGTGCATTTTCCTCTCTCCTGTTGTCTCAGAACGAAAGGATGGTTGACCCTGTGCCAGAGGTTAATTCTCCTAGTCCTTTCTCTGCTTTGGGAATGTCCAGCCTGTTCCTACCTCTGACCAATAAATATCGTTGGTGACCGCCTCTGACCAATAAATATTGTTGGTGACCGATGAGTACAGTTCATTTCTCTAATTTTGTATTCCCCATGCCACTGCTTTTTAAAGTCCTGTACAACAGAGGCTGTTTACTTTCCTGTTTGAGGGAAGCTCTGTATCAGGATTTCCTTGACCAGCCCTAAACTCTGCCTGCCCTTTCTAGACTTATCAAAAGGAAATCCTTGAGGTGACATTTCAGTAATAGTAGCATGGAGAAGCAACGTGGTCTAGTGGATAAAACAAGGGCCTGGAAGGCAGAAAGATCTGGGTTCTAATGCCGCTCCGCCACTTGTCTGCTCTATGTGACCTTGGGCTAGTCACTTAACTTCTCTGTGCCTCAGTTACCTCATTTGTAAAATGGGGATTAAGGTTGTGACCCCCATGTGAGACATAAACTGTGTCCGGCTATCTACCCCAGAGCTTAATACAGTGCCTGGCACATAGTGAGTACTTAATTCTGTTGCACTGTACTCTTCCAAGTGCTTAGTACAGTGCTCTGGACAGAATAAGTGCTCAATAAACACCACTTATTGATTGTTTAGCAATCAGTGATGGGGTGAATGTCAAGTGCTTAAGGAATACAGATCCAAGTGTATAAGTGATACGGAAGGGAGAGGGAGTTGGGGAGATGAGGACTTAGTCAGGAGGGGCCTCTTGGAAGGGATGTGATTTTAGGAAAGCTTTAAAGGTGGGGGAGTAATTGTCTGTTGGATATGAAGAGGGAGGGAGTTGCAGGCCAGAGGGAGGACGTGGGAAGTCTTGGCAGCAAGATAGATGAGCTCAAGATACATTGAGTAGGTTGACATTAGAGGAACGAAGGGTGCGGACTGGATAATAATAGTAACAATAATGATGATGATGATGATGGTATTTGTTCAGCACTTACTATGTGTCAAAACACTATTCTAAACACTGGGGTAGATACAAACTATTCAGGTTGGACAAAGTCCATATCCCATGTGGAGCTAAGCAGTGTGACTCAGTGGAAAGAGCCTGGGCTTGGGAGTCAGAGATCATGAATTCTAATCCCGGCTCCGCCGCTTGTCCGCTGTGTGACTTTGGGCAAGTCATTTCACTTCTCTGGGCCTCAGTTACCTCATCTGTAAAATGGGGATTCAGACTGTGAGCCCCACGTGGGACAACCTGATTACCCTGTATCCACCCCAGCGCTTAGAACAGTGCTCGGCACCTAGTAAGCGCTTAACAAATACCAACGTTATTATTAATCTCCATTTTACAGATGAGGTCACTGAGGCCCAGAGAAGTTGAGAGACCTGCCCAAGGTCACAGAGCAGATACAAGGCCGGAACCCAGATCCCGACTCTCAAGCATGTGCTCTTTCCACTAGGCCATGTCGCTTCTAGCAGATCAATGAGGTAAGATGCTGAGGGGGAGGCGAGCTGCTTGAGTGTTATTAAGCTGATGATGAGGAATTTCTGTCTGTTGTGGAGGTGGATGGGCAATCTCTGGAGGTTCTTGAGGAATGGAGAGACCTGACCTGAACTTTTTTTTAAAACGAATGATCCTGGCAGCAGAGTGAAGTAAGGGCTAGAGTGGGGAGAGAAATGAGGCAGAAAGGTCAGCAAAGAGTCAGGCAGAATATGATAAATGCTTGGATTAGCAGAGTAGCAGTTTGGATGGAGAGGAAAAGTCGAATTTTAGCCATGTGAAATAGAACCGACAGGATTCGGTGACAGATTGAATATTTGGGTTGAATGATAGAGATGAGTCGAGGATGATGCTATGGTTTCGGGCTTGAGAGCCAGGGCGGATATAGTGATGGGAAATACAGGGGGAGGATGGGGTTTGGGTGGAAAGTTGAAGGGTTCTATTTTGGTCACGTTAAGTTTGAGGTGGCGGCGGAACATCCAGGTAGACTTGTCCGGAAGGCAGGAGGAAATAGGAGACTGCAGAAAAACAGAGAGGTCAGCGCTGGAGAGGAGATTTGGGAATCATCTGTGCAGAGATGGAAGTTGAAGCCGTGGGAGCAAATGAGTTTTCCAAGGGGTTGGGCGTAGGTGGAGAATAGAAAGGGACCCAGAAATAAGCCTTGAGGAAGTTTGTGTTTTGGATGGAGTGAGTGGGAATGTCTACCAAATAATATATACACTTAGGGAAGTATGCTTTGTCAGCAAAGGCTTAATGTTTGGTGAGATGTATTTTTGGGACTGATAGCCAGATTGGCTCACCATTACAATCTTGTTTTCTGATCTCCCCTAAACTAAAAACCTCTTTTACATAATTAAAGAAGAGCACCCTGTGTAGAGAACAGTTTCTTTCTCTTCTGCGACCAATGTGCGTTATTAAATGGGATCAAAACGCGTTAGCTGTTCGGGCCACTGAAGCAGATATAAAATCGGTCTCACTTTAGGTTGTTTAGCTGAGCTTATTCATGACTAACTCTCAGCTAGATTGCACTGAGTTTCTGCACTGAGAAGTAGACCAGAGTCTGTCAGGAAGTGTCTTCTCTAATTGGCACCCCACATCCTATGCTATTTGTTTGCATGTACAACAAGCGTCCCCAAATCTGCTCTCTCTGCAACCTCGTCAATTAAGATTGCTTTTGTTTTTCACGTCCTCCAGCCGGGCGTTCATGAAAGCATAAAAAGGGAGGCTGTCTTTGTGGGAAATGGCACCGAAAAACCTCTAATGAAGGAACGATGAATGGTGTGATTGTGGGGCTGTTTATATAGTTTGAGCCTATTTGCATCAGGCACCAGGCACGGCTCCCGAGACTCATTTTCGCCTGTTTGCTTCTCCTTTCTCCCCGCACTGCTGGACTCCAACCAGCGAGCTCATGATTTGCCTCGAGGAAATCGAATGTTGGTTTTTTTTTTCTTTCCTGTTCATCTTGTGCTTCTAAATGGTCTGCACATCATGAGGATGAGAAAAACTCTCCAGAGTTCCTCACCCTGAGCCCCTCTAAGGGCTAGATTCTCCATTGCCTCACTCTTACCACCTTACTAAAATCACACCTCCTCCAAGAGGAAAGCAATGTGGCCTAGTGGAAAAAGTTAGGGCCCAGGAATCAGAGGACCTGGGTTCTAATCCTGGCTCTGTGACTTGCTTGCTGTGGTGACCTTGGACAAGTCACTTCATTTCTCTGTGCCTCAGTTTCCTCAACTGTAAAATGGAGATTCAATTACCTGGTCTCCCTCTTCTTAGACTCTGAGTCCCAAGTGGGACAGGGACTTTGTCTGACCTGATTAACTTTTATCTACTCCAGTGGTTAGAAGAGTGCCTGACTCATAGTAAGTGCTTAACAAATACTGTAATTATTTATTATTATTACTACAACTATTAATAAGAGACCTTCCTCAACTGACCCCTTGTTTCCCTCCTCCCTCTCCCTTCTTTGTTGCCTCTGTACTTGAATCTGTACCCTATAAGCACTTAATATTCATTCATTCATATTTATTGAGTGCTTACTGTGTGCAAAGCACTGGACTAAGTGCTTGGGAGAGTACAGAATAACAACAGACAGACCCACAGTGAGCTCACAGTCTAGAGGGGGCTCACATTCACCCCACCCCCAGTCCCACAGCACTTACATACCTCTCTGTACTTTATTTTAGCATCTATCTCTTCATCCAGACTGAAGCTCCCTGTGGGTGGAGATCGTATTTCCTAACTCTTTTGTATCGTACTCTGCCAAGCGCTTAGAACAGTGCTCTGCACAGAGTAAGCACTCAATAAATCCCATCGATTGACTGACTGATAGTAAAAGTGCTACTGGTGGTTCTGAAGAGCCAAGGCTGAACTCCCAGAAGCTCCAGAAGGTGGACAGAAGAGAGGAGAGCCTATGGAGAGGGGAAATTGTATGTCCCATGTTATTTCCTAAAAACAAGCCTTAGCCAAGCATGAAATCTGTCATGGCCAATGTTTGGGATGGAGGCTATGCCATTCACTGTGGGTACTACCTTCTCCTTGCCCCTAACTCTAGGGTAGGGGCTCACTGCCCCTCGTGTAACACTAGCACATCAGTTCAGCTTGGCTAGGTAAAGGCTGGGGTTAGAAATAGGCTCCTGAGGCTCGAGAGTCGATTTCTTTCCTCCCTTTTTGCCCCCCCCCCCATCTGCCATGGGGTATTAAAATTATCATTTTATTATTATTATTATTGTACTTGTTAAGCCTTTACTATATGTAGGCACTGTACTAAGTGTTGGGGTAAACACAAGATAATTAGGTCCCACCTGAGTCTCCCAGTCTAAGTTGGAGGGAGAATAGGCACTGACTCCCCATTTTCTAGGTAAGAACACTGAGGCACAGAGAAGTGACTCGCGTAAGGTCACGCAGCAGGTAAGTGGCAGAACTGGGCTTAGATTCCAGGTCCTCTGACTCTCAGGTTCTTGCTCTTTCCGTTAGGCCATGCTGCTTTTTGCCTAACCCCTTTCATTCGTTAATAGAAATAAATTATGGATAAGTACATAAGTGCTGAGCACCTCTAGTTGTTCAGAAAACTCTTTATATTTGTTTTTCACACTTGAAAAAGATGCCACTGATGGTGAAATTTGCCACTGAGTGCTTATTATTATTACGGAATTTACTCATGTAACTGAAGGGCCAAGATGGAACTCACCATCAAGGCCCCGATGTGTGCATGTAAAGGCTGGGATGATAATAACAATAATAATAGTTATAATAATAATTGTGGTATTTGTTAAGCACTTAATACATGTCAGGCTCTTTACTAAGCTCTGGGGTAGATACAAGGTAATCGTGTTGGACCCAGTCCCTGTCCCACATGCGGCTCACAGTCTTAATCCTCATTTTCCAGAAGAGGTAACTGAGGCCTGAGAACAATAATAATAATAATGGTACTTGTTAAGGACTTACTATGTGCCAAGCACTGATCTAAGCCCTGGGGTAGATACAAGATAGGTTGTCCCATGTGGGGCTCACAATCTTCATCCCCATTTTCCAGATGAGGTAACTGAGGCACAGAGAAGTTAAGCAAGTTGCCCAAAGTCACACAGCTGACAAGTGGCAGAGCTGGGATTAGAACCCACGTCCTCTGATTGCCAGGCCCGGGCTCTATATCCCCTATGCCATGCTGGTTCTCGGCCCCTCACCCAGAACGTGGTGGTCCCAGGCACAGAACTGTGAAGATGGGCAGTGTTGAGGGAAGAGGGGGATGTTTCCCCAGGCGAGAAGAAAACCGTCTTTGTGCTCTGGGAACGTGAGAGCCACACACAGATGCTCGGCTGACCCTGGCGGTGGGGGTTGCTGGCCTGGAGCTGACCGCTCCCACAGCTCGGTCTGAAAAATGAAGGGAAACGTTGGGGAGGAGTGCGGTCATCCGCGTCGCGGCTCCAAGCCCGATGGAGACGCTTTCCTCTTTCTGCCAACCGCCCTGCCCCGACAACAGAATACCAAATATCCAAACCATCCGCCCTGATGAGTCGCGCGCTGTCTGAGCGTGGGCAACGTGACCCGACTGGCTCCTGGGGAATCCAGGGGCATGTGGGGAATCCACCACAGGGAGGTCTGGGACTCCCTGGCCAAACCAGAACCCTGGTGGTGCCCCCGTAGAGGGGCAGGTGGATGCCGCCCTCAAAATAGGCCTTCCGCATGCCCTCCTTTGCTGAAATTGGACCTAATCGGGTACCTTAAGCATAGTGGACAGGGGACAGACCAGCTGAAAAACAGAGAAACCGCATGGTTTAGTGAAAAGAGCACGGGCCAGTGAGTCAGAAGATCATGGGTTCTAATCCCAGCTCCGCCACTTGTCGGCTGGGTGACCTTGGGGCAAATCATTTAACTTCCCTGTGCCTCCGTTCCCTCATCTGTAGAACAGGAATTAAGATCTTGAACCCTGAGTGGACAGGGACTATGTCCAACCCGATGATCTTGTATCTATCTCAGCGCTTAGAACAGTGCCTGGCACATAGTAAGTGCTTAACTAGTACTGCCAATGATTGATCGATTGCCAAGGGTCCGGTCCCAGCCAATGCACTGGAGCTGTTCCCCAGGCCTGGCCAACACAGGAAGTGGTTCAAGTGCTTAGTACGGTGCTTTGCACACAGTAAGCGCTCAATAAATATGAATGAATGAATGAGTGAACGGTTCACTGGGCCCCTGCCAGTCGCTCTCTGCTGGCCCTGATGGATGGGATTTGTAGCCCAGAAATCCCTGTCTCTCCAGTGCTGCTCCCTAAGCCTCCCCTTTCCCGGATCGAGTCCGGGAGGCTCTGAACTCATTCCGGGGATGGGACGGCACTGGAACCAGACCTCTGGGAGCAGCCGGAAGTCTTCTCTTTGAAACCTTCCATTCGCAAGGCTTGTGTAAGGCCACTCCATTGGAGCCGGCGGGCAGGGGGAAGATGAGGGGAGGCTGCGTCTCTGGCAGGAGCAGGGCCTGGAAAAGGTAGTCTCCCCCAAGTCATAAAGGGCAGCCCCGGTGACCCACCTCCATCTCCCCTGTCAACACCACTTTCCCCAAGATGCTGCTGTGCTGGTCCCGTCGGGATCCCAGGAGAGAGACAAGTGATGCGAGACGCCTTGCTGCTTCAGGTCCCGGCCTCTGAGGCCCTGCTAGCGTGCCCAATTGCTCTGTTTTCTACCAGACTGTCCACTTTTCAGCGGGTCTGGCCCGCTCCATTATGGATCCAGCACCAGGTGCCTTTATGTCTGCTTCGCGGATTGAAATTGCCCGGCCTCCCTTGGCCTCGGTTCTTGCTGCTGAGTCCTGTGACTTGGAAGCTGTGCCTGTGGGGACCTGGGAGGGGAAAGAATTGGTTTCAGGAGGAAGAAGAGTAGGAGTCAAAGGCCTGAAAGCCTCATGGCATGCAATATAGACAACTGGCTCTTTTTCTGAGATCCAATCCTATTCTGCCCTGAGCCTAATTATCTCTCCTTCTCATCCCCATTAATGTCTCTCTCTGTTTCTCCCGTTCTCTCTGCCTTTCTCCTATTAATTTTTCTCTGTCTCTTTCTCTTTCTTTCTGTCTCTGTCTCTCTATCTCTGTCTTTCTCTCTCTGTCTCTCTCCCACTGCATTTCTTGCCAATAGCTACCTCCCACGTAGGTTGAAAACCCTCCCCGATCCAAGCCGCCGGGACGTCCCCAACACTTCCCTAGCAACACGGTCCTCTGAGGACCACGTTTCCAGGGAATGTGACGGCTGCAGGTTTCCCCAGGGGAATCCAGGCGGTGACGGGGCCTGACCCAGGGAGCTCTTTGGCTTTCAGAGCTACAGCGGAGAACCGAGCCAAGGCAGAGCAGAAAAGGAAAGACTTCAGGATAGACTCTCGGCTGCTCTGCCTCTCATTTCATTTTTTCCCTTTTTTAAAATAATAATAGCAATAACTGTGGCATTTGTTAAGCACTGTACTAAGTGCTGGGGTGTATATAAGCAAATCGAGTTGGACACAGTCCCTGTCTCACGTGGGGCTCACAGTCTCAATCCCCATTTTACAGATGAGGGAACTGAGGCCCAGAGAAGTGAAGTAACATGCCCAAAGCCAAACAGCAAACCAGTGGCAGAGCCTAGATTAAAACCATGATCTTCTGGCTCCCAGGCCCGTGCTCTATCCACTGTGCCACGCTGTTTCTCATCACTTTACAGATGAGAAAACTGAGATACAGGGAAGTGAAGTGATTTGCCCAAGATCACACAGCAGGCAAAGGGCAGAGCTGGGATTAGAACCTGGCTCCTCTGACTCCCAGGCCCTAGCTCTTTCCACTAGGCTACATTGTTTCTCTGGCCCCAAAGGTGGAACAAAACGAGGGCATCTCAGTGGAAAGAGCACGGGCTTGGGAGTCAGAGGTCATGGGTTCTAATCCTGGATCCGCCGCTTGTCAGCTGGGTGACTTTGGGCAAGTCACTTAACTTCTCTGTGCCTCAGTTACCTCATCTGTAAAATGGGGATTAAGACTGTGAGCCCCACGTGGGAGAACCTGATCACCTTGTATCCTCCCCAGTGCTTAGAACAGTGATTTGCACATAGTAAGCGCTCAACAAATGCCATCATCATCATTATTATTATTCCTCTGCTCCAAAATTGCTGTTTGAGAAACCGAGATGTGAACTCCATAGCTCACAAGGATTTCTTTGGCTTTCTTGGTTTTCCAAAGCTAGAAGAAGAGTAGGCCATGCTGCTTCTCAGGAATGCCCTCCCAGGAATGCTGACATTCTGCTTGACTATAAGCTCCGTGAGGCAGGGAATTTGTCTACTAACTCCAGTGTTCTCTCCCAGGTGCTTAGTATCGTGCTCTGCAGAGAGAGCGCTCAATAGATGTGATCGATTAATTGACTGATGGATTCAAAGCAAAGCTCTGCCATACAACATGGACATTTTTGTAAAATGGTATTTGTTAAGCACTTACTCTGTGCCAGACTCTGTTCTAACCCCTGGAGAGCCCACAGCAAGACCTAGGAGGGAGCCGCCTTCAACAGCAGCTAGAGCTTTTCAATAATAGATGTGAAATCCGGAAAAGGTCAGCGCTGATGAATGACCCAGCTTGGATCACCCTGACATGGCTTCCTTCATTTAGCCCATCAGGATGGTAACAAGGTCCCTAAAGCAAATGAGCTGGGCAAAGTCATCTTCCATCCTTTGCTCCACCCTTACAAGACCAGCAAGTGCGGCTTTACGCAGGGATAGGTGGGCTAAAAAAAGGTCTCTGCAAGCTTGGTTCGATGCTTGTCTTGTGAATAGCTACCTGCTGAAAACGATTCTATCGCTCTTTGCTTAGGATGAAGGAACCCTGCTGCTTAACCATCTGCTCCACTGAAGTCGCCCTTTGGAGGGGAAAGGAATTTAACCCAGTAGATCCTTCACTGGGGATCAGAAGAGTGGGTAGAAACACCACAAATCAGTCAGTCGTGTTTATTGAGTACTTTACTCTGTAGACAGCACTTTACTAAGCATTTAGATAGGGTCACCTTTGGGGAAAATGAGCCGGCCTGCTGGTTAGTCAATCAGTCAATCACTCAGTGGTATTTACTGAGCGCTTACAATGTGCAGAGCACTGGACTGAGCGCTTGGGAGAGTACAATACAACAGAATCAACAGACACGTTCCCCGCCCCCAGTGAGCTCTGGCACTGATCTGAGCTCTGGCACTTGTCAGTTGCATGATCTTGAGCAGGTCGCTTAACTTCTCTGGGCCTCAGTTACATCATCTGTAGAATAGGGATTAAGACTGTGAGCCCGGTGTGGGACATGGACTGTGTCCAACCTGATTAGTTTATTTCTATCCCAGCGCTTAGGACAGTGCCTGGACTTGGTATGTGCTTAACAAATACCCCCCAAAAAGAGCTTACAGTCTCGAGGGGTCAGGGTAGTTATCATCCCCAGAATCTTCAAGCAGGGCCAGGCTCATGGTTCATGTGACCTAATGGAGGGGAATGGAAGTGGGTGTCAAGAGACCAGGGTTCCAATTCCAGTTTCACCATTTGTCTCCTGTGTGACCTTGGGCAAATCACTTAACTTCTCTGTGCCTCAGCTTCCTCATCTGTAAAATAGGGATAAAATTTATGTCCTCCATCTTAGATTGTGAGCTCTGGGGTGGGACAGGGACTCTATCAAATCTGATGACCTAACTCAGCTCTTAGCACAGTGCTTGACACATAGTGAGAGCTTATTAAATGCCATCATTAGTTAACACTCCAATACTGGTTGATTGGGTTAATTCAGCCTGGAGAAGAGAAGACAAGATTGAAAATAAAAGGGAGAGAGTGTGTGGAGAGGGAGGGTGGTGGGAAGAGGAATATGGCATTATAATTGTCTTTTAGTAAAACCAATATTTTTTTATTTTGGAGGGTGGTAACCACTTTTTTCCTATCGTTCATGTAATCGATCATTGTTAATTAATCATGGCATTTATTAAGCACTTGCTATGTGTAAAGCACTGTTCCAAGCACTTGGGTTGATACAAGATAATCAGATAAGAGACACAGTCTCTGTCCCACATAGGGCTCACGGTCTAAGTATGCGGAGAACAGGTATTTCATCCCCAATTTACACTTGAAGAAATCGAATCACAGAGAAGTGAAAGGACTTGCCCAGGGTCACACAGCAGATGAATGGAAGAGCCGGGATTAGAACCCAAGTTCTGTGATTTCCTGGCCCTTGCTCTTCCCACTCTACCATGCTGATAAACCGTTGCAAACAAATTAAAGTAACTCCACATTCTCTTCTATTAGCCCAGTAAGAGATGGCACTCACCCCATCTTCTAGCCTGACTCAGACTGTAATTCAGTGTTTCAAGTCTATTTTTGTATGGATACCTTTGATCCTGATCATTAATTCTCCCTCAGTTTCTTTATTTCTAAACAGGGAAGGTATTTTTTAACTTGTTATTAGGGAGATTAATGGGTGGAGGCGGTCTCCACAATTGCGGGCAATAAAAGCTGTCTAAAAGATCATTTTTGGCACTATACCAAAATGAAACAGCCCAGCTTTGACCTTCATGCCTCTCTGATATTCTAGACCCAACCTAAAATTCTCGATATTTTAAAAAAGTACATCATTGCAAATTATTCCAATTAGTCATTGAGTGCTGAGGACTGTGCTAAATGTTCACATCAGAAGGAAAACACAAGTCTCCTGTTCTCAAGTCAGTCTTCGGAACATCATTTGAGCCTTCCTCATCTGGTATATTAAAAAAACTCTTCTTAATCAACTGATCAATAATATTCATTGAGAGCTTACTCTGTGCGGAGCACTGCACTGAACACTTGGGGAAGTACAATGGAGTTAATAGACCTGATCCCTGCCTTCAAGAAGCTTACAATCTGTTATATTTTCATGCTGTACTCTACTCTCGCACGTGCTTAGTCCAGTGCTCTACAAAACGCTCAGTAAATACAATTGAGTGATTGTAGTGGAATTTAGGGAGGTGACCACCCCGTCTTCCCCGTTAAAAGATGCTCTTGAAAAGTTTCAAGTTTCCAGTCAATGTGCTGAGTTTCTTGAGTCCTTGCCTCAGTAGATCCACTAGGCTGCACATTTTGGTAAAATGAGGTGTGGTTGGGTGGAGGAATTATACACATAATAATGATAACTGTGGTATTTGTTAAGTCTTTACTCTGTGTTTACTATGTGCAGAGCACTGTTCTAAGATCTGGGGTAGATACAGGATAATCAGATTGTCCCACGTGGGGCTCACATTTTTTAATCCCCATTTTTGCAGATGAGGTAACTGAGGCACAGAGAAGTGACTTGCCCAAGGTCACACAGCAGACAAGTGGCGGAGCCGGGATTAGAACCCACGACCTCTGGCTCCCAAGCCAAGGCTCTTTCCACTGAGCCACGCTGCTTTGATAACCATGTATTGCGGTACAATTGAAATCTAGGAACTAATGGAGTAAATGTAACTATAGCTGAAAAAAAGCAAGGAAAGGGAAGTCTCCCTAATTCCTAATTCACTGGCCTACATAAGGCCTATAATGTTGTCCTACCATTCCTTCTTCAACCTCAGTTCTTTCTAAGGGGTGTGTTCATCTACATTGTTTGCAAATATAATTTCCCCTGAGTCACTTGGCAATGTGTAAATGATCTATATTTTTGCAACTTTAAAATAGTGCCGGGTGAGTAATCCCCGCTGGTTCTGTGGGGCACATGTAGGACTGAGAACACCGGACTGATCGGATGATGTGCTCTGTATCTATCCCGAGCCCGACTGACATCCTTGAATATTTTTACATCCTTTCAGACTGAAGAATGTGACCTCGTTCTGTAAATATCTTCCCTTGGCTAGTCCTGGTTGTGGAAACAGGAGCTCCGTAGCTCTTCTTGTCAAGCATAAGGGGACCCCATCTTGGCTGTGGAGTTTGATCCCCCACCAAGGATGTCCAATGAGGAGTAGCTCACGTGAAGCTATCTCCCACAGAGGTGGAGAGAGCCTGTCATGGTCTGCTATCTCCCACAGTGCTCTGCACATAGTAAGTGCTCAATAAATCTCATTCATTGATTGATTATGGGGAAAGTCTCCCTAGGTGGTGAGCGTTAGTGGAAGGACAGCTTCTCTGCTTCTCTTTCAGTGATAATAATAATAATGTTGGTATTTGTTAAGCACTCACTATGTGCAGAGCACTGTTCTAAGCGCTGGGGTAGACACAGGGGAATCAGGTTGTCCCACGAGGGGCTCACGATGAGGTACCTGAGGCACAGAGAAGTTAAGTGACTTGCCCACAGTCACACAGCTGACAAGTGGCAGAGCCGGCATTCGAACCCATGACCTCTGACTCCAAAGC
Organism: Ornithorhynchus anatinus; assembly: GCF_004115215.2. Taxonomy (NCBI): domain Eukaryota; kingdom Metazoa; phylum Chordata; class Mammalia; order Monotremata; family Ornithorhynchidae; genus Ornithorhynchus; species Ornithorhynchus anatinus. The sequence goes on from NC_041736.1 coordinate 57,344,547, forward strand.
CCATGCTCTTTCCACTGAGCCACGATTATGTCCAACCTGATTAGCTTGTATCTACCCCAGTGCTTAGTACAGAGCCTGACACATAGTAAGCTCTTAACAGATACCATAAAAAACAAAGGGAGTGTGGTGTGTGGGTCGGGATATAGTACAAGAACAGCATGATAAAGAGGGAGGGAGCTGATTGAGTGCCGTATGATCTAGCAATAAAGGTAGTTGTTGAGCGCTCACTATGTGCCAAGCACTGTTCTAAGGTCTGGGGTAGATACGAGTTAATCAGGTTGGCTCCGATCCCCGTCCCACATGGGGCTCACACTCTTAATCCCCATTTTACAGATGAGGTAACTGAGGCCCAGAGAAGTGAAGTGACTTGCCCAAGGTCACACAGCAGACAAGTGATGGATCCGGGATTAGAACCCAAGTCCTTCTGACTCCTAGGCTCCTGCTTTAACCATTAGTCACAATATTTGTTAAGCGCTTACTGTGTGCCGGCCACTGTAGTAAGTGCTGGGATAGATTGATTATTGTATTTGTTGATTGATTATGGTATTGGTTAAGTGCCTACTACATATCAGACACTGTTCTAAGCACTGGGGAACCAGTTGGACATAATCAGGTTGGACGTAATCCCTGCCCCACGTGGGGCTCACAGTCTAAATCCCCATTTTATAGATGAGGTAACTGAGGCCCAGAGAAGTGAAATAACCAGCAGACAAGTGGAGGAACTGGAATTAAAACCCAGGTCATTCTGACTCCCAAGCCCGTGTTCTATCCACTAGACCACACTGATTCTCCTGGAACTTTTGATTCCAGTCTGATTTGGCCATGTACCAAATGACCGTGCTTTTCTCTGAGTTGGTGACAACCCCTAGAAACCAAAAGTCTTTGTTCATTCATTCAATAGTATTTACTGAGCGCTTACTATGTGCAGAGCACTGTACTAAGTGCTTGGAATGAACAAGTCGGCAACAGATAGAGACAGTCCCTGCCGTTTGACGGGCTTACGGTCTAATCGGGGAAGACGGACAGACGAGAACAATGGCAATGAATAGAGTCGAGGGGAAGAACATCACGTAAAAACAATGGCAACTAAATAGAATCGAAGCGATGTACAATTCATTAACAAAATAAATAGGGTAATGGAAATATATACAGTTGAGCGGACGAGTACAGTGCTGTGGGGATGGGAAGGGAGAGGTGGAGGAGCAGTTGTGTGTCCTGGCATTCCAGAGCCTTGATATTTAAAGTTTTCTGGAGCCTCTGAAGTCTGGTTTAACTGGTTATCACCTTGTCGGGTGCTATGTTAATATTGACTTTCATTTTTACGAGATCTTTAATCCAGGAAACGTATTCAGCCTTCAGCAACATCCCTAGCCATGACTACTTTTGATTTCTGTAAATTTCTTAATAAGCAACAGCCTCTCGAACTTCCACTTCTGTTGATTCTGGAACTGGTTTCATTTGGGAAAAAAGCTTTCCGGGCCAAAATTTTATCGAAGCTCTTCGGTAGGGTTAAACGGTCTCTGGTGCACGGCCGCTAAAAGAAAACAAAATAAGAAATAAGTTGAGTTCAGAATTGTGACACCCGGGGCATATCTATTCATTTAATCGTATTTATCGAGTGCTTACTCTGTGCAAAGCAGCATACTAAGCGCTTACCACTGTTCTAATCAGGGAATTGCATCCTGTCAATGCGACTGATGTAATAATTACTGGAAGTCACACAGACGTGTACCTGTTGAGAGAGGTGCTGCAAAGCGTGGCTCAGTGGAAAGAGCCCGGGCGTGGGAGTCAGAGGTCATAGGTTCAAATCCCGGCTCTGCCACTTGTCAGCTGTGTGACTGTGGGCAAGTCACTTCACTTCTCTGTGCGTCAGTGCGTCATTTTACAGTCATCTGTAAAATGGGGATTAACTGTGAGCCTCACGTGGGACAACCCGATTACCCTGTATCTTCCCCAGTGCTTAGAACAGTGCTCTGCACATAGTAAATGCTTAACAAATACCAACATTATTATTATTATTAAATAGCCAGTGAACTTAGTTGGTGCTGAGATCCGGCTTCGAGAGATCTCTCAGGCTGACTTCATATCTGACAGACCATCACTCTCCCCACCTTCAAAGCCCTACTGAAGGCACATCTCCTCCAAGAGGCCTTCCCTGATTAGATCCTCATTTTCCTTTCTCCCTTGCCCATGAATTTGCCCCCCTTTTTTTATGATACTTGTTAAGCCCCTACTGTGTTCCAGACACCAGTCTAAGCACTGGATACCTGTTTACTTGTTTTGATGTCTGTCTCCCCGCTTCTAAACTGTGAGCCCGCTGTGGGCAGGGATCGTCTCTATTTGGTGCTGAATTGTACTTTCCAAGCACTTAGTACAGTGCTCTGCACACAGTAAGCGCTCAATAAATGCGATTGAATGATTGAACTGGGGTAGATACAAGGTAGTCAGGTTGGACACAATCCATGTCCCACATGGGGCTCACAGTCTTCATTGGCATTTTACAGATGAAGTAACTAAGGCACAGAGAAGTTGCGTGACTTGCCTAAAGTCACACAGTAGTTTAGAACCCAGGTCCTTCTGGCTCCCAGGCCCGTGCTCTATCATTCATTCAATCATATTTATTGAGTGCTTACTGTGGGTAGAGCACTGTACTAAACAGTAGGGAGAATACAAAATAACCATTCTTTCATTCAATCGTATTTACTGAGCGCTTACTGTGTGCAGAGCACTGTACTAAGCGCTTGGAAAGTACAATGCAGCAATAAAGAGAGACAATCCCTGCCCACAGTGGGCTTACAGCCTAGTGCTTACTGTGTGCGGGGCACTGTACTAAGCAGTATAAACAGACGCATTCCCTGGCCACAACGAGCTTACGGTCTAGAGGCCTATCTACTAGGCAGTACTGTTTCAGCCCCACGGCACTTGTGTACACATCCATAATTTATTTATTTATATGAATGCCTGTCTCCCCCTCTAGACTGTAAGCTCATGCGTTCATTCCTTCAATCGTATTTACTGAGGGCTTAATGTGTGCAGAGCCCTGAACTAAGCTCTGGAGGGAGTACAATACAAGAATAAACAGACACATTCCCTGCCCACAGTAATAATGTTGGTATTTGTTAAGCGCTTACTATGTGCCGAGCACTGTTCTAAGCGCTGGGGGAGATACAGGGTAATCAGGTTGTCCCGCGTGAGGCTCCCAGTTAATCCCCATTTTACAGATGAGGGAACTGGGGCCCAGAGAAATGAAGTGACTTGCCCACAGTCACACAGCTGACAAGTGGCAGAGCCGGGATTCGAACCCATGACCTCTGGCTCCCAAGCCCGGGCTCTTTCCACTGAGCCACGCTGCTTCTCAGTGAGCTCACAGTGTAGACTGGGGGAGACAGACATCAATATAAATAAATAAAATGACAGAATAAAGTACGTAAGTGCTGTGGGGCTGGACTGGGGGAAGAGCAAGGGGAACAAGTCAGGATGACACAGAAGGGAGTGGGAGATGAGGAAAACTGCTCAGTCTGGGAAGACCTCTTGGAGGAGTAGTGCTTTCACTAATCTTGTGGTGGGCAGGCAATCTATCATTCATTCATTCATTAAATAGTATTTATTGAGCGCTTACTATGTGCAGAGCACTGTACTAAGCGCTTGGAATATATAAATCGGTAACAGAGACAGTCCCTGCCCTTTGACGGGCTTATGGTCTAATGGGGGGAGACGGACAGACAAGAACAATGGCAATAAATAGAATCAAGATAGCAATAAATAGAATCAACTCTGTTGTACTGTGCACTCAGTAAATCCAGTCGATGGATTGATAACGGCTTCTCGAGCCTTTTTGGGATTAGACGAGGAAGTTCCTGGAGGCTCGGGGTGAGCCTGACAGACTACCAGGTAACAAACAAGGCAGCCTGGCCGTGCTCGCTTGGTTCAGAGTCGGTTACCATCTCGCCAGTGGAATTTGGGCCACTGGCCAGAGTCCCGGGCACTAATCCCTCCGACTGAAACGCCAAAGAGAAATTGCGTCGTCTGCATTGCGTACATTCCTCTGGGACCAGGAGCGTGGAGACCGTCTTCTAGTCAGTCGGTCAAAGGATCGATCCATCTGAGGTATTTATTGAGTGCCTATTGAGGGTGAAACACAGTCACCAAGTGCTTGGGAGAGTTTAACAGAATAATAATAATGTTGGTATTTGTTATGCGCTTACTATGTGCAGAGCACTGTTCTAAGTGCTGGGTAGACACAAGGGAATCAGGTTGTCCCACATGGGGCTCCCAGTCTTCATCCCCATTTTACAGTTGAGGTCACTGAGGCACAGAGAAGTTAAGTGACTTGCCCACAGTCACACAGCTGACAAGTGGTGGATCTGGGATTCGAACCCATGACCCCTGACTCCAAAGCCCGTTCTCTTTCCACTGAGCCACGCTGCTTCTCTTAGCAAAACACCTGTTCCCTGCTCTCAAGGAGCTGACGATCTAATGGGGAAGTCAGACTGAACCAGAGTATAAGAGAGAGTAGCACAAATAGGGTAGGATGAAGAGCCTGAATAAATAGCTGAATATCCCCACTCCTCCACATGTCTAGTGTGTGGCCCTGGGCAAGTCACTCTGCTTCTCTGGGCCTCACTTCTCTCATCTGTAAAATGGGGATTAAGACTGTGAGCCCCCTGTGGGGCAGGGACTGGGTCCAACCCATTTTGCTTGTATCCACCCCAGCGCTTAGTACGGTGCCTGGTGCATAGAAGGAGCCTAAAAATTACCATCATCATTATTATTATTCAACTGACTATACCTATGTATGTAAATGCCAAAAATGGGTATGAACTCAGGGCCAAGACCAAGATATAGGAGGTGTGGGCTCAGGTGTAGAAATAGGGAGTTCGGGGGAAAATCCCAGTTCGGGTTTGTGTTCCCCTTGCTTAGTGAAACAGGAAGGTTATTAGGCCTTGTTAATAAAATAATAAAATAAGTAAAATGTAAAAAAAAAAATATATGCAAGTTCCGGGGATGGTTCTCCATTCCTTTCTGCGTCGCCTAGATTTTCTGTCTTTATTTCTACCCCATCAGCCCCATAGCACTTAGTCCGTATCCATAATTTATTTATATTAATGACTACCTCCCCTTCTAGACTGTAAGCTCCCTGTGGTCGGGGAATGTATCTGTTTGTTATATGATTATATTCTCCCAAGCTCTAAATACAGTGGTCTGCACACAGTAAATGCTCAATAAATATGATTGATTGATCGATTAATAGTAACATTAGTATTTACTAAGAGCTTACTGTGTGCAGAGCACTGCACTAAGCACTGGGAAGGAATGTATAAGTGGGAATTAGACTTGGACCATCTCCCTTGAAGCGTTCACAACCTATGTCCCATGTGGGCAGGGAACAGGTCTACCGCCTTTAATAAATAGGATTTATTGATAGATAGGATTTACCCCCTAGAAAGTATATAAGGCTGCCTTATCGCATGGTGCAAAGTGAACAAAGATGATAGAATAGTTCTGTCAGAGAAGCAGCATGGATATAGCATAGGCTTGGGAGTCAGAAGGTCATGGGTTCTAATCCCTGCTCTGCCACTTGTCTGCTGTGTGACCTTGGGTAAGTCACTTCACTGCTCTGGGCCTCAGTTAACTCATCTGTAAAATGGGGATTAAGACTGTGAGCCCTGTGTGGGACAGGGACTGTGTCCAACCCAGTTATCTTGTAAGCACTTAACAAATATTATTATTATTATTGTATTAGTCTCGCTGCACAAACATTGGACTCCTATCCAACTGGACTACCATCTAATTGGCATTTGCTTACTATAGTGCTCTGCACACTATAAGTGCTCAATAAATGCCGCTGATTGAAAATACCATTGATCGAACTCTCTAAGAAGACCAGTGCAAAAAGGTTGACACTGGAGTTTAGAGACTCGAGTATGGTAATAGCCCTGTTTTGTTTGGCCAGATTTATAGGAAGTGTTCTAAGATGTGTGAATCTTGGCATTAGTTCAAGAAAGGCATGAACAGGACAGATGTGACAGATGGAACTTTAGGGTTGGTTTTTAAATATAACCGTGCCTCATCGGCATATGGATGAAATGTAATTCTAGATTTTGTATCAAATGAGATGCAAGAATTAGAAAAGAAAAAAAAAAGCCCAGCTCAGTACCCCAGGGAAATCCTGCTGAGTACATTCAGTGCTACTACAGTGTTGATTTTGACCCCAAAAGACAAATTTCAGAGAAGGAACATCCAGAATGGTGTTAAAAATGAAGTGAGCCACCCCTTATGGCAACCGTACGAGACATATAAGAAGCAGCGTGGCCTAGTGGATAGACCCTGGGCCTGGGAGTCAGAGGACCTGAGTCCAAATTCCAGCTCTGCCACTAGTCTGCTGTGTGACCTTGGGCAAATTTATTTGCTTCTCTGGCCTCAGTTACCTCATCTGGAAAATGGGGATTAAGACTGTGAGCCCTGTGTGGGACATGGACTGTGGCCAACCTGATTAGCTTGTATCTACCCCAGGACTTAGTATAGTGCCTGGCAAAGAGTAAATGCTTAATGAATACCATTAAAAAACCCTCAAAGCACTGGATGGAAGCTCTTTTCCTACTCCCTTTGGCATCACCCTGATTTACTCCCTTTATTCACCCCTCCCTCAGGCCCATAGCACTTATGAAAATATCCATAATTAAATACAATTGATTAATTAATTGATTCCTATTAATGCCTTTCTACCCCTCTAGACTGTAAGCTCATTGTGGGCAGGGAAAGTGTCTACCCACTCTGTTATATTGTTGCATTGTACTCTCCCAAGCGCTTAGTACAGTGTCCTGCACATGGTAAGTGCTCAATAAATACCACTGATTGACTGATTGACCTTTCAGGGCTCTTGGATGGTTGGAAGTCGAATTTTCCTGGGCCACGGTGAGCAAAGTTTGCTCCTCTGGGAGGAACATTGAATTAGAAACAGGTTAAAGACCAGATGACATTTAGAAATGTCTGTTTTAATCTGAGAGAACTTGCTTTTTGAGTAGCGGGGCAACTTGTCATTTGGGGATAATAACATCTCAACTCCCAACCCTTTGTTCATTCATCCATTCATTCATTCATTCACTCGATTATTTATTTATTTATATCTTTATTATATATATACACATATATATATATACATATATATGTGTATATATATAATGTTGGTATTTGCTAAGCGTTTACTATGTGCAGAGCACTGTTCTAAGCACTGGGGTAGATACAGGGTAATCGGGTTGTCCCACGTGAGGCTCAATATAACATGAGAGTACAATATAACAACCTTGATAGATAAGTTCTCTGCCCAAAATGAGCATACAGTCTAGGTTCTCAATATTCAATCGATCGATCAATCAATAAAGCTGTGTGCAGCACTATCCTAAGCGCTTGGGAGAGTACAAGAGAGTTGGTAGATAAGGAGCTTACAGTCTAGAGGAGGAGACAGACACTAAATATTGACCGATTTTATTAACTATTCTTTAGCTTAACACACTTCTAGTTGAATCTCTCTTTGTTCTGGCTTGAAATCAACCTTGGCACTGTTTTTAGGTGGGTTGGGGGATTTTTCCATTCCACTGGTGACATTCTTGCCTTCGAACCAGAGCCTTGCTGAGCCTTGCCCAATTCAGTCACGCGTCTGAATTGGGAAACATGACCATTACTCACTTTGAAAGCTTGTGAAGGAAAGTACAACCCAATGGCTGCTTTGCATGGGCAAGCTTAAATAGGAATGGAATGACAAAATGCATTTGACATGGCTGCGATTTTCCAACCTTCTGCAAAACAAGGAGCCGAGAAGTGCTAAAACAAGGTCACTCTTTCTTTATGACGCAGCATGAAAAAATGAAGAGCTCAAAAGGCCCTATCACAAGGAGAGATGTTTCTTTTCGAGAATGCTAAATTAATGACCGACATCTCCTGAAATAATGCCATCCGAGAATACTTAAGGAATTTCCAATCACTTCATGTTGAGCTCTCAATATAGTCCCAGCTTAACCATAGTGTGCATGAAAAGAGCTTACTCACTGAAAAATAGCAGCACCTCCGTGCTTCTCTAATTACATTCTCCATAATTTAAGCACTCATCCACATATCCATCTTTCCATTCTCTTTGTCCTCCTTCCAGTCATTTGTCTCAGTAATAATAATGGTATTGGTTAAGCACTTACTCTGTGCCAAGTAGTGTTCTAAGCACTTGGGTAGATACAAGTTAATCAGGTTAGACAAAGGGACTGTGTCCCAAACAGTACAATGCTCTGCACACGGTAAGCGCTCAGTAAATACCATTGAATGAATGAATGGATTTTACAGATGAGAGAACTGAGGCCCAGAGAAGTAAAGTGACTTGCCCAAGATCTCATAGCAGACAAATGGCCCGCGCTGGGTTAGAACCCAGGTCCTTCAGACTCCCAGGCCTGTGCTCTATCCACTAGGCCAGGCTGCTAGATTGTAGGCCCTTTGAGGGCAAGAAGCATGCCTATTAATTCTTTTTTACTCTCCCAGATGCTTAGTACAGTGCTCTGCACACAGTAAGCACTCAGTAAATACCATTGAATGAATGAAGGGATATTACAGATGAGGGGACTGAGGCCCAGAGAAGTGAAGTGACTTGCCTAAGATCACATAGCAGACACGTGGCATAGCTGGATTAGAACCCAGGTCCTTCTGACTCCCAGGCCTGTGCTCTATCCATTAGGCCAGGCTGCTAGATTGTAGACCCAAAGTCACATAGTTGACAAGTGGCAGAGGCAGAATTAGAACCCACGACCTCTGACTCCCAAGCCCGAGTTCTTTCCACTTAACCATGTAGCTTCTATAATAATAATAGTACATAGCGTTTATACGTGACACTTATAAGGGACACCTTCACTGCCCTCAACGAGCTTATAGTTGAGCGGGTAGTAATAGTAAAACAGTATTTATTGAGCACCCACTAGATACAATATGCTATTAAATGCTTGGGAAAGTACAACGTAGAAGCACAAGGCATACTCTCAGTCCTCAAGGAGGTTACACTTTAACAAGCGGGACAGACATTAAAATATGTACCAACAGGCACACAGTAAATGATTAACTGTTCAGTTGAATATGCATACATATATAAAGTAATAATAATAAATAATGATGGCATTTGTTAAGCACCTACTAGGTGCAAAGCACTGTTCTAAATGCTGGGGAGGATGCAAGGTGATCAGGCTGTCCCATGCGGGGCTCACAGTCTTAATCCCCATTTTACAGATGAGGTAACTGAGGCACAGAGAAGTGAAGTGACTTTCTCAAAGTCACACAGCTGACAAGGGGCGGAGCCGGGATTCGAACCCTTGTCCTTTGACTCCCAAGCCCGGGCTCTTTCCACTGAGCTAAGCCTATAAATAATATATTTAAGCATATAATAATTGTGGTATTTTTTAAGCGCTTACTATGTTCCAGGCACTCTACTAAGCACTGGGGTGGATCCAAGCAAATCAGGTTGGACACAGTCCCTGTCCCACGTGGGGCTCACAGGCTCAATCCCCATTTTACAGATGAGGGAACTGAGGAGTGAAATGACTTGCCCAGGCATATATATGTATATACACAAGTGCAGAGGAAGGCAAAAATAAATATATCAGGGAGGGGCCAGGAGGGATGGAAGTTGAATGTGTTAGTGACCTTCTAGGGTTTATCAGCTCTCTCCCCATCCTGGACACCAGTGAACTGCCAAGTCTGATTAGAAACACAGCGAACAGGGTCTTTCCCAGTGTCCTCTTGCAGGTGACCTTGGATGAAGTCATTAGGGAAATATTCCCCTCAGCCATTTTTGTTCTGTATAGCTGATTACTGGGACAAGGTGTCCATTTTCCATTTTGTGGGAGAACGGAGAGAGGGAGGCAAAAGGGAAGACCACCAGACATAAGGAAATGGCGTGGATCTTGAGTTTTCCTGATGAGGCAATGATTTTGATGCTTTCAAGAAGCCAAGATCATTTAGGGAAAACAGGGTCTCTCTAGGGTAAGTTACCACCTTGTCTATTTGATTCAGGGTCATAGCGGAGGTGATGTTGAGGTAGGAATCTAACTTCAAAAATATGTGATTGTTCAAAAGTGTGCTTTGATTTATCAAATGCCAGCAGAGGATTAAGAGAAGTAAGGCAGAGAGGAAATGGCAGTCCCTATTCATTACTCAGCGCTTAGAGCAGTGCTCAGCACTTAGAACAGTGCTTGGCACATAGTAAGCGCTTAACAAATACCATCATTATTATTAAGGTGGCTGTGAATCTCTCTTCTGTGTCACCTTGACCTGCTCCCTTTATTCGTCCCCTCTCCCAGCCTCACAGCACTTAATGTATATTATCTGTAATTTATTTATTGATATTAGTTGTCTTCCCCCCACCCCACCCCCACAGACTGTAAGATCGTTGTGGGCAGGGAATGCGTCTATTAATTGTTATTTTCTATGCTCCCAAGCGCTTAGTACAGTGCTCTGCACATAGTGAGCACTGAATAAATACGATTGAACGATTGAACGAACGAATGAATAAATGAATAAGAATCTCTCAGGTGATAGATTCAGGCTTCTTCACATAGTAAGCGCTCAATAAATATCACTGACATTGGTTGATTGATTCAGTCTTTTCAGTGCTTTGTTTACATCCTTAATTCCTTCTATTTCCCTCCTGGAAGGTAAATAGAGGTGTGTGTGGGTGAGGGGAGGGGGAAGGGGGTTGAACTGCATGAAATATGAGAACAAACAGAGAAAACTGTAAATCTTGACTTCTGGAAGTTTGGGCTCAGCTGTTATATAGCTTAGTATCTCCCTAATACCTAGAAAATCCAGCTCAGGAATAATAATGATAATGGCACTTATTAAAAGCTTACTATGCGCTACACATTGGAGCAGCACTTTGTTGTTATTCATTCATTCAGTTGTATTTATTGAGCGCTTACTGTGTGTAAAGCACTCTACTAAGCGCTTGGGAGACTACACTATAACGACAAACAGAAACATCCCTGCCCACAACAAGTTATTAGATCAGATTCAGTCCCTGTGTCACGAGGGGTTTACAATCTATCACTCATTCAATTGTATTTATTGAGTGCTTACTGTGTGCAGAGCACTGTACTAAGCACTTGGAATGTACAATTTGGCAACAGATAGAGACAATCCCTCCCAAACAATGGGGTCCTAGTCTAAAAGGGGGAGACAGACAGCAAAACAAAACATTTGGAAATCTGTCAAGACAACAGAAAGCATGCCCAGGGGATTTGAAATCCAAAGTGGCCCTTTTAAACCCTATGTGCTGGTAAAAATGGAAAAAAAGAAAGGAGAATTTTGAGATGCATTCCAAGTGATGGAGAAAGGAAGACAGTTATTTTGGAGGTGAGTTTTTCTAACCCCCATTTTTGTGGGTTTAATTAGTTTGGGTTGTACTCTTCCAAGCACTTAGTATGGTGCACTATAGGAAGCACTCAGTAAATACCACTGATTGATTTCTTGTAGCCGCTTGTGCCTCTTGGCTCTCCTTTTTCAGTTAGAGGTCAGGACGCATATTAGCTACAGATGCAGTTTCCACCTGAATTTTTGCTGGACTAGTGGCTTGTGCCTGTTAAAGCTAGAAATGCACACAACACTGTTTGCCTGCATGGCCAAGGAAAATAGAAACCAATTAAGAGATACCTGGAAGCAGTTTTGTTTCTTGTAAATCCTCCACCTCAGATTAGATACGGGGCGTGGCCAGGCTACCTCTGCACTTGCTCTTAAGAATGATTTTCTGTAATCCATAATCATTATTATTATTACGGCACTTATTAAGCACTGTGTACCAAGCACTATTCCTAAACTATAGGGTAGATACAAATGAATAAGGTTGGACAGAGTCCCTCTTCCTCATGGAGCTCGCACTCTTAATCCCCATTTTCCAGATGAGGTAACTGAGGTGCAGGGAAGTGAAGTGACTTGCCCAAGGTCACAGCAGGCACGTGGCGGAGCCGAGATTAGAACCCAGGTCCTTCTGCCTCCCAAGCCTGAGCTCTAGCCACCAGGCCAGGCTTCTTCTCAAGAAATTCTCATTACGAATAATAACAATTATTAGTAAAGGTTAATGTACATATAATAGTGATGATGATAATGATAATGATATTAAAAACATCGACTAGACCATAGAATTTTCCGGATAGAGCTTTCTGGTCCTCACCAACCTTTCTAAGCTTGTTTTGGGCAGCAGCTGAACCCGCGGTTAGGTTTGTTTTCGTGCTGTTGGGCTCCTGTTGGTATGTGGCTGATGGAAAATTTACTCTAGTGGCTCTGAAGCATACTCAGATGCCCCAGGCTGGAGAGAGCATATCCTTTGGCAGTAGGGTTATGTGTAGGCGATTACGCCAATCGAATGCCAATCTTTGGACATTTGATATTTACCCATTCACTGCAGCAATTATATATCATAAATTATTTATATAAATGTCTGGCTGCCCTTTTAGGTTGTAAACTCACTGTGGGCAGGGAATGTATTTACCAACTCTTCCAAGCAGCAGGATATAGTGGATAGAGCCTGGGCCTGAGAGTCAGAAGGTCATGATTTCTAAAACCAGCTCTGCCACTTGTCTGTCGTGTGACCTTAGGCAAGTCAGTGGAAGCAGCGTGGCTCAGTGGAAAAGAGCCTGGGCTTCGGAGTCAGAGGTCATGAGTTCGACTCCCGGCTCTGCCACTTGTCAGCTGTGTGACTGTGGGCGAGTCACTTAACTTCTCTGTGCCTCAGTTCCCTCATCTGTAAAATGGGGATTAAGACTGTGAGCCTCACGTGGGACAACCTGATTACCCTGTATCTCCCCCAGTGCTTAGAACAGTGCTCTGCACAAGTAAGCGCTTAACAAATACCAACATTATTATTATTAAGTCATTTCACTTCTCTGTGCCTCAGTTAGCTCAAGAATAAAATGAGGTTTGAGACTGTGAGCCCTATATGGGACAGGGACTGTGTCCAATTTGATTTGTTTGTATCCATCCTGGTGCTTAGTACAGTGTCTGGTTCATTGTAAGTGCTTAATAAATACGATTATTGTTAGTAGTGGTAGTAATAATTATAATAAATGCTTACTACAGTGCTGTGCCCACAGTTCTTGGAGTTCCCACCTCAGCACACCTTCTGGGGTGCTGGAACCAACTGATCAATCAGTGCTATTTACTGAACGCCTGCTGTGAGGATAGAACACCTCCAGGTGCACACAGCGCAGTTGATGTCAGTGAATCCCCGATTTCTTTGAAAACCCTATTCTAAGCTCCTTATGGGCAGGGAAATGGGTCTACCAACTTGGTTTTTATTGAACTCTTCTTAGTACGGTGCTGCTTAGTACAGTGCTCTGCACACAGTAAGTGCTCAATAAATGCTACTGATCAATTAATATACGATTACTGAAGACCCTGTTGAAGCCATGGGAATCTGATAGGAAAAGCCCAGCTACAGGGACTGAGTGACAGTCTCTGATGGTGGGATTGGTATTTTTTCCAGACAGAAGGTTCATTCATTTAATCTTTTTATTGAGCACTGACTGTGTGCAGAACACTGAACTAGGCGCTTGGGAGAACACCACACAACAGTAAACAGACACATTCGCTGCTCACAAGGGGCTTGCAGTCTATGTTAATCTCTAGCACAGGAGCTAACCTCATCTCAGGATATCATTTACATTCCTTCCAGCCTGGGCTTCCTGATTTATTTTGAGAACAATGCTTTAAAACGCATGTGATGGGGTACTCTGAATTTGAAGAATCAAAGTCCTATGTCTGTCTGGCCTTCTGAAACTAATCACAGCATAGACTAGAATAAACAACAGAATGTAGTATTCCTAGTTCACAGGTGGTTGCTGACTAGTACAACTGGTAGATTATAAGGATTTAGGATGAATGAAAAAATGTCCCTTCTTTTGGAAAATTGGCTTTGGAATTTGAAAGTAATGTGGTTATGGTCTTATTTGGTCAAGATGACATTGCGAAATGCTTGCGTTAATGGTACTTTCAGTTTTAATTTCTTTTTTGGGAAATTTTCTTTGAAAATTTTAAAGTAATATCTAAATTGGCTGTGCTCCAAAATCCACAGTCCACTTAGCAAGGTCTGACCTTAATACCTCTGTTCCTAAACAGAAACCTGATACTGTTTCTTTATCTCTCTCTACCATGATCACCAATTACCAGAAATATGAATGCTACTGTGGTGGCTTTTCTTGACTGAGTCCTGAGACTCCAGAGAGGGTTTTTGACAAAGATCAAGAGTAAACTGGCTTTATGGAAGTCAAAAATCAACTGCCCCTAATGATTTCTTTGTTTTTTGGTGAAGTGGAGAGATGTTAAAAATCAGCATGATCAAGTGATATACTGTCCTCAGTCTGCTCAAGTAGTTTCAGCTCACCTAAATAAGAGAGATGACACAAACTAAAGAAAGCAAGGATTTTTCAGACTGCAGGATTTATTCCTGTCACATTAGAAAGCACCAACAGAAGAACCGCCAAAGTGGGTCAGAGGGGCCATCCACATAATCTGTCAGTCAACCAGCAACATTTATTGAGGGTCCACTGGATTTCAAACACTGTACTAAGCATTTAGCAGCCCAACTAAGCATTTTACAGTCTAACTGCAGATGCAGACAAGATGCAGACAAGAAAGAGTGGATAAGTAAGAGGGAGTTGATGGAGTGCTTCAAAGACAATTGTTCAGGAGTTTGTCCTTGTTGCAGAGAGGAATGAGTGCTGATACTGATCTCTGGTTGTAGGAAAGGTTTGCAAAGTGCAGGTCATTACCTCAGTCTTCCCAGACATCACCCTCCCCACTTTTTTGAAAGCACATCTCCTCCAAAGGCCTTCCCCAGCTAGACCCTCATTTCCTCTGCTCCCACTCCCTCTGTGTCACCCTGGCACTTAGATTTACCCCCTTTATTCACCCCTCCCTCAGCCCCACCACCCTTCTGTCCATATCTGTAATTTCTTTCTCTCTTTAATGTCTGTTCCCCCTCTAGACTATAAGCTCATTGTGGGAAGGGGACATGTCTACCAACTCTGTTGTACTGTACTTTCCCAAGTGCTTAGTACAGTGCTCTGCACACAGAGACATCAGATTCAGAGCTCCTGGACTAGTGATTCAAGGATTTCTGATAATCCTGATTACCTTCAGAAGAAATGGCTCTGCATCAGGTAGCAAAGAGCAGAAATTGCTCACTTAAAAGATCCTGAGAGAGCATTTTTGGAGGAGAGCATGGGAGATATCAAGCCAACGCTAAAGGAGAACTCACCTTTAGCCCAAACTCTCTGAGCCTCCGAAAATGCCTCTGGAGACAATTGAAAATCTTGAATATTCCTTTATGTGGGAGCCCTTTGGAGGCAATCTAATTCTCTAAGAGAACTGCAGAATCTTCCAGATAATATCTTCAGAGTAGACTGGAACTCTCTATGATTAGAATGATTAGATGGAAAAACTATTCTCCTCTATCTGTCTGACTGGATGAGAGAGAGCTACAGTCAGTCAGTGAGTCGGAAGCATTTGCAAACTTCCCCTGGTCTCTTCTTTGTTTATACAAGGCGGCTGAATTGAGATTTGGTTTTAAGTGAACCGGGCCTAGTCATCTCAGTCATTTCTGTGACGTTCAGTTGTTCTTAGAAAAGGGCAAGTATCACTCCCCTTCTGCTCTCCGAGAACAGCTCATCGGGAGGAAACAGGGAACGGCTGTCTGCAAAGGAGAGTCGATTATGGTGGTGTTTATTAATAGTCGTGCCATTTATTAAGCACTGAGTTTATGCTAAGCACGGGGTAGATAGCAGGCACTGTCGTGGGCTCACAGTCCGAGAAGTAGGGAGAGCAGGTATCCGATCCCCATTTTACAGATGAGGAAACGGAAGCTCAGAGAGGTTAAGTGATTCTCCCAAGCTCACACAGCAGGCTAGTGGCAGAGAAGTGATTAGAATCTGGCTCTCCTGACTCCCAGTCAACTGCCGATTGTGCTTAAGATCGTGGAGGGGAAGACTTCGGGTTCCAAAACCAGGCTCTTTCACCCACTCCAGGGAAAGGGATACGGAAGCACAGACAGGACTGAAAGTGGCTCCCAGGAGCTTTTGTGTTGTGGAATTCTGAATGGGTTTGAAATCCATTTATAACCAAGGTGTGTTATTTCTTTAAATGGGCTTTTGTGAAGCTTTGAGCATTACTGCACCTGTACTTTCAGTTAAAATCTGCTCAAGGATAAGTAGAGGACTCTGATTCTCCCCCTCCCCCACATCACATCTCAGTTTAGTTTTAATGTGAGAGGTGGGTGCAGGCTATTTCCCTCCTTATTTACCCTTTATCCAGAACAAAGATGCCTGTAAGGCAAAAAATCTCTTTTAATCTGATTCAGCAACAATGTAAAACCAAAGAAAAACAATAAAATAAATCCCAAACAAAACATGAATAGTATATAATCATGGATCAAAAAAGTTAAGGAATTTTAAACATTCTTTAACATTTACTCATTTATTCTCCTTGCCTTCCCATCATACTCTACAGTAAAAAAATCAAAACAAATGCAATAATAGATTGTTCTGCCATGGGTCTGGAGTCCAGAAGAGTAAGCTGTTTCTGCAGAGGTTTCATCTCTGCAGAGGTTTTGTACTCTCCCAAGTACTTACGACAGAGCACTGCACACCGTAAGCGCTCAATAAATGTGACATCGATTGATTAATCTCAAACAACTTCATTCTGATAGAGTTGCTGCTGTAAAATCCAATCCAAATATATTTGAAAAATATCCTGCTAAAAATGAGACTAGGGTTCTAATTCCAGTTCCTTGACTTGCCTGCTGAGTGACCTTGAGCAAGTCATTTGAGGTATCTAGGCCTCAGTTTCCTCATGTGTAAAATGAGGATGAAATTCCTGTTCTTCCCCCTGTATATAATGGGAGCCCCTTGTGGGTCAGGGACTATGCTTGATCTGATCCCGACTCTGCCCCTTGTCAGCCATGTGACTGTGGGCAAGTCACTTCACTTCTCTGTGCCTCAGTTCCCTCATCTGTAAAATGGGGATGAAGACTGTGAGCCTCACGTGGGACAACCTCATTCCCCTGTATCTACCCCAGCGCCCAGAACAGTGCTCTGCACGTAGTAAGTGCTTAACAAATACCAACATTATTATTATCATATTGCATCCATCCCAGTGCTTAGCAAAATGCTTGGCCATTAGGAAACACTTAACAGATACCACTATCACTATTATTATCATTATTAATAATAAACTCAAGGGCAGAGACCACATCTTTTTCTTTCATGAGGTTCCCAAGCAACTAGTACAAGTTTTTTGCCCACAAAAGCCCCTTAACTACAGTGCAATCCCTGGTCATGTAAAGGAAGAGCTTAATGGGAGATTCAAATGAAAACCAGGACTTTATAATAATAATAATAGTAGTTGTGTTATTTGTTAAGTGCTTACTATACGCCAGGCACTGTACTAAGCCGTGGGGTGCATACAAGGTAATTGGGTTGGACCACAGTCCCTGTCCCACATGGGGATCACAATCTTAACCCCCATTTTACAGATGAGATAACTGAGGCCCAGGGAAGTGACTTGCCCAAGGTCACACAACAGACAAGTGGTGGACCCGGGATTAGAACCCAGGTCCTGACTCCCAGGCCCGGGCTTTATCAACTAAGCCACGCTGCTTCCCTATATGAGCCACCAAAAATATCTCTTCAGAAAGCACCTTGGCTCATGCCAACCAGCCAGAGAGCGGTGTTCGAGACAGTGTCGAGTTGGGAAGTAGAGAATGGGCAAAGGTTGGCATGGGTAGAGGCCAGGCTGCGGCAGAGCCCTGGGATCCCACCGGTCAGGGAGGTGAAAAACCCACTGGGCATTTAATAAGCAGCTCACATTCATAGACCAGGAAAAGAAACACAGAAGAAGGAGACTCATCGTTCATTAGTATTTTTTGAGTACTTACTTTATTAAATGCTTGGAAAAGTCTATCAGTCAATCTTTTTTTTGAGCACTGTGTGCAGAGCACTGTGCTACGTGCTTGGGAGAGTACACTATGATGATATTTCAGACACATTTCCTGCCCAGAGGGGGAGACGGACGTGAATACAAATAAATAAATTACAGATATGGACATGAGGGTTGTGGGGCTGGGAGTCGGGTGTGAATAAAGGGAGCAAGTCAGGGCAACGCAGAAGAGAGTTGAAGAAAAGGAAAAGAGGACTTAGGGAAGACCACTCGGATGAGATGTTTCACAGAGTTGGAAGACCCATTCCCTGCCCACTGCACGCTGCCAGTCTAGACTCTAAAGATGGACCTGGCCCTATTTCCATCAAAAGCTGCACTCAGAGCTCCCAAGCTTTGGCCAGCATTATTGTAGAATCTAATCTGTTGTATTCTCCCAAGCGCTTCATACAGTGCTCTGCACACGGCAAGCACTCAATAAATACGTTTGACTGATTGACAGACTCTGCTGTCACAGCCCAGACTCACATCCAGAAGTGGACACTTCCAGGACCTTATTGTTTCACAGAAAACAAAACAAAACACCTCAGAGAGGAGTAGAGGGAGAGATAAGAAACTCACTGCCTTGGACAGGCTTTGTAACTCAGGGTGAGGTCTTGACCTAAATATAGAGGGTGATGGCGAACAATTAGAGGGTTTTCAAAGAGTCAGATGACACGATAAAGACGACAGACCAGAAAGACGCCTTGTGGAAGAAACATCACCCTTCTGTTTTAAGTTTCTTGCTTAGCCCTGGTCCTCTCCTGGTACCCTGTGGTTCTCGTATCGGTTTTGACCCCTTCTTGGGGCCAGGGGGCATTATGGTGAGGGGCATCCTGCCCTCCGTATCAATCAGTCAGTGGTATTTATTGACTGAGAAGCAGCGTGGCTCAGTGGAAAGAGCACGGGCTTGGGAGTCAGAGGTCATGAGTTCGAATTCCGGCTCTGCCCCTTGTCAGCTGTGTGACTGTGGGCAAGTCACTTCACTTCTCTGTGCCTCAGTTACCTCATCTGTAAAATGGGGATTAAGACTGTGAACCTCACGTGGGACGACCTGATTACCCTGTATCTACCCCAGCGCTTAGAACAGTGCTTGGCACATAGTAAGCGCTTAACAAATACCAACATTATTATTTATTGAGGACTTACTGTGTCACTGGGCTAAGCGTTTAGGAGAGTGCGATATGCTAGAAGGTGGTACAGCTGCAATCACAATTTAGAAGACCAAAGCTGAGGTGGAAAGAACCCTGAGGAAGAAGTCACCAGTCAAATACAAATATCGTCAGTGAGTACAAAGAAAAGACCGAAAAGGACCCGCTGAGGTGTATCTTTTCATCTTGTGAATGTTGCTTTTCAAGTTTGTGTCAATCTAAAAGTTCCCTCTTCAGCTTTCAAGTACTTGCCAGAAATTTCCAAATTGGCTATTATTAATCAGTCGATCCACCCATTTGTTTTTGTTTACAATGGTATTTGTTAAGCACTTACTATGCGCCAGGCATTCTTCTAAGCACTGGAGTAGATACAAGGTAAGCAGCCTGGACACAGTCCACGTCCCTTATGGGGCTCTCGGTTTTAATCCCCATTTTACAGACGAGGTGATGGAGGCACCGAGAAATTAAGTGACTCACCCAAGATCACACAGCAGACCAGTGGTGGAGCAGAGATTAGAACCCAGGTCCTTCTGACTCCCAGGCCCGGGCTCTATCCACTAGGCACACTGCCTCAATCAATCGATGGTTTTTATTGAGCACTTCCTGTGTCCAGAGCTCTGCATTAAGTGCTTGGGTGAGAACAATATAACGGAGTTGGTAGAGGCATGCTCCCTGCCCACAATGAACTTACAGTATGGGATCAAATTATTTTTCTGGGATTTGGGTGTCACAGTCTCTAAACTCCATCAGGAATTGAACATGCCGTTTCACTTGCAGTGCAACAATTGACAGTCTTGCTTCCTCTAGACTGTAAGCACCTTGCGGGGAAGGGAACGGGTCTCCTAATTCAGTTGTATTGTACTTTCTTCCAAGCACTTAGCCCAGAATGAACTCACTGTCCAGGGAGGGAGACAGACAATAATGTAAATAAATATATTACAGATATGTACCTAAGTGCTATGAATACATAGATCAGTTTAGGCCTATCAGATACACACTTATCAGTAGCAAAATGGCATTTTAGAGGTTTTTATGGCATTTGGTTACTAAGTACCTTTTAAAAGTATGTTGAAATGTTACTGATTAACACAATAGGAATATTCCCAGTAAGTGACTCAGCCATTCAACTAAAGGGGCATAAGTATGCAGAGCCACATTCAACCAGTACTTTCCTTATCTTACTTTCACCTCATCGTAAATATTTAGCATCTTATTTCAGTACCTTATAACGAATTAATAAATATGATGGACTCAGGTGGCCTTCTAACCTAGAGCATGGGGAAGTTTAAAGGAGCAGAAAAAAGAGAAATCTGTGACCTTTTTATGGGAAGAAAATTGTAGTCCCCCCTAGACTGTAAGCTCCTTCAGGGAAAAGATTGGGTCTTCTAACGCAATCTCGATTGTGGGCAGGGAACGTGTGTACTAATTCTGTGTGTACTAATCAATAAATACTACTGATTGACTGATTCATTGACTGGTACTCTCCCCAGTGCTTAGTACAGTGTTCTGCACAGAGTGGGTGCCCCAGGAATACAGAGGATGGATGGACTGGGAAAGAAGTAGGAGGATACATTACCTTGCAGTCTCCAGCTTTTAATTAATCTTGCTGAAGGCTCATGAATTTTCCCTCCCTGGATGGGAAGGCTAGACAAATTTAGCTGTCTTTAGACACATTGTGATAATTTCCTTGGTTCCTTACCGAATATATTTGGAATTTGAATAGTTTCTTCCCCCTTTCCGTCTCTTAAATTGAAAAATGCTGGTGAGGTTTTTCCATATTTCCTTCCTTCCAAAGGAGTCTGCAATTTCTTCTAGCTTCCTTCTAGCAGAGTTGGAGATGGTGTTCTTCTACTTTGGAAGCTGAATGGCAGGGGATTGAGTGATGCTCAGATTGAGCACTTTACCTGAAGACAGAGAGATACTGAGCAAGTGAAGAAAGCGGGACAAAGAATCCAAAAGACAGAGAGGAATATTGTGACGGACGAGAGGAAGTGTTATGTCAGGTTAATTAAAACCCATTTAGGGCTAGTGACCTACATATAAGACTAAGCATTAGGGGTGTCATTAATTTTGGAATGAAACTATATCCATAAACCTTGTGATACTATTAGGGGATACTTTGACAAGGAAGTGTCTTTTTTCATCTTAGGAGACTTTTTTGAACAGAAAATAGGTCTTTGTATACCTTTAAGTGCATTGAAGTATTTAGTGATTCATTTCCCCTCAAAGTTGACTATAATTTTGCCCTCCCGTGTCATTGATGCACTAGGAGCTGAACCCCTTACACACTTGTTATCCATCCCAGCCCCACAACACATATATCCCTATAGTCTTCCATTTCCCCTACCCATGATTTATTTTAAGATCAATCTCCCCCTCTAGGCTGTAAGTTCCTTGTGGGCAGGGAATGCGTCAGTTCTACAGAATCAATTCTACTGTAGTATTCTCTCTGAAGCACCTAGTACAGTGCTCAGCACACACTAAGCACTCAATAAATACCACTGATTGTTTGATTGGTCATCTCAGACCTATTTACTTTACCTACCGTAATATGTCATATCTATCCAGAAAGCGACAGTCAATCAGTCAAGTGTATTTACTGAGTGCTTACTATGTGCAGAGCATTATACTAAACACTGAATTTACTAATATTCTCAATTGTAATTATGGTATTTATATGCTATTCCCAATGAGCCATCCTTCCTTACATGTCCACAATTATTCTCCCCTTAGATTGTGGGCCCCTTGAGAGCCAGGATCCATGTCTAATTCTCAAGTGTGAATTATTTTCCACCACTTTTAGTACTCTCCCAAGTGCTTAGTACAGTGCTCAGCACACAGTCAGTGCTCATTCAATATGATTGGTCGAGTGCTTTGCATAAGTGCTTATTAAATACCATCACTAATATTACTACTATTTAGTAAGTGCTGACTTTCTGCCAGACACTGTGTTAAGCACTAGGGTGGATACAAGATAATCCAATCAGGCACAGTTCCCAACTCCCAGCAAATAAGTTGTTTTCACATACTACCATTCTGAAATCCATTATATACCGATGTGGAGGTACAAATTGATTTTTAAGGACAAATTATTGGGAAGATTTAAATGCCCTTTTAAAAATTAAAATAAAATCCAGTGAAAATCTGTTTGGACATGAAAAAATGAGATCAAATTGGGCCAGAATTCTCTGCTTCAGTCTCTACTACGTGCTGCTGCACAGATTGTCTTCCCAAAATGTCACTTGCATATGCTCCCCACTCCTCAAAAACCTCTAGTGGCTACTCATCTCCCTCCACATTATGCAGAAACTTTTTAGCATTAAGCTCAAGGCTCTCTACAAGATTTCCCCTCCCCAGACTGCACTCTGCTCCTGTGCTCCTCTAGACTGTAAAGTCTATCTAGACTGTAAGCCTGTTGTGAGCAGGGAAACATGTCTATAAACTGTGTTGTACTCTTCCGGGCGCTTAGTTCCGTGCTCTGCACACAGTAAGCACTCAATTAATACAATCATTTAATTCCAGGCTCACATCTAATTGTTCCTTGCTCTTGACATATCCCCCTTTTATTCCTCATTCTTGCTGTTTCCCCAGTCTGGAACTCCCAATCCCTAAAATCCTTCAGCTACAGTTTGTCCCATCTCCTAAAATTAAAAAAAAACCCAAACCCAACTCCTCCAGGAAGCCTTCCCAGATTAATCCACAACTTCACAGTTGCTTCAGTACTACCCATAGCCTTATATACTTTACTCCTGTTCTTCTGCATCTATGCTTATTTTTATTCGTATATGTAATTATTTATTTAGCTAATTCATCTTGATTCCTCTGTACTACTTCCTGTTATATCTTTGTTTTTCTTCCTGCTTCCATTATTGGTAAATCATTTTTGTCTGTCCACAGCATTAGAGGGTAGGGGACCTGTGCCTTGCTCTGTTGTGTACTTTTTCCAATGCTTAATAGAGTGTTTCACACTCAGTAGACACTCAATAAATATGCCGCTGTGATGATGATGTTGAGAAGTAAGAATGGATGGGTAGAAATCATGTAATAGGAGGCAGTGTGGGAGAGGTCTTTAAGCTCGAGGGCAGGGATCATATCCTCCCTTCTGTACTCTCCCAAGCACTTAGTACAGTGCTTTGCACACAGCAAGTGCTCAATAAGAACGATCGAATGAATGAATGGATTTGGGCTGCCTTCAGAGCTTAATTTGCCAGATATATGATATCACTATGACATAATTATTGTGGTATTTGTTAAGTGCTTACTCTTTGCCATTCTTGCTTTGTCTTATGCCATCGAGTCGTTTCCCACCCTTAGCGACACCACGGACGCATCTCTCCCAGAACGCCCCGCTCCCCATCTGCATTCATTCTGATAGTGGATCCATAGAGTTTTCTTGGTAAAAATCTGGAAGCGGTTGACCGTCGCCGCCTTCCGCGCAGTAAACTCGAGTCTCCGCCCTCGACTCTCTCCCGTGCCGCTGCTGCCCAGCACGGATGAGTTTTGACTCGTAGCCGATGGCCTGCCACTCACTAGCCACTGGCCAAGCTAGGAATGGAATGGAAAGGCCTCTGCTTGACTCTCCCTCTCGTAGCCGAGACTGGTAGAGGACTGGAAACCATCCAGATGCGCCCTGAGAGGGGTTACTGTTTGCCACATCTGTAAAATGGGGATTAAGACTGTGAGCCCCACGTGGGACAACCTGATTTCCCTGTGTCTACCCCAGCGCTTAGAACAGTGCTCTGCACATAGTAAGCACTTAACAAATACCAACATTATTATTATTATTACTAAATGCTGGGAGAGATAACAGTACTAAATGCTGGAATAGATGCAGTATAAGAAGATGGAACTTTATCCCTTTGCCCCATGGGGCTCACAGTCTAAGGAGGAAGGAGAACAGTTATCTTAACCCCATTTTACCGATGAGGAAACGGAGGCACAGAGAAGTTAAGTGGTCATGGTCTCACAACGGACAAGTGGCGGAACTGAGATTAGAACACAGGTCTCCTGGCTCCCGGTTCTCTGCACTTTCCACTAGGTCAAGCTGCACCCCAGTCCTTTCAATCCTGACTGGTGAAATTTCCACTAAAGACAGTGGATTTCAAGGGCAATTGCAAATCACGGAGGTTATCAGAGACCAAGAGAATGGTGTTCAATAGGAAAAAGGAGAAGAAAATTCACTTGGGGAGAGAGAGCAAAAGCTACACAACAAAATTTCAGAGAAGCAGCATGGCCTAGTGGAAAGAACATAGGTCTGTCCCGGGAGTCAGAGGACCTGGGTTTTAATCCCAGCTCTGCCACTTGTCTGCTGTGGGACCTTGGGTAAGTCACTTCACTTCTCTCCCTAGACTGTAAGCAGGGAACGCGTCCACCAACTCTGTCGTATTGTACTCTCCCAAGCGCTTAGATCACAGGAAGTGCACAGTCAACGCTCAATGAATATGATAGACTGATTCTCTGGGCCTCAGTTACCTCATCTGCAAAACGGGGATTAAAACTGTGAGCCCCAAGGGGGACATGGACTGGGTCCAACCTGATAAACTTGTATCTACCCCAGAGCTTAGAACAGTGCTTGCCACATGGCAAGGCCTTAACAAACACTATTAAGGAAAATAGGTAAAGAACACAGTGGAGGTTCCGTTATCAGTACGGCAAATGGGTAACTTCCAGAGTGCGATTTGTTTTAGACTTGGCCTAAATTCTCTTCTGCCTAGGCATGTGTGGAGGACAATGCAACCTTGTCCCAACTAACATTCAGGCTAGGCTCTTGGATCTGAAGCAGGACATAAGGGCCAGGGAAGAGGCAGGCATTTATTTTTTTTTTCCAATCTCTAATGCAGTGGAATCTGACTTCAGACAATCAATATTTTAGACTCAGTTTGTTCTGCTTAAATTAGGAGAGAGTTTTTCATGTCTACAAAAGAATTTTCTGTCTATCCATTTATAGCTTAATTCATTTTCAGGCACACCAATCACCCTAGGATAAAGGGTACCCTCGATACCCTTATGCCAGGTTTCCCCCTCGGTCATTGCCATATCTTCGTTTGCTTTTCCAGTTAGGTAGCAGGAGCTATAGTCAGAGGCTGGTATATAAAATGGAGATCAATCCATAACATGGAGGATGAATTTATCGCTCACCGCTATGGGATACTGAAGCCTGCAGAGAGAGAAGATGATGGAAAATGATGGGGAGGGGAAGGATGAACGAGGCTCAGTTTGGGAGAAGCAAGAGAGCAACCAAGCCAGGCTCCCCAGACTAGGCTGTAGCTGGCACCTCATGCCTCTAATGACAGGAAGGACCAGCCTGCTCCTTGCACACCTCTTTTTGACCCAGAGGCATGCAAACTTCCCAGCACTATAGGGAAAATTTAGGATGACTTTCATTCATCTCTCAAAACAGATCAAAATGTTCAGTGTTCAATTCAGGGCTCATCTGCATCACAAGTCCTGCCCCCCTCATATTACCTACCTTTCAATTAGCAAATCTATAAAGAATAGAATGATACTAAGTCTTTTTACTGTGTGCCAAGCACCGTACTAAGCACCAGGGTACATGTAATCATGTCATCACAGTCCCTGTTCCACAGGGGGCTCACCATCTCAGTAGGAGTAAGATTTAATCCCCTTTTCAGATGAGGAAACTGAGGCCCAGAGAAGTGAAGTGACTTGTCCAGGGTCACACTGCAGACAAGGGGCAGAGTCAGAATTAGAACCCAGGTCCTCTGACTCCCAGGCCCATGCTCTTTCCACTAGGCCGCGCTGCTTCTAGTAATGACTTAGCATTTGTTTTCTGCCCAGCATACAAGCTGTTTTTGAACTTTGTTCATGACTATAGTAATTTATGGGAATTAAATAGCATACTTGATTCTATTCTGGATCGAATCCCTCATTTAATTCTAAATGTTCTGTAACTAACCTCCTATCATTCTGCTTTTTCTTTGGTCAAATTGTAAGCACTTGAAAAACACCGTTTCACGGTTCAACTCTCCTTTGATTCCTTAGTAATCACTGAAGTCAGTTTCAACTATTATTGTTTTTCAGGGGGAAGGAGGAGTCTTTACTTTATTGATCGCTTACTATGTGCAGAGCACTGTACAAAGCACATGGGAGAGTTTATTTACTTTGTATGTTTAGAAACTGTCCATCAGTCAGTCAATCAGTGGTATTTATTGAGCATTCACTATGTGCAGAACACTGTACTAATTAATATCTATAATTTATTATGTCTGTAATTTAGTTATTTACATTCATGTCTGTCTCCCCCTCTAGACTGTAAGCAAGTTGTGGGCAGGGAATGTGTCTGTTTATTACTGCATTGTACACTCCCAAGCGCTCAGTACAGTGCTCTGCACATAGTAAGCACTCAGTGAATACGATTGACTGCCTGGCTAAGCACTTGAGAGAGTGGACTACAACAGGGTTGGTAGGCATCTTCCCTGCTCACAAGGAGCATTCATTCTAGGTAGGGAGGCAGACATTAAAATAAACGATAGATAGGTACATAATCGCTGTGGGGCGACTATCAAGGGCTTAAAGGTGACAGCTAAAGTTCACAAGTGATGCAGAAGGGGCTGACTATTCTTTATTAATCTTTGAATATCCCCTTGAAGCTGTTTCACAGGATCAAATGCAGAGTCATATAGATGCAGAAATTTGTTACATAAGTAAACTGCAGTTAATAAAGGAAGTCCCTCTGAAACTTCCTGCGCTGCACCACTAATCTGTACGTCAGTGAACATTTTAGATGAATCTCAGCAGTTAAGGTTAACTCGAGTAAGTCCCTCTGGGAGGGAAATGTGGGGTAAGGTGGAAGTCTTGCTCCTCCATCGCTGGGCTTGTGTTTGGAAAAGTTTTCTGTAAATTTCAGTCAACAAAGGATCCTTCAGTCAATAAAGTGAAACAAAGGAAAATGGAAACTTTCTGATATTTTCCCCGTGAAATCACTGAATATTTTGGAAATGCAATAGCTCATTCTCATCGATATTTCTGAATCAGTTATGCTGGGAATTTTAAAAATAATGAATTTTTCTCAGCAACGCCCCTGGGACAGAATGATTCTGGGAGTTGAATGATGGCTGGAATTCAGCATAACGTATTGCAGAATCTATTTCTTCTGCTTTTTCTTCCCCTCTCTAAATATTAGGACTGGTGAATTTTTGGTGGGCCTCTCTCTGAAAGCATCCAAAAAGTTCCCTTTACATTTCTAAAGATCTAATAACAAGGCACTAATAAGGAAGGAATGTGTTGCCTTTTGGAAGTTAGCTTAATCTCTAGATGTTGGATTTTACCTCTTGGCCTAACTCCTTTTGCAGCTCTAAGTATGATTTTAGGTTTTAGTTTTCATGATGAATAGGGGATAGCCCAGAGTTGCTCCTTCCGTGTGGGTTGAGGTTACTCAGACTGAAACAGTGTTGTCTCCCCTACCCCCTCAACCCCCCGCCAAAAAAAAAAAAAATAGTTCTCTTGATATTTATGGTGGGTTTTAGAGGAATTATTTGAACAATCAGATAATGTTGATATCAATATACATGTTCTAAAATTTTAAGGGACTTTTGGGTTTTAAACAGCATTCTGGAAAACTCAGAGGTGATAATTTATGCATGTATTGCAGTCATACTTCCATGCTGTGGAGTAAGTAGATTGGAACCTTCCCAGAACGCCTGAATCTTCATAAATGTGGACTCAGGGTGGAAAATGTATTGTGGCCCCAATTCAGCCTAAAACAACACCCTCGCACACTTCTCAGTTCTTTCTTCTCTCAGTTCTTCATTCTCCGGTTTTGGGTGACTCATTGTCCCACCGTTTGAAAGGCCTTAGAGCCGACCTGAAAGGAGTCAGGGGTTGAGTCGCAACAACCCACATCCTCCCCACTTTTTCATGTTAAGCCTTAGCCTAGACTTACTCTGAACATTTGTACTAAGCGCTTAGTAAAGTGCTCTGCACACAGTAAGCGCGTAATAAATATGATTATATATATATATAGATATCTATATATATATCTATATATATATATAGATGCCTGTTTACTTGTTTGATTTCTCTCTCCCCGACCTTCTAGACTGTGAGCCGGTTTGTGTGCTGGGATTGTCTCTATTTGTTGCTGAATTGTACATTCCAACTGCTCAGTCCAGTGCTCTGCACACAGTAAGAGCTCAATAAATACATTGGAATGAATGATTGAACGAATGAATGGGGAGGTAAAGATGAGGGGTGGAGGGGGTAGGGGATGTGGGAAAGGCCCAGGGTGGAACAAGTTTGTAATGGTGAGTTTTTAACCCTTTTCTTTTCAATAGGTCAGAGACCCTTTTCTTGGCCCTCCCTCACTTTCTCAGTTTATTCATTCAATCATATTTATTGAGCGCTTACTGGGTGCAGAGTACTGAACTGAGTGCTTGGAATGTACAATTCGGCAACAGATAGAGACCGCCCCGGTCCAACAACGGTCTCGTAGCCGTTTGTCGGCTGTGTGACTTTGGGCAAGTCACTTAACTTCTCTGGGCCTCAATTACCTCATCTGTAAAATGGGGATTAAGACTGTGAGTCCCACATGGGACAACCTGATCACCTTGCATCCTCCCCGGCGCTTAGAACTGGACTTGGCACATAGTAAGTGCTTAACACATGCCATCATTATTATTAAAAGATGGGCTCACAGTCTTCCTCCCACCCTCCATCCTAGGGGTGGAAAGATCCCCCTCAGCACTATGCTCATTTGTATATATTATTTATGACCCTATTTATTTTGTTAATGAGGTGTATATCTCCTTGATTCTATTTATTTTGGTGATATTGTCTTGCTTTGCTTTGCTATCTCCCCCTTTAGACTGTAAGCCTGTCATTGGGCAGGGATTGTCTCTATCTGTTGCCAACTTGTCCATTCCAAGCCCTTAGTCCAGTGCTCTGCCCATAGTAAGCACTCAATAAATGCTACTGAATGAATCTCCATTCCACAGAAGTCTAGGGGAGGGGGCTAACCCATCATCGGCGGTATTTCTTGAGTGCTTCATTCATTCATTCATTCATTCATTCATTCATTCATTCATTCATTCATTCATTCATTCATTCATTCGTATCTACTGAGCGTTCACTATGTGCAGAGCACTGGACTAAGGGCTTGGAATGGACAATTCGGCGACAGATAGAGACAATCCCTGCCCAGCGACGGGCTCACAGTCTAAATGGGAGGATTTATTGTGTGCAGAGCACTGGCCTAAGCGATGGGAATGGACAATTCGGTGACGGATAGAGACAATCCCTGCCCAACGACGGGCTCACGGTCTAAACGGGAGGGCTTATTGTGTGCGGAGCACTGGACTAAGCGCTGGGAATTGGCAATTCGGTGACAGACAGACAAACCTTGCCCAATGATGGGCTCACGGTCTAAACGGGAGGGCTTATTGTGTGCAGAGCACTGGCCTAAGCGCTGGGAATGGACAATTGGGCGACAGATAGAGACAATCCCTGCCCAATAACGGGCTCACGGTCTAAACAGGAGGGCTTACTGTGTGCGGAACACTGGACTAAGCGCTGGGAATTGGCAGTTGGGTGACAGCTAGACAAACCTTGCCCAATGATGGGCTCACGGTCTAAACGGGAGGGCTTATTGTGTGCAGAGCTCTGGACTAAGCGCTGGGAACGGACAATTGGGCGACAGATAGAGACAATCCCTGCCCAATAACGGGCTCACGATCTAAACGGGAGGGCTTATTGTGTGCGGAGCATTCATTCAAGACTATTTTTCAGTCGAATTTATTGAGCGCTTACTATGTGCGGGGCACTGGACTAAGCGCTGGGAATGGACAAATGGGCAACAGAGGCCTGCCCAACGGTGACCTTTGACCGAGCTGAGCGGCGCAGAGAGGCGTCCGTCCCTCCCGGCGACGAGCGGCCGGGGAGCCGCCCTGGGCGCCCGCGCCCTTTTATAGAGCCCGAGGGGGCGGGACCGAGGGAGGCCACGCCCCCCGGGCGTCTCCGCCCCTGCCATTGGGCCGCCGGCGGGGCCGTCCCCGCCTTCGGCCGGTGATTGGTGGGCGCCGCGGCCGCTGCCCCCGGCCGCCGCTGGGGGGCGGGCGCGAGTGGGCGTCCCGCGGCCGACCGCGCTCCTCCCGCGCCGCTTGGGCTGCCGGCGGCGGGGCGGCGGGCGCGGCCTCATTGTTCGGGGCCCCGCTGCCGCCGTCGTTTGGCCCGCCACGCATCACCCCACCCCCCTCTCCGCCCGCTGACGGAGGGGAGGGGAAAAAAAAGAAGAAGAAGAAGAAAAAAAAAAAAGCAGCCACCTCCCATCGGGTCCGCCCCGCCCCGCCCCGCAGGAGGAGAAATCGTCTGGGGGAGCCCCGGCCCGCCGCCGCAGCATCAGCCCCCGCCATGGAAGACCTGGACCAGTCGCCGCTGGTGTCCTCGTCCTCCGCCGCCAGCGCGGCCCGGAGGCAGCCCGAGTTCAAGTACCAGTTCGTGCGGGAGCCCGAGGACGACGACGAGGAGGAGGACGAGGAGGAGGAGGAGGAGGAAGAGGAGGACAACGAGGAGCTGGAGGTGGTGCAGAGGAAGCCTCCGCCCGTGCTGGCGGCGGCGGCGGCGGCGGCTCCGGGGCTGCCGGAGCTGGGGAGCGACGTGCCCCCCGCGCCCCGCGGCCCGCTGCCCGCGCCGCCCCCCGCCCCGCAGCCCCTGCAGCCCCCGCAGCCCCCGCAGCCCCCGCAGCTCGCCCCGCAGCCCGCCTCCACCGGTAAGTGCCGCGCCCTGCCCCCCCCCCCAGCCGCTGCGGGAGCCGGTCCTTGTGCGCAACCCTAACCGGCCCCCCCCGCCCTCCTCCTTCCCCCGGGAGCTTCGTCCCGCGATGGGGGGGGCTCCCTGCCCCGACTTGCCCTTTATTGTCTGTCTCCGTCGCAGACACCATGTGCCCCCCCCCTTTCTTTTTTCCCTTCTCCCCCGCCCTCCATCCTCTGCGGCCTCCCCCTCCCCCCATGACTCACTGCGCTTTTTCCCCCCCCTCTAAGGCCTGGCTACTAAATAGTGCGCGTGTCTGTGGGTGGAAGACACAGAGGGGGGTTTAAAATCCGCTTGGAGGGGAGCCTTGACGGCCCAAACCGGGCCACAGCAGCGTCCCCCCGGCCGAGTGTCAGCGAAGCACTGTGCCCGGGGCTCGGAGGGATCTGGGGGTTCTCACCCCGGCTGGGGGGGGTGGGTGGGTGGGGTGACCTTGGACCAGTCACTTCCCTTCCCCCGGGCCTCAGTTCCCCCCTCTGCCAAAGTGGGGGGGGGTGAAGACCGAGAGGCGGGGGCCGAGTCCCACAATTTCGGTCCACCTTAGCGCTTAGAACAGTGTCGGGGGCAGAGGAAGCCTTTGATAAATACCCTCATCATCATTATTAATTATAAATGATGATGATGATGAAGATGGAGGGGGTGGGGCTGGGGAAGAGCACCTCTAGCGGTTGGCGAGCGCGGGACACCGGCCGGGCTCCTCCCCTCCCCCTTCCCTTCCTCCTCCTCCTTCTTCCCCTCCTCCCCTTCCTCCTCCTCCTCCTCCTTCCCCTCCCCTCCCTTCCCCTCCCCCAGCCGCCGCCCTGCCCTCCCGGATCCTTGGATCCGTGATGGGGCGCCTCCCCTGCCCCCTCTTCCCCCCCCCACTCTCCTCTAACCGCTGAGCATAGACCTGCCCGAAAGGGTTAAGCCCGGCTGGGCAGGCCCCCCCCCCCAGCTCCTCCCGCACTTCCATTCCTTCCCGAAGAAAAGGCAGAGAAGAAAAGGCAGAGAAACCCCCGGCAAAATGGTCGGCCGGTCCAGGGAAATCTTGGGTTCAAAGGGGACCGGTCGACAACGGACCTTCTGCTCCCCTGCCACCTCCTAGGAGAACCCCGGGAAGGCCCCACGCCAAGGGCCCGGAACCAGTCGCCCAAGGTTTAGTGCGGTTTGGTTTGAGATCCTGGGACGATGCCACTAGAGGATGTCGGGGCGTGGCGCTCCTCCTGCTCCTCTAAAAACCAGATTTCGGGACCGGCCGGGAACGGCGGGCCGCAGGCCGGTCCTGGAGATGACTCGCTAAGACGCCGCCTCGCTCAGGTCGAGCCAAAAGGAGGGCCCGGGATTCACCGCCTTTGACAGGCGAGCGTCACCTCACCTCTCGGTCGAAAGAGACCCTCCCGGAGCGTCACCCGACCGAAACGAATTTTAGGGATTCGACGGCCGCGACCGGCGTCCGACTCGATTCCCGTCTTTTAGTATTCCTCGCCGTCATCGGCGACGTCGCCCCAGCCCGTTTTCCCATTAGAGAACGCTGAAAAAAGCGGAATCTCATGTGGGAAGTAGCCTGTCCCGGCCGAGCGACGGTGGTAAAGGAAGGAACGGATTTGGAAATTAGGGAAGCGTGGCATTTAGGCACATATTCAGTAACTCCCCTAGTCGTCCCTGCCTTGTCACTTCACTAAACAAAGGACAGATTCCCAGATTCAAGAGCGTTCATGCTCTGCTAGTGGCTTAATTTGGTCATATTTGGATGTTCGGTGACCTCCACTTGGTGTCTGCTAGAGACATACTGCGGTGTTTAGGCCCATTCCCCCGTTGAAGATACGAAAGAGTATCCGTAGGAAGGTTCCGTACAGGAAAAAGAAAGGAACATCAAAATTACTTATGAGTTACCCGTATCAAAATAACCCAAGTCTGGATATCCCGATGAGTCGACGAGGGGCTTCTAGGAGGGCTAGCTCGGCTAGCTATTAATTACGATAGGCAGGGTAACTTCTTTAGGTTAACCACTATCAGATGATAGTGGTTAAATGTGTGTTTGTGACTGATCCGGTCGTAGACATAGGTAGTTAGTTGTCCTAGGTTTTTAGTGAGTATGTCCCTCAGATCATTTAAAGAAGTTTTAGGAATTACTGTTTGAATAACAATCCATATTTAGTTTACTATACCCTCCAGGTTAGCTTAGAAATCTGTTTGAAATAAACACGTATTCTCCGAGATCTTGGTTATTCAGCCATTCTGTTCAGGGACGTGTAAAGATGGAAACATTATAAGTCAACCTCAGGAACGTGGTTTTGACTTGCCATTTGCCGTAGCCTTTTGAGAAGAGAAGGAATGGTTTGGTGATTTCTGTGTGTTTCTCCAACGCAAATAGCTGACAGGCAACTGGAGATTTTGCTGTACAAGTGGCCGTATTAGAGAGATGCAAATTCCCCGAGGCATAGAAAGCTAACTTCCAATATTACTTCACTGTTTCAGAAAAAAAAATAATTGCCAAGTGCATAGACCAAGAAATTAACGTGGGATCTTTTGGGAAAGAAATCCCAGCTTAAAGGGAAACCTGATCGGAAAAGAAACAACCGCCTCTTCAGTGAGGTGCATTTTTTTTTTTTTTTTTTTGGATAATGACTAATAAGATGCATTTCTTTAGCAGGAGCTCTGGGCCATCGCTGTCTTTCTCTCAACCTTGAATTAACTTTTCTTCTTATGTAACCTAATTATTTCATGCTATCTTCTGCCTGAATATTTTTAAAGCCTAATGAGGTCCTGACCCTCTAAGAGATCCATCGGCAAAGGGAGAAATTGTGAAACTGTTGCCCCTTGAACAAGCAGCAGTTTTGTAGTGCAGACAGCTGCATGCGATGCTGGATATGGCACAGTTTGTTCTGGATTGATTAACCTGGCTTGTTTTCAAAAATGTAAAAATTGCATCATTTTCTCATCTTGGGGAGTCAAGAACAAAAACAGAATGGTACGTATTAGAGTTATTAATAACATGCGATTTAAAAGATCCTCCACATAAAAGAAATGTCTTTGCTGGGTCATCCCAATGGTTCCTTCGGTATTTTGTTTCTGGTAGCAGTAGGGTGATTTCAGGAACCGTGTTGTGGTGGTTCTCCTAGATAACCATCCTCATCTTCAACGATGGGCCCTCCCAGAACCCTCATCTTTGAATTCATCCAAACCTTCTTTGTATCTACTGATACCTTTGGCCTGACCAACTTCCTGTGGTAGCGCTTCAAAGAACATTTCATCCAATGAGAAGCAGCATGCCCTAGTAGAAAGAACGCGGGGCCAGGAGACCTTGGGTTCTGCCACTTGCCTGCTGGGTGACCTTGGACAAGTCATTTGAATTCTCTGGCCCTCATTTGTCTCTGGTGTAAAATGTGTGTGTGGGGGTTGGGGTGGCGTTGAGTACCTGTTGAATACCTCTTCTCTAATCCTGTGTCTTCCTCAGCACCTAGCCCAATGCCCGGCACCTAGAAAAACAATTGACAAATAGTAGTTATTAATATTATTATTATTTTACACTTACTCCACCCGCTGTGTGAAGAATTGTTTCCTTTTGTTTGTTTGAATGGACCTTGTTGTTGCCTCCTCATGTTGGGTGAACAGAAATTCTGCATTTTCTCTGTTCGCACCCTCCATGATTTCGAAAACTCAAACCCCGATCACCCTCAGCTCATATTTTTCGAGACATCTAATTTTCCTTTTTCGTCTTCTTTGGTAAACCATGGCGGTGTCCAATTCCCCCACTAGATTGTAAATTCCTTGACGGTGGGGATAGTGGCTCCTCCTTCTATTGTACGCTCCCAGCCCTCACGCAGCACAGTACTCCGCAAATGGTAGGCGCTCAATAAATGTTATCGACTTTTCAGCCTACTCATCTAGCTTTCTGGGATCTTCCTGCAGTTTATCCCACCTTCATGACATTTCATCACCCAACAGTTTAGTGTTACTTGCAGACACTGTCTTTTCCAAGTACAGATCACCACTGTTTACACTTCTGTCTCTTAAAAAAAGTTGTCCACTTATCTCTACCTTTTCTGATTCTTACCTCTTAGTCGTCTTTTTCTCTGTTAAAGAACATACCCTCCGATGCCATGAAAATTACATTTTTAAGCGACAGTGGTGTAAAACTTTGGCCAAGTTCTTTTGAAAATCTGAATGTGGTTTCCCTCCCACCACATGCTCGCTGACCCATCATATTAGAAATGATTTCTCCTACCAGAAACAAATGTCTTTCCCCAGTAGATTTCATTTCAGTAGAAAGAGCCCGGGCTTAGGAGTCAGAGATCATGGGTTCTAATTCCGCCTCTGCCACCGGTCAGCTGTGTGACTTTGGGGAAGTCACTTGACTTCTCGGTGCCTCGTTACCTCATCTGTAAAATGGGGATTAAGACTGTGAGCCCCACGTGGGACAACCTGATTACCCTGTATCTACCCCAGCGCTTAGAACAGTGCTCGGCACATAGTAAGTGCTTGACAAATACCAACATCATTATTATTATTATTATTTTCACAAATCTGAATTGAGTCTAAGCTTAATTCATTTCTAGTAATTTTCCAAGTAGGGAAGTAAGATAAATGCTCTGCAGTTCCCAGATTTTGATGATCACTTTTGGAACCCTTCTATCAACTTGAAATTACATTTAGTAAACTGCCAATCTTCCAGTATTCTGATTGTGTGTAACTTCATATTCACAATAATAGCGGTATGTAAGTGTTTACTGTAGGCATAGGGTAGATAATCAAGTCAGCCACCATCTAAGGCGGGAGGGAGAACGGGTATTTAACCCCCATTTTGCAGATGAGGCACCTGAGGCACAGAGAAGTTGAGGGACTTGTGCAAGGTCACCCAGCAGGCAAATGGCCAAGCCAGGAGTAGAATACAGGAAGCAGTGGTAGTAATAAGTGCTTACGGTGTGCAAAGCACTATATTGAGGCCTGGGAAAGAGTACACAGGTGGGAATTAGACAAAGACTCCATCCCTTGAGGAGCTCAGGTCCTCTGACTCCCAGACCTGTGCTCTTTCCATAAGACCACCCTGCTTCTCCTAGTCCGGAGTGCCACCAGTTTCCCAAGGAGTCCATGTTCTGTAGGTCCACTGACCTATACAGAGCCCCTATGGAGGCTTACAGTCTTCATCCCCATTTTGCAGATGTGAGGCACAGGGAAGCGAGGTGATTCACCCAAGGTCACAAAGCAGACAAGTGGCGGGGCTGGGATTCGAACCCAGGTCCTTCCGACTCCCAGGTCCGTGCCTATCCACTAGGCCACATTGCTCCTTGTGGTGCCTGCCTCTCAGCAGCGATGCCGTCTGCATTGTGCACATTTTGCTGAACCCCACTGATCTTCTAAATTGGCCTCGTGCCGATTACCGTAGAAATTGAAACCGAGAAGTTACCAAAATGAGGATGGGGGCGGGGCGGTGATGAAGTCCACATTTGAGAGAATGTACCATCTCTGGAAGCAGGTGACTAAGCCAGCTTCCAGTCATTCATTCATTCAGTTGTATTTATTGAACACTTACTGTGTGCAGAGCACTGTACTAAGCGCTTGGAAAGTACAATTTGGCAACAGATGGAGACCATCCCTACCCAACAACGGGCTCACAGTCTCAAATGGGGAGACAGATAACAAAACAAAACAAGTAGACATTCACCACTGTAACTTGAAAATCCCAACATATTCAGTGATATTGGGCTAGCTCATCTTCTCAAATAAACAAGTGGAGATTCCCACTACCTTCTCAATTGCATCTCAATCAGCGGTATTTATTGCATGTTGACTGTGCAGAGTAGTGTACTGAGTGCTTGGGAGAGTACGCTAGGGATAGAACATGCCTACCTACTCTCTTATATTGCATTCTCCCAAGGGCTTAGAACAGTGCTCCGCACTCAGTAAGCGCTCAATAAATACAGTCGAATGACTGAGAGAAGACATGATCCCTGCCCTCAAAGAGCTTACAGCTAGTGGGGTAGGCAGATACCAAACTAGTGTAAGGAAAAATGGATAGGAAAGTGAGTAAGTGGGTAAATAGTTGGGTATGTAATAATAGTAATAATTGGAGAAGCAGCATGGCTCAGTGGAAAGAGCACGGGCTTTCGAGTCAGAGGTCATGGGTTTGAATGCCGGCTCCGCCTCTTGTCAGCTGTGTGACTGTGGGCAAGTCACTTAACTTCTCCAAAGCACGGGCTTTGGAGTCAGGGCTCATGAGTTCGAATCCCAGCTCTGCCACTTGTTGGCTGTGTGACTGTGGGCAAGTCACTTAACTTCTCTGTGCCTCAGTTCCCTCATCTGTAAAATGGGGATTAAGACTGTGAGCCCCACGTGGGACAACCTGATTCCCCTATGTCTACCCCAGCGCTTAGAACAGTGCTCGGCACATAGTAAGCGCTTAACAAATACCAACATTATTATTATTATTCTCTGTGCCTCAGTTACCTCATCTGTAAAAATGGGGATTAAGACTGTGATCCCCACATGGGACAACCTGATTCCTCTGTGTCTACCCCACTGCTTAGAACAGTGCTCTGCACATAAGTGCTTAACAAATACCAACATCATCATTATTATTATTATGGCACTTGTTAAGCACTTACTTTGTGCCAAACACTTTTCTAAGCGCTGGGGTAGATACAAGTTCATCAGGTCGAACATATTCATTCGTATTTATTGAGCGCTTACTGTGTGCAGAGCACGGTACTAAGCTCTTGGGAGAGTACAATATAATAATAAATGGACACATTCCCTGCCCACAGTGAGCTTAACAGTCTAGGCATTGCCCCTGTCCCACATAGGGCTCACCCTCTTAATCCCCATTTTACAGATGAGGTAACTGAGGCCCAGAGAAGTTAAAGTGACTTGCCCAAGGTCACGCAACAGTCAGGTGGTAGAGCCGGGATTAGATCCCAAGTCCTTCTGACTCCCAGATCCGAGTTCTGTTGACTAAACCCTGATATGTTCAGAATTGGTATGGGTGTGTGAGTTCAGAATTGGTTTCGGGCATGCTACGTGGTAGAAGGCAGGGTACGATCTGGGAAGAGGAAAAGTCTTTCAGGGAAGACTGCCTGGAGGAGATGTAATTTCCCAGGGGCTTCGAAGATAGGGAGAACTGCGCACTGACAGATTTGAAGTGGTAGAGAGTTCCAGGCAGGAAGATGGGCACGTGCAAGGGTTTGGATGAGGAACTGATCAGAATATGAGGTACAATGAATAGTATAGTGCGGGGGTGGGAGGGGAAGTGGGGGGAGGAATAGATGGAAAAGGCTGATTGTGCACCGTGAAGTTAATGTCCAGAATTCTGAGTGATGGAGAGAAGAATAGGTGACCAGTGGAGGTTTTTGAGGACCGGGTGACATTTTAGAAAGATGATCCGGATATCAGAGGGAAGTTTGGCTGCAGAGGACAAAGACTGTTGCTGTAGTCAAGCCTGGTATGACCAGGTTCCCCTCTGTTCTCTGTGAGCCCCTTGTGGAACAGGGACTGTGTCTTTCCTCATTATCCATTATCTTTTGTTGTTGTTGTTGTGCGACTGTTTGGATGGAAGTGAAGGCACGGTCCTGGAAATGTTGGGGAAGAAAAACGGACAGACAATATGGGGATTGAAAAAGAGGGAGGAGTCGGGGAAAAGGTGAAAGTTGCAGTTTTCAGAGAAGGGGAAGTTGGTGATGGTGTTAACTAGGATGGGAAAGTTTACGTGGAGATGATATAAGAAGAAAGAGAAAGGAGTAAAGATTTTAGACTTACTGAGCTGGAGGTGCTGGTGGGATAAGGCCATCCATGTAGAGATGCCCTGGAGGCAGGAGGACCTGCCAAGTAGATCTCACTCATTCTCTGAGAAGCAGGAGCTGAAGCCATGGGAGTGGATGAGCTACTTAAAGGAAGTGACTTTAAAAGGCGAAGAGAAAGGAACCCCAGAACATAGCCCTGTGGGTGGTTGAACTACTTAAGGAAGTGAATTTAAAATGAGAAGAGAAAGGAACCCCAGAACATAGCCCTGTGGAACTCCACACTGGGTGTGAGAGGTGGAAGAAAAGCCTGGCAAAAAGAGCCCCAGACGGAGTTGTTAGGTAGGAAAAGCAGAAGAGAACTGGGTGTAATGATGCTTTTTCAGTGTAATTATGTATGTTTGAAATTGGTTCAGTTGCGCCAGTTGTTTCCGTATGTCCTTTGACTCTTTAAAAAAAAAAACAACACTCAAAGTTCTCTCTCTTTGAAATTAAGCATTTAAAGTGCTTATCTTTATCTTAACTTGAACTTTGTGAAGATGAAGTGTATTTTAGGTCATTCTTGATAACACATTTGCCTAATCAGATTTAAATGTGGAATTCATATTGGAATAAATTTTCCCTGACTCTCTGGAAATGACTGTAATTTGAGAACCTACAAAAATCTGCTTCTGGATTTGTCAGCACACATTTTATAATTCTTAAAGTAACTATTAGGGAACACTTCCAGATGTACTCCTGCTTCTTTTACCACACCCAGCCCCCCAGTTATTTTCTAGAGAAGGAAAACCCATTTAACTTTACTGTCAGGAGATAAGTTCCAAGGTTTCTCATTAAGATTCTTGTTAAAGTCTACTTAATTACAGGCTTAATTTTATAAAAAATGGAATCCATAATTACAGACTTATAGTCATCTGAACAATGAGATTCATATGTGGCAGAGTAGTTGCTGTGTTTAATAATGCTTTTTAAAATTTCAAGCCACACTGTTTAGACTTTCCTTCTGGGTTTAGTTGCAACAGTGCTTTAAAAAAATTGGTAAAATTAGAATCTGATGCAATCCAGACGTTTGAAACAAATGCCTTTATAAGAAATGACTAGTCTAGAAATTTCTAGACTGTGAGCCCGTTGTTGGGTAGGGATTGTCTCTTATCTGTTACCGAATTGTACTTTCCAAGCGCTTAGTATAGTGCTCTGTGCACAGTAAGCGCTCAATAAATACGATTGAGTGAAATGAACATGTAGTGAAAACTAACGGAGACTCTCCAAACTTAATTTTGGCATTGAAACAATCCGTGGAAGTGAAAGCAAGAATAATTTGAAGGATTCTGTAATTTAAAATCCTTCTGTAATTTGAAACCATAAAGATTACGATCAGCTCTACTCTATATTTTTACAGAGGTTCATAATGAGGGAAAAATCATTTTGCAAATCTTTGCTGATTTCCCCAAAATCTTCTATGTAATTCTTTTTGACACTAATAATAATGGTGATATTTGTTAAGTGCTTACTGCGTGCCAGCCACGGAACTAAGCGCTGGGATGGATACAAGCAAATTGGTCTGGACCAAATCCCTGTCCTACATGGGGCTTACAGTCTTAATCCCCATTTTATAAATCAGGTAACTGAGGCACAGAGAAGTGAAGTGACTTAATTAAGGTCACACAGCAGACAAATGGCAGAGCTGGGATTGGAACCCAGGGCCTTTTGACTCCCAGACCTGTGCTCTATCAACTAGGCCATGCAGTATATGTTAACTGTGTATTTTGTTTTTAAATCAGCCACATCTCTTTGACTCAATCTGTCCTGTAAAAACTAATTCGGATACGCACTGCAAGTGGATTACTGAATTGGTTCGGTTTTGCCAAATTTCATAGGTAGGGAAACATGATTTTTATAGAATCGGAGAGCAGTGCTTTCCTATCTTCTACGTAAAGAGACTAGCAGAAAGCTGCCTCTTCCTCCTTGGT
Organism: Ornithorhynchus anatinus; assembly: GCF_004115215.2. Lineage (NCBI taxonomy): Eukaryota > Metazoa > Chordata > Mammalia > Monotremata > Ornithorhynchidae > Ornithorhynchus > Ornithorhynchus anatinus. The sequence continues at coordinate 57,385,131 of NC_041736.1, forward strand.
AGCAGCCTAAACTTTTCTGATTAATTCTCCCCCCCTTCATGGTAATGGTATCCTCTTTGTCCCTTCAGAATTGGAAAGAAAAAAAAAAGAGAGGAAGCATCATCTTCAGTAGAAGTTGTTGAGGGCCTACTAAGTGCAGAAGTAAGTACCTGGCACATAAGCGCTTCACGAATGCCATTCTTATTAAGTACTTGGGAAAATAAAGAAGTAGTGAAAGATGAATTCTCTTTCCTCAAGGAGTTTGAATGGAGTGGAGGAAGACAAGCAGACATAAAGAGAACGTTGTATAGGTGGCAAAGTAGAGTCTGAGAGTCAGTATAAAATAAAAGCAAATAGTTGAAAAATAAACAGTAAAGTACAAGTGTATCAACAGATCACTCCTTGATTCCCCTCTGCCCATATTTGTCATTCGTATTTACTGAATGCTCACTATGGGTAGAGAGCCTTGTACTAAGTGCTTGGAATATTATAATGTAACTGAGTTGGTAAACATGTTCCCTGTCCACAAGGAGTTTACAGTCTGGAGGGGATGTAACCTACACACACTCACACACACACACGTATGTATATGTGTATGTATATATCTGTGTGTAGGTTACATCCTATATCCCCTAAGCACCTTATAATAAAAATGCTAATTGAGTCGTTAAAGTGCTTTCTATTTGCCAAGCACTGAATTAAATGCTGGGATAGATACAATGTAAGTAGATAATCAGATAACAGTTCCTGTCTCACGTGGGGCTCACAGTCTAAGCGGGAGGGAGAACAGATCATTTAATCCTCTTTTTACAGATGAGGAAGGTGTGGGATAGAGAAATTGTGGCATGTCCCAAGTCACAAAACAGGCAATTGGAAGAGTTAGAATTAGAACCCAAATCTTGACTCTCGGGGCCATATTCTTTCCAAGAGGCTGTGTGGCTTCCCTTGAAGTTATTGCCTTGAAATGTGGAATTTATATTTATTTATAGGTGTAAACTGAAGCTGAAATATAGAAGAAAGTTACTCAAAGTAAGATTGAATGTTGGACGAAATTGGACACCATCTAAAACTGAACTAAGTTGAGTTTAGCTACTCTGCAAATTTTGAATTATCTTAATTGTTACTGATTGAGGTATCTGATTTGAATAATCAGTTTTTTACTGATTATTAAAAAGCCTCTTCCCAGTGGCCCGTCAATTTTCTTGTTAACCTTTGGAGTGTAATCTGGACTCGTCCAAGTCGAAGAGATGCTTGCTCCTCATTTTGAAAGCTAAAGCATTATTTTAAGCCTTTAATTAGCCTGAACTTTAAACTATTTGTGTTCCTTGAGACTTAGATGTAGTGTGACCTCAGGCGCAGACCTCTGTGGCAGGGGTGCAGGCTTGCTGCTGTTCTGGATTGTGAGAAGGTGTGCTGCAGGGTGCCCTAATAATAATAACTGTGTTATTTGTTAAGCGCTTACTTTGTGCCAAACACAGTCCTAAATGCGGGAAAAGATACAAGTTAATCAGGTCAGACACAACCCCAGTCCCACATGGGGCTCACTGTCAAATGGGGAGAGAGAACAGACATTGACGTTGAGGAAACTGAGGTGCAGAGAAGTTGAGTGACTTGTCCAAGGTCATGCAGCTGGCAGGTGGTGGAGCTGGGGATTAGAACCCAGGTCCTTTCACTGCCAAACACACACTCTATTAGGCCACAGTGCTTCTCCCCTTAGCCCATTCTGTGTAGGAATTGCTTTTCAGGCTTGATGATCTTTTTTCTAATAACAAAGAGTGACATGATTTAGCAGTGCTGTACACACAATAGCACTTAAATGCCACTTAAATACCATGGATTGATTAGTGAAAGCTTTCCTTTCTGGTTAGGATTTGGGTAATAATCATAATTAGTATTTGTTAAGTGCTTACTATGTGTCAAGCACTGTTTGAAACACTGGGTTAAATACAAGGCAGTCAGATTGAACACAGTCTTTGTCTCACATGGAGCTCACAGTCTTATTTTCTTATCATTGATACAAGAACTAATGCTTGGTTTTAAATTAGCCTTGAATACTCACTGACAATTACTTTCGCATTTATGGAAAAGACCATTTGGAAAATTAAAATTTAGTAATCCCAAGGAATTGAGGTGAGCCGGGGGAGGAGGAGAGGATGGGTTTGAGGAGCTGAAGTTGCTGTACTTCCTGGATTGTGCAGTACTGGCTGTGCCAGGCGGTACTATCTTGTGAAACTGTTGCAGCATGTGATGCCAGGAAGGCTAAGATGAGTCCTGGGGGGCAGGGGTCCCCAAGGACTAAATGGAAGTGCACCCCTAAGACCCCTGGAAGCAGGATCCCCGAGTGACTGTGGGGTTCAGAGCAGCTGGGGACTTGACAATCTGAGTTAGTAGCTGTACGGATCCTACCGCAACAGCAGGAGGAGAGTTTAGCTAACTGAAGGACTTGTGCTCCGTGATTTGGCCGACATTACGTGGTTGTCAGCGATCCAGCATTAATCACCATGTTATTAAGTTACAAATGCTAAAAATTAAATTATATTTTTGCTACATTAGGCTTCTTTCTAAACATTTTTATGAAGTAGGCAGTTGCCCTAGATTATAGCATTAACAGGGGCATAAATTGTTTTGTTATTATGGCCCTTAGCCCTGTACTTTGAGAACTGGTGTTAAGACTCAGTAATATGGTGAACTCGGTTATGAGTGTCATTTTCGAGGCTAATTTCCTGCCCTTTTAAGAGGAATTTAGCAGTTTGGAGGAGTTCTGCTTGTGCCATGCCAGCAGATACCCAGTACTGAGCTCGGCTCTGAACTGCCCACATTAAAGGGAGGAAAGTAAAGCGTGGATAATACAAAATGGTGAAAGTGGTTCAAGGACCTTATCAGCAATTCAGGGAGGAGGCATTATTTCAGGAAAGTTAAATGGGTGTCACTGTTTGGATTGCAGGGCAACAGAGGAGAGGAAGGTTGGAGTCAGACAAGGTTGTGACTGATAATGGAAAAAAAACCCAACACCCAAAACCCTGTCTTGCATAGTTTTACTAGTGGAGAACTGGAAGTTGTCTAAAACCTTGGGGCTACTAACTCCTCCTAGTCTTTAGGTGGCACAATAGTTTAGGAAAGCCGTGGACCAAGCAGCCTCCAGCCAACCTCAGTGTTGATTGCCAGTTGGTGTTGTTAGGCTGTGGAACACTCTCGAACATTGGGGTAACTTGAGATGCAGTCTGTTTCTCTCCCCCTTTCTCTCTCCCCCCCTCCCCCCAATACACATACACACACACACACACACTCTCCCTGGGAGAGCAGCTAGCTCTGGGAGAATTGCTCTGGTGAGGCTCAGGAAAATTCCTAGCCCAGGTGGGCAAGTCAGTAGTGTTGAACCTCCATCCTGAAAGCTCCAATTCTCTGAAAGGAAAAGAGCAGGGCTAGGAGGGAAGCACAAGGTCAGGAACAGGGGAGAACCTTGGAGATACTCACCTAGGGCCTTATACAGGTCTGGTCTCCCCTTCCTCCCCCCTTTCCCAATCTAGCCCCATAACCCTGGGTTCCCAAGAATCCTGAGGGAAGGGAACCTCTAGACTGTAGAGATTCCCTTCCCTCAGTCCTCTAGACTGTAAACTCGTGGTGGGCTGGGGGTGTGTCTATTGTCACAGCGTACTCTCCCAAGCCCTTACTCCAGTGCTCTGCACACAGTAAGTGCTCAGTAAATACGATTGAATGAATGAAGGGAAGGGGATTGCCACAGACTAGTAATACCCCTTTGCAATTAAAGGGGCCAGTGCCTCAGTGCAAAATTGCGAAGTATAGCATCCACAGGAGGATGGCAGATGGTGAGGCAGAAGTGCCTTCTGCTTGGCCGTGTGTTCTTGTCCTTAAGGTACATCTCTTCCTTTTTCCTTTAAAGAGTTTCTAAAGAAGGATGCTCACTGGACCTTACTAAGATGAACACATGACTAGACCACTTCAACTTTCTTGTCTTGATTGGCTCAAGCATGGGCTCATTTGATTTGGTCTGGTTCTTACTGCTGTAATAAAGAAGTTAGTTTGGGTGCTTTTTGGAATTAGAGGATTCTTTGTATAGCCAAGCACTTGGTTTCCTTTCTGCCAAGTAGCTGTCCAGGTTTCGCGTCCACTAAGTGATGTAAACGACAGTAAGTTGTCTTTTTAAAGTCTTTTAAGTCTGTTTTAGACAGCCTTCCTAAATGGGATTGCCTTCTAATTTTCTGATTCAAAGGTGATTATTGGTTTTATTGGTTCAGAAGAAAGAAATAGCATTCTGGGTGCTATTAAAAATATAAGAAATGCCATTCCTGAGTCACTCTAGTATTTTGAATCTTGTAGGATGTTTGGAGAAACTGTCTGATGGTTGCCCTCCTTAACACCCATCACAGCATCCGTAATTTTGCCCTCCTTGACACCCATCACAGCATCCCTAATTTTTGCTCTTAACTTTCTCTCTGGTACTGCATTATGGAAGCCTCACCCATAAAATAATTCAAAACCTTCTTGAGCCAATTGCTGTTTTCTCCCTAGACAACTTTTTGGGGTAACAGATTCACTGTGCTTACCCCCAGCTGCCTGAAGGGTTTCGTTTGTAGTGATATTACCACTCAAATTCAATCATTCAGTAGTACTTACTGAGTCTTATTCTTGTTCTAACTCTTGGGAGAGCACCAGAGAGTTAGTAGACATCCTTACCCTCGAGGAGCTTGCAGTCTAGTAGAGGAAATAGACACTAAAAGTTTCACTGAGTGTCTCTTCGTCCAGAGGAACTTAAATGTAAGTTGCCAGCTAGTAGTGCCTGGCAGGACACCTTTACTTTCTGAAGATTTGGAGACCTTGATCGACACGTCGTCGTAACTGGGTCCAATCAGTTTATCTTGTATCTACGCCAGTGCTTTGCATTGTGCTTGACACACAGTAAGCTTCGAATATATCCGAGGGTACGTATTAGTAGTTTGTGTCAACGCAGTTTTTATTTTCGAGTATAGCTCGAACTTTTAGAGAAGCAGCGTGGCTCAGTGGAAAGAGCCTGGGCTTGGGAGTCAGAGGTCATGGGTTCGAATCCCGGCTCCGCTACTTGTCAGCTGTGTGACTGTGGACAAGTCACTTAACTTCTCTGTGCTTCAGTTACCGCATCTGTAAAATGGGGATGAAGACTGTGAGCCTCACGTGGGACAACCTGATTACCCTGTAAATCTACCCCAGCACTTAGAACAGTGCTCTGCACATAGTAAGCGCTTAACAAATACCAACATTATCATTATAGCTGTAGGTGAGCTTTGGCCTACTGTCAGATGCACGATTGACTTGAGTCTCATTTGGCTACTTGCCATCTGCTGCTGTTACTAACAGTGGGAGGCAGCCTAATCCCAGCTCCTGGACCGGGAATGTCAGTTTGAGGCAGAGTGGGGAAAATCAGCAGCGGAAGGGTAGAAACCACCATCCCTGAGAGGTACGGAGTTAGGTATCAGGAGCCTGAATAGATTCCTGGCTCCTCTAGACTGTAAGCTCGTTGTGGGCAGGAAATGTTTCTACCAACTCTGTGGTAATTGTCCTCTCCCAAGTGCTTAGTTCTGTGTGCTCTTCACAGTCAAAGCTCAATAAATTCCATTGATTGATTGTCTAATGAGGAGTAGTGTGGCCTAGTGGAAAGACCACAGGGCTGGGGGTCAGAGGACCTAGGTTTTAATCCTCAGCTCCACCACTTACTTGCTCTGTGACCTGGGGCAAGTCCCAACTTCTCTGCCACAGTTCCCTCATTTGCAAAATGGATTTAATCCTTGTTCTCCCTCCTGCTTAGTCTGTGAACCCCATGTGGGACCTAATTATCTTGTGTCTTTCCTAACGCTTAGGACAGTGCTTGGCATATAGTAAGCTTTAACAGATACTACAGTTATTATTATTAAGATACCCATTCTTCAGAACTTCCTCAGACTGTGAGCCCTGTGTGGGTCAGATATTAGAAACAGTCTAATTCCCTGAGAACACAGTGAGTGCTTAATAGAGTCCACAATTATAAGTAGTCGCTGGCGAGGGGTGTGTGTGCCAGGCATATGTATATGGCATAAGTGCTATGATGACGTTTCCCTCCTCTTTCTTTCCGTAAACTAAGTATGCAGGGCTCAATTTAGACATCTCTGCTCAGGATACAATATTACTTTTCCACTCTCTACCGAGGTCATTTGCTTTCTGGATTGAACCTCTGAAAACTGCCTTTCTAACCCTTGACTTTCTTTTTGTCTTTAAATGTTGCAGCCTGTGGGAATTTAAGAACCAGACACTTGCCTGCTTCCTTCTACCCCCAACTTTTTTCCCACTACCTTGCTTTATTTCTTTCTGCTGAGGTTATATTGTATTTGTTTTTCAGATGAGATCCTTTTTGCTCTTCCTGCTGCATCTGAGCCTGTGATGCACTCCTCTGCAGGCAAGTCCTTTCTGCTAGACTGTTGTCCTAGAGTGTATCCTGTACTTTTGAGTCTTTCATCTCATTAACCTTGTTCAGAGTAGTTTGCATTTACTAAAGTTAGCATGGGTCCAAGAATACTTGCAATATCACTGACCTAAAACCGATAATTTAGATATCCATCCTTTACTGATGGCAGATCAAAGGGGATGTGGGGCAGAACCCTGAGAAGTGTCTTGCAGTTGTGTAGAAATTCTTGGACCCTTGATTTATATATTAACAGTTCCTTTTTTTTTTCCCCAAATGTAGTTGTACTTGACAGCAGCAAGATTTTAGTTGTCGCATTGGCTTTCTGAAGTATGCTATAGTTAAATGAATGCCAGGATCTAGCATTTACTTATCCAAATGCCCTTGCTTCCATACACTCTTAGTCAAATTCTTCTCTCCCATTTTAGTTAGAAGCTGCTTTCCTTACTCCCGGTGACACCCAAATTCTTTTGTAATCCTTGTCTCTGCAGAAGTTCAGCTTCTTTAATCATGTGCACATTTTGGGCTTGCGTAATTATTCAGTCAACTATTCAGCTTTAATCCGTGCTATTAACTTGCCATTAATATTTCATTTTACATAGCTGTAGCTTATTCTTTTACTAATGCTATTTTGAATCTGTCATTAAGTTTGCCGTAACTTTAAGAACACTTGCATTTCTCTAACTTTCCTTTCTGTCCATGGTCACAGAAAAAGTTATGGACTTGAAGGAGCAGCCAGGTAACCCTCTTTCGGCTGGTCAAGAGGATTTCACATCTGTACTGCTTGAAACTGCTGCTTCTCTTCCTTCTCTATCTCCTCTCTCAGATGCTCCTTCTAAAGAATGTGAATCCCTTGATCACTTACCAGCTGTAATGCCTACAAAAGATATTCTCCAAGACTCTTCACTTGACATTTCTAAAGAATCCACAGAGAAGGCAAAGAGCCCATTTGTAGATAGAGACTTCAGAGATTTTCCAGAAATGGAGTACTCAGAAATAGGATCCTCGTTTGCAGGGTCTCCAAAAGCAGAATCTGCTGTAGCAGGTCAGCCTAGAGAAGAAATACTGGTGAAGAACAAAGAAGAAAAAGAGAATGTAGTCAGTGAGCGTGTCCTCCAGTGCCCTCAAGACCTTCCAGCAGTAACTCTCCCCAAGTCAGCTGAAGAACAGGACAAAATTCTGTTTTCTGATAAAGCGAATTTTGATAAGGACAGTCTTGATGAAAAGGAAGGTGCAGTAATGTTGAAAGAAAATGTTTCTGCGAGGGAAGACTATGTAGACTTCAAACCATCTGAGCAAGTGTGGGAAATAAGAGATACTTGCCGTGAAGTAAATAATGTAGGAGTTGGTGGAGCTAATAGAGAGAGCAAGTTGGAAAGTAGTGTGGATGAGACATATGATGCAGATAGCCTTAAGGAAGGTAGTGAAAAAGATAGCGAAAGCAGTAACGAAGACATTTCTTTTCCTAGTTCGCCGGAAGTTTTAAAAGATACTTCCCAGGCATATATCACATGTGCTCCTTTTGAACCGACCGTAACAACTGAGGCCCTCATACCCAAAGCTTTTCCCCTGTTAGAAGACCATACTTCTGAAAATAAGACCGATGAAAAAAAAATTGCCGAAAAGAAGGCCCAAATTCTCACAGAACAAAAGAGTACCGGCATCAAAGCGACAAACCCCTTCCTTGCCTCCGCAGACGCTCCCGAGGCAGACTACGTCTCAACTGAGAGTCCGTCGAAAGCACCGCCGAAGGTTGTAGCAAATATGCCTGAAGGGCTTACCCCAGATTTAGTACAAGAAGCATATGAGAGTAAGATGAGCGATGGGGCTGGCCCAAAGCTGGCCTATGAAACTAAGGTAGACCTAGTCCAGACATCTGAGTCGTTCCAGGAGCCTCAACATCCTGCTGCCCAGCTTTGCCTGTCTTTTGAAAGCTCTGAAGCTTCTCCCTCACCTGTTTTACCCGACATCGTTATGGAAGCGCCTTTAAATTCTTTAGCTCCCGGAGCTGGCGCTTCCGTTGGGCAGCTTGATTCAACCCCTCTAGAGACTTTTGCACCCACCAATTATGAACAGACCAAACCAGAGGCTGAAAATCCCCCACCGTATGAGGAGGCAGTGAGTGTGCCACTTAAAAAGGAGTTGGAAGCAAAGGAGGAAATTAAAGAGCCAGAACAAGTTAGCGCAGCTGCTGAAGCAGATGCTCCTTACATCTCCATTGCGTGTGACTTAATTAAAGAAACAAAGGTCTCTACTGAATCTACTTCTCCAGACTTGAAGGATTATTCAGCTCCTCTGATAAGTGGGGGTATTGGGCAACCGAGGCCTTCTGACCTCCTCGAGGACTCTTCTCCTGATTCTGAACCGGTCGACTTATTTAGTGATGATTCAATCCCTGAAGTCCCTCTGCAGGAAAGTGAAGCCCTACCTCTGGTGAAAGAAAATTCAGTTGAAAACTTGTTCTCCTCCGAAGCTGAGGGTGGGAGCAAAGAAAAACTCAATGGGACCTCACCCGCTCTGGGAAAGCCGTATTTGGAATCCTTTCAGCCCGAAGACCCGTCGCAAACTGCCGTTCCGTTGCCATCGGAGCTGACTTTTACAGAGGTGGCCAAGAAGGAAAAGATACCTCTGCAAATGGAAGAGCTGAATACTCTGATTTATTCGGCCGCCGACTCGTTCGTTTCGAAGGAACCGAACATAAGAGAAGCAGTCCTATCTACGGATTCTTCTCCAATTCAAATCATAGAAGACTTCTCCCCATTAGTCAGTTCGAAAGCCAGTCCCACCGCTCAGTCGGCAAGAGAGTCTCCTGGCCAAGAGAAGGGTGAAATTGCCGATGCCCAAGAGGAGCCCTGGCCATTGCCCTGTTCAGAATTACCCCATGACCTCTCTCTCAAGAGTGTCCAAATTGAAGTGGAGGAGAAAGCTCTCGCCTTGGGATTGGAGAAGTCTCCTGATGTTTCGAAGAGAGATGTCCCCGAAGTATCCCATAAGTCCTCGTTGCCTGCAGATGTTTCTCCTTTGTCAGAAATAGTCAGTGTAGTCCAACCCAAAGCTGTTGTGAAAGAAGCTGAGAAAAAACCTCCTTCTGTTTCAGAAAAAGAGGAAAGATCACCATCAGCTCTATTTTCAGGAGAGCTGAGTAAGATTTCAGGTAATCTCGCATACCCAATATTACATTTACTAATCAGTTTTTGGTTTTTTTCTTATCTGCCATATCATAATTTTCTGTGGGTCATTTCACTAAATCCTGTCTCACCTACATGTATGTGGTGTCTCTACCCCCACGGGTGTTTCTCTTTTCACTTTCCTCAGTGATCCAGAGGGTCTTAATCCCTTTTTACCCCTTCCCACCAAACTTGACAATATGCTGGCTGCAGTGGATATTGATAATCTGGGAACCAGAAACAATGCCTTTTTCCAGGTAGCTTTCCATTTTCAAGCAGGCTGTTGGAGGTGGTGGCCCTAACTCTTAGAGCAAGGCACTTGGCCAAACTGGTAGGGGTATGGATTTTCCAACCAACTTAATGGACTCTGCTTTTGTGCCCAATCAAATTTATTGCATTCTTTTGTGAATCTTTAGGCAGATCTTTTCCAGTAACTGAATGTGCACTTTATAATCCTGCAAAGCAGTACTTGTTTGAACCTTATCAGTCATCTCCATTGTAAATCAATTGGGCAGCTTTTTAAAGGGGTGGGGCTAGGTATGCATTAGTTTATATCTTTTTGGCCCTTAAATCAATCCTCTGGCGTTTTCATCATGTAAAAATAAGAAGGTTAAGAAAGTTAGCATTTGTATTTTTCAGATACCCTCTTAGTTCCATATATTGGAGAGAGATTTATTTCCTTATTAGAGGAAAGAACATTTTACCAAAATTTTGTTCATCTCATCTTCTGTTTAAAATAGCCCTGGTGGTAGGGTGGAATTCCAACTGTTTGCATCCTCAGAGTACCTTAAGCATTTTAATTGAGCATAGGACAGAAATCTTGTTTATTATCTTGATGCACTTATTAAAAGCCTTTGGATTTACTGGGAAAATTACTTCCTAATATGAGTTTACTTAGGTTTTATTTTACTGAGTTATCAATTCTTAATATTTTTCTGCCTCTCAATAGTAGTTTATTTTAGGAATTCCATAACCTTTCAGCAGTTTTGGTGAGGAGTTTGTGTGTTTTTTCGATGCAAGTGTTTTTCCCAGAGTAATTTTAAAGGCCGAACACATTTTGTATACTAGGATCTTAAAAGATTTTCTAGCATTTCCCCCTCCTCTCTCACTGTTTCCCCTGTTTCTTACTCCTTTATCCACAATGTTATTTGAAGATGCTGCCTCGTGTTCTAAAATCATCCAAGGTGGTACACTGGTGGTGGTTCTCCCCCTACCAAAGCATCGATCTAATGGCTAAATGGGCTAGCTCTTGAATGCATGAGTTTCTGTTTCTGCCTAAACATCTCATTTAAACTTTTACCCTCACCAGGCTTTAGCTTGCCTAAGGAGGTTTCCAGAAATCCTCATGAGAAACTTTTCCTAGCAATTTCTGTTCATTCCCCAAGTGCCTAGGGTAGTGTTGGTGCTCAATAAATACTAATAAGCTTTTGGATAACTTGAATTCTGGCCCAGATCAAGTTTCTGATGCCATCATATGCAAAATGACTTCTGTGCTACTTCACAGAAAATTGTTATGTTTACCAGTCTTTTTTCAGTGACCTTCCAGTTATAAACTCTCAGAAGCCCCACCCTTCTTAGTAATGTAGTTTAAGAAAAGCTTTTTTAAAGCAACAGTGGCTAATTCACGAAGACGTAAACCAGAAATCTTCCAGAATTTTGAGAAGTTTTTTTTTCAAGGAGTAATTTGAATAATCCTTGTTTGAAAAGACATTTTAGAGGAGTTTTTTTTGTGGCTATGATTTAGCACATTTATGTGATTCCTTGTGTTCCCAAAGTTACAACAGCTCATTCTTAATCACCTCCTCTGCCAACCTCTTAGAAAACCAGTCTGATTTGGTCATCCAGCACCAGATTTTCCATGACTTTGTTTTTAGTTCAGAAATATGAGACGTTCTCCTATAAAAACACGGGTTATACTCTTGAAGGACCTCGTATTTTGGGAAAGTCATGTTGTAGTCATCATTGATTCAGTGGGGATTTATGGGTTAGGGGGTACACGATTCAAAGGTTCAGTTTCTGGTGTTCATTAGTATAGTATTGTTATATCCACCACTGGCAGAATGCTCTACCCCCTTGCTGCTTGCTACTGATGGAGGACAAAAATCTAAATAAAGCCTTCAAGGACTGATTGGTACAGTATAGTACAGCTCAGACTGAGGCTGAGAAGTAGAACAGCGTCACACCTCTAGTGAGGCCAGGTGGTTAAGCATAACACATTTTCCGGACACCAGTTCTACTCATGTCAACTCCTTCTATACCAGAACAAGCTCAGGTTGTGGGGAGAATGTCTTAATTTTGGGGTCATAATATAAATTACGAATTGAAAATGTGTTAGGGCAGAACTAACTACTGCTTTACTTTGATGCAGTTCTTCCAACATCCGTTTTAATTTCTCAACAAATATCTACTTTATTAGCGTTGCTCTTACTTCACATTCCTACCACCTTGCATTTTCTTCATGGTTAACTTGAGCATCACCTTAGAGAGAATGTGTCTATAAAAGGTACTTATATTCCTGCAGTTTTCTCTCTAAGTACCTTTTCTGGACCATTCTTCATTTTAGAAGTGATTTTTAAACTAGGATTTCTGACTAGGATTCCTCAGGCACCAAGGTTCTCCTGCTTTATAATATAAATTATATTAATGTCTGTCTCCCCCTCTAGACTGTTAATTTAACAGTAGGCAGGGAATGTGTCTGTTGACCCTGTTGCATTGTCCACTCCCAAGTGGTTAGTACAGTGCTCTGCACACAGTAAGTGCTCAATAAATTTCATTGATTGATTCAAGATGTTGGAAAGCTCTGGATTGTCTGACCCAGGGCCTACCAGTACTTGGGCTTCCTGGGGGTTAGTCCCCTTTCTAGTAACTATCAATAAGTATTTATTGAGTGCCTATCATGTGCAGAGTACTGAACCAAGCACTTGAGAGAGTATATTAGAAGCCAAAACCCCTGCAAAAACCTGCATAGTCGTGGCTTTCAAGTTGCTTACAGTTTAAATGGGGCGACACATACAAAGTTTCTTATAGTTAATAAGCTAAAGATAATGAGAAGGTGCATAGAAGAATTAATAAATGCTTAAATAGTTAACTTCCCCTCCCCCAGGCAGACAGACCAAGGTTTAAATATGCAGGTGCAAGGGTCGCCATTGTGAAGCACAGTGGTTGGCTGAGGTTAAGGGGGCACTTTGGTGAAGGGCTGTTAGCCCAATAGGTAGGATAAACCATTTGGGAGTCAGGCATGAGTCTGTGTGAGACACTTGTTCACTTAAATGGGTTTTAGTCCACAATCAGCATCTAGTTGATGAGCCCTCTTAATCTGGAGGTGACGATGACGTTGGAGCCTCCAGCCGGGAGTGACAGATGAGGCTCGGCCCCAGTCAAGAAGACCTCCGGGCGGAGAATTTGCCAGAAGGAATTGATTATAGTGGTATTGGTTTGCACCCTGCCTATCCCATTTTCTCGGTTGCTGCCAGTAGTGTTCCTCCTGGGGGCGGGAAGTGCAGCACACCTTGTAAAGTACAGGCAAGAATTTCACATATAAGGATTTTAGGTATCGCCTAAGCGACCACGGAATAGCGTAAATTTTCTCCCTTCTCTTCGTTCTTCGCATGCTCAGCTAACATCAGCAACTACTGTGGTTTTCCCAGATTTCAGCCCTTGGTGAACCGGGAAGGTTAGCTCCTGAAACAAGAACCCCATTAGTGGTATGAAAATTAATACACTTCCATAGAGAATTCAAAAGTGTAGGGAAGATTTAATATTTAGCCAGTATTTCTAATCTACCAAAAGAGTGGCTCTAGACAATAAATAGGGTTGGTCTTTGTGCTGCAGAAGGTGGTTTTGGTGCCATCTGGTGTTTACTGAAGAAAACTCAGTTTCATTGCCATGAAATTCATCGAATTGGGAAACAACGGAATTTTGAGCATTTTAGAGAAGTGTCCTCATGTTTAAGAAGCTCTTAACTACATCTTTGTAGACATCAAAAAAAGAACGTGTTCAGAGACACTGAAAAGAATGAAGTATTCACTGGATAGTAGTGCACACTATAACATGGATCTCACATTAAAGAAAATCCACATTATAATAATAATGATGATGGTATTTGTTAAGTGCTTACTATGTGCAAAGCACTGTTCTAAGTGCTGGGTACAAGGTGATCAGGTTGTCCCACAAGGGGCTCTCAGTCTTAATTCCCCTTTTACAGATGAGGGAACTGAGGCACAGAGAAGTTCAGTGACTTGCCCAAAGTCACACAGCTAAGTGGCGGAGCTAGGATTAGAACCCATGACCTGACTCCCAAGCCCGGGCTCTTTTCACTGAGCCATGCTGCTTCTCCAATAACATATGTTAAGGCTTACTATGTGCTGAGAACTGTTCTAAGCACTGGGGTAGATACAGGCTAATCAGATTGTCCCACGTGAGGCTCACATTTCTTAATCCCCATTTTTACAGATGAGGTAACTGAGGCCCAGTGAAGTGACTTGCCCAAGGTCACACAGCAGACAAGTGGCAGAGCCGGGATTAGAACCCACGACCTCTGACTCCCAAGCTCGGGCTCTTTCCACTAAGCCACTCAAGCTTTTGTGTGTGCTATAATTTCTTCCAAAAGCACAATTGCATTCAATCCAGATTTAGACACCGTCAGGAGGACCTTCCTTAATTCCCTTAATTCTATCCATAATGCATGCTAAAAACATGCTTTATGTGAAATTTGGGGATACTTGTAGCTACTTAATAAAATGCTGGATAGTTCAAAATTATTAATATGGTTTAAAGAGCATAGTCTAAGTAAGGCACTTTGCTAAGCCCTGAGATGTGTACGAGAGAAGCAGGGCAGATCCAATTTTGCTTAGTTTGTGAGGGTTCAGGTATTAGAATTAGTCTCGTTCCCAGTTTGATAATCAGGTCTTTACTAAATATCCATGCATTTGTAGGTGGTTGCTAGCTAGGTCAGCTGGGATTTACTGGCATATCTGCCATCATCCTAGATTCAGTCCTAGGTATGGAATGGAGCGTGGGAGTGCGCTTATTATGCCTCTGTGAAGAATTCCAAGGTAAAGGTGCCTGAAAATTTGACTGACTGTTGAGTGCCTCCTAATCACACTTGTGTGTGTCAAGCTATCACTTGGGGAGCCCTCTTTGATATTTCAGCAGAACAGTCCAGCAATAAGTGACTTTCCCACTCAGGATTTTAATATTACTTGGAATTTTCTCCCTCAGTGAACATCCATAGTGAAACTGACCACTTCAGCCTTCAGGGCCAGTCCAGAATTGCTCCATACATATGTGGACACAGCAAGAGCAGCCGCAAGGTAGGTAGGAGTCTGAATGATGAAGGCAAACCAGGGGAAAGAGGAGGGCAGAAAGTCAAGCGTGTGGGCAGAAAGTCAAGCGTGTGGACAGAATGACAACGGGAGAGAAAACTAGTGCAAGAGGTGAGAACCGGCTGTGTGGACTGAAGGTGAGAGAAGGCTGAGAGTGTGAAAGGGGTGGGCCAAATTAAGTTGGTTAGTTCTGGTGTTTATTTAAGGCCCTGCTCTGGGCAAAGTAAGCACTGGGGCAGATGCAAACATAAGAACACAGTCCCTCTCTCATAGGGAGCTCACAAAGAGAAGTGGCGTGGCGTAGTGGAAAGAGACCGGGCCTGGGAGTAAGATGGTCTGGGTTCTAATCCTGGCTCCGCCAGTTGCCTGCTGGGTGTCCTTGGACAAGTGAATTCACTTCTCTGGGCCTCAGTTTCCTCCTCTTTAAAATGAGGATTCAATATCTGTTCTCCCTCCTCAGACGGTGAGTCCCAAGTGGGTCCTGATGATCTTGGGTCTTCCCCAGCACTTAGTACAGTGCTTGGCACATAGTAAGCGCTTAACACACACCACAGCAGGGGTCTTATGCTGCTGCTGCTGCATCTTCACTGTGTCTTGTGGGAGCGGGGCATAATGGGAGCCCTGAGTAGCAGGGGGCTGAGTGGCTCCTCTCAGATGGCAGCCCTTAGTGCTTCCTTGCTCAAGCTGCATCTTCATCCCCACCCTGCCCCTCTGGGGAGAGGGAGGACAGAAAGCCTAGCAGTCGAATCCAGCCAGATTATTTCAAAACTGCAAACATTTTGTGGATGTCAACCAGTTCTGAGCATTCATTCAAATCGGAATGCCACTGAAATAGCAGCCCTCCATTTCCAGGCTGAATTTTTTTGTTCTGAAACTCCATTTGCCGGTAAGAAACTGAAGTGTTCTCCTTTAGTCTGTAGAGGGCGTTATATCACAGCACATGATAGCAGATTTGGAGGAAAAAAAATTAAACCCAGCTCTAAGTAATGATAAATCAAAGCTTAATTGAACACACCTGTTATTTACGGGGCTGAAACTCAAAACGTGATCAGTTTTCTTTGAATTTCATGAAGATATGTTCCACGTTTAAGATGGAAATCTGGGGGCAGCGAACATCGCATTTGGGCTCCTCTGATCTTATACTGGTATTATCAGTTCGTGCCCTTCAGTCACAAGAAAGTAAAAAAGTAAGTCTCTTCATTTTATCCTTTAAATTTTCCAATTGGAATTTTTCTGTCCTCACTGTGGTCATTGGCATCAGAGCGGTGACATGGAAAACTAGCCTCTTTACTGCAAAAAAGGGAATGTTGACATGCTGAGATTATACCGTGAGCAAAGTTTCACAGAGAGGCAGAGTTGCTTTAGAATGAGATATGAGTATTTTATGCAAGTGAGATGAATAATTTTAGCTAGTGTCTGGAATTCTATGAGTAAATGCACAATTCACATCTCTGCAGTCTCTGTCCTACCTGGCTGGAGAGTGGACATATGTTTTAGGACAAACTAGACTTTTACAGGGAAATAAGATAAAGAAGTCTTTAGATACCTTTGATCTTAAAAAGTATTAGTACATGAAAAGTTAACTTGTACTACAAGATGGAAATATTGAATTAATTTGACATTTCAGTATTCCAAATGCTCTTTATAAGGTTGTTAATAAAAAGGATTCCAAACAAAACTCGAAAGATGTAACTGAAGTCCAACAGTAAGATAGTAGAAATAGTATGGGTGAGGAGCGAGAAAGCACACATAAGAGACATGAGGGTGGAAAAAAACACCAGAAAGGCCAAAGACCTGAGTCTTCCACAGATTAAATTTTGTTTGTCAGTCTTCACCCGTTTTTCTGACGCATCTGTGATCCGTCCGATTAATGTCCGTAACTGCATCCAGCCCCACTCTGCAGATTTCCTATATTTGTGACTTGCCAACCTGGCAAAGGCAGTAATAGCCGCAATGGAGATAATTCCCCGACTTTGCAGCAAATTCCGGGCCCCAGAAAGGGAAACCGAAGGGCAAATACCTACACCGCAGAGAGGCGAGGGGAATCCGGAATGCGGTCCTGGGCTGTTGCTGGGCCTTTATGTTTTGGGGCATTAGCTGGAAATCCTCTAGCATTCTAGCCATCTTTGAATATCATATTCTGGACACGGCTCAGGATTAATAAATCAATGATATTTATTGAATGCCTACCATGTGTGGAGCACTGTCTTGAGCACTTGACTGATGCTAGGGCAATGCCATACCTTTGATATTGTGCACTTAATTTAGTTAAAGAGTGAGGAGGGTTTTTTTTTTTAAGTTTTACCCAATTTCTACTCTGAATATAATTCTTTAAAAATTCAGGTTAAACCTGGAAAAATCCAGATAGCGTACCTACCCTCAAAGGTTCTCAAAACACCTTTTCCCCATGTGGTTATTTATGACATGAAGTTAGAAGCACCTGCCTCTACTCTGGGATGCTTTGTGCTCTTTGTTCCTCATCCCCACCCTTCCATCTTCTCCTTCCTCTATTGAGCTCCTATCAACTCTATTTATTGCCATTGTTCTTGTCTGTCCGTCTCCCCCGATTAGACTGTAAGCCCGTCAAACGGCAGGGACTGTCTCTATCTGTTGCCGACTTGTTCATTCCAAGCGCTTAGTACAGTGCTCTGCACATAGTAAGCGCTCAATAAATACTATTGAATGAATGAATGAATGAATGAATCAAGAAGGATGCTTTGTCACTGTGGGAGAGTACCAGTTTTGGCACCCTCTGTTATTACCACCACTGACTTTAGCCACAGATCTTCCCCCATGTATTCCCTGCTCCTACTCCTTTCCATGGAACAAGAGGTACTGGTTTTGCTTCTTCCTCTTGTGTTTTTCAACTTGCTCTCGGGCCAAGGATTCTTTTTTTGAGGCAGGCTAAAAGGCACATTTTAAAAACAAACTTAAAACCTGATTTTTATCAGGAATTAGAAAAGCCAGGTATTTCCCCCACAAATTATAGCAGTTGTTTAAAAACTTGAAAAATCCACACCTCGTTGCGGGCTGGGAAGCAGGGAATGTGTCTGTAATGTTGTGCTGTGTCTCCCGAGTGCTTAGCACAGTGCTCTGCAAACAGTAAAGCACCCAGTGAATACAGTTCATTCATTCCATGAACATATACACTGGGTTGAGATCTGGTGAGATCATTGATGTGCTCTGGGATATGTGTTCAAAAACCACTGATGATTTTAGGATATACAACTTAGTAGCCAGTTTGTGATAATATTCTACAAGCCTGTTTGAGAGGCATATTCTATAAAACGCCACTACTTTTAAAAATAGTATTTCATAAAGCACCTACTATGAGCCAGTCATTGTACTAAGCGCAGGGTGAATATACGCTAAGCAGAAACTTTTTTTTTTAATGAGGTCATTAGAAGATAATCAGATTGGATGTTGTCCATGTCCCACACGGGGCTTGCAGTCTTAACCCCATTTTACATATGAGGTAACCGAAGCCCAGAGAAGTGAAATGATTTGCCCAAGGTCAGTACAGCAGACAACTGGCCGAGTTAGGATTGTACATTCCAAGCGCTTAGTACAATGCTCTGCACACAGTAAGCGCTCAATAAATACGCTGGGAATGAGTGAATGATCAGAACCCAGGTCCTTCTGAGTTCTAGGCCCATGCCCCACGTGGGACTGCATCCAACCCGATTAGCTTGTATTTAGCACAGTGTCGCATAATCGGCGCTTAATACCATTAAAAAAAAAAAGTCCCTGGGAAAATACACAGACCAAAAGGGACCGAAAGACATTTCCAAATCAGGATTGTTGGCTCGAAAATTCCTTACAACTCTTCTTTCACTGTAAAAGGGACAAAGGATCCATTTACCTAAGGTCTCATTGGGGGGGAAAAAAGTGGGATTTGAAAATGCATTGAAAATCCTGAAATCCAGGTTTTGCTTTTTTTTTTTAAAAGAAAAAAAAGGATTGTGCACGGGACCCTTAGCCTTTAATGGGCATTGTTTCAACGGCATTGCTGCCCTTTCCTCCCTTTTTTCCTCTGCTGCTCCGCCCTCCTCCTCCTCCTCCTCCCCGTCCAGGCCAAATGCCGGATCCCGGGGAAGGGGGGAGCCCGGAGGAGGCCCAGGCCGGCCCCTCGCCTTGGAATGATCCATTCCAAGCGCTTAGTACAGTGCTCTGCACGTAGTACGCGCTCAGTAAACACTATTGACTGAATAATGCGAAGGCCCGGCTGGGAGCCGAGCCCGTCAGCAGCACCCCCACGCCCCTGCCCCTTTGTGCCAAGCTGCCCTCCCCCCCTCTAGACCCCAACCCGCCTGCAGCACCCACCCGGCGGCCGCAGTGCTTTGCAGAGGCCCCAGCATTTGCACCTTTCCTCCCTCCCCCGGGCCGGGGGCCTTTTTAAGCAGCTTGGCCCGGAGCATTAGTAGCCTAGTTACAGATTGCACTGCGTCAGGAGGGGAGGCTCCACACCCACAAAGCGTCAGCTGACTCCAGTCCTGCAGCAGTCGTGCAGCGGGCCGACAGACAGACAGCCACAGACACTGCTGCACACCCACCTGCCCTCCCTCCCCTGGGGAAACCGAGGCCCAAAGGCCTCCAGTCCCCCTCTCCCACCGCAGCCGCATCTCTGCTATGCCTAATTGATCATCGCTCCTGCCGGGGGGGATCGTTCGACTAGCGATGGACGGTCAGCAGAAGAACTGGAAGGACAAGGGTAGATCTGCCTCGCTTTTTTCTCTCTCCTTTCTTCCCCCGCTCTCGTGCATTTAACCCTTTTTTTTTTTAAAAAAAAAAAAGCCATGCGTGGTTTTAGAGTAGGAGAGGTTCACCCCCCCCCCCCCCCATCCCGTTGCAATTGAAAATGCAGTCTAGGATTCTAAGATTTAAAAGCCCAAGAGAGAGGCCAGATTTGAAAACCATCAGCGGCTGGGTTTTGAAATGTAATGCGGCCTTTTTTTAATATATTTTCCGGGGCCCCGAGAGGAGCTCCCAGTTCTGCAGACCTCAGAGACGTTCGGTTTAGATTTGCACTAGCCTGATTTTGTCTTAGAGGCTTGCTTGCCGATCGAAGCGGGTGCCTGTTGTTGCAGTGCGGGTCTGGGTGAAATAATTCCTTCCTTTAGGCGACTAATTCATCTTTCCTTTAATTGGGCTTAATATGGGAAACGCTTCTTCTTCCTGCACCCGACAGCACCGTCGCTTAGGGTTGACATTTAGTCTCCTTGCTTTGGTTTCGTACTCAGAAAATAGATTTAACTCTCGCCCCCGTTCATGGCAACTAGGAACCTAATAATGGAGACTGATTTTTGTGTCTTCGTATCTTCCGATTGGAAGGACCGACGCGGAGTTTTAAATAAATGTTTAGCATTCAGGCACTAACCTTTGTCCCTGTGGTTGTCTATCAGTGATCCTTATCACTCTTCCTCCCTCACCCCGGACCAGATCCATTTAAATCTCTGTGGATCATTTAACATTGTGTAAGAAATTAAGGCCCAGAAGCCTTTTACCAAACATAAGGGGATTAAAAAAAATTTTTTTTGTCTTTGGAACACTTAAGATCTTGAGGCACTAGAGGCTGTAAAAACAATTCTGGTCATTTAACAGTTTTACTTCTAAATTGACCATCCATCGAGGTTCTGGGTTGATTTTAAAATATAATAATGTCTGGTATGTGTTAAGTGCTTACAATATGCCAACACTGTAGGTGAAGCGGCCAAGCTTAGTGGATAGAGTGTGGGCTGGGAGTCGGAAGGAGCTGGGTTCTAATTCTGGCTCTGCCCCTTGCCCGTTGCAAGTCACTTAATTTTTCTGCACCTCAATGACCTCATCGATAAAATTGCAATGAATACTGGGAGCCGCGTGTGGGACATAGACTGTGTCCAACCTGATTAGCTTACCTCTACCCCAGCGCCTAGTACAGTGCCTGGCACATAGCAATGCTTAACAAGTACTATTTTAAAAAAGAAACAAGATAATCACTTTGGACACGGTCTGTGTGTCCAAATGGGGCTCACAGCCTAGGAGGGAGTAGGGTTTAATCCCCATTTTACAGAGGAGGAAACTAAGGCACAGAGAAGTTTAGTAATGTTTACTTCCTCTCTAGACTGGAAACCCTTTATGAGCAGAGAACATGTCTGCTATTTCCGTTGCATTGCACTCACATAGTGAGCGCTCAGTAAATACTGTTAAGTGACTTGCCTAGGGTCCCAAAGCTGACAAATCGCAGAGTTTGGATTAGAACCCAGGCCTCCAGTTCCCAGGCCTTTACTCTTTCCGCTAGGCCCCGCTGCTTCCCTGCATGTAAATATATCTATCCTGTCAAAACAATTTGTATAAATGTGTATGTTCCTGGTGAAATGGAATGAAAAGAGGTAGGGTTATGAATGAAGCAGATTTAAAATAGTGGAATTTAAGTGGTTATGTGCCAAGCATCGTATTACTAGGGTAGATATTAACTAAGCAGACTGGACACAGACCCTGTTCCTCATGGGGCTTCCAGTTTGAGTGAGAACAAGTATCTTGTCCCCATTTTCACAACTGAGGAAACTGAGCCCCACAGAAGTTAAGTGCCTTGACCAAGGTCACACAGCAGTCAGGTGGTGGGAAGCAGTGTGATCTAGTGGAAAGAGCATGATCCTGGGAGTAGGGGAATCCGAGTTCTAATGCCAGCTTCACCACTGGTCTGCTTCGTGACCTTGTGCAAGTCACTAACTTCTCTCTGCCTCAGTTGCCTCATTTGTAAAATGGGGAGTAGGACTGTGAGCCCCATGTAGGACATGGACAGTGTCCAGTCCGATTAAACTGTCTCTACCCCAGTGCTTAGTACAGTGCCCAGCACATAGCGCTTATTAAATACCATATTAAAAAATATGGCCAAGTTGGGATTAGAACTTAGATTCATTCATTCATTCAGATTTTTTGAGCACTGTACCAAGCAGCTTGGGAGAATACAGTAACAGTCATATTCCCCCGACCATAATGAGCTTACAAGTCTACAGGGAATCTAGATCTCCTGACTCCCAGGCCCCTGCTCTTTCTACTAGGCCACACTGCTTCTTATTGCCGGGTTAGTGATTATGAAACAAAATTTTGTTTTGCCACTAATTACTGTAACTTTCACACCACCACATTTTTTTAGTATTAATTTGGGGGATTTGGTTACGGTAACGAAGTCCAAGAGGGAGTTGAGTATAAGGATCTAGAACCAAATCGAAGAGATTTTTTTTCTTCAGGCTTCTAAATCAGGAGTTGCAGGTAAAAAGAGATTGGTTCTCCAATTTGATAAAATAAGAAATAAATGGGGGTAGAGTATGCTCAGTCAATTAACTTAAAAAAAAATGTGGGTTAATGCGATGCTCCACACAGTTGATGAGACTTACAGCCACGCTTCACTCAATCAGTGGTATTTATTGAGCACTTACTGTGTTCAGTGCTTGGGAAAGTAAAATAGAAATGGAGTTGGTAGGCACAATTCCCATCCACAGGGAGTGACAGACATTAAAGAAGGTAAGGGAGAGGGGAAATAGAGTGTAATGATACGGACATCAGTGCTGTGGGTTGGGGGTGAGTATCAAAGTGCTTAACAGGTACACGGCCAAGTCGATGCAGAGAGGAGGGCCAATAGCGAAAGTAAGAGGTTGATCAGGGAATAGCACTTCCTATCACAGATGTTGGGGAAGCTTGAGGTGAGGGCAACCCAATTAAATCCACTCTGGAGCTGAGATTCATTTGGAGTTCTGTTCTTTAAATGTTAGCCCCATTGACTTGAAATAGTTTGGAATGGAAATCTGCACAAGTCCAGGCCAGGGCCTGCAAGCCAGTCTCAAGTTGGCCAGTGAGAAAATGGCCCGGGCCCAGATTCTGACAAGCTGACATAGGTCAGCCCTATTTCGGGCCTAGCGGGGCCTTTTCAGTCACCAGTATATCTTCTCCTCATTTTTCCCTTTCCAACTCCAGTACCCTGTATTTTTGCAATATCTGTTAAGCCCTTACTGTGTGCCAGGCACCATAGTAAGCGCTGGAATAGATAAAAGATCGTCAGGTTGGATATGGTCCTTGTCCCACATTGGGCTCACAGTTTGAATCCTCATTTTTACACACAAGTTAGCTGAGGCAAAGAGAAGTTAAGATCACACAGCAGACAAATGGCGGAGTCAGAATTAGAACCAGGGCCTCATAAATGTCCCACGTGCATCTTAAAGCTCATATAAACGTTCAGTCCATGTCTTCCCACTCCTCAAGAACCTCCAGTGGCCGCCCGAAAAACGCCTTACCTTTGGCTTTAAAGCACTCAATCAGCTCACCCCATCCTACCTCACCTCACTCAACTCCTACAGTAGCGCAGGGTGCACACTCTTTTCTCCTAGCCTGGAACTCCCCTTCCCCATACACCAGACAACCACTCTCTCCACCTTCAAAGCATTATTAAGGTCACATCTCCAAGAGTCCTTCCCCAATTTTGATACATGACCCTTGGGCATTTGACATTTGCCCCACCCCAAACCCCATAGCACTTACGAACATATCTTTAAATTATATATTATAGACTTATTTATTTTATCATGTTACTGTCCGTCTCCCCCTCTAGACTGTAAGCTTGTTAGGGACGGGGAACATGTCTCCCAAGCGCTTAGTACAGGTGCTCTGCACATAGTAAGTGCTCAATAAGTACCACTGATTGATGGATTGATCGATTGATTAACTCTTCCTCTGTGAATCTACTTGCCTCATCTTGCTCCCTCCCTTCCCATGAATGGGGGCCTTTGAATTTGTGTGTGTGTGTGTGTTTTCCTTCAAGGTAACCTATCCTCTTTGAGCCTTGGCAAACCTCGGAGACCCCTTAGAGCTGCAGTGAGTACAGAACGTACTTTATTGTTTAGTGCTATGGTAGTAGGCCTAAAACTCAGCAGTGTTGATTATATGAAAAATATTTGTGGGCCCCATTTTTTTTTACTTTTTGTGACTTCCCACGCTCATCAGGCCCTTCTATAATGAGTCAGGAGCAACCTTCATTCAAGATGCTTGCTGAGTAGTAATTAGTAGTAATTTTGCAATATTGCCTGCAGCATTAAGGACTGATGGGATTTCTTTCAGACCAGAAACCTGTAATGATTTACTTCGTAACACCTGTCCCTTAAACTGGCTCTCACTACTGAACTTTGTGTAATTTTAAGGCCGGTTTTGCCTCCTTTCTGTCTTAAGCTCTTCTTTTGTTGAGTTGATAGAAATGCCACTTTTGACCTGAGTGGAGTCAGGGTGACTGTAGCTGGAGGATCCCTGAATCCTGTGAAGATTCAACCCAGCTGAAGTCTGGCTTTTGGGGCCTGGTTCAAGATTGGTCTCCTCTCTCAGCCCAACATTAGAACGGGTGACAGAAGGCATTTCTGTGCTTGTCACTGTATCGCCCTCCCACTGGGGGCCTTACTCTAGCACTCCCCCAAACGAGGAAAAGAATTCCTGCTCAGAATCAGGCTTTGCCAGTGGACTCCGACCTTGAGGTAAGCAACGGAGGGCCTTAGGTACCAGCCAAGCTGGTGCCGTTCAGCGGTGTTCCAAGGTCAAGCCCAAGGGAAGCCACACTCCAGGTCAGGAATCTAATGTTTGACCTTCCTTCTGGATCGAGTTGCCTGCCTGGCTTGGAGCTGAGCCTTTAGGAGGCGGTGGAGATGCCATCTCTGGCCCCTCCCCACCACCCCCGCTGCGTCTGGGGACTTGGGATGAAGGAGAGGAGGAGAAGGAAGGAGAGGTGATAGTCCCTTGCTTATTCATCTCTTGGTAATTTAATTCAGCCCTGCCTGGGGGGGAAGGGGACAAGCAGAGAATAGCACCCTCCTCGCTGCAGTGTGGAGAGAAAGATGTTCAGACCAAAGTACCTTAAACCTTCTCTCTCTCCTGCCGTATTCTGAAGGAGAACTCAAAAGGTGAATGGATTTTTTTTTTGTAAATCTGGTTACTCTTTTATAAATTGTCACACAACAGCGTGCCTGGCATTATTAGGCATAGAAGCAGGTCACCTGATTGCCAGCCATGTGCTCTTGTCACTAAACTACTCTGCTTGCTCTCCTGACTTCAAGCAATCACCCTTCCCACCCTCCCTTCTGGGTGACCTCTGCACTTGGATCTGTACCCACTAAGCACTTGCTATTTACCCCTTCCTCAGCCCCAAAGCAATTATGTCCCGATCCTTATGTCCATATGTTACATCCGCTTACGTCCCTCTGTTTTCCCCCTCTACACTGTGGTAAGTTCATTGTGGCCAGTGAAAGTGTCTACTAACCCTGTTGTTGTAAATCCGATTGATTGATGAAGGGAACCTGCCTGAATCTATTATCTGAAAGGAGATCTTCCCAGTTCCCTAGGCTTGGCCCCATTTCACCTCTTGCTGCCTCACTCTCCAGATAATACTTCCTTATCTGGGGAGTGACTAGAGCTTGCTAAGGAATAGGCCGGTAATCTGACCTCCTCATCCCTTCACCTCTGGCCCAGTTGATCTTGAAAGAGGTGTTTAACTGTGGCTCCACCTTTAGTATGTTGGAGGAGTTAGGAAAGTGAAATTTTTTCCACGGTAATTTTTACTTAATGCTAGGGAACGATATCCTAGTAATGATTCTCAGTTTTTCGAGAGTTGTCTTTCCATGTAAATCTCTCTCCTGGGCATGAGTAATAGCAAGAGGAGCTCTTTTTTTCTTTTTCCTTTGAGTGTGTTTTGCGTGACTTGGGTCAAACCAGTGCATGTTAAATCTCCAAGACTTCTCAGTGGCTGGAACCACAGAAGGTGGGATGAAGACTGAAAAATGCGTACTTCTGATTTTTAAGGACCAAAATCCATCTGTCAAATCAATACTAATGGGGCAAGTACTATATCCTGCAGTTTTGCTGCAAGTTCTGCCTCAGATCCACCTCCTCTGTGACAAAGAGCCTCACTGTGGGCAGGGAATTTGTTTATTATTGTTCTCTCCCAAGTGCTTAGTACAGTGCTGTGCACACAGGTGTGTAATAAATATGATTGACTGGCAGACTGAGCACTGCTGCCAGTGTATGTCCAAGGAACCTCTTGGTAGTGCCAAATCCAGGCTCCCTGGCAGTAGGGCAAAGGGATTAGCAGAGTCCCTTCTCTGGGCAGCAGCTGTCAGCCAACCAGACTCCTGGGCCAATGGGCGGGCATCAGTTTGGCTGGCATCTGAGTGAATAGATGGCTGGACACAGACGCACAGCTCTGCAGAAGTCTGGAAATTTTGCAGACTTGGCCACTGTCCTATTGGGTCTTCCTATTTGTGTGGGCTTTGAGCATTATGAGGTAATATTAGGTCAAACTTATTAGCTGGATGATAAATGATTTTATGAAGCAAGTTGCACTCATGGTGTGGGAACAAATATAAGAGCATTGAATTTAAAACTAAAGAGGTAAGTTAAAAGCAAGGTGGAAACTGATGCTATGGAAAACACACTGTAGAGTCTTCGGTTGAAGAAGGTATTTTCTTGTCTCCCAGGAAAATGTGATGTTATTTTCCACTGGGACTAGTTTTGACCAAGGTGTTAGACTTGCATTTCCCAAGTGCTAGGCACTCCTCAAGTGTTGCTTGTTCTCCTAATCCTTGGAATAATTTTTTTTTAGGGGGGTTAATTATTTTGGTGATGGGCTCACCCACTTGTATGTAATTTTTATGCTACTCGAATTTTTGGTGCCTAATTCAGCTTTCTATATGTAGGATCCAGCTAATGCGAAAGCATGGTTTGAACAGTAAGGTTGTAGCATATGCAATTTGCTTTCATTCAGAATTCCTTAAGCATCCCAATCTGATGGTTTTCGGTATCGTTTTTATGTGGGGTTCCCTAGATTCTCCCCTTGGGGTTTAAAGTAACACCATGACATTTTATTTCCCTGAGGTCCTGGAGGGGGAAGCCAGCTAACCTGACCCCTCCCTATTTGGGGTTCTGCCAGGGACCCTGAAGCCCATCCATCTGTGGCCAGTTTAAGGAAAGCTACAGGATAATAATAATAACAATTGTGGTATTTGTGTTAACCATGTGCTAAGCACTGTGCTAAGCCCCTGGTTAGATACAAGGTAATTAGGTTGGTAATTAGCTTACAGACTGTAAACTCGTGGTGGACAGGGTGTGTGTCTACCAGCTGTCTTACATTGTACTTTCCCAAGTGCTTAGTACAGAGCTCTGCACACAGTAAGCACTCAGTAAATACCATTGAGGGAGAACAGGTATTCAGTCCCCATTTTACAGATGAAGAAACTGAGGCCCAGTGCAGTGATTTCCCCGTGGTCCACACAGGTGAGTGGCAGAGTCAGGCTTAGAACCCGGGTCCTGTGATGCCCAGACTCTTCCCCCTAGACTTTTAAATGTCCAGAAGTAAGTCCTGGAAAGGAGCCCCATGGGAGGTAAGGGCACCCCCCTCTCTGGGAGGAGGAAAGGTGAAGGACACAGGGCAACATTTTCATCTCCTTTCATTCATTCATTGTCGTATTTATTGAGTGCCTACTGTGTGCAGAGCACTGTACCAAGCGCTAGGGAAGTACAATTCAGCAATAAAGAGAAACAATCCCTGCCCACACGGGGCTTAAGAAGGGCGCTTACAGTTGCCCCTACTGGTATCTTGGGGGCCTGTCCCTGACATGCCCGCCCCAAAGCTCCGATTAAACTGCTCCAGCCCAGGAAGGGGGATTAAAAAATCAGTCAGTCAATTGATCAATGAGTGGCATTTATTTAAGTGCTTACTATGTGCAGAGCACTGTACCAAGTGTTCGGGAGAGTTGAGTACAACAGAATTAGCAGACACGTTCCCTGCTCACAGCAAGCTGTGGTGTCAGGCAACGGCTGCAAAAACTGACCAAAAAGTAATACATTTTTGGGGTTTTTCAGTGGTGAGCTAACAGAGTATGTACCTTTCACATTTCATTTCTCATTTCATGTTCCCGTTTTCGATCACTGGTTGCCACATGCGTAGGCCATCGTGGGGGCGGTGTCATTATCCCACCTTTACTCTCTGCAGTAGCTGCATTCTGAGAACTGGGGAGAGGAATAATAGCTTAAGGCTTCTGGGTGAGTCTCAGGATTGCTAACGGGCATTGAGAGCCGGCAGTTGCGTCTGTCAGTTGACCTTTGAATGATCTAGCAGGAAGTGAAAAGGTCCTAGTTAGTCAGCTGGACAAGTTCTGGGGACATGCCGCAAGGAAGCTCAAGATGGATGCCAAGATTGGTTAGTGCTGCTTGATTATGCTTCTGATTTTTATAGATCCCGAAACCGCCTCACTTTTCCTTTCTGTTCGTGCTTTCTACAAGTCATTTTTAGGACTGAACGGGTAGGCAACCTTTTGCTAGCAAAAGGTTTCCAAACGGTTCTGGTTTCCAACATTTTAAGACTGAACGCTAGCTTCAGATGGTTTGATTTTCGAAGTAAGACGTTTAATAGGGGTTGATTTGAGACAAAATGTAATTGGATGAGATGTGCATGTAAGGCACGTGCTTCTGGGAAGGTTATTTTTAGTCATGCCAGATGACAGTTTGCGATTACCAAAAGTAGATGGCTGCACTTTAGAATGGGCTAGAAATGTTTATTTTTAAGTACATACACGTGTGTGTGTGCGTGCACACTTTTAGTACTTTTAGGAAAACAAAACTGTTTCTGTTTTAAAAAGATTCCCGCTAACCTGAATGTCCCCAAACTCTGGTTTTTTCCTTTAACATTCCAAAGCATTGGCTGCTTTTTCTTGAAAGAGAATTGACTTTCCAGGAGAAGTACTTTGCCTGAACTTCCTCAGACCTAAATATTTTCAGGCATAAATTTTAACGGCAGTCTAAAGATACCATGGGTTTATATTTTTAATGGCAACCTAAAGATACCATGGGTTTATATTTCTGATTCCATGCCTGAAGTGGAGCGTGGAAATGGGGAAACCTGCAGTAGGGAGAAGCTTTCCGTAAACACTGTTTGCCAGTGTGGAGCCTATTCCCGGATTAGATAGGAAACACAGAAGTAGCTTTTGTAAATCAAATAGCAGGGAGGCAGCCTCAGGAATCCAGACTAGTTTGCCTACTAGCCCCCATGTTTAATTCTCCTGTTCAAAGACTGGCTTTGCCACCGAACAGGCAATTATATTTTATATTTGTGAAGTCAGACTTAATTCCTTCCTAGCATCATTTTATACTTCTGACTTGAGTGCAAGTGGGTTTTTAGCTCCATATAAATATTGAGTATCAGAAAACTTAAAATCACTGCTCTTTAATATTCTTTGCCAGAGTTGACATTAGGTAAACAGTTTAAGCTTTAAAGCACAAAAAACAAAGGGTTTTTAACAAATAGTATGGCCTGATAAAGCTGGGAGGACCTAAGGGATGAACTGTGGACAGTTTGCTTTCCTGAGTACTTGCTTTAAACCTGCCATCACTGAAGTGATTTGTGTGAAAGATTTTCAGAGTGGAGCGTAAAACCAGACAAGCAGAGTCAGGAAACTAGAACCTGGGCCAATTTGGCTCCTTTAAAATTCAATTTCTTTCCTCACTGCAGTCAACTGTGGCCATTTTGGGAACTGCCCCATTTTTTGCAGCCGCACTCTTTAACGTTAGGATCCCGGTGAAAAATTATTGGAAATTTTCAAGCGTCTAGGCCAATAAGAACCAATGGAACTTGGAATTTTCAATGAGAATCTTTGCTACTTTGATTATTTTTTGGATGGTGTTCAGGACTAAATTTTTAAGGTGGCCATAATTGAGAATCACTCTAGTAGACAATGCTGCTGTGCCTCCCTCAGATTCACAGGCCTACAACCCATTCCCACCCCCACACCTGCCTTGTCTTTAAATCTTTTCTCCCTAGTTCACACATTTTATCGTGCTTTAAAGACAAGACCAGATGTGAGCTTCATTCTTTTTATCCCAGGGGTACCACATCTGTTGTAATGTACTCTCCCATGCATTTAGAGCTGTGCTCAATAAATACCGTTGGAGTGATTCCCCACCTTCCTTCATTGCAGTGCTTATCTTCTTGCCCCTAGTAGCAGCTTCTCCTCTCCCAGCATCTCAGGCCTCGTTTTCTGGGCTACTGCCTTTCCTGGTTCTCCAGGACTCTTGTTACTTTATGCCTGGGCTAATGCAGTCTCCTCCTCAGTGAGACCCTTGCTTAAAGCCTCCTCCCTTTCAGTCTGCCCTTACTCTTGGTGTATCACGGTTGCCAACTGAATCAAGTCTCTCCACACACATCCTTTCTCTTTAAATCCAGTCAGTCAGTTAACTGTATTGATTGAGTGCTTCCTGTGTGCAGAACACCGTGCAAAGTGCGTGGGAGAGTACAACAGAACAGACACATTCCCTGCCCACAACGAGTTTACAGTCTAAAGGGGGAGACAGTAAATAAGTAAACAAATTACAGATCTGGACCTTAGTGCTGTGGGGCTAGGAGGGGAGGGTGAATAAAGGGAGCAAGACAGGGTGATGCAGAAGGGAGTTGAAAAGGAAAAAGGGATTTAAAAAGGGAAGTAAAAAGTAAAAAGGGAAGCAGCATGGTGTAGTGGATAGAGCACAGGCTTTGGAGTCAGAAGGTCATGGGTACTAATCCCAGTTCCGCCACTTGTCTGCTGTGTGGCCTTGGGCAAACCACTTAACTTCTCTGTGCCTCAGTTACCTCATCTGTAAAATGGGGTTTGAGACTGTGAACCCCATGTGGGACAGGGACTGTGTCGAACCCCTTCTGCTTGTATCCACCCCAGCGCTTAGGACAGTGCCTGGTACACAGTAAGCACTTAAATACCATCATTATTATTATTATCTAAACCCCTGAGCAGGAATCCCAACCATACCCAACTGCTTTCATCTTGCCACATCAGGGGTTCCTCAGCTCCAGGACTCACCTTTTCCAGGTAGCCTTCCGTGATGGCACAAATTCACCGTCTTAAGATGTCCAGCCTATCAACGTGGAGTACTCTATACTTAGAGTATGTGTCGCATGGATTACATGCCCATATGCCTTGTCTTTCCCCCATTATGCTCTGTGGGCCAGAACTGCCTCTGAGTCATGTTTGAATTTCCACAGTGCGGGTACTCTGCAACTGGTGAGAAGATAAATGCTTGTTTATGATAAGGACCTGGAAGGTTTTTGCCAAGTTAAACAGTCTTTAGGGGTTCATTTTGACTCTGGGCACTTTTAATCACATAATTTTCTGACCATCCAAAATTCCAGTTTTTTGCCTTGTATTATTACTATTATTAAACAAACATAAAAAAATTATGTAGTAGTGATAATAGTAATGGTGGTTTTTGTTAAACACTTACTATGTTCCAGGTGCTGTACTAAGCGCCAGGATGGATACAGGCAAATCGGGTTGGACATGGTCCCTGGCACACAATTATTATTATTGTCCTGTACCCCAGACCCCTAGGGTTGCCCACAATGAGCTTACAGTCTACAGGATATGAATTATGGATATCTTGTGGGGCTTTGCTGTGGGGGTGCATATGGGTGCAACTCCAAGTGCAGTTACTATTACCATTATTATTACTATTACTATTTGCAATGAGTCAGTAATGTTGAAAAAAATCTAATCTCAGCTCCAGTCAAGTGGAAGCCCTGTGCGGCTTTGTTTAAAAGGTGATTAGTAAATTTGTGGATGATTTTGAGATCTTCTAAGAAAGGGCTGTATTGTCTCTTAAAGTGGAGTGAGTTATATGCTTTAAAGGCCAGGATAAATCGAGTCTGTCATCCTGCAGACTACATTGAAAACCTATAATCTTCATAAAATTACGAACCTCAAATGCTGCTGAGAATTAAACTACTTAACATAAATAGAGGAACTGGAATGTTTAAACAAGCTCGTAGAACAGTTATTAGAAGGATCCTTAACTAAACTTGGCACCTAACTAAACTGTACCTGTGTGGGCAAAGTGAATTTAGGCAACTCTTTAAAATAATTTAATAAATTAGATCCAGAGCTTGTGCTTTGTATTTTCCGGGTCTGTGTTTGTAGGTCAGTTTTTCTGGCATTTGACCCATCGTCTTTTCCTGGTATTTATAGTTAAACAGTATTGCTTGCACGGGGTTAGACTGGGGTTAGAGGTCAATCAGTCATTGGAATTTACTAAACACTTGCTGAGAGCAGAGGTACTAAGCATTTAGGAAAGTATGTAAAGTTGAGGTGGTAGGCACAATCCCTGCCCTCAAGGAGCTGACTGTGTAAATTAAGGGGAGGCAAACATACGAATAAATGTCAGATGGGGAAACAGCAGAGTATAAGGATACGTTCAGAAGTGCTGCACGGGTATGAGTAGCCAAATGCCAAGGGCTTAGAAAAGTAGCTTTCTTTTAAAGCTGAATTCTGCCTTCAGTGAAAAATATTCAATGGGTTTTAATATGGTATCCTTTCATTAAGAACTGATCTGTGAATCTCTTGTTAAAAATAAATGGAGTCCTGGATTGCGAGGCAGGAGATCTGCCTTGTAGTGCTTGCAAGGGCGTTCTTGTACACGTAAAATGAGATATAACATCCATCTTCAAATGCCAAAGGACATTTAAGGGTCAGTAGGAAGTTTGTAAAGTTTCTTGTTCGTATTAATATCCGTCTCCCCTTCTAGTCTGTAAGTTCGTTATGGGCAGGCAACATGTCTGCTAATTCTGTTTTATTGTATTCTCCCAACTGCTTAGTGTAGTGCTTTTCACATAGTAAGTGCTTAATAAATACCATTGATTGATTCTTGTGCAAAAGCCCTGTAGGGTTATAACTCTAAAAGTCAGCATTTGAGGTCTGCCTGCTTAGTTGGTCTATTCACCCAGAGAGTGTTAATAGTTTTCTATATTGTATATCTTTTTTTGAGTTGGATGATTTTGCAACTCTATGATATTTAGATAATAGGTCATAATCAAGCAGTGGTATTTATTGAGCTTGGGAGAGTACAATACAACAGAATTAGCAGGTATGTTCCCTGCCCTCTCTAGTCCAGAGGGCCTTAAACACACATCTGTTTAAATAGATTTAAAATTTTCAAGTCAAAATGATTTGCTTCAAGATGGGTTTTGAAGTACACTCTCAGAAAGAAAAGTGTCCCAGGGTAAAACAGAGGCTCAAACAGGGCCACATGCTAGATGAAAACTGGGAGTCATAAACCGGTGTTTCTTCTTGTGTTTAAGAAAGGAGCAACTCCTTTTGACCAAGGTCTTTGTAGTGAATGAGAGACAGGGATGTGAACGAGAAAACAGCGCCAGGTATTGCAGACTTCAGCCTAACACTACGAGGGACACAGTCGTTTCCTATGCACAGTGTGATCAGGGTTGTGGGCCCTGCATTAGCCTTTTCAGTCACACACTTCCTCATAAGGGAATTTCACCCTCGCTGGCATATTTTTCGAATATGAAGGACAACTGCGAATATATGTTACCAGATATCTCGGTTATAGTCTTAAAAGCCACTTAAGGTTGACTTGTTGGGTCATTCAGCACTCACTTACCTTAAGTTTTTGCTCTTCATGGTTCAATAGATCTGTATTTACCTCATGGATAAAAATTTGTGTTCTAATTTTAGCCTTTTTTTTATTTAAAATTTTAGTTATTGACCTCCTTTATTGGCGAGACATTAAGAAGACAGGAGTGGTGTTTGGTGCCAGCTTGTTCCTGCTGCTTTCATTAACAGTATTCAGCATCGTGAGCGTGACGGCGTATATTGCCTTGGCCCTTCTGTCTGTGACGATCAGTTTTAGGATATACAAGGGAGTGATCCAGGCAGTCCAGAAATCTAATGAAGGCCACCCGTTCAGGTGAGATGATTTTTTTTTTTTTTGCTGGGGGGGGGTAACCCTCTTCAAAGGAGGCTAACTGTGCGTGGCAATGCTCAGCTATGGTGAGCTGGGAAAATTTAAATAAGGAGGACAGAAGTGAGAGAAAGACTGAAGCCACGTCTCCAATCTGGGAAAGGCAGCAGAAACCGAATCAGCCTGACCTTCCGAAGGAAGAATTAGAATAGAATGACTTAGAGCAGGGATTTCTGGAAAATTGGGAGTCGGAGGAACAAACAAAAATGGCCACTAATGTCTGGGGACAGCAGTGACAAAAAGCAAGGGCCGATCTTGGAGAGTGCTCGCTTTATAGAGAGGCTGACAACCTATCAGTGCTAATCCCTAAGGAGATAGAAGAAAGCTCTGTTTTCCTGGAGTCACTGAGGGTCTGATGCTGGGTCCTAAAATGAATTCTTCTCAAACTGATTGATTCTTCCCAAAGACTGGGTTGAAAAGGTGGACCTTGGAGATGATTGGATTTTTAGCTTGGAGAAACTCCCGATGGGGCTTCTGTGCAGTAAGCACCCTGAGCAAGGTCAGCGAAATAGGAGGAATGCAGCGGGTTTTCTCCTTAGAAATCCATCAATCAGTTCATGGTATTTATTGAGCGCATACTGGGTGCTCATAAACCAGCCTGAACCTTTCCTTCCTATGGGTTCGTTTCATGCAGTTCTAGCCTGTGGCTCCTTGCTCAATCCAGTTATAGCTCCTAAGCTCATCGTGGACAGGGAACGTGTCTGTCAACTCTGTTGTACTGTGTGCTCTGCACGCGCTTTATCAATCGGTTGTCTTTATTGAGAGCTTACTGTGTGCAGAGCACTGCACTTAGCACTTGGGAGAATGCACTATAACAGAGTTGGTAGACACTTTCCCTGCCCCCAGACACTTTCCTTGCCCACATAAATTGATGTACTTTGTTGACACAGGGTTAATCAGCCATAGAGAGGTTATTTCAACTTTTGAGTGGTGGATGAAGCTTGACCAATAACTCTAATGAACATTCCTTTATTAGTGCATACTTGGATTCTGAAGTTGCTATATCTGAGGATTTGGTCCAGAAATATAGTAATTCTGCTCTCGGCCACGTCAACTGCACAATAAAGGAACTCCGTCGTCTCTTCCTTGTTGATGATTTAGTAGACTCTCTGAAGGTGAGTCGATCGTCAGCCGTGCACACGATTTCTTGTTTTTAGATTTTTTTCAGCTCGGTTGCCTTCTGCTGTGAATTCAGTAGTGTGACAGGTGGAGTTTAACGTCAAAATGGTTGACTGTCTTTAAGAGAATGTCTTGGGAAAGGCATAGAGTACACCTTGCCCTGCTGGCAAATGATGGTCAGAAAATCCTTCATCGATTCTAAATACACTGGTCCACGACCATACCAGGGTGCGGGTCAGAAGAATTGTAGAAAGGGAAGATCCAGGTGATTGAAATCAATTCCTATTAGAGGAATGGGGGAGAATAAGGATACTGAGTAGGAAATTTTGCCCCCTTGATGGTATTTTCTAGTCCACGAGATCATTCTATTAAGACAACTTTAATACCCAATTTTAAGATGAGGAATTTACAGTTTAATTAGAGTCCGGGTAAACCAGTTGGATGTTTGCACAGGTCAGCTTCTGAATTCTGGGGTTGGATTTAATATATATCAAATCCTTCAAATATGTATTTTATATATATCCTGGACACCGGAGGCCATAACCCTCAACAGGGCGCTAGGCTATCACGAGCCCTCCACTGAAATCAGATACTAATATATATTGCCTTCTGAGGGGGTTGTTAGTTTCTGATTTCAGTGGAGGGCCCAGGATGGTGTAGTGCCTGGGTGTCCAGTAAATACGATACGATGGTATTGACGATGATCGCTTAGCTCTCTAAGACATTTAGGCAGCAAGCGGAAACCAGAGAAAGATCAGTCTGGAGAACTCCTTAGTGGAAATTCACTGGCACCTTAGAAAAAAGGGATGCCCTCATTCTTTTCTCCTACATTTTTGGGGTTGTGGTGGCATTTGCTATATGGAGAACAGTCTTGGTTTCATACGGATGGAGTTGGGGGGACCGGGAGTAGGTAGAGAGATTCAGGGTTGGACGGACAGGACTGGAAATCAGTCAAATCGGGATCATAGGGGAGGCAACCTGGAGAAAGAGGCCGGGAGGAACCTGAGGATAGATAGAACTGGGGGAAGAGCCGGGCTGTTGCTGGGCTCCCTGCCACGCTGCCCTCCTCTAGCTGCTTCTGTGTGTCTGGACGTGGACCTTGCCATGGGGCAGCCTGGTTTGTTCCTATCTTTTCCTTTGCCTCTTGCTGGCACACAGGTCTAGGAAGGAAGCAAAGATGGGTGATGGTCTCAAATCAGTTTCTGCTCGCAGCAGCCGGGAGGGAATGCCGAAGGTTGAATCGTTAAATTTGTAGGTGGGCTTGTTGACGTTTACAGGGCTCGGGATTGCTTCTGCCCCCGAGCATTAGGCTGTGAATCTAAATTGTGAGAGAGACACAGTCGGAGGTGGTATTGGCTGGAAATTTTCAGGCGGCCGCAGACACAGGCATCGGTGTGGGACTCCGGCCGGAACCGACCGAGTCCTGCGGTCCCCTCTCATCTTTTCTGAAAATCTTACAGAGCAAACGTTAAACTGTTGGTCCTGAGCTTGCTCCTCCCTTTTCACACAGTGGACCGAGTTGTGTCCAGATGCCAAGTGACACTTGAGCCTATGGGAGGGGGAAGAGTTTCTATTTCTCTGCAGGCGATTGGTCTTCAAAGCCCCGGGGGGTATTTTGGAATCCCCTCCCCCTGCCCCCATGTGGGCCTGCTTGTCTGGGAGGGCGCAGAGATCGAGTATCCGCTAGAGTGTGGGCCGATGCCGTGTAATCGGAGAAGGGTCAGCGCTGCTCAGGTGACCCGCTATCACCCGCTCTCCCCTCTGCCACACAGAGGGTTAGTTTGTTTATTGTCTTGCCCCGGGTGGCCTTGGGCCGGAGGGTCACGGCGGTTGGACCCAGCATGGTGGCACTTCAGGAAACGGTCCCAGTTGCCAGGGAGACCTTTTGCTTGTGGAAGTGTTCGAGGGAGGCCAAGCAGGAGGAAGAACTTTCAACTCTTGGTCTTTTGCATAGGGTAGGGTTAAACAGCATGGCATTTCGGCAATACTGGATTTCTGCTTTTGTCCAGGGGCTCTAGTCAGCCAGCCAGCCAGAGTCATTAAGTACTTACTGTGTGCAGAGCACTGTACTAAGTGTTTTGGAGAGTAAAGTAATAATGTTGGGATGTTAAGCGCTTATAAATAGACATATTCCCTGCCCAGAACGAGCTTACGTTCTAGAGACTGGAGTCGACATGTAGAGCTCCTCAGGGACTCCACTCTCTCCTAATTCTCTCTTCCCTCTCAGCTGCCTTCATCACTGTAGAGTACTCCCTTTACTAGCACAGTTCTCTCCCGGTTCTCATCTCTCTCTAGATGCTCCCTCTCCATCTCTTCCACTGATTTTTTTTCCTCTGCCTCTCGCCTCTGTGAGTGTCCCTCGAGTCGCCGTTCCGGGTCTCATTCTTTTTTCCCTCTACGCTCGTACTGGATACTTTGTTGCTCACCCAGCAGAGGTGGCCCCCTCTCGGGCCCTCTGTTCTCGGTTCAGGGTCGCCCAGGGTCTCGGCGCTCTGCCAGGCCAGCTTGCGGCCAACGAGAAGGTGAAGGCGAGATGAGGGTGGGGCAGTAGGCCGGGTGGTCATCCCTGCGCCGGCCCTCTTGCAGCAGCCTCCGGGGAGAGCCCCACGCAGGGCCGGGATCGCTCTGGCGGCAGGGTCCCGGGAGCGCAGAATCACCCCCATTACGTGTCGGTGCACCGCCCCTGACCAGCCGTGCCCGGTGAAGAACTCCAGTCTCGTGCACCTGATGTGAAAGATAACTGCCCCAGTTACCTCATCTGTAAAATGGAGGTTAAGACTGAGCCCCTTGTGGGACAGGGTCCGTATCCAACCTGATTACCCTGTATTTAGAACTAGTGCTTGGCACGTAGGAAGCACTAAAATACGATTATTATCGTTGTTATGGACAGCTCCTATTTTTTAATAGGTATTTAAATGCTCACCCTGTGTCAGGCACTGCTCTGAGAGCTGTGGTCGGCACAGGGTAATCAGGTTGGACACAGTCCCTCCTGTTCCACAGGGGACTCACGACCTTAATCTCCATTTTACAGTTGAGGGAACTGAGGCCCGGAGAAGTGAAGTGACTTGCCCAAGGTCACAGAGCAGAAAAGTGGCAGAGCAGGGACTAGAACCGCTGACTCCCAGGCCCAGGCTCTATCTATGAGGCCGTGCTGCTTCTCCTTGAACTATGCCAACTCCCCTTCACGCTCAGGAGGTCAGAAGCCATTTTAGATGAGGGTGTTTGTTTTTAAATTAGGCTGAGGGTTCCACTAGGGGAGTTGGGCTTTTTAAAGTTGGAGGGATGATTTCTTACCAAACGTTTGTGAATTAATCCTGTTTTCTTTTAGTTTGCAGTGTTGATGTGGGTATTCACTTACGTCGGTGCCTTGTTCAATGGTCTGACACTACTGATATTGGGTAAGTTTGCCAATCAGCAGGGGACAAAGCCATGGGGAGGAGAGGCCAAGTCCCCACCTTACCTGAATAGAATATCCCTATGGCCCACGGGCAAATGATCTTTGATGAAAAAAGCGAGTTGAGAAAGGAAGAATGAGCACGATCCCGAAAGGATATTAGGCTCCTGATCTCTTTCCTGTCCACCATTCCATTTTTGTTCTCAAAGACCATGGGCCAACTGTCGGTCACAGTGAGGCCTTCCAATGGCACCGGGCCTGATCCCATTCCTCGACGGCCCGGATACACTTCCCAACTCCTGGTTTCGGGCTCTGTTGAGGCGATTGGCCCGTTGAAAGCTGGCGGCGGGGGGGCTTTGGCCTCTGTGTATATGGGCACCATCAGCCAGCTTATCTAACGACTCACTGCAAGGGCCAGATCAGACAGAGGTGCCCACAGAATGGAAATTAAAACTGGGAAATGGTATTCGCAGAATGAAGTGGCTTTGTATGGCCTTTCCGTAACTTGCCCTAGACCCAAAACACGTGGCTGTAGCCACAAAGGCGGTGGCGTGTTGGCTCCTAAAATGCACACGGTCAAAGCCAGTGACCATCCTGTCAAAACGCTGCTGATCCGCCTTCTCCAACCAGCCAACAGTTGTGGCCACGGGCCCCTATTGCCGGATTTACCACCAGTTCCAGGCAGCCCCATATAAATAATCCTGTTAGGGCGTTTCATTTTCCTTTCAGTCTGTGCCCATTTGCATCTCAATTCCTTTTCTTTTCCAGCTTTGATTTCACTCTTCAGTGTTCCTGTAATTTATGAAAGGCATCAGGTGAGTTGAACTGGGTGAAATCCTCAGTAGGTCAAGGAATAGGCTTCCTTGCATGGGTAATGTGACGTCTACCTGCAGGTCTAGGGGTTTGGGTTTCGGGCACTAGCGGTGGTGGAGGGAAAGATGTAGGGCCAGCTCACCTTCCTTTACACTGGCGGCCACCCCTCATCAGTGAAGAGGCAGTTCACCCCACCCTAAGCTTTCCTCCGAAATTGAAAGAAAAAAATTTACCAGCAGAATTTTCAGGTAAGGATGTTTAAGTAGCAAACCACCTGCATCAGTGTGGACCAGTCGCTCCTCATTCCAGGGGTGTGGGCGGGGAATGTTTTCCGTCAACTCTGTTGTACCGTTCCCTCCCGAGGGCACAGCGCTCGGCCCAGAGTAAGTGCTCAGATGCCACTGATGGATTGAGCGAGACGGTTGTTTTTCACTTAGAAGCGAAAAACAGTAGAGAAGCAATGTGGCCTAGCAGAAAGAGCACAGGCCTTTGAGAGAGGATCTGGGTTTTAATCCCAGCCCAGCCAGTTGCCTGCTGTGAGACCTGGGCCTTCACTTCTCGGCGCCTCATTTTCTTCATCTGTAAAATGAGGATTAAATACCTGTTCTCCCTCATGTGGGACAGGGACTGTGTCTAACCTGATTAACTCATATCTACCCTAGCCCTTAGAACAGTGCTTGGCACATAGCATTAAACAAATACCAAATTAAAGTGAAGGACTATTACTCGGATATGTGGATCATCTTAGCGCCAGCTCCCTTAGAAGTGGAGCCCTCGATCTTATCCAGGGGCCAGGAGACGTGGGAGAAAAAGACTTACAGTTGTATGAGGTCAGCAGGCGGGGCCCAGGGCCAGTTTCCCTGCACTGTCATCGCTGCGGCCCGCAGGTCGATACCGGGGTCGTTGCGGTCGAGACTCGCCGGCGAGGGTAATTCCACGCAAACCCCTCTTCTCCCTCTGTTTCAGACTCAGATCGATCATTACCTGGGGCTCGTGAATAAGAACGTTAAAGACGCCATGGCCAAGTAAGTGTCGTCGTCTTCTGTATTGGCGGCACTGCAGTCGGGTGTCTTAAGGAGCGAGGCCTTTCGCCTGCCCACTCCCAGGTCAGACCAGGGGCCGTCCTTGGGCCAACACTTCCTTGACCTCCGGCCTGAAACGAAGTTGTCCCGCTCTTAAGTGGCGCAGGGTATTAGAGTTCAGCAGATAACTGGGGTCACTGCAGTCCCAAAAGAGGAGGAGGGGTTTTTTTGTTGTTGTTGTTTTGGGTTTTTTTTGTCTTCCGTTGGCTACGTTTATTAACCCCTGCCCTGAGCGCTACCATCTTGGGCCGTTCCTGGCTCAGAGCGGACCGGTCTTCAGCACCCACGGGGAGCTAGCTGCTTTAACCTTTCCCTGCCGGGGTGGCAAGATACTAAAACACACAGCTGTTTTGCAGTATAGTCCTCGTGGTCTATAAAGGAGGTGCATAAAGGGATTCTGCAGTGACTTACTCTGTGTTTTTGTGTCATCCCCTCCCACCCCCCCTTTCCCCTTTCAGAATCCAAGCTAAGATCCCTGGATTGAAGCGCAAAGCTGAGTGAAAAAGCCAGGAACAAGCGTACCAATAGGAATTCATTGTCAAGGGGGGAAAAAAATGCATTGGGAGTTACCAAGGGGAGGGTCAGGGAAGGATGGAGCCTTGACATTGCAGTGCAATTTCACAGATCTTTATTTTTTAGCAACGCAGTGTTTGAAGGGGAAAAAAATACCTGTCTTGACTGCCATGTGTGTTTCATCATTTTAAGTATTGTAAGCTGCTATGTATGGATTTAAAAAAACCTAATCATCTTTTTTTGTTTTTTTTTTTTTTTTCCTGTGAGGCACTGGTTTAAATACAGGAGATCTGAGAAAGCTGTACATTAATGCTTCATTGGAGGTAGTCTGGCTGGGTGTTGCAGGAACTTGTAGAGTCGGGGTGGGGGGGGAGCTGAACAAATAACACTTCTCACAGTTTGTGCACTGTGTATGGTCTGTGTAGATTGCCGATTTTCTAAAATGAAATGTGTAGGAGAGCGTACCACTAGAGCAAGGATGCTTGCCTTTTTGGTATGAGTCTAGCCGTATTGTGATTTTACTGTTCCATTAATTGCCAATATATATAAATATATATAGTGTTTCACAAAGCTTAGACCTTTTCAGCTGCTCCACAGTGCTTGATAGGTCAGAATTGACTGATTTCTGAGTAGCTCCATAGCACATAAGCTTGAAAAAGATAAAAAGGTTTCTAGGAACACTAGCCTCGGGATTTTTTTTTTTTTTAAAGTGAAAAACCAACAGAAAACAAGGCCCTGCGCATAGAGAAACTACAACACCCACTTCGTTACACAAACCCACTGCAGTAGTTAATTCTGTCATTGAAATCTCTGAATCTGTGGACTGAATATCTAATGCTGCAAAAAATGTGATTGGGGAATAGCAAATATCGTTATGCAAGAAACTACACATGAAGTTTATACAATTGCGGTTTAAGCTGTACTGAATGAACTAAGTCTGTGGAATGCGTTGTGAAATGTAAAAAAACAAACAAGTATCAATAAAGCTTATAGACTTAAGGAGGTTTGGGAGATTTTTGGTTTCTTGAAACTGCAGCACATCATTCAAGGGTCTTAGCGTCCTGTTACAGGAGGGGGCGATTTAACAGGTGGCGTGCCGCCCTAAACCCCGCTCGTTATGTCACCAGTCATTTATACGGGTCCTGCTCACACCGTTTACTTAACCAAATTTATTTGACAACAGA
This sequence comes from Ornithorhynchus anatinus, assembly GCF_004115215.2. Lineage (NCBI taxonomy): Eukaryota > Metazoa > Chordata > Mammalia > Monotremata > Ornithorhynchidae > Ornithorhynchus > Ornithorhynchus anatinus. The sequence goes on from NC_041736.1 coordinate 57,426,937, forward strand.
TATCTTCAAATTATTATGTCAACAATTGAAAAATAAATCCATGCACCAATATCTTTGTTTACAGGAGCTAGAGTACAGTGCAAGTTTTCACCCTACAGGAAATCATACCCTAGAAATGTATACAAATTCTACTTAGGTTTCTCGTTTTTGTTTTCTTTCTGACACAGACACTATTGCTCTTAAATACAGAATCACATGTCACCACGGATCGGTTCATTATTCTTCCACGCGATTATTGTTTACGCAGGCTACAGTCGATGAGAAAGGCCAACACCAGTACAACGTAGGCAAACGAGGTGATCACCCGAGCCTCACCGCCACCAGGGGACTAACTTATTAATCGTATTCGTATTAATACCGAACCAAAAGTTAAGACTGCATAGGGACTCCGGGTGAGAGCTCTAACTTGTGATGATTCACATAAGGCATTTTATATGACGTGTGGCTAAAAAAAAAGTATCACCCACTGACCTAGTCCACTGTGGTTGCTGGCCCGGGGATTAAATCCAGCCGTCCATTTCTCCTCCCTCTCACGGATGCTCTCATTTTCCTTCCCTCTCAGCGTCAGCACATTTTGGATCTGCTGCTTCGGTAAAAGATGGGTAAGAAATCACCTGCTGGGAACCGTCACCGACTGTAGGAAGGCTAGCGCTGGGGACTCGGTCTCTTCCCCCTCCCCCCGATCTTTTCCTTGTTTTACAATCCTAGAGCCCCCAGTGTGCAGAGCTCGGCCTCCCCGGATGCGCTGAGCAAGGAGGGGGGGGCCCGCTCCCCTTAAGCCGCAGGGTCAGCCCCAGGGGCTGGGGGGGGGGGGGGAGGGGGCGGAGAGAAGCTCAGGCCCGGCCCACCCACCCGGCAGGGCTTTTCTTACCTAGGAGAAATCAGCCGTGGTCAACTGGTCTCCCTCCTACCCCGTGCGCCGAGGGCCGGCCGCCACCAGCGCCTCGCCCGGAGCGGGAAGGCAGGCGGGGTTCGGAAAGCGGGCTCGGTCGGCCGGGCCGCTTCCCGGCACCTGCCAGTTGGGCTCCTCTGGCGAGATGGCGGCTTAAAGAAACGGCAGCTTGTCAAGGTCGCCGCCAAGGCTCTCCCCCCGGGGACTGAAACACCGCCCTGGCCGCCGGCTCCGCCCACCTGTAGCAGCGACCTGGGGAGCCCGCGGCCGGCCAGTCGGAATTCAGTTACGGAGCATTAAAAAAAAAGCCTCCCTTGTGGAAACCCCACCCGTCTGCTAAGGATGCCTGGTGAGCCCTCCTCAGTCGAAGGGGATAGCACCATGGGTAGAAAGCAGAGAGAGCTCTGTGGGCTCTGAGAGGACAACCCACGCAACTTGAAACTTCCAAAGGCACTTCACGGATAGAAAACTCGGCAAACTAAACTTGAAAGACAAAAACAACCTCGACTCTGTACATGGCTCATTTGGTTGCTGAAAGCTGAAAGCGAAGAGCAGCGTGACACCGTCTTTGCCAGCACTGGGTGTGGAACGGCCTCTGATTTAAAGAAAACGTTTTTGCCAAAGGTGAATCTTCCTAACGTGGGTAGAATCGTGCTCCAAAAATCCCTTCTCGAGTTCCCCTGCCAATCAAGAGCTCCGGAATCGTGCGGGCGACTGAGGTTTAGAGTTGGGGCTGGCGGGAGGGCCGGGGGAGATTCTGCGGACACTCGGCGTGAGGCTTCCTTACTGGTCTCGAGAGCGGGTGTGCCACAGGCGGGAAAGCTTCCCCCGGAGCCAGGGTTTCGGGACGAGGGCATCCGTCCCCTGCAGCGCATCGGGAATAGCCGCAGCGTCCAGAGGGGCCGACGTGCCCGCAGGTGTCGCTCGAGGTGGCGACGCAGCAGAGTTGGGGCTTTTTCTCACAGGCATCGCCACACGAACACACTAGACGGAAATTAACGGGAAAGAAGTTGCAGAGGTTCCAGTTCGGAGCCGACGGACTTTTTTTTCGCCTACAGGTATTTTGACACTTAGTAACTACATTATTATCACAGCATAGTAAACGGGCAATAACCTAACAACGATGGTATTTGTTAAGCATCTACTATACGCTAAGCACGGGGATGGACGCGAGCATCAGATCAGACTCGATCCCTGTCCCATCCGGGGCCCGTAACCGAAGAGGGGCGGGGACCTTAACCCCGTTTTGCAGGTGAGGAAACTGAGGCCCAGAGAGGTAAAGCGACTTTCACAAGGTCACACAATAGGCTGGTACTTTAGCGGGGACTAGAACCTGGGTCTCGACGCCCAACTCCCGAGTTCTTTTCAGGAGATCTGCTCCGTCAGAGAATTCTCCGGCTGGAAATCTCAGCTCCAGTTTCCTTGCGTAGGTCAGGGTGGGCGGTACCCTGTGGCGGGCACGAACACGTCACCTAGGACTCCACACCTCCATTCCACTCGGGGTCTGGGCCTGGCCCCCGCCCCGGCTACACCCTCGGGTACCTTAGCAGTAGCGTGGCATAGTTGCCTGGAGCGAGAAGCCCTGGGTCGGGTGGCTGATCGCCTCCGATCCGCCAACGCAGTTTAGCCAGATCCTTTCCTCCGCGAACCACGGGAAGCAGTGTGGCCCCCTGAAAAGCGCACGGGCCTGGGAGTCGGAGGACCCGGGTTCTACTCCTGGCTCTGCCACTCGTCTGCTGTGTGACCCACGCAAGCCACTTCACTTCTCTGGGCCCCAGCCCCCTCATCTGTTAAATGGGGATTAAGACTATGAGCTCCATGTGGGACATTAGCTTGTATCTTCCCCAGGTGCTCAGTACTGTGCCTTGTACATAGCGCTTAAAAAATACCACGGAAAAATGACCCATTGCTTTGCCAGTTTTCTTTAAGCCTCTAAGGAAATGAGCCTTAGGAAACACTTGATACCTTTTTCTCCCCCCAACATTCAACATAACGATGCCCACATCCACCTGCGCCTACCTTGCTGGGGGATCACCCTGGACTTCCTCCTGGAGCAGCTGAATGAACGGTGCTCTGCGCGCACTATGTGCTCAGTAAATATAATCGATGATTGATCGGTTTCAATCTGCCTATTTGCCCCAGTCCCTTCATTTCTGTTAGCCAGCAGAGGGAAACGGGGACATTCAAAAGGTAGCCGGGGCTGGCACAGGCCACGGCCTGGGAAATTGGGTGAATTTCAGCCCTGGCAGGGAGGATTACTCTGTGGGCCAACAGGGCAGGTTCAGCTGGGCAGCCGCACCCTCTCACTTCCCCGCCCCCCCCTTGCCTGGAGGAGCCGCTTTCTCCCTTTGCTCACCAACAGCTGTCCTTGTGGGCCGGGAACGTGTCTGCTAAACTCTTACATTGTCCTCTCTTAAGTGCCCAGTACAGTGCTCTGTGTGTAGTAACGATCAAGAAATACCACTGATGGACTGAGTGGCTTGCTTCAAAAAAGGAAAATTTAGAGAATTTTTAGAGAAGCAGCATGGTTAAGCGGAAAGAGCCGGACTTGGGAGTCAGAGGTTATGGGCTCTAATCCCAGCTCCGCCACTTGTCAACAGTGTAACTTTGGGCGAGTCACTTCATTCATTCATTCAATAGTATCTATTGAGCGCTTACTATGTGCAGAGCACCGTACTAAGCGCTTGGAATGGACAAATGGGTAACAGATAGAGACAGTCCCTGCCCTTTGACGGGAGCACAGTCTAATCGGGGGGAGACGGACAAATTTGCGGTGCCTCAATTACCTCATCTGTAAAATGGGGATTAAGACCACAAGCCCCACCTAGGACAACCTGGATTACCGTGGATCTACCCCAGCGCTTAAACAATGCTTGGCACACAGCAAGCACTTAACAAGTACCATCGTTATTATTATTGCCTGGAGGAGCCGCTCTCTCCCTTTGCTCACCAACAGCTATCCTTGTGGGCCGGAAACGTGTCTGCTAAATTCTGTTACGCCGTCCTCTCTCAAGCGCCTAGTACAGTGCCCCGCACGTAGCGAGCGCTCAAGGAACATCACTGATTGATTGATTGGCTTCCCTCCGCATAAAGTTGAGAAGCAGCGTGGCTCAGTGGCAAGAGCCCGGGCTTGGGAGTCAGAGGTCATGGGTTCGAACCCCCACTCCGCCACCTGTCAGCTGTGTGACTGTGGGCAAGTCACTTCACTTCTCCGGGCCTCAGTTCCCTCATCTGTAAAATGGGGATTAACTGTGAGCCTCACATAGGACAACCTGATTCCCCTGTATCTCCCCCAGCGCTTAGAACAGTGCTCTGCACATAGTAGGCGCTTAACAAATACCAACATTAGTATAAAGCAGCATGGCTCAGTGGAAAAAGCACGGGCTTTGGAGTCAGAGGTCATGAGTTCAAATCCCAGCTCTGCCACTTGTCAGCTGTGTGACTGTGGGTAAGTCACTTAACTTCTCTGTGCCTCAGTTCCCTCATCTGTAAAATGGGGATTAAGACTGTGAGCCCCACGTGGGACAACCTGATTCCCTTGTGTCTACCCCAGCGCTTAGAACAGTGCTCTGCACATAGTAGGCGCTTAACAAATACCAACATTATTATTAAAGTAATTGTCACCACCACCGCTCGGGGGGAATCCAATGTGACAAATATCCAAAGAGCCACAGGGTGGCGCTTCTCCAAAAAGCAGGAATCCGAGGACGGCGACACTGTGACCTCTGACCTCAGTCCCAGACCCCGAGGAACAGGGAACACCACCGGCCACCAAGCCGAAAGACGCCGCAGTGATTCCTCCGGTGGAGAACACGGCCCGGGAGGCACCCTGTCACTTGGAAGCCTTGGCCTCCGCCCCGCGAGCATCCCGGTGCGAGCCGTGACCCCGCCGCCATCCCGCAGGCAGTCTCAGCTCTGCCCGCCGCGGGATGCCCGGGGAGCGGAGGGGATGGATGCAGCGGGGCGGTATCGCTTCTGAACCGTCTCGCCCCCTCCCCCGCCTCGCCCTCGCTCAGCAAAACCACGGCGTTAGAAGGAAAGCCGGGTCTCGGCCAATCCACCCACCTCCGGCGACCTCTCCGACCCCGGGCGGGGCCAGCCCGGGCGGGAAGGGGTCGCGCACGCCTCTGGACCCAGGGCCCAGGCCCCGGGAGGGGGTCGGGACCAGCCGGTGGCTCTCGCCGAAGGGAGGAGAGGGCGGTGGCCGCCGTGGTTTTATCCCGGCAGGCCGACCCGGCAGACGCCCTCGGCTGGCCTGTGGGGAGGCCGCCGGAGGAAGGCCGCTAGACCGGCCACTAGCCACTAACACCGGCGAGAAATGACCGACAGCCTAAATCTTAGCCTCAATCTTTCCGGCCCTTCTCGACTGAATGGGAGACGAGAAAGGCCAGAAGTCACACGGCACCGGGACTAAGACACAAGTGGACTGCGGAAACCCTTCCCCCTTCCCCAGGACCGGTATCCCGTAGGTTGCAGCCAGACTCGGGGGCCCTCGGCAAGCCGGGGAGGCCGGGGACGGGGTCGGGGCCGCGCCCCGCCCGCCGCATCGCGTACCTGCAGTCGTCTCCTCCCGTGCTGATCACGTACTTGTCGTCGTGAGAGAAGCGGATGTTGGTCACGTGAGCGGAATGGCCGAAGTAGCGCTTGTGTTTGGCCTGGGAGAGAGAGCCAGCGTTGGTATTTATTGTGTGCAGGGCGCTGTACTGAGCGTTTGTGCCTCCCAGCCCTCGAGGAGCTGACAGTCTATAAAAACAGGAGACGGAAATCCAGGGGACCCTCCCTCTCCCTGCGACCCCAAGTGGATTGGATCTCCAACGCTGGACCGCCCAGCTCCTGAGACTCCCTGCTCTTTGTGGGCGGGGAATGTGTCTCTTCAATCATTGTACTGTCCTCTCCCAGGGGCTTAGTACAGTGCTCTGCACACAGTAAGTGCTCAATAAATACAACTGACTGAATGAATGAATAAACCACCACCCTAATAAGAGTGGTTTGTGTTAAGTGCATGTTAAGTACCAAATATTCTACCAAGAGCCATGTTCAGATACATCATAAACAGATCGGACACGGTCCCCGTCTCACATGAGGCTCAAAATCTGAGTAGGAGAGAGAATGGATATTAAATCCTCATTTTGCGGATGATGAAAGTGAAGCACAGAGAAGTTAGGTGACTTGCTCAAGGTCCCGCAGCAGGCAAGTGGCAGAGCTGGGATGAGAATCCAGGTCCTCTGACTCCCAGGCCCAGGCTCTTTGCAGCAGGTCATGCCGGGAAGAGCCTTACGCGGGTCTGGGCCGGCTGATGGGCCAGGGGCTCACTGCGCTCGGGCCGGTTCGGGTCCCCCAAAACCTAACTCCCTGCCTGGCCTGGCCCCATCTCCAAAAGCAGCCCAGGCACGACAGCAGGACTGTGGACAGGTGGACCGTGTATGGACTGCAGTGCGTGCCGGGTCTTAGGCCACGCTGGACCAGATAGCTCGGGTTGGGTTATTGGGGGCAGACAGGTAATTCTCTGGCGCGCAAGCTCCCCGACTCACAAATTTCTCGGCGCAGGGGAAATCGAAGAGTTTCACCAGCCCGAAGTCGTCCCCGGTGACCACGTTTAAACCGGCGTGGGTGACGCAGGCACAGTTGACGTCGGCTTTGTCGGCGTTGCGGGGCCAGATCCCGATGACCTCGTCTCCGAGGACGCTGGGCCGACGGGAAGGGGCACACCGGGATGGGCGTCAGACACACAACAGACACACTGGGGCCACCGTCCTCTCCCTCGGGGAGGAAGACAAGAGGAAGGCAGCCGGACCACCCGGGGCCCAACTCCCTTGAGACGGACCCCTCGGCTCCCCGCGGGAGGTCCCGGTCATCTTGGTGACCTCTGGCTCCGGCTCGCGTGTGCCGGACCGACTCCTGGAGCGAGGGGGGTTGGTTACTTGGGTCCAAGGCTTCCCCATCCCCCCACCCTCCCCAGATTGACCGCCTGTCCTGTCCCCTGGCTCCGAAATAATAATAATGACAATAATAATAATAATAGAACAATTTTGGCATCTGTTAAATGTGCCAGGCATTGCACTAAGTGCTGGGGTTGGACACAGTCCCTGTCCCACATACTCTTAATCCCCACTCTACAGATGAGATAGCTGAGGCATACCAAAGTGAAGTGATTTTCCCAAGGTCACATAGCAGATACCTGGCAGGGCCAGGATTAGAACCCAGGTCCTTCTGCCTCCCAGGCCCGTGCTCTAGCCACTAGGCCACGCTGCTCCCAGTAGTTAGTTTGGCTGCAGTGTTAGCCCAGAAGCTGCAGGCCCCTCCCCAGAGCTGGACAGAGGGGGAGGAGGCAGGAGGGTGATGCTGAGGGCTGAGGCTTTCTCCTCAACATTTTTACCCGACTGACCTCGTCCAAGTGGCCCAGGTGACTTTCTCGATGACTGCGGCATCCGTCATCTGCTTCCCCAGGGGTACCTCGTGGACCTGGCGTTTATAGGCCCCCGTGGATACCTGGAAGGGCATGGACGGGAAGGCGGCTGGAGAGGGCAGGCTCTCACTGCCCCAGTCCCTTCATTTCTATTAGCCAGCAGAGGGAAATAGGGACATTCAAAAGGTACCTAGGGCTGGCAAGGCCACGGCCTGGGAAATTGGGTGAATTTCAGCCCCGGTGGGGAGGTGATCCCTGTTGGTCAACAGAGCAGGTTCAGAAGGGCAGCCAACCCCCTCACCTCCCTGCCATGCTGGAGCCATTTCTCTCCCCGGTCTCCCCAGTGGCCCAGGGAAAGGCCGCGTTAGTCCTTCTCCACCTGCTCTGGCCCGGCCCAGGCTCGGGGCGTGCCTTAGGACCGGGACTCTTACCCGCTGCTCCCATCACCCATTGGGAGGCGGAGGCGCAAAACCCAGTTCCTTTCAAGGAACTCCAACGTTCAGGAAAACTCGCGAATAGAAGTTGCAGTGTCCAATGCCGTTTGGACGCACGCTGAACTCAACTCTTGGGCCCTTCCACCCGCCAGCCTGTCTCCACCCCAACCCCGATCCTTTGCATCTGCAGGAGGGACTCGGGGAGGGAAGAGAGATCTGCCTTCCCCTGCCCCCTCTCCACCACCACGTGGAGTGGTGTCAAGGAGACGTGGCCGCTAAAATCATTGCCACCAATTCCCCCACTGCGTCAGTCGGCGCCCCCGGGGCCGGGGGGCAGGGGCGAGGCCGTCTGTTCCACCACCTCTCCCGTCAGTCCGGGCAGGAGCTTCCCGTTGTCCGAGTTCCTTCCTCGACCCCTGTGCCCCGGGCGGACAGGACAAAGGTTGCGGGGAGGGACGGAAGGCCTCATCCTTGACAACGACTGCAAGGCGGACTGTAGCTCTACACTGTAAGTTCGTTCTGGGCAGGGAACGTGTCTGTTACATTGTTCTGTGGTCCTCTCCCAAGTGCTTAGTACGGTGCTCTGCTCGCAGTAAGCACTCGATACGTAGGACTGAGTGACTGACCCCCGCCCCACCCTCGAGCCTAAGGAGGCCGCCGAGGAGGAGAGGCGTGTGGCGGTCCGACTGGGCCGCGGGTGGCCAGCCTGGCCCGGCGACGCACCTGAATGTACTTGCTGTCCGCCGAGAAGTCCATCTGAATCACAAAACTGGGGATGTCCTTGCAGTAGCCGATGCGGTTCAAGCCGGTGCCCTGGGTGAGGTCGTAGAAGTCGACCGTGTGCTCCGCTGAGCCCACCGCCAGGAAACGGTTGTCGGGGCTGATCCTGGAAGACAGAGTCGGTCCTATTCATTGAGCCCTATTCATTTAGCACAGTCAACAGACACATTCCGTGCCCAGGAAACACGCCTCCAACTTTCAGAGCTGGGAAAGCCACCCCTCTTTTCACCGCCCTCACTCCAGATCATTCAATCAGTCAACTGAGCGCTTACTGTGTGCAGAGCGCCATACAAGGCACTTATGAGAGTACACAGACACACACAACTGGCGGGGAGTATTAACCGAACGCCGTGTGATCTGACTGATTATCATGTCTCTACCCCAGCGCTTGGGGCAATGTGTGGCATATAGGAAGCACTAAACAAATGCCACAATCGTGATTTGTGTGTGCAGAACACTCCTTTTATTCATCCCCGCTCCAGCCCCAAGGCACTTTTTTAGAGATCTGTAATTCATGTATTTATATTGATGTCTGTCTCCCCCTCTGGATTATAAACTAGTTGTGGGCAGCGTATGGGCCTGCTAACTGTTACAGGGTCTTCTCCCAAGTGCTTAAAATAGCACTTTTCATATAGTAAGTGCTCAATAAATATTCTTGAATGAATGGACACCAGACTTAAGCACTTGGGAGGATGTGTTGGTGATAAGAGACCTTCCAACAGGCACACACGCGCACACACACACACACACAGGCACTCCGAACCTCCAGCGCCGCTCCCACTGCCCTAGGAGCTGCATCCGGGGGCAACGGGCCCCTTCCCTGTTAAGCCCCGTCCAGCTAAGCTGCGGTGGTGACGGACGCCAGCTTCCCCGGCGGCCCCGGGAGCTTGCGGGTACCTGATGTCCTGGATGGCCGACTTGCGGTCTCGTTTCTTGCCCCACACCTTCAGGCTGTTCACCAGCAGGATGACGAACTCTCCGTTCTTCATGCCGATGGCCACCATCTCCCCATCGGGGCTGTAGGCGGCACAGCTGGCCGCGTGGCCCAAGGTCACTTTGTTCAGCAGTTTCTGCGGCAAAACAGGGACCGCCGTCTGGACTGCAGGACGTCCCCTCCCTCTGAGGGGCCCCAGAGCCCGCTTTCCCTAGGGCTGGGTGAGCCCGCGTAGGTAAGGGACAGCGACTGAAACGTCAGAAAGCCCAAGCACCGGCCTCCTGGCCTCGTGTGTGTGTGTGTGTGTGTGTAGGGAGCTGGAGACGGGGAGATGGAGAGGATGGGTCTTTCCAATGGGGGCCAGAGGGAGACCCCTGGGGACAGTAGCCTGTTCTGGGTTTTGGGTTCTGCTCCTCTATTTTCCTCTACAGATGCCACCGTCTTTGGCCAGGGCTTCTGTTGACAGTAAACTTGTGACTTTCCACAGGTTTCACTTGGGTTCTTAAAGCACCCAAGGGAAATGAAGATAAAATCCAAACCTTCTGTCCTCTTTCCGGTTAAAATGCAAAGGAAAGGTTCTGTCCCGTTCCTGGACAGAGGGACTAGGCCGCTACCACGGTCCCCACTGAACATCCCTGTCAGATAACTCCTCGGCAGGACTCCATTTTGTTCCTTTTTCTAACAATTTTATAGTCGCTCAATCGACTGTCCACTGAGTGCCTACTCTGTGCAGAGCATTGTTCTAAGCGCTTGAGAGAATGGGAGTTTTACATTCCAAGCGCTTAGCTCAGTACTCTGCGTACAGTAAGCACTCAATAAATACAATTGAATTGAACCTCAAAGGACTGGTTCTGTTAGGCTTCCCACAATTCGATAAATGCTACAGTGCCCGGCACAGAGTAAGCGCTTAAATGCCATTATTTTTACTGACTGATAGAGGGCAAAGTTAAGACTGTTCAATAGTCCATCCTTCACTCTGAAGGTGAGGTCCAGGAAGGCACAGCTGGAAGGCTACTCAGGAAGAAACCCGATAATGATAATCATTGAGAAGCAGCGTGGCCCAGTGGATAGAGCCCGCACCTGGGAGTCAAAAGGACCTGGGTTCTAAACCTTGGATAAGTCACTTCGCTTCTCGGGGCTTCAGTTTCTTCATCCGTAAAATGGGCGTTAAGTCTGTGAGCCCCATGAGGGAAAGGGACTGTGTCCAACCCGATTTGCTTGTATCTACCCAGCATTTAGTAGAGTGCGTGGCGCGCAGAAATACCCCAATTATTATTATTAGTAGTAGTAACATTATCGCTGTTATATTTATTAAGGCCTTATTAGACGACGAGGACTGTGCTTAATGCTGGAGTAGAGGCAAGATAATCAGATTAGACACAATCTTTGCCTCACCAAGTGCTCCCAATCTAAGAGGGAGAGCAGCCCTGTGCAGATGTGGAAACTGAGGCCCAGAAGAGGTTAAATGCAGTGCCCAAGAACACGCAGCAGGCCAGTGGCAGATCTGGGATGAGAACTCTGGTCTCACGTCCTCATATTCCCCATCCGAGTTCGGGTTTGCTAGCCTTCCTTGCCCTGCGCCGTACCCGTGGGTCCCGGCGGGACGGATGACAGAAAAGGCGCTTACTTTGTCCGCGAGATCCCAGATCCTGGCTGTCCCATCATTGCTTGCGGAGATGAAAATGTCTTTGCAGGGGTGTGTGGCCAGGCCCCAGATTTCGCCCTCCATGTGTCCGTCAATCAGCATGTTGGAAGCGGCGTTTTTTTCTCCCACTTCGATGATTTCCCCATCTTTGGTGCCCACTAAAATCTTCCCCTGTGATAGTCAAAACACGGACACAATAGCAAGGCTATCGATTCAGGACCCTCGTACCCAGTCGTGATTCTGAGAGTGGGAAAACAGCCCTGATATCTTGTGCCTACCTGTCTCTTCCTCCCGTGCTTTGGACTACTGGACCCCAGGAGCCTTCTGCCTCCAGTCCCCAATTGTGTGCTTCAGCCACCACCAATGAAAAGGTTTTTTGGTGGTTTGTGCACTGCAGCCCAGACAGAGGCAAATCTCTGCTTGGCCTTTGGGCACCCTGGGCCTTCCTCGTCTGTGCTCATTCAGGCTAAAGAGCTGGGCGGGAATCAATCAAGAGCACTGTACTGAGTGCTTGGGAGAGTACAATATAACAGAGTAGATAGACACATTTCCCTGCCCACAACGAGCTCTAGATGGGCAAAAATACAGATAAGTAAGTTGGGGAGATGTATGTAAGAGCTGTGGAAATGCTTGGGAGCAGTTGCATGTGGGATCTGGACATCGGGTAGCCTGCTTTTCAGGCATTAAGCATTTTTGATAGAGAGGAGTCACTTCCCCAAATTGGCACTTTTCCTGTCCTCATCTCTTCTAAAAGGAAAACCCCTCTCTGTCTCTTGGTCTCTCTCTCTTCTCCTCCTGTCAGTCCTCGGGCTCGAGCTCAGGCCCCACCCCCAGAGTCAAGACAGTTGCGGCTGGGCGGCTTCAGTCTCTCGCTGCCACAGAAACACCGTAAGACCACAAAAGGACTTGGAATTCCCAATTTCCTCATGTTTCCTCATCACATAAACCCAGAAGGATTTCCTCACAGTGACTGTGTGGGTCCCCAATTCCCCGAGCTGTTTTTGAGGGAGTAAATCAATGAGAGGTGACAAATTCCCACGTCTGACACTAGACAGGGAGATACTTGAAAAAAACACCCGTTTCCCTGTCTAGGTAGGCCAGGGTTGACTGAACTGAATTTGGAGAGGGAGGTTGGGGATGTGGGCCAAAAACTGTGGCCAGGCTAGTGGTGGCCTCTCCCTGGTGGAACTGGGACGTTGGGACGGGGGTCGACCCGAGGACAGCAGCAGAAGCCGTCAGTCACGACTCACTTTTCCCCGGCAGACAGAGCGCACACACTCCACGGGCTGCCCGGTCTCCAGCTGGAAGGCCCGGCAACGTTTCATCTCCTGGTCCCACAGTTTGACCGCCCCGCCTTCTTTGGTCCTATAGGCATTACCGGGAACACGTCAGAATCGATCCGTCCATTTATCGAACGCTTACTGTGTGCAGAGCACTGTACTAAGTGCTTGGGAGAGTACAATATAACAGAGTTGGTAGACACATTCCCTGCTCAGAGTCAGAACACTCTCCTGTCCTGCTCCCACCCCTGGCCTTTGTGGCTAGTCCACGTCCCACGTTGGAGCTAGGGGGCCCTTTCAAGCTCAGTGGACTTCTCTAAAATTCACTCTTAAAGCCAACGAAAGCCACCGTCCTTAGTGAACCGCTCTGACCAATCAAATCCAGCGATGGCATTTATTGAGTGCCTACTGTGTGCCAGAGTACTGTACTAAGCGCTTGGGAAAGTACAATATAATGATAATAATAATTATGATACTTGTTAAGCGCTTATTATGGGCCAAGCACTCGTCTAAGCTCTGGGGCAGATACAAGCTAATCAGGTTGGATACACTCCCTGTCCCACGTGGGGCTCACACTCTTAATCCCCATTATACAGACGAGGTACACGAGGCTCAGAGAAGTGAAGTGACCTCGCCAAGGTTACACAGCAGACATGTGGCGGAGGCGGGATTAGAATTCTGACTCCCAGGCCCACGCTCTACCCACTAAGCCACGCTGCCCGCAAGGAGCTCACAGTCTACAGCGGGAGATAGACACGGACACAAATTCCAGCTCGGGGGAAATAGCAGTGGGAGAGATAGTCTCTTACGGTCTCTCTTTTCCGCCAGTCACGATCAGCCCATCCCTCAGGGTGGTGTACATGGTGAACACTGGACCCGTATGGGCCTTCGCCACCAGCCTAATAAGAAAATGATCCTTCCAGACGTAGACATCTCCGTTTATGGCACCAGTGAAAGTAAGGTTGTTCTGGAAAATAACACAGACACGATGTCAGACAGATTACCTCATTAGAGGATTGCTCCTCCCACTCATCTCTCCCTCTGAACTCTAACATGCCTCGGAAACGCACTCAAAAAATCCTAAAGCAAGCCATCCACCAGTCAGAGAATCGTACAGATCAATGAGGAAATCCTAACCGTCTCCGCAGTCCCCACAGATGGCAGGTCGCTAGGAGGGGTGGGATGAGGGAGGAGCCCAGGGCAGAATGGCACGCCCTGAGAGATTAAGTCCAAACTGAGTATAGTATCTGGATCTTCAAACCCCAGGGAATGCAAGGGACCTTTCTGCTGCATGCACTTGGTCCCGGCGGGGTGGGGAGAGCGGGGCTTTTGCAGCTCAAGGGGATGGTTTCACTCAGCCCTCCTGGAGCCGCCTGAAGGGGCCATTTGCACTTACAGCACCAAAGGCCACAGAAAGCATCGTTTGCATCTTGGCGGCTTCCAGGGAGCCGATGACGCCCTTCTTGTAGAGCAGGGCGCTGCCGGCCAGCGTCCAGAACTTCATGTGCTTCACTCCCACGGACACAAACTGCGTGTCCGAGTCCGGGCGGAACTCCACCACAAATATGCGCTCCAGGTGGCCTCCGCGGCTGGCCACTTTGGCACCTGCGGGATAGGCGCGACGTCAGCCATACAAGTGACAGAAGGGCCAACCGGAGCTTCTCAACGCCTCTTACCTACCTTAGTCCTCAGCCCTAATTCCTGCCTCTACCCACTTCGCCGTCATCCCACCTTCCTGTAAATGATTTTAGCATTTTTTGCCTTCACCAGATAATAAGCTCTTTGAGGGCAGGGACCATATCTACTAACTCCATTGTATTCTTCCAAGTGTTTAGTGCAGGGCTAACACACTTCCGTCCTCTCAAGAAACACTAAAATTGCTTGGAGAGCCGCTTCCTCACCCGGTTAGATTTGAAGAGCCTCGAGGACAGGGGTCAGGTTTGTTCTTCAACATAAATCCCTCCAGGGCTTGTCTCTGGCAGGCATTCAATAAATAGTTGTTCACTCTCTGACTGGGGAAATCTCTACCCCAGTAGAGATTAAGCATTAAGTTAAGTGACTTGCCTAAGGTCACACAGCAGAGGGGTGTCGGAGCAAAACTAGAACCCAGGACTAATCTAATCTAATAGAGTTTACGGTCTGTGGGCGAGGGGGGAGAGTCAGAGGCTTTGGCCTACCTTCTTGCCATCGCCACACGGTGATGGTGTGTTCGGGGTCCACGCCGACGGACACCAGGAGTTTGCCTGTGGCGCTAAAGTTGACGTAATTCACCCCCTTAGAATGGAAGCAGCGGAGCATAGACAGAGTCTGCTTGTTCATGGCATCCCACACGTGTATGGAAGGCGTTGTTCCTAGAGGTCGGAGGGGAACGGTAAACGGTTACGGGGGAAAGACGATCAAAGGTCTACAACAACAGGAACTCTGGAGCATTAAGAATATGGAGGGGTGGGGCGGTCTAAGAACCCAGTTGTTACTATACTTTGCCGAGAGCGAGGAGCATGTGGAGGAATTACTGAGGTTCATGGGAAAAGACATATTCCACGGGACTGCGAGACACTTGGAGAGAAGTGAGGACAAAGTTAACTCCTGGCTGGTGTCTGATTAGTATCTGTAATGCCCTCCAGATACAACCGGCAAACATGAACTGGTCGCCCAGTCGGAGCTCTGCCCATTAGACAGACAGCCATCCCTGGGCCTTGTGGAATGACACCTGCATTGGGAGAATGGTGGCGATGAGGGCGCGTCGAGGGAAAGCAAGAGCTCAAGTTAAGTCAAACTTCCGATGGCAGAACCACGTCAGTGTCAGAGGGAAGTGACCCAAACTCTCATTGTGAAAATGGTGACGTGGAAACACAGGGAAACCAGCAGGAAGGGTGCTGAAGCATGTTAAATACCATCAGTGGTATTTGAGCGCTGTGTGCAGAGCACCGTACTAAGCGCTTGGGAGATATTGCCGGTTTTAAGTATAACCGAAAAACTCAGGATGTCCCTGTTCCTTTTCTTCTTGGCGGTTTCCCAGATACCAGCCATGTCCGGCTCCCTTGCCTTCGGAAGAAACAGCCCAAATACTTTTCTCCACGTGGCCAGGAGTGCTCAAATTTCAAAGCCCAGTTTGCCCCCTAAATTATTTCCGGGCACATAACAGATTAAAATCGTGAGGATGCAAAGAAATGCAGGTAGGCTAATGGACAGCCACAACAGGGATGGACTTATTTTGAAACCGGGACGAGAAACAGGGATTCCTGGCCTGGTGTTGTGGGGTATAAAGACATACCAGGGGAGCTCAAGACCACCCTGACCTGCAGTCTCTCCAGTTTTATGTCCTTCTAGACTATTCTTCCCCTCTAGACTGTAAGCTCTTTGTGGGCAGGGACCATGTCTATCAACTCTGTTGTACTGTACTCTCCCAAGCACTTAGTACAGTGCTCCGCACCCAGTTAGCGCTCAGTCAATACCACTGATGGAGTGGGAAACGATGCACCGAGTGGTTTTTCAGAAAAAAAAAAACAAAACACCCGCGTGGGCAGGGATTGTCTCTTCATTGCTGAACTGTAATTTCCAATTAGTGTCCAGGGGAGAGGAAGTGGAAGAGGCATGTGTAGACAACTTGCTCAAGGAGTTTGCAGAGGAATGGGGAGATAACCGGAGAGTGCTGTGGGGCCAAAGGAGCCTTTTTTTTTTTTTTAAGATAGGGAATATGTGGGCAGGCTTGGAAGCAGTGGAAAAGGAGCCACTGGCGAGTGAGTGGTTGAAGGTGGTGGTCAGGGAGAGAAAAAAGGAGGGAGCACTTGCTTTAAGGAGATGAGAAAGGATGGCGGTACCAGGAAAGTGGAAGAGCAAGGACCGGGTCTTCCAACCTCTACTCTCCCAAGCCCTTCATACAGGGCTCTGAACACCCTTGGAGATCACCAGGTACTCTTGATTGATCGCACCTGGCCTGTAACCTTCCTCCAAGGTCCCCCGGGACCCAAACGGTGGCCCCGCCTTTACCTGTCAGCGGGCCTCTCCCGACCATCCACAATCCCAGCTGATCTCTCGGCAGAGGTGTCAAAATATGGAATGATGCCCCAAATGAAACGCACGTATTTAAGGAGGAAAGCAAGAAAAGAGGAAGGGGTGGGGGTGTCTTCCCATTCCATCAGGGTCCCGGTAACAATCAAGCAAGCCAACACTGCTAATGTGGAAAATCTCCTACCAATCTGGCTGGTGGCCACCACATTTTTGTACTTGGGATGCTGGTTCACAGTTAAGCAGAGGATGTCATCTGTATGCTCCAGGTAGAAACTCTGGCTTCCTAGAACAATTCGAGAGATCATTTAATAATTCACGACACTGTTTTCGGGAGCGGTCTTTTCTGAGGAGCAACACTAAGTGTCCGTAACAGGGAACTGTGTGGATGCTTTAGTGGAGCAGAGTTCGTGAACGTGGGAAGAGACATCTCTGGGCCGCGGGAAGCAAGAATGGGAAGCAGGTGGCTGTGAAGCTTCCGAGGGGTGGGGTCGGAGAAAGGAGAGTGGTACAAAGGGAGAGGAGGAAAGGTGGGGCAGGAGGAAGACGGATGGGGAGAGAAGAAGGGAGAGAAGGGAAAAGAAAGGAAAGAGAATGGGGACCAGAGAAGACACAGGAGGAGGGGGAAATGATTATCTGCCCCTGCTTCTGTTGTTACGGCTGTTTCCCTCCAACTGAGAAGCAATGTGGCCTAGTGGATAGAGCATGACCCTGGGAGTCAGAAGAACCTGGGTCTAATCCCTGCTCTGCCACTTGTCTGTGATATGACCTTGGGCAAGTCACTTCACCTCTCTGGGAATCGGTTACCTCATCTGTAAAATGGGGATCGAGACTGTGAGCCCCATGTGGGAAATGGACCATGTCCAACCTGATTAACTTGTAACAACCCCAGCGCTTTCTAAAGTGCCTGGCACACAGTAAGCACTTAACAAATGCCATAAAAAAAAAGAAAAACAAAATTTTGCCCCAGTAGGCCCAGGGCCTTGTACTTTGGGGTTCACTTTTCAAGGTTCTAGTGAACCAACTTCAGACACTGAACATGCAAGTGTCCAGACTGCTACGGGCAGTCTGTGTCTTCTCTGGTCCCTATTCTCTTTCCTCTCCTTTCCCTTCTCTCCCATCACCCTCTCCCTTCTTCTCGCTAGTACTCTACTAAAATTTCAGGGATTTGGGGGCCACGAAGACCCCAAATAGCTCCCCGATTATCCAGTCACTGAGAGAACAGCCCCATCTGTGCCCCCGTGGTAGTTTTGTCCTTGAAGTCCTTTAACATCCAATCTAGGCACGAGGGATAGGTTTCTCTCTCAGACTCTGCAGATGAAAGGCAGAAACTGGGTGGGCAGCCTGCCAAAGCCTCACTGTCCTCTAGACCGTAAGCTCGTCGTGGGTAAGGAATGTGTCTGTTTATTGTTTTGTTGGACTCTACCAAGGGCTTAGTACACAGCTCTGCACACAGGCAGCGCTCAATAAATATGACTGAATGCCAACCACCTCCCCAGAGAGAGCAATTGACATGGAGGGTTTCCCAGTGGGCAGAACTGGGTGAACAACAGACTAGAGCGGCAGACTTTTCTACACAGCCAGAAACACTGCAGGGGACTGGCCTTTCTGGTGGGGGTAAAGCTCTTGTTTTAATGGCACGCGGATTTTGAAGGGTAAGGCCAAAACTGGGGTTTCACTCGTTCTGACTTCAAGCCATTATTCTGGCCGGGAGAGTTCTCACATTCTAGACTGTACACTCATTATGGGCAGGGAATGGGTCAGCTAATTCTGCTGAACTGTCCTCTTCCAAGTGCTAAGTACAGTGCTCTGCCCATAGTGAGCACTTAATAAATACGGCGGATTGTTTGAGTTACCTGTGGAGAGATTCTGAACTACGCCCGCTGCAGCAGTATGGAAAATGATATCGGCACCATCGTTGAGGTAATGCAGGTTATTGCGACAATCAAACCCTCTGTATCCAAACACGTGATCTAGAGCCAGCTCCTACAGACACGATGGAGGAAGAGAAGAATAAAAATCAAAGGAAATTCCCCCAGTAACAGAATAAAGCAATCCTGAGAGCCAAGCGAGACAGTGTCAGGAGGTCTCAGGCGAGCACATTTACAGACGTAAATGGACGACTCCATTCCCTGGACAGAATGGGGAGAAAATGCAGTGCAGTCAGTTCTAATAATAATAATAAAGTACTTAAGCACTTACTATGTGTCAGGCACTGTATTAAGCACTGGGGTGGACAGAAGCAAATAATAATGATAATTATGTTATTTGTTAAGCATTTATTATGTGCCAGACCCTCTCTCAGGGTCACACCTGGAAAATTTCCAGTACTCTACTAATCTTGACTATAGGAGGGAGAGTCAAGCAGAGGCAAACCCATTCCATTCCTAGCTTGGGCAGTGGCTAGCTAGTGGAAGACAATCTGCTGCAAGTCAAAACTCACCTGTGCTGGGCAGCAGTAGCATGAGAGAGAGTCGAGGGCGGGGCCTCGAGTTTACTGCGTGGAAGGAGGAAATGGTAAACCACTTCTCTATTTTTACCAAGCAAATGCTATGGCTACACAACCAGAACGATTGCAGATGGAGGTGGGCGTTCTGGGAGAGATGCGTCCAAGGCGTTGCTAACGTGCTGGAGACGACTCGACAGCGCAAGACAAGATGTGCCAGGCACTGTACTAAGCACTGGGTAGATGTAAGTTAATCAGGTTGGATGTAGTCCTTCTCCCACATGGAGTCTTAACCCCCATTTTACAGACGAGGTAACTGAGGCCCAGAGAAGTGAAGTGACTTGCCCAAGGTCCCAGAGCAGAGAGGTAATAGAACCGGGATTAGAACCCGGGCCCTCCTGACGCCCAGGACTGTGTTCTATCCACTAGGCCATGTTGCTTCTCCTAAATTCTGCACTTAAAATGTCTTCCCACTACTTCTTTTGGCTAAAAGGCGACTGGGCGGCCTTCTAGACCGTACACTCATTGTGGGCAGGGAACGTGTCTACCAACTCTGTTATACTGTACTCTCCCAAGTGCTCAGTACAGCGCTCTGCATGCAGTAAACACTCAATAAATACTATTAATTGATAAGGGAATTAGGGACTATCTTCTCAACGACATGAGCCTGTCTGAATCAGTCTGGTGAGGTTTCAAAAGAAGCCATTTGTGGGTACATTTGTGTGTGTGTGCGTGTTTTTATTTCGTGTACAGCTTTGGAAACGATGAGTGCTCCAAAGTAAGTTTTCTCTACTGCACCACTCCTACATAAAAGGAGAAAGGGGTGTACTATGAACCACCTTCAACGCTACAGGTCGATGCTACGAGGCCATAACTAAATAAATGAGTTCAATGTGAATTTCTTGGTTCTTTAAAGCTGAGATTGCCTACGTAATCCAATCACAGTTCTTGGGGACAGCTGCCTCTTGCATGTGATGGACGCTAATGATAGTGAAAGGACTTTACTGTATGCGTCGCTCTCTCATCCATCCAAGTTTTCTCTCCTTGACCCAATGCCCCGACCATCTATCTTTCCAACCATCTATGCACACTGTAAAAAGAGCCATAATGGTCTGGTGAAAAGGGCAAGGGTCATTTTTCTTGTCCCAGTTGGCTCACTTGCCTGTTGACGACTTGGGGCAGGTCACTTCTCCTCACCTCACCGAAATGTTGAGAGAACAAAATGAGATGAGTAATGTAAAAGCAACTTGAAACTAACTGAAGCGGTGTGGTCTAGTGGAACGAGCATGGCCCTGGGAGTCAGAGGACCTGGGTTCTAATCCTGGCTTCGGCACATGCCTGCTATGGTGACCATGGGCAAGTCAGTTCACTTCTCTGGGCCTCACTTCCCTCATCTGTAAAATGGGGATTAAGACAATTAACTGCATGTAGAACAAGGACTATGTCCAACCTGATGATCTTGTATGTTTAGTACAGTGCCTGGAGCAAAGTAAGCACCCAACAAATACCATTTAAAAAACCCAACCACCATAAAATGCTGTCTAAATTAAATTAAGTGTATTATTATTATTCTCGCTAACCAATCGCCCTTAGAAGAAATGTAAAATTTACTAATATCCCTATTGTACCAATAGCAATGTTTACTGAGTGCCCAGGAGGTCGGATGCCCCTGAGAAATACCAAATTAAAAAAGACCACATTATTGCCCACACTCTGATTTCTAAAACACCATCAACATAAAAGGAAAAGCAGCAGTCCCCTTACCTCAACCAGTTTCTTTTTTTTGGTGATATTGTTCTTCTGCAGCTTTTCGGGGTGAGGAGCCGCTCGGCTGACAGGAGGCCTGAAACCAAACCATTGGAATGGTTAATGCGACTCACCCTCAAATCTAACCAGGCTCTCTCATCCACTGGGTGGTTGGGGTCGCGCTCAGGCCTGCTTCCCCCTTCACATTTAACCGGGCAAGGTTTTGTAAATTGACGACTGCCCTGCAGTTCCTCCCCTTCATTGTAACTCTGCCCTCCCACCATTTTTGCCCAACAAATGCCCCTAGATTTGTTGAGTCGGACTCCTCCGGGAGGCCCTCCTTTGGAAGTCACATAGCTCTCTCAAGCCTGGGTCGCTCCCATGCGAGCCTGGTAGAATGACTGCAGTTTCAGAGAAGCCTAGCCTGAAATCAAGAGGCCGCTTCCGATTCCAACTATTTTGGGAAAGAGATAAAATCTCCCAGTATCCATGACCTGAGCATGTCACAGTTGGTGGGCTGTGAGCTGCAACTGTGGTTCAAAAACCGCTTCGGTTTCCTTTACTTTTTACAGGGAAAATGGCACCATTTCAATTGCAACTCATAACCCACTGGTTTGAATCTAACATAGATTTAAACTCTTAGAACACACTGGAGTAATGAACCACACACACAAGTCAAACAGAAAATGTTAGGATTAAACAAAGTGTTCTAGTCACAGTTAAGGGCCTGGCAGAAATAGAATCTTCATTCTTATAAAAGAGTGTTAAGAGTAGGACAAAATTGCCTTCTCTAAAGGTTCAGGTTAATAGCTAATTGTCACCATATTATGGAGAAAGTAAAGGTTAGCAAGACAAACGGGGTGGAAAATTGATCTAAGAGAATTTGACACAGTTCTCTGACTTTCTAGTACTTCCTAAGAAAGCAAAAATCAGTTTTGTATCTCCTATTCTGGCCTACCTCAGAGGACTGCGGACCAACCGAATCCATTTTCCAAACAGAATTTCCATTTATCCATTATGGGGTCATAATTTCACATAAATGAAAATACAGGTGTTGTTGACTGGCTGGCCCAGGAACAAAACAGATTGCTTAGAATGAAAAATAAGTTTTTAGATGGGGCCGAGGGGAAAAGGTGTAGATAAAGGTGTGTGGTGTAGATATCACCTTTTAAGTATAGATCGCTCCTAAAGTCCGCCTCTGAGGAAAACCGCCCCAAATGGAAAATGAACATGGTGTCTTCCCTAAATCAATCAGGTACTGGTCTTGTGGTAGGAAAAGAGGAAGAATTACCTTGATCCCCTTGTAAGCAGCAAACAAAGTCAAGTGGAAACTTAGTACAATTTAGAGGCACATTTGTAACCATTTGATTCATGCACAAGCATTTTCAGAGTTGGACAGACACTCCTGGGTGGCACACACCATGCTTTTTAAGCATGCCAGCAAGGAACTAAAACAGAAAGTAAAGAGGGCACCAATCTACAAATTCAGAAAGCTCATACCCTGGCATCACTGGCCAAACTGCACTAAAAGCGCCTACAGAACAGGAAGAAAAAAGGAAGCTCTGTCAATGCTTCCAACATGATTGACCCAAACTCACGACTGCCTTCTGTGGACTTGGGCTGCTTTAATGCGTGCTGCGGAGAACCTGTTGTCGCTGGAAGCACCTTAACACCCTTACGGATGCTGAGAAGAAACTCACGCAGTGGATGCTTGTTTCCGACAGAGTCAAACTCATTATTTAGCCTGATAATTCCCAGGGTTTTTTCAGAAGCGTAGCCTTGCCTGCTGGAACAGTCTGCCTTTTGGCACCCGGGGTGATGAGGTCCCTTTATTTGGGCGGAAATTGTTCTATCAGCGGTAATTGGAGCCGGTGGCATTCTAATTACCGCCAGAGACCGGAAGGAGAATGAATCCCTGCAAAACCCCATTTCCAGCCCACCTCGTTGGTGGCCGAATAGAGCGATGATGTCAGAATGTTGGGTGGGGGCCAGTTCGAACTCGGGCTAGCAGGCGGATTATCACCAGTTGGTTTCACCCGTCTTCAAGTCAAATCCCTTTTCCCACCTTATGGGCTCTTTTTTCTGTTTTAGTGAAACTGTAAGATGATTCTGTTGCTTCGTTCCTTTACCTAAGGATATCTCAGCTTATGACAAAAGCAAGCCAGGGCTTGGGAATGAGAGCGAAAGGACAATATCACTATGACACGGTCCATAAAACAACTGTTTGATAATAAACACAAGGTTCCTTTTGAAGATACACACAGACTGAATATATATAATTGATATATTTATATATATATATGTATATATATATATAGCACGCACAGGCACAAATACTGCGTTCTTATATATACATAAAAATGTATATATACAAACATATGCATTCAAGCTCTTTTCACCTTGTAGTCCTAAAAACTGAAAAGCAAAGCAAAATCAAATAGGTTTTTTTTTTCCCCCAATTCACAAGCATATGAACAAACTATGCCGCTTCCAGATGATGAGGGGACAAGAATAAGAATTCTGCATTGTGACGCTTAGGCACATCATAAGTATATTTACCCCTTTGTGATCTTTGCAGTATTCTCACTGAAAATTCATAGAAAACCTGTGCTTTTTAAAGGTGCTGTTAATACTTACTTGACAATTCCCTGCCTCCAAAGGAAAGCAAGTTAAAACATAATACAAGTATTAAAGGTTTCTTTCCAATCATTTAAAAACTGTTTGCAATATTAGAGAAGAAAGGCGGGGAGGTCCGGAAAATGTCACACCCAGTTCAGACCAAAATGCCTTTGTGGATCAGAATCACTCCAGATTCTGAGACTGAGGAGCACGAGAGGTGAATAAGTGAAAGTTCATGTGAACTACGCATTGACTCGACCGACTTTTTCAGTTGGTTGTGCACATGGCAACACGGGACGGGAGGGACAGGAAGACACAATGGGTACTGAGGAATGCAGAGATGGGGCAAGGTCGAAATGTTGCAAGCTCAAGACCTGTGGCAGCAGGAGATTGATGGAAGGGAACCTCTGAGGCGAAACAGGGAGTCCTTAGCAGAAAGCAAGGAAAAGGAGATGAGGAAAGGAGGGAGGGTTTCAGCTGGACAAAGAAAAGAAAGAACCTGGCAAGGAGAATTAATCAATGCTCCTACTGAGCGCTTCCTGTGTGCAAAGTACTGTACTAAGCACTTAGGAAGAGAGAAGGCAGATCAGAGAGAAAGGAAGGGCAGCAGCGCTCACAAACTATGAATGTTTATCAGTCAGGGGACAAAATAGCGTCGCTGTTGCCAGTGTTCACACGTTCAGCCGTAGCCTTCCTCTTGTACAAGGAGAGGGAAAGTAGAAAAGAGCTGAGGCTGACATAGGGCAGTTGTACTTATTGAACGCTTACCGTGTGCAGAGGACTGTACTAAGCACTTGGGAGAGCACAATATAACAATAAACAGTAATTCTGGCAGGAGGAGAGGCTTGAGGTAGTGGGATGGTGCTTGATAACGTCTCCTCATTTATTCCAGAATGACACAGACAGAGCAAATGGGAAATGCATCAGTCCATAGCTCTTAAATGACAATACAGGGCTGACCAGCAGCTTCTAAAGGCCTAAGCTCAGAGGTCAGAGAACAAATGCTGGTGTCTGAAAGGGGGTGAGCCAGCTTGGAAGCAGAGGGAGGGACAGAGGGTGGCCAGAGGGATCAACGGAGGGAGCGGTGCTGAAAGGAGATCCAAAAAGGAAAGCTTGGAGGCTAGAGGAGAGGGAAAGCTGGGTGGGTCAGCTCAGTTTAGTCAAGGGAGGTGAATGTCTGGAGACACATACACGATGTTTACAGTTTTCTCATAATCCCTTGAAGAAAGAGAGGTTTGAACTTGGAGAAAGCTGTCTGGAGAACTTTTAAAAATGGTTTTCTGGTTTCTCAAACCTAAAACCTCATTCATTCATTCATTCAATAGTATTTATTGAGCGCTTACTATGTGCAGAGCACTGTACTAAGCGCTTGGGATGAACAAGTTGGCAACAGATAGAGACAGTCCCTGCCGTTTGACGGGCTTACAGTCTAATCGGGGGAGATGGACAGACAAGAACAATGGCAATAAATAGAGTCGAGGGGAAGAACATCTCGTAAAAACAATGGCAACTAAATAGAATCAAGTCCTTTCATTTCCAGATGTGAATAGAAGCATCTTTGCACGGTCTCATTCACACACAGATACACACCTTCCTCCCCCAAACCTACACACCAGAGGTCTTGTTCAAAGATGAAGAAGGGGTTGCAAAAGTTCAGATCCAAGGTCTCTGCTTGCTGAACCCAAGGGAACCCAGGGAAGCAAGATGGCCTAGTGGAAAGAGCCCGGGTCTGGGTTCTAATCCTGGCTCTGCCAAATGGTCACTTCACTTCTCTTTGCCTCGGTTCTCCTGCCCTCCCTCCAAATCAGACTGTGAACCCCATGTGGGACAGGAACTGCCTCCTACCTAATTCATTTGTATCTACCCCAGTGCTTAGAACAGTAAGCACTTAACGAATACATTGAAAACAAAAAACAAACAAAAAAACCCCTACTCCCATGTCTGGATGGAAGTGGCCCGAGGTGGATCAATTTTTGCACTCTTCTTAGTGAATGAGTGTCCACATGGGCAGGTCAGTTGAACGGGGGAAAACATGGGTTGAATTGGAGAAATCAGTCATTTGTAAAATGTCACTTGACGAGAAGGTATTGCTTGGCTAAAAAAAGATTTTTTACAAATCTGTGTGCTATGATAGACACGCAGCAATTCAAAGAGTTTCCAAAACAATATTAAATAACCCTCATAAGAGGGAGGTAGTATATTCTTGACTGGCTACGGAATCAATCACAATCCTTCTTTTTGGAAGTCAGAGGTGGTGGCTTCTCCGACTCCACCATGTGTCAGCTGTGCGACTTTGGGCAAGTCACTTAACTTCTCTGTGCCTCAGCTGCCTCATTTGTAAAATGGGGATTAAGACTGTGAGCCCCATGTGGGACAACCTGATTACCTTGGATCTCCCCCAGCGCTTAGAACAGTGCTTGGCACATAGTAAGGATTTAACAAATACCATCATCATCATTATTATTATTATTCTATTAAAAAATTCCCCTCTTCTCCTTGGCCAAAAAATTCCCCCAATCAATAATCTTTTAAAATCTCACAGAAATGATACATGAGTGACAAATGTTTCCTTTATGTTATACTTTGTCTTGTTTAATTCCTCCAGGCTAAAAGATGGAAATAAAAACTGAACAATAACTCTTGGGAAGCCCCCTCCCCTCTGAAACAAAGTTTACTGTTCACTTACATATTTGATATGAAGATAAATAGAACTGGTCCAATGCTTCAATGCTGATGGGTGAGTAAATATATTCCTGAAAACAGTCTCTCCTTTAACTGTAGTAAATTCCTATTTATGTGGAGAGCAAGAAGCTAGACTGGAAAGGCTACTTGCCTTAATTGGGAGGGTATTTTACTACCATAAGGGAGTATATTTTATTCTCCTGAATCTACTGGGGATTGAACTCAAAATTTGTCAAATGGGCTTCCTCAAAACATCATTTCCCAAAATCAATTCATTCACTTCTCTGTCTCAATGGAACTTTGCTTGGTGTACCCTATTGCACTCTTTAAGGAAAAACAAAGTAAGCTTTTGCATAATGCATGGAGACATCTCGCTTTCGTACCAGAATGGAAGCAATTGCTTGCAATTAAATGGCAACAACCAAATCCAAACTCCAAACAAGATAGCTTAAACTCTTAATCCAGAAAGCCAGGAATATAATAAGAAGAATTATTCACGAATGGGGCATCAAGATCTTTTCATTTTACGTCAGCTATCTACTTGATTTTCACAGAGTTGTCCAGCCAGAGAATCTGAGTCGACTACATTGGATAGCACTTGAATCTGTGACCTCTGGGCATTTGATATTTACCCTTCAACCCCACAGCGCTTATATACGTATTTTAAATTATATATTATACATTATTTATTTATATTCATATCTGTCTCCTCCTGCCGACTGGAAGTTCAATGTGGGCAGGGAATGTATCTTCCAACTCTGGTATAGCGTACTCTCCCAAGTGCTGATTACAGTGCTGTGCACACAGTAAATGGAATAAATACCACTAATTGATTGGATTCCAGTTTTGCAGAGTTTGGACCAAACATATTAAAATGGACTGATCTATCTGCAGCAGAATTCCTGCTTTTACTGCTTTTATTCAGCACTGCTCTGTGAACAGGATTCCAAAGGATTTAGGCAACAACCCAATGGAAGTGAGAATTAAGACAAACACTTGGCCAGTAGAACATAAGTTTTAGGAAAGAAAGAGGGGCTGATGCAATGGATTAATGTTCACGCATTCCCCTTCAATCATATTTAATGAGCGCCTACTGTGTGTGCAGAGAACTGTACTAAGTGCTTGGGAAAGTTCAAGACAAATATAAACGGTGACATTCCCTGCACACAACGAGTTTACAGTCTGGATCGGGGGGGGAAGAGATATCAATAAAAATAAAGTTACAGATAAGTACATAAATGCTGTGGGGATGGGAGGAGGGATGGGAAAAGGGAGCAAGTCAGGGTGACGCAGAAGAGAGTGGCAGATGAGGAAATGTGGGGCTTAATCTGGGAAGGCCTCTTGGAGGAGACGTGCTTTCAATAAGGCTTTGAAGCGGGGGAGAGTAATCGTCTGTCAGATTTGAGGAGAGAGGGCGTTTCGGGCCAGAGGCAGGACACGGACTAGGAGTCGGAGGCGAGACAGGTGAGATTGAGGCACAGTGAGAAGGGTAGCGTTAGAGGAGCGAAGTTATGTGATAATCTCCACATGCTAGGATTTGACCTGAACTATGCCTGCCTCAAGGATACTGGTCCACACTCCTGCAGGTCAGTCCCTCTGCCAAGCTGGAGTTTTCAAAGTAGGGTATATGAAGGGACTTTTTGTAGGAATTTCCACAGTTCCCAAGTCTAGAGACAACAGATGTCACAGACTAATCAGTGTCTCCAGGAAGCAAGTGGTAACATTACCCAAAAGGCCCCTATGTTCATCTGTGGGACTAAACCCAGGGCTAGTCTCGCCCAGAAGAGTCTGAGATGATCTCCGTGCCTCAGTCACCTCATCTGTAAAATGGGGATTAACTGTGAGCCTCACGTGGCACAACTTGATTATCCTGTATCTAACCCAGTGCTTAGAACAGTGCTTTGCATATAGTAAGCGCTTAAATACCAACATTATTATTATTATTCTTATCTCAATGGGCCAGTCAGTGCCTGGGTGGGCTCATCTGGGATGAGTGCCTTCAACCAGTCCTGTATATATATCGGGCAAGGCAACTTGTCTGATCTGTGACCTCAGGCAAGTCACTTAACTTCTCTGTGCCTCAATGACCTCATCTTGAAAATTAGGATTGAAACTGTGAGTTCCATGTGCGACATGGACTATGCCCAATCTATCTTAAAGTTACCCCAGCACTTAGTATAGTGCCTGGCACATAGTAAGTGCTTAACTCCATAAAAAACCAACCACAACGACAACAAAAAAACCCAACCCATGGCTGATTTACTAAGGAACCAGTCAATACAAATACTAATAAAAGGTTCTCAGGCAAGATAGCTCTGTCCTTGTAGCCTTCTACCAAATTAATCTCCATGATTCCTCTAGTCCTTGCATCTTTGTTAACTGATCACTTTATCATTACCAAATTAATCTCCATGATTCCTCTAGTCCTTGCATCTTTGTTAACTGATCACTTTATCATTGCCAAATTAATCTCCATGATTCCTCTAGTCCTTGCATCTTTGTTAACTGATCACTTTATCATTACCAAATTAATCTCCATGATTCCTCTAGTCCTTGCATCTTTGTTAACTGATCACTTTATCATTAATATTTCAAGGAAGTGTGAAAATTAGATTTTACTAAAGCTCTAAAGTATTTTGTAATTCAAGCAGTTTGAGAAATTAAGTGACTATATCAGTTGTAAGACTATTGAACATTTTTTTAAACTGGGTGCCTTTGCCACCCAAATATTTTGCAGTCGAGTAACCATTTTAACATTCATTGGATGGATGGAGAAACAAAGGTAATGAAAGGTGAGATGACTTGGTCAAAATCACAGTGTTAATCTCAACGGGAGTCAATAGTTTCACTGAAAACAAATGAAAAGTTTTGATTTCTAGGCCCGAGTCCTCACCCCTCAAACACGCTAAAGAAGTTTGATAAAGTAAGGATTGTCCATAATCATGTCTAATACATGGCCATGATTCCTGTAGTTTCAGAAGAAAGACTCTTCCCTCTCTTTTGTTCACTGAAATGATCCAGAAAGGAAGGAGCTCTTGGTGTAAAACCAGAGGGAAATAATAAACTACCAGAAAAACCTTGAACTAAAGAGGAAAATGAAATGACCCGATAGTGGCAAAAACCTTTCTGCGTGAAACTACTTATTAGTGCGTGCTCATGAGGGCCTGCACATGGATGCTACATACATGTGAAATGTTCTTATTAGTCCAAAGCAAAACGCACCAGTCAGTACCTCAATCATCAGCAAATCTCTTGGGAAACAGATTTGAGGTTCTGAAAAATCACCCAAATTCCATATTGTAGGTTATTAAGCTTCATCTCCTACACAAGAAGGCTGTTTAACAGGTTCCTATGTACCATATAGCCGGGACTAAAAATATTTGGGATTATTCAGGACAGCGACCCCAGCGTCCCTGGAGTGCCCAGGGAGGTAGGAACCCTAATCTTTGGGTAGATGGACTTTGACATTGTTCCTGTAATGGTGCTGCTGGGGAAACAAACATTCCTGGGATGCCAAAGACAGGAGTGAATAGAGTAGATAAATGATGGGAGATGGAGAAGAAATGAGTAGGGAAGGGGATTTCAGGAAGAAGCAGGAAAGGAGGGAGTGATAAAAAGGCTCAGGAGAGGCAGAAGAGGCAGAAGAAACAATAAGCGTCCGGCAAGGAGAGGAGAAACCATCTCAATTATTTTCATTGCACAAAATTGGCATTTACTCCCAAATTTACTTCTGGAAAGGTTCACTCTCACATTCTTAGCACAGTCGATTGCTTGCTAAACTGAAAAAGAAAGCACTCACAGAATTATTGCTTCCACACTTAATGAAAAGCTTGGCTGCTTTTGTGTGCTAGGTTCATTTTGTCTAAACTGGGCTAGCCTTAAATCGGTATTCAGAACATTTGGGGGTTATGGCAACTTTAATGATCTAGAACTTTAGCCCTGTCATTTTTCAGTGGCCCATCTTACCAGGGAGATAATCAGTCACTGGAATTTGTTAAGTGCTTGGTGGGTGCAGGGAACTGTACTGAGCGCTTGAAGTGGCATAATACAAAGGGTAAATCTAGATGCCTGATTTCTTTTCAGATGTTTATTACTAGGTTTTGTGTTACCCATTAGCATCCTGAACTATCTGGACATTAGAGAGCAACTGTACTTTCTGCTTAAAATTTTTCAGCCAGAAATACAGTTTTTCCTACTGTACTGTACATTTTGAAAAAGTTTTGGATTGCATGCTGAAAATAAATTGGCACATATAATCAATCTCCAAATGGTGCTTATTGACTTATTTCACCTTCCATAGTCTTTCTAGTAAATCAATCGATAGCATTTATTTCATGCATGTTTTGTGCAAAGAACTTTACTAAGTGCTTGGGGGGACATAATAAAAAGAGCTAATAATAAAATAAGTGGTAATAAACATTACCAGTTGTAGCCTTGCTCTTCTTCCTCCTGCTTCTCCTCCCACTATTAGTAAATCAGTAATGATGATAATAATAATTGTGGCATTTAAGTGCTTGCTATGTGCCTGGCACTGTACTAAGCACTGGGGTGGATACAAGCAAATCAGATTGGACACAGTCCC
Source organism: Ornithorhynchus anatinus (assembly GCF_004115215.2). Classification (NCBI taxonomy): domain Eukaryota; kingdom Metazoa; phylum Chordata; class Mammalia; order Monotremata; family Ornithorhynchidae; genus Ornithorhynchus; species Ornithorhynchus anatinus. The sequence goes on from NC_041736.1 coordinate 57,457,391, forward strand.
TGTCCCACATGGGGCTCAGAGTCTTCATCATCATTTTACAGATGAGGTAAATGAGGAACAGAGAAGCGAAGTGATTTACTAAGGGTCACAGAGCAGACAAATGGGAGAGCCAGAATTAGGATGCAGGTCCTTATGACTCCCAGGCCCCGGCTCTACTGACTAGGCCTTTCTCAAGCCTGGTGGATTCACATTTTTAACATGATTTACTGGGTTAATGCTATTTAGCTGGATCTTGTCTCATGGCCTACAGCTCCAGCAGGCAAGACATATTCCTGATTTTCACAGCTCTGCTGGTAATGTTTCAAAATTAATATCTTCAAAATGATTACTTGGAACACAGCAGCAATTCCTCTGAGATGTCTGGATGGGAGGTTCCTTCTGAGGAAAACCACTTGCTTCCAGTTCTAAGGCTTTCAAGTGTGAAATGTGTCACACAAGTTTATCCTAAAGAGAATGGGAAAACATGGGGTTGCAAGGTAGAATTCTAAAGAATTTCCTTAGGATCTTGGCACTGATATGCATTCAAACTTGTGCTTGGGTGCAGCTAGATCCCGCTGATCATCTAACATGAATCTCACGTTTTGCATTAGTCAATCCCTACATTTATCCACCTTTCCTGGCAAACTTCCTTCTCAGCCCACTCTGGCTTCAGAGCTGACAGAAAGCTTGATTTGAAGCACCCAAGTTTGTTCCAACCTAGAAATCTTGGCCTCATGGAAAGAGCTCGGGCCCGGGAGTCAGAGGACCTAGGTTCCAATCCCGGATCCGCCACTTGTCTGCTGTGTGAGCTTGGGCAAGCAGCTTCTCTGTGCCTCAGTTACCTCATGGGAATTAAGACTGACAGCCCCATGTAGGAAGGGACTGTGTCCAACCCTATATCTAGCCTAGGGCTTAAAACAGTTCTTGGCACATACTATTATTATTATTATCAGGGCCTGGCACATAGTAAGCACTTAAATATCATAACCCTCCCACCACCCAAAAAAACACAAACCAAAAAAAACCCACTATCCAAATACCTGCAGCCTCTCAGATCTGAGGGAAGAGGAACTAGATTACAAAGAAGGGAAAGGTGGAACTCTCATCAGTCACACCGAAATCGGAAATGGCTGAAAGCAGGCTCTGAGACGATCTGTTTCTCACATCTAGTCTCCCCTCCCTCTAGACAGCTCAGCCTCTGTATTCTTCCCAGTTGAGCATTTACCCGATTAGATCACATCTTCACCTCAGAGAACTTCCTAGGCACGCTTCAGGAAAAAGAATCCAACAGGATTACAGAGTGTCCTTCAGTTTCGACGGGTGATATTTCCCTTGATGGATAAGACAACCATTTTACACCGAACAGGACCTGCCGTCAACAGTACTGATGGAGGTACTAAGAGTCTTACATTTACCTTTCAAAGGGGGCATCTTGAAGTACAGTGTATGACCAAATTCACCTCGAGACCCAGCTTGGAGGGTCTTCCAGAGGACGAACTTTAGCTACTGGATGGCAAATCGGGATCTTGGAACTCTGGGGTAGCCTCAAGTTGCTTAGAACAAATTCTGGATCTGGACAAAATAACCTAATCTGCAGATGCCCTGGTGGTCTACTTTGGGCCACGTCATTCCTCTGGATTTGGGGGGAAGTTGGGAGAAACAGTTTCAAATCCCTATACTGGTTCCTAAAGGGCTGGGAGAATCCCGTGTGTGAGCGTCAGGAGGAGAGGAGGGAAGTCCATTTGCGTCTTGAAGTCCTGAAAGGGTCTAGGAGTTATCTGTGGTCTTTTGGCTTCTTTCCCACTGCTTTCAAAAATGCTCATGTTTCCCCTATCCTAAAAAAACCCTCCCTCGATCCCACAGCTCTCTCCAGTTATCGCCCCATCTCCCTCCTACCATTCCTCTCCAAACTCCTTGAGCGAGTTGCCTACACCCGCGGTTTCAAGTTCCTCTCCTTCAATTCTCTCCTTGTCCTCCTCCAATCTGGCCTCTCCCCTTCACTCCACAGAATCCACCCTCTCAAAGGTCACAAGCGATCTCCTTTCCAGATCCAACAGCTTCTACTCCATCCTAATCTTCCTTTATCTCTCAGCTGCCTTTGACGCTGTCCACCAACCCCTTCTCCTGGAAACATTATCCAATCTCGGCTTCATTCATCCAGTCGTATTTATTGAGTGTTAATGTGTGCAAAACACGGTACTAAGCGCTTGGGAGAGTACAATACGACAATAAACAGGCACATTCCCTGCCCACAACGAGCTTACACTCTAGAGGGGGAGACCGACATAGAACACATACAGTAAGCGCTCACGTATACAGCCTGTTAGTACAATGTAAATACTAGTAAATACTTACTAGTACGCACATAGTAAGCGCTCAATAAATACCAGTGATGCAACCGGAAGGACAAATGACTGATCAATCAATAATTCCTTTCTCACAGTGAGCATGCACGGTACATCGCTCGCTGTGCCATGCCATTTGCTACTTGTGTCTGCCCACCTTTTAGTATGATGATCTATCTGAAGCTTCTGTTGTAACAGTCGCCTGATTTCAAACTCCTGCTTGCCAGAGCAGCCTGCCTCCTGTTCCTATCTTCCAACCGGTCTTAGCGTGACCTGAGGTTTAGTTTCATTGTGTCTTTTCAAAACCTTCTACTATTCTCCTGTTTTACTTTTTCTCCCCACCCCTACCTTTAGAAATCCTGTCGTCACCCACACCCCGCACTTGTTGTGTCTGGTGATGAGGACCAGAGCGTTGAGGCTAGAGGACTGACTGCTCTCCAGTTCTACCACTGTTTCTCTCAGATCTGTTCTCTTCCTCCCCATCTCTCCTCCCCAGAGACCATTTTTCAGTGCCATGGCTTTATGGTATGGGGCTCTGTCCCTCTAAGGACAGAGAGAGTTGGAGATCATCGAACTTCATTCCCATCTGAACTAAATTCCAATTAACTCTATAGCTTCAGACAACTATCATCCCAAGTGCTTTTAGTATAGTGCTCTGCACACAGCACTCAATAAATACAACTAATGGAACTATGCTGATTTATTTATTTATATTAAGGTCTGTCTCCCCCTCTGGACTGTGAGCTCATTGTGGGCAGGGGATGTGTCGGTTTATTGTTATATTTTACTCTCCCAAGCGCTCAGTCTTAGAACGGTGCTTGGCACGATATAAGAGCTTAAAAATGCCATAATTATTAGTAGTACAGTGTTCTGCACACGGTAAGTGCTCAATAAATACGACTGAATGAGTGAACAAATAAACCTCCCCTGGCTACAGTCTGATTCTGTTTATCCGGTTTAACTCAGCTCTGCTTTTAGTGGTGGCTTTACTGAGAGCCGTGAGATAGCAAGTGGCATGGCATCCTTTACATCAGGAGCTCCTGTTAGCACTGAGTATGCTATAGCCCAGTTGGGCACTATGGGAGAGGAGGAGGAGAAGGGCACTCAATCAGGGTTGGGTCACTGGGGCAAAATGGCCTAGGTTTATCCGTCTTTGAGCCTATGGATGTTTGCTCACCTCTGCCAAACTAATTCTCTTCTCCTCTTCAAAACCTTACTTAAAGCTCACCTCCTCCAAGAAGCCTTCCCAAACTGAGCTCCCCTTTTCTCTCTGCTCCCTCTACCCCCCCCCACCTCTCCGCAGCTAAACCCTCTTCTTCCCCCTTTCCCTCTGCTCCTTCCCCTCTCCCGTCCCATCCCCGCAGCACTGTACTCGTCTGCTCAACTGTACATATCTTCATTACCCTATTTATTTTGTTAATGAGATGTACATCTCCTTGATTCTATTTATTTGCTATTGTTTTAATGAGATGTTCTTCCCCTTGATTCTATTTATTGCCATTGTTCTTGTCTGTCCGTCTCGCCCAATTAGACTGTAAGGCCGTCAAAGGGCAGGGACTGTCTCTGTTACCGATTTGTACATTCAAAGTGCTTAGTACAGTGCTCTGCACATAGTAAGCGCTCAATAAATACTATTGAATGAATGAATGAATGCTTTGTGACCCTGGGCAAGTCACTTACATTCTCTGGGCCTCAGTTACCTCATATGTAAAATGGAGATCGAGACTCTGAGCCCCACGGGGGACAGGGACTGTGTCCAACCCAATTCGCGTGTATCCACCTCAGCATTCAGTACAGGGCCTGGAGCATAGTAAGCACTTAACAGATACCACAGTTATCATTATTATGTTTGTGACATGCTGATTATTTAATAGTTAAAAAAACAAGCAGAAGCCCATCTTAGCCCAGGTTTCCTGGGAATATATAGTGAAAATTCAAAGGAAGTGATGACATACCTTTCTTCCACTGAAATCTCTTTCAGCTGCTGGTGTGGTTTAGTGCCTTCCATTTCCCTGATGCTTACTGCATAGATCTTAGTGGTATAGTCAATGGCCTTTTCTCTTGCAACATCACTGTCATAACCTCAAATAACAAGTAGCAAAATAAGAAACTGTGCATCGCTTGAGATGAGACAGTGGCATTCTGACACACATCAAAGACACCGAAAAATGGATGGAAAGTGTTCTCCGAGCATCCTCTGTTGCCACTGTGGGAGTCGGAATACACCTTTGACATTTCTGTGACATATGGCATTTCTTAGGTTTTGTACTCAACAGATGTATCCATTACAACTACAACAAGGCCTCTCTTTTACCTCCATCCTCTTCGGCATCCGTATCGGACTCCTCACTGTCAACTAGTTTACTCTCCTGAGTGCCCACAAACTCCCTAGTCCAGATCATTAGAGCAGTATCGGCACCTCCGACGGTCAGCAGAACCGAATCGTTATGCAACCACCTGACGTTGGTCACGTGGGCGCTGTGACCCACGTATTTTTTGAACTTGGCATGTTGGCCCTGTGAAATCAAAGAACCTGCGGTGGAACAGATGGTTTCGGTTCGTGGCTTTCAAATTCTGCTTCTTCCCCCGTTATTTCCCGGCCCAGCTTCTAGAGGACCCAACAGATTCCATTTTGGGGACCTGGTGGTGGGTAGGACATGCTGTAGTCTATGATCTTCTACACAAAAAAGGGCCACAAACGATCCCAAGAGATAATTAAATGGGTTGGAACCGATATAAAGGGATGGGTTGAGAAAGAACCATTTGAACGACAGTAGATGGACAGGCATCTTCCCCCTGCCCCTCCTCATCTTGTAATTTCCCCCAGGGATCTCAAGTCTCAAGACAGACTTGAGAACTCCAGTTTAGATGCTACAGTGAGGTGGAGGAGGGATGGATCCAAAGGGTAGAATGAGGGAGGAATATGGTATTCAGCATTCCCTGATGCCTTCTGGATCAGGCTTGGGACATCTTCATTTCTTTAAAAAAAGATTTATGGTATTTGTTAAGCTCTTACTATGTGCCAGACACTATACTAAGCACTGGTATAGATACATGATAATCAGATTGGACATGGTCCATGTCCCACGTGGGACTCACACTCTCAATCCCCATTTTACAGATGAGGTAACGGAGGCACAGAGAAGCTAAGAGACACGCTCGAAGTCACATAACATACAAGTGGTGGAGTCAGGATTAGAACCCAGGTCCTCCCGGCTCCCAGACCTGTGGTCTATCCACTAGGCCATGCTCCTTGTCCACTGGGCCAGTACCTCAAAACGGACAGGGAGACAGACGTGTGTTAAGTTTAATCCTGCCCTCCTCCAGAGTGCCCACATTTAGAAAGAGGGGACAAACTAACCTCCCTCACATAATTTAATGGAAATTATGATTATTTTGAGCATGGGATGAGCGGTAAGACTACCCTTTGAGGGAAAGGGTAAAAGATCAAGACACTCTATTACCTTTACTGGATAAGAGAATAGCTTGACAAAACCAAAATCATCTCCTGTGGCTAAGAGAGTGCAGTCTTTGGTCAGAGTAGCTGCATTGACATCAGTGACATCACTGTGAGCTGGCCAGATTCCTTCACAAGTGGGACCCAGAACACACGACCAGGTATCCCACTCGATTTTCTCAATCTGAAAAAGAAAACGGATGCACTTGTGGTAAGACACGGGTTCATTTTTCTTTCAAGGCAGCACTTGAATACCGTACAAACAATTCAGACGGTTCAGCTTGTCTAGTGTTTGGCAGTGGAATTAGGTACTAAATAGTTTGAGGTAATGTGCCAAAATGCACACCCCAATTCAGTTTATAATTCCAAGTGGAATGTGGTCTGGTTTGCTTGTCGTTTCCCCCGATAAAAACCAGATCTGCCTGTGGATGGATAGCTAGTTGTTTCACTGCTTGCTGAAGATTCTTTCTGCCCTGGAGAGAAGGATTTTTTTATGGCATCTGCGCAGGGCTTACTAGGTGCCAGGTACTGTACTAAGTGCTGACGTAAGTACAAGATACTACTACTACTACTAATTATATTTATTAAGTGATTACTATATGCCAAGCACTGTTCTAAGCACTGGGGTAGATATAAGTTAATCAGGTTGGACATAGTCCCTATCCCACAGGGGGCTCATAGTCTTAGTCCCCATTTAACGATGAGGTAACTGAGGTCCAGAGAAATGAAGTGACTTGCTCAAGATCACCCAGCAGACAAGTGGCACAGCAGCAAGAAGTAGCGTGGCTCAGTGGAAAGAGCACGGGCTTTGGAGTCAGAGGTCATGGGTTCGAATCCCAGCTCGGCCACTTGTCAGCTGTGTGACTTTGGGCAAGTCACTTAACTTCTCGGTGCCTCAGTTACCTCATCTGTAAAATGGGGATTAAGACTGTGAGCCCTACGTGGGACAACCTGATTCCCCTGTGTCTACCCCAGCACTTAGAATAGTGCTCGGCATAAAGTAAGCGCTTAACATTCATTCATTCATTCATTCATTCATTCAATAGTATTTATTGAGCGCTTACTATGTGCAGAGCACTGTACTAAGCGCTTGGGATGAACAAGTTGGCAACAGATAGAGACAGTCCCTGCCGTTTGATGGGCTTACGGTCTGATCGGGGGAGACGGACAGACGAGAACAATGGCGATAAATAGAGTCGAGGGGAAGAACATCTCGTAAAAACAATGGCAACTAAATAGAATCGAGGCGATGTACAATTCATTAACAAAATAAACAGGGTAATGGAAATATATACAGTTGAGCGGACGAGTACAGTGCTGTGGGGATGGGAAGGGAGAGGTGGAGGAGCAGAGGGAAAGGGGGAAAAGAGGGTTTAGCTGCGAAGAGGTGAAGGGGGGGTGGTAGAGGGAGTAGAGGGAGAAGAGGAGCTCAGTCTGGGAAGGCCTCTTGGAGGAGGTGAGTTTTAAGTAGGGTTTTGAAGAGGGGAAGAGAATCAGTTTGGCGGAGGTGAGGAGGGAGGGCATTCCGGGACCGCGGGAGGACGCGGCCCGGGGGTCGACGGCAGGATGGGCGAGACCGAGGGACGGTGAGGAGTTGGGCGGCGGAGGAGCGGAGCGTGCGGGGTAGGCGGTAGAAAGAGAGAAGGGAGGAGAGGTAGGAAGGGGCAAGGTGATGTAGAGCCTCGAAGCCTAGAGTGAGGAGTTTTTGTTTGGAGCGGAGGTCGATAGGCAACCACTGGAGTTGTTTAAGAAGGGGAGTGACACGCCCAGATCGTTTCTGCGGGAAGATGAGCCGGGCAGCGGAGTGAAGAATAGACCGGAGCGGGGCGACAGAGGAGGAAGGGAGGTCAGAGAGAAGGCTGACACGGTAGTCTAGCCGGGATATAACGAGAGCCCGTAGCAGTAAGGTAGCCGTTTGGGTGGAGAGGAAAGGGCGGATCTTGGCGATATTGTAAAGGTGAAACCGGCAGGTCTCGGTAACGGATAGGATGTGTGGGGTGAACGAGAGAGACGAGTCAAGGATGTTATTAAGTGGCAGTAGGCAAGGCACTCTGTCCAACCTGATTACCTTGTTTCTACACCAGCGCTTAGAACAGTGCCTGGCACGTAGTTAGTGCTTAATAAATACCATAATAATAATAATTATTATTATTATTTGTAAAGGTCAATCATGCCCCTTCCCAGGCTGGATTTAGGTGTCCTAATCCATGTTTCTCATTTTAGTTATCCTTCTCTGAGTGAGCTTTGGGTGAAGGAGCCAGACTCAGTTTCAGGTAACTAGACAGAAATTATCCCTATCTGATTGACTGGCAAACTACAGAAGTGAGAAGGGTGATGGTTGGAACTTGTCTGGAGGAGAACACAAGCAAACTCTAGCTGCCTAAGAATGTCCCCAGATAATATGCTGAAGCTTCCCAAAAAGCCTACTAGTTCTTAAAGGGTATTAAGAACTTTAATCCTTAAGGTTCTTGCCCGAGGTCACATAGCAGAAAAGTGGAGGAGCCAAGACAACCGCTTCGTATAATGAAGCGGTTACTTAACAAACATGGGAACGCCGTAAAAAAATTATTGCAGCTTCCGAGAGTGCCTAATTTACACCAAAAGGATCAGTGTGGCCTAGTGGATAGAGCGTGGGCCTGGGAGCTTGAGGACCTGGGTTCTAATCCCAGCTCTGCCACTTTGCTGTGTGAATTTGGGAAAGTCACAATTTCTCTGTGTTTCAGTTTCCTCATCTGTAAAATAGGGGTTCAATACCTTGTATCCTTCCTAAGTAGACTGTGAGCCCCAGGGACTGCGTCCAACCTGATTACCTTCTATCTACTTCAGAGCTTAGTACAGTGCTAGGCACATAGTAAGTGCTTAACAAATACTCTTATTATTATTATTATCATCATTATTATTATTACCAGAGAATAGCTTCAGCATGAAAGAATTTGCTGCCCTGATGTCAACAGAAATTCCATATAGGAATAGACATGTGGGATGCAGAAAACGCAGAATTTGCCCCTTAACCCTTATCTTGGTTCTTGATTCTAAACATGGCAAAAAGAAGGAGGGCGTAAATCTTAATTAAGACCAATTGCTTTCATGGTTAAGTCACAAGGAAGAAAGAGCAGAATTTAGAGAAAATATCCACGCTTGCATTCATAGCATACTATTACACGCTAAGAAAGCAAGGAGTGACATTTTCAGTTTTTAGAATCTGAAAAAATTATCAAATTCCAAAACTATTTTTGCCTCTCTACAATTGCTGGTTAAGAACTCATGGGAATAATAAAATATGAGTATGCCTTTGAGAAAATATTATTACCTCTGAAGCTCTTATCACATGTCGTTTTCCTCTTGGGGCTTCAAAAAAGAGTTGTTCTTTGGCACCAGAATTGACTTGCAATAACTTTCCTGTTTACGATGGAATGAAGTAGATAAAAATTTAACCACAAATATCTATTTGCTATGAACTAGTAAACATGACATTAGCTGTTTGGTTTATTTCAACTGCAATCCCAAATGGTTACATTTTCAAAAAGCACATCTTTTTAAGTATTCCATTGAAATTCTGTGTCCAATAGTTGAAAGGTATTACAAATCAATTTTTATTATAGTTGTACATTATCTCAACATTTCTATCAACTGCTTGGGAAAATAAAAACATTATAAATGCAATCCAGTCAAACAAATCATCGATCTATTCTGGAGAGAAATTTGAATTTCTGATAGTAGGCTTGTATGTACACACAAAATTAAACATTTCCTGAATTCTTTTGATTCCATTTTAGACATTGAAAAGGTCAAGATTTTCCTGGCATAAATGTGTCCCCACCATTCCAAATAGTTCTATACTGTCAACCAAATAAATTAGAATTTTGGATTCACATAAATTAGCGGTGGAGAGTATCCGTTCAACATCTACTCCACTCGCACCATTTGTCCACTTTTATTCTTTTTTAACTATTGTGAATTTGTCCATTTATGTCAAATGGTCTTCTCTATTGTACTGAAAGTCCCTCATGAGCAAGGGGGAGCATTTTGGACCACTGTGTGGTTGTCAGTTGTCTACTAGCGTACTCTGCATCCAAGAGGCAAAGACTGCATGATAATGAATTATTTACAGGTTCAGTGAAACAGTACAAGGAAAATGAACTTTTCTCTTTTGGCTCATCAAGGACCGAGGAGATCATCAGAGATGTCACAGGGGGGATTGAGGGCCTTGACCACTGTCGGGTTGGAAATTCTCTTTGGGTTAAACATGGATTACATTTGCAGGCAGGGGTAAGGCAAAGAGAAAACTGATGTGAATAAAACCTCCATGTTTTAGATTTTGAGAGGTTCAGAGTTTGAAATCAATGACCACGTGTGGCCCCTTATTTCCAGCTTCCTGACAATTACCACAGAGGCCTCACAAACAGTAAAGCCATTCCGGAGTCTGCAAAGGGTGGAGTGATTTTTTTTTCCCAGTGGTATTTGTTAAGCATTTATTATGTGCCAGACTCTGTACTAAGCACTGGGGTAGACATGGGCTCATCAGCTTGGACAAGGTCTTGGGGGTGAGGAAGGAAATGACCTTTTTTTAATGGCATTTGCTAAGCACTTCTTATACGCATGTGCCAGACACTATACTAAGCACTGGTCTATTCAGGTAGGACACGGTCCAGTGGGGTGAGGAGGGAAACAACTTTTTAAAATGATATTTGTTAAGTGCTTACTATGCGCCAGGCACTGTACTAAGTGCTAGGGTCCATACAGGCTAATCAGGTTAGACACAGTCCATGTCCCGCATGGGGCTCATAATCTTAAACCCCATTTTACAGATGAGGTAACTGAGGCACAGAGAAGTGTCTTCTCCAAGGTAATAAGACAGACAAATGCCGGAGTCAGGATTAGAACTCAGGTCCTTGGACTCCCAGGGCCATGCTTTAACGACAAGACCATGCTGACTTGCCTGTACAATTCCCAAAAGCAGGGAACCGAGCCAAAATCACTATACGGGAAGTGAGAGCCGCAGGACGGGTGGGTCCTCGGGCACTAAAGAGAGCCTGGAGGCGTAGCCAACCCCACTGGGATAGCAACCAGAGGGAAAACCGATGCTACATTTCCCAAAATGATTGTGAGAAATCAAGTAACATCTTTGACTCGCCACTCTGCCCCACCTGGAAGCACCTCTCTCCAGGAGCCAGTTGGTACTCAGGCACGGAGGCCAATTTCCTTAATGGGGTGTCTGAGAAAGTCAACTGATTAGAAATGATTGGCACTGCATTTCCACCTGCGGGACCTGTAGTTTATCAAAAAACTACATTTATTACAAAAACCTTTTGGCTCCAAGCTTTATGTCTAGAAAACGGATCCCCAAACCAACTGCATTAAACTGCCTTCGAACTGAAATTCTTGGGGGGGGGCCTAATCGGTAAGCCTGCCTCTCTCTGGTCGCAGGGGCCAGAGAAAAGTTGCCCTTGCGCGTCAACGTGGGGAATGGAGGATTGGAGGAGAAGGATTCAGGGCAGGAATGATTTTTCCCCTGCACAGGCTCTGCTCAGTTTTTCAAAAGATTATTGCCATGGAGAGAGAGATTGCCTTCTAGTGGAGAAGCAGCGTGGCCTAAGGCAAGAGCACGGGCTTGGGAGTGAGCGGACAAATACCCCCTCCTTTAGGTGAGTCTAGTTTTCTTTCTTTCCTGGCAGCCATGCGGCTTTTGACTGCCTGGGAATTCCTAGGAAGCAGATGGAATTGGGGTGAGGGGGCAGGGAGAAAAGGAACTCTCCCCTTCTTTGCTCTCCCTGTCTTCTCTCTGAATCCAGGGGAGGACAATGGTCAGAACCACCCTGAATTCAGAGAGGAAAACCAGGATCATTGTGATAAGTGAAATCCAACAAAACTCTGAAGGATTTCGATATCAGTTTCTCTGGAACAGGACATATTTACCCGGCATGTACATGGAAGCCACAGACTATCCTCTACTGAGAAAAATCTTACCTCTCGAGTCCCAGTCAATGTGTGTGATATAACTAGAGGCACCTTTGCAGATGCCTACTCTTTTGCTGGTAAGAACATTGTAAATATCAACAAAATTATCATGGGAGGCCACTGCCAGGTATTTCCCTGTATCTATAAGAGAAAAATATGCAGTCAATTGTGAAATACCAAACCCTAGAAACCCTACATTCTCCCCCTAGAAATGCACGTTGAAAGCTTCTCCAAAGAGGTGGGGAGGGGTGCTGAAATCAGGGAGGATGTTGGGAAAATCAATTGTATTTTCTTACCATTTTACTTTAAATCTATGATTTTAAAAAAAAGAACATACTGTGGGCTGCACCTTTTGAAAATTTGATATCAGATATCATTTCCTTTCTGTGATGGAAAGAGACCATATCTTCCACAGTGTCGGCATTCACGACCAGAAAACTCCCGTCATTCAACCCAACGGCTAAGGCTTTCCCATCGGGAGAAAAGGCACAGCATCTTCCACCTACCAAGACAAATATATATTTTTTTAATAAGTCCCAAATGGATGATTTTACCATTCATAACTTCTCTGAAAGGAAATCAGATGGATGATGAGAGGAGTGTGTGTGTTTCTTGGGGCTTACATTCATGTGTGAGAAAACATTAAAAGCTCTAGTGCTTTATTCCAAGTAAGATGACACTAGATATAGGAAGAAGCTGGAAACTACAAATGGAATGCCACACTACCACTTCCAGGAACCCATTCTGTCATAAATTTATTTATTCACATGAATGTCTGTCTCCTCTTATAGACAATAAGCTCGTTATGGCAATGTGCCTGCTAATTCTGTTGTATTTACTCTCCCAAGTGCTTAGTACAGTGCTCTGCACATAGTAAGAAGTTGATAAATATGTTTGGTGGATGGATTGATTCTCTGATTCTTGCCACAGAATCTGACTTCCCCTCTGGACTGTAAGTGCCTTGTGGACACAGAACTCTACTCTCCCAAGGGTCAGTAAGCACTCGAAAGAATAGCACTGACAGATTTAGTTGGGATCTCCTTGGGTCACGAATGCAGAAACACAGTATCAAGTTTCAGGATGGCTTCTGGGAATTTCAGGGAAAGAGGTGCAGGCTCCTTGGACATCTGTGACAGTGTCTGTGTATGTCTCTCGCGGTGGGGAGACTTTCAGCTGTGATGCAGGATCTCTGTGTCCCCACTGACGAACCCCAATATCGCAGGGGACAGAAAGGCAAGTCTGTGGAAGTAGTTCTGCCTTCTAGGCAACCATATAAGCTCACTCTGGGCAGAGAATGTGTCTACCAACAGCTACACTGGACTCTCCCAAGCACTACGTCCAGGGCTAAGGACAGCATACTTTCTAGAAACTTCCCTGCACTAAACTTTCTAGACTCTTTTGAACCATCTTCTGATGACGCACACTGAATTCCAGATTCACTGGGCCAACGCGACTGTCAAAGACAATTTTTCCTTTTGAGTTTGAATCAATAGCGTGCTCTCTCAAAGAAGAGGGTTTCTCCAGTGTGCTTAAAATAATCTTCAAGGGGACATTTTCAATAGAAATTCACTGATCGCCAATAAGAAGGGGAAGGTAGGATTACCCACAGACAGGCGACTCCCAAAGGAGTCCAAAGAGGAGGATGAAATATAGTGCTCGCTCCTTTGGCTTACGCCTTTGATCCTGGAAAATTCGAATATTTAGGAAAGCGCTTCCAAGAGCCCCGCTGGCTTTCAAAGCTCACCAGAATCCCAGAAGGGTAGAGATTACCTTTCTTGAGCTTCCGAACCGCCAGCATCCGGTGCTGGGAGGAGAGCTCCCAGATTCGAAGCGTTTTATCGTCACTCACCGTGGCACAGATAGGCAGGAGAGGGTGAGCTGCCAAGCCCCAGACTTCGCCTTCCATATGCCCCTATTTGAAAGGGAAAGACGCCCGATTAACACATCTCATGTAGTGAGACAATCATTTGGTCGTATTTACTGAGCACTTCTTGTGGGCAAAGCACTGCACTAAGCACTTGAGAGACTAAGATATAATAATAAACAGATACGGTTCCCTGCCCAAACGAGCTTACAGTCTCCCAATCGGCCCATGATGGTCCATATTCTGCCCAAATGAACCCACATCATTGCCTGCTCGTTTAGTAAGGTCTCTTGGAGGGACATGTGATTTTAGGAGGGCTTTGGTGAGTCTGATATGGAGGGGGAGGGAGTTCCAGGACAGAGGGAGGATGTGGACAAAGAGTCGGAAGTGAGGTAGATAAAATCGTGGTACAGAGAGTAGGCTGGTGTTAGAGGAGCAAAGTGTGCTGACTGGTTTGTAGTCAGAGATCAGCGAAGTAAAGTAGGAGGAAGAGAAAATGGACGGGTAACCATTTTAGGTTTTTGAGGTCTGGGAAGATATGGACGGTCCATTCTTTGTACTTGAAGGATGCATAAAATCTTCATCGCTACATATACAATTTGGAGAGATGATAAGAAAGGGAAAAGTACAGTAGGATGCCTTGTTTGACAAAGGTACTAGGAGTGATTAAAGGAAAGCACTGCGCATGTTCACAAGAGACTTACTTGCTCGTGATTGAAAATGAATGAAAACCCATTAGACGGTTGGCACTCAACTAGCTAAAGGGTTTGAAGGACGTTACTAAAGGAAGGGTTAACAGAGGAATGGACAATTCTTGTTCCATGATTATTTATATTCTGATATGCTCTGCTACACACCATCTAACTCGAAGTGAAGGATGGTGAGTTTTAACAATCATTCATTCGTGAAAACATTGTACCTGAACAAGCAGAGTCATAGGGCCGCTCTTATCAATTTCCAGGATCTCTCCATTTTTTGTTCCCACCAGGATATGCCCATGCCCTAAAGTTATGGCACGGATTGAAGGGTTGTCTTCCAAAAGTAAACCTGAGGAAAAAAGTGATGGCATTTGGAAATATAGGAAAATAACTTTAGTATTATTTAGCAAGAAAATAATTCTTATGTTTTTAAGGTTCCTTCTTTTCTCCAAATTTCTTTTCCGCTTCACCCTCAAGGAGTAGGTGCCTAAGGACACGTTTGAACAGTGTAGTTTTGAGCCCTTTAAAATCACATCTTCTCCAGGAGGCCTTCCCTGCTTAATCTCCCACCTCCTCGCCCTAAATCCCACTCATTTGCAACTTCAGTACTGTACACACCCTTGTAGCACTTATACATTTTTATCGTCGACTGCTTCCTCTTACATGTAATTTATTTTAATGGCTGTCTCCTTTGTACGACTGTAAGCTCCTCAAAGACAGGGATGGTGTTTACCAATTCTACTAAACTCTCCCAAGCACTTAGTTCAGTGTTCTGCACACTGCAGGTGCTTAAATACTGGAGATTAGTATCATTCTTTGGTACTATTTCAGTAAAAAAGTATTTGAAGAAAACACAGATTTAGAGAGCTGAATAAAAATAAGAGAACTTGAAGAATGGAAATTTCATAGACTGAAATTTCTCTGAAAAGGAATGCATTTAAAGTGCCTGTCTGAACGAATATACACCCCTGCACAAATTTAAGTCAATGATTAAAAAAGCTAGATAGAGCCTGGACCTCATGACACATGTATTTTTTTATGGTTTTTGTTAAGCTCTTACTATGTTCCAGGCACTGTACTAAGAGCTGGGGTAGATGCAAGTTAATCAGGTTGGATACAGTCCCCGCCCTACATGGTGCGCTTGGTCTTAATCCCCATTTAACAGATGAGGTAACTGAGGCACAGAGAAGTGAAGCAACTTGCCCGAGGTCACACGGCAGATATGCGGCAGAGCCGGGATTAGAACTCAGGTTCCTCCTGATTCTCAGGCCTGTGCTCTGTGGATGTGATAGGTGACTACAACATAGATCACAACTCCACACAGAAAGGGACACTATGGGGAGTTCACAATGTACTGTTTGAAAAACAGGGGGAGGTTATGAACAGTTATGCACTACATCTATCAATCCTTTCTCTCGCTATCTTTATTTTTTAATATTTCAGCTTTACCTTCTATATTAAGTAAATCTTGATTTTACATATATCGAAAAATGGGGATAACTACCTGCTTCTAGCTCTCTAGGATAAGCGGACATATTATTACACATTTAGAAATAGCACCTTTAGAGCTTGTTGATAGCGCTGCTCTTTTAATAGCGTAAGTCTTCAAGCATCTCTCAAACATATCATCCCATAGTTCCACAATTCCATCTTTTCCACCGGTTACAAAACCCTAAGAAAGCAGACATGCATAACCTATGAACACCTTAATTGTTTAGTGCTAAAAGATCATTTTATCTTAAAAACAAAATGTTCATGTGTGTGCTCAAGGGTGTACCCATATCATATATTTTATCATAAATTCATGAAAAATTCTAATGATAATGCTCTGCATACAACAATTTATAAGGGTCAGCCTATTTATAGTCACTCCCCGGAAAAAAACAGCACATTCCTGTAGAAGCATAGCAGGCACTTTATCATGATAAATTATCCTGCTATTTCATTCATTAGCATATAATACAATACCATCAACCTCCCACCCAAATTGAAATCAGGATCACTCTTTTTATAAACTGGCAAATAACTCACAGGGTTACATATCTTTAAGGAAAGGTGACCTTTTCTTCTTGATTTATTTCATGACTTTCTGGTATTATTAATTCATTTAATTTTGGGCAACTTACCGTACATGCCAGCTGCATATGTGGGAGTGACATTCCTTATTTTTCTATGCAAACCACTAAGGAATATTCCATTCTGTTTCCCTGAAAATTCTTATTCAATGCCATTAAAGGGAAAATACTTAGAATTCTATAAACTTACAAACCTCATCCATACCATTTTCACTTCAGATGATGTTAAAATGGAGATAGAGTTCAAATGTTGAACAAGAAGTCAGTACAAATGGATCCACTACTCCAGAAAACTTTAATTCATTTATGTGGGAATAGTTAAATTTAATAAAAAGTAAAAGGTCAACCCCACCCTAAGTCACCTCGAATTTCAGGAGTCAGCAGTCTCATTCTACATTCAAAAATCGCCCTCTTCTATTCTAGCATTTAATGTTTCTAGTCTAACCACAACACATTTGAAAAGAAGTACTAGAATGCCAGCTGCCATACAAATACATACCTCTGAACAATGACCATGAGGTTAAAATTCAGGGTGTGTTTAATCCTAGTATTTCTGCCTCAGCCCCAGATGCAGTACATAGTTAAATGCTTATTTCAAACTGTTTGTGAACTCGGTGACTATACTCCCTATAATTTTTATTCTCATGGTATCTGTTAAGTGCTTACAGTGTGTCAAGCGCTGTTCTAAGCGCCCCCCACCCCAGTAAGAAACTGGATAACCAAGTCGATGATGAAATTCGACCACTGTCAACCAGGAAGACAAAGATGATCGTTGCTTATGTATCTACCCCAGTGCTTAGAATAGTGCTCTGCATATAGTAAGTGCTTAACAAATACCAACATTATTATTATTATTATTAATGCTGAATCCAAGTATCGGTGGGCATGAACCGTAGCAAGCAGTATCCTAGCCCCCAGAGCTTTATCAAGAGTCTAGCAGATACATGGGACATAAAGCCTTGGCATTCAGGATGACAAAGACAAAAACTGGGTAGAGAGAGGCAGACCCAAACTTTTAAGTCACTAAAATTATATATACGGAAACAGCAGCCTGTCCACCAAGACTGGTGTTATAATAGGGTCATTTCATAAAAACCATGTCTTGAGCTGTGCTTTGTTAGTCAGCTACATGCATTCCGAAAACAGGCTGGATGCCTTCCTGATATCACTTTGCAATTAAAACTGTGATGGGGAACAGATTTCACAGAAATGCCCTTTACCTTATCCAATGCATGCATAGCAAATACAGGCCCATCATGAGCCTTCATTGTCTTTAGCAGCAGAGTATCTTTCCAAATAAATATATCTCCAGTAGCTGCTCCAGAGAAAACTAGATCTTCCATTCGTCCATAAGAAACACACATCATCGTTTCCAATTTCCCAACGCTGCCAAAGATTCCACGTTTAGAAGTGAAGCCCCCACCTGAAGTTAGAGAAAAGGTCTTCATTCAAATTTCTCAACAAAATACTCAATAACATCTTATAAGGACACTCAGACTAAATGCTGAAGTGAAAAACACAGAGGAAACCATCCATAAGTAAGGAGTGATACCTCTTTGACATTTTGTCCAGAGGGCCATTAAAGAAACTTATGATAGACTGAAAAATATTAGGTAAAATATCTAGTGTGCACTCTTGGTCTTAAAAATGGCAAGACTGAGATGCGAAAAAACTATCTGAGCAAAGTTACAGTCAGTAATAGTAAATCCTGAAAAAGAGTTTCGTAAAACATAATCATGATAGGTGCAAACATTTCAGAATGGTACTGTGTTCTGATTTTATCACTCCAACTTCTATTACAAGAGGAATAAATTGTTCTTAATTGTTGGGGATTGTGATTATTCTTAATTATTTTGATAACTTTTAAGCTCCTGTATGTTAACTAGAAGTCATTTAGGTACCAGAAATATCAATCGAGAAAACTGTCTCGGAAGACTACAATAAAAGTAAGAGATTTGGTCTCTGCTCTTGAGGAACTTTTTAGACTTAGAAAGACACTGCACTGAAAATGGTAATTTACTAAAAAGATCTTAGAAGCCTGAAAGAATTAATGCACTTACACATTCTTTCTTCTCACTGGCCTAACGACCAAAATCAAGAGGGCCTAATCACAAATACCCAAAAAAAGAATGAGATTACCTGTGGAAAATTTCAAAAAGTACACTATTGATGCACCTAAATCCATCGCTAATACGATCATTCAAACATTAAGTGGCACAGTGAAGTTAAGCTGGAAAAGTCTAAGGTGGGCATGGTGGTTTAGTGACACAAATCTCTCCTCACAGTGCAAGACATATTTTTGGATGGGAATTTTCAAATGGAAAATTCCTCTGGCAACCTGAAACTACAGACAAATCTCTTACAGCCACTGCCAAGCCAGATCTTGTTGAAGGGAGAAGCACTCGTCAGACAGGGAATCCTCTGAAAGAACACCCATCTCCAGTCCTTCCTCAGAGCAACTCTGGGAATATCATCAAGCCTGTCTGATATTTTCCCAAACCTCCACTTTGGCTGGGTAGTGCAGTCCCTGCCATTGACATATATCCTGTGTCTCCAGATCACAAAGTGAGTGGAAGACTACCAATAAGTTGATCAATGTAGACAGCCAATTCAAATAATTCAACCCCCAAAGGGGATTTGGGACCTGAATGCTCTGCTTTGATTGTCTGAATTTAGGTAATTGCCAACTCTACCCATCACTTATTGCTGCATTTCATTGCAGACAAATGAACGATATCCCAAGAGACAGGGGAAGCAGAAGCCTAACAAATGATCTAAACTCTATACAGGCTATTGTTTTCTAGTTTTATATTATGTAGAGACAAAGTTTCTTACACAGTGGAGACGGGGATAGTGGAGAGGGAACTACGACTATACTCTCTAGAGGAAAAAAAAAGAAAATAAAAATTGCTTCTATCGGTAGCTGAGTAGGGCTTAAATTAAGGAAAATGCCACAAAATCTTTTTGGGCGTACAAGGAGATGGGATGGCAGCTTCAGTTTAGGTGAAGCGGACTGGAATTTTGAAACGGATTTATCGTTTCGGTAAAACTCTATGAGACACGTTAAAAAAAAATATGGCACACTACCACAACAGTACCTGCTTGTTGCCAGAATTTGATGTGCTTCATTCCAACTGTAACCAGTTTGTCAACATGATGTGGGTTACACTTCACTACAAATATCTTATCTTTGTGTCCTCTGGAACAGACAAACATGGAAAAGCGCTGTGTTGTATACAAAGATAAATATCCATTTTAATGAAATGATCATTTGAATATTTTTAATGTTTTGGTTTCTTCATCAAAATTTCTAGAGAAACTATAAATCGGGTTCAACATAAATAATAATAATTATGCTATTTGTTAAGCACTTACTATGTGCCAAGCACTGTGCTAAGTGCTCGGGTGTATATATGCTAGTCAGGTTGGACGCAGTCCCTGTCCCACATGAGGCTCACAGTCTAAATCCCCATTTTACAGATGAGGTAACTGAGGCCCAGAGAAGTGAAGTGACTTGCCCAAGGTCACATGGCAGACATGTGGCAGAGCCAGGATTAGAACCCAGGACCTTCAGACTTTCAGGCCTGTGCTCTATCCACTAAGCTAAAATGACATTTTATTTACAAAAGCATCAAAATACAATTAAAGGCCAGTGTAAAATGCTAAACTAATGAAAAAAAATCAAACCTTGGATATTTGAACCACAAATTTATATACTTTTGCTCATAAAAATAAAACCTTTTTGAGGAAATAACATCCATACAACTATCCGTAGTGAGGAGAAGTTTATATTATTAATAGAAACAATAATAATAATAAAATAATAGCAATAACAATAGAATTTGGTAAACACTTACTATGTGTCCAGCACTGTTCTAAGTGCTGGGGTAGAAACAAGGTAATCAGGTTGGACACAGTCCCTGTTCCACATGAGGTTCACAGTCCTAATCCCCACTTTATGGATGAAGGAAAGGAGGCCCAGAAAAGTAAAGTGACTTGCCAAAATCTCACAGCAAATAAGCGACAGAGTCAGGATTAGAACCCAGGTCCTTTGGACTCCCAGGCCCGCGTCCTATCCACTAGGCCAAGCTACTTCCTCATTACTGGTGGTAAGCTTTAGTGTGCACAAGAGTGCCTGAAAAGACTTAATAGTGACCAAAGATCCTTAAACATCATATGAACGTAATGCCTGGCCCCGTTCCTCTGTGACATTTTCGTGCTGCATTTCTTGGTATCATTTCTGTTCCTGGCTACAGAAAATAAATTCCACTTAGCTAGCATTTGTCGGCAAGCTCATAGCGTGTGCTTGTGGAGGAGGTGGGAGAGGACTCGGAGGATATTTTAATGAGATGCCTCAAATGCATAAAGGTTGTCATTAACCCAATGACAGGGGGCTTCACTGGTTTCAACTAACTTGTTTACCAAAAACTGAAATAGCAGCCACCTGATCTTGGAGAGAGAAAGAAAAAAAGTCTTTACCCCATTAATTAAGTGAACAAATATATTTTATTGGAGTAACAAGAGGATTTGGAGCATCTAAAAATGTAAAGTACCTGAACCAGGAATCAAGGCTTGGACAAAAAGTAAAATAGTGAATCGGATTTCCCTCAGAATCCAATCGGGGGGGTGGGGGGAGGGGGCGGGGAATCTCCACTTTACAATCTGCAGTTGATGCTCCAAGAATTCCTAACCTGTCAAGGTCAACTACAATAATATTGAGACACGATATTTTTCCAGTAATGGAGAAGAACTGTGACTCATACTAGAGGATCTCATAAGGTTGAATGAGTCGGTAAAAAGCTAGCAGATGAGATTCCAGCTCGGCAAATGCAAGTGATGCACCTAAGGAAAATTTACCCAAAGTAAATCTTCCACCCAACAGACTGAGCTAAGAATTGTGATTCCAAAAAGGTATCTTGGACTAAATGATTGGTTGCAGTACGCATCAAGCACTTACTTTTTCGCACGGTCTGTGCTAAACACTGGGATACTAGAGAATCATATTGGGCATAATCCCTGGGCCACACCATTTGGCAGTTCTCTATAGACTGTAAACTCACTGTGGGCAGGGAGCATGTCTACCAACTCTGTTGGGCAGGGAATGTGTCTGTCTGTGGTTGTATCGTGCTCTCCCAGAAGCGCTTAGTACAGTGCTTTGCACACAGTAATAACTACCACTGATGGACTGATCCACTGAAATCACTAGTCGAATGAGAGGTAGCAGCAGAAAGGCCAGCAAAACGTCAGAGATCAGGTATCTACCCCAGCGCTTAGAACAGTGCTCTGCACATAGTAAGCGCTTAACGAATACCAACATTATTATTATTATCAGGAAGAGTAGGAGAAACAAAAAAAAAAAAAGGGGGCATACTAGGGATTCACGGTATGTCCTCCAAACCTGAAATATAACATGCCTTTATCGTCACCAGATCGTAGGAAGGACAAAAACAGAGCAATTTAAAGGAAAGTGGTGGTTTTGCAACTTCCGAATGAGAGACCATGTAGATTAGAACTTTTGAATGTGGACGAAAGGAGGAGGAGTGGGCAGGGTAAACCTGAGTGGGACTGCTATCCATCCTATCCCACAGTAAAGGACAGGTCAGGACCTGGTCAAGCCTGAAAGTGGCGGGTCTATGGCCGAAGAGACCCTTTCTTCTCAGGTGCTAAGCACATGGAATCATTACAGAAAAGTTCCAGGAATGTTGGGACAAATTCCATGACAGCTTATTAGAGGTGGAAGTTGAGGGTATTGAAAGGTACAACCATAAGGATGGAAGTCAGGGAAAGCAAACATTCCACTCTTCCTCCAATGGTCTTTGGATGTCACTGTCAGAGACAGATTTCTGGGCTAGATTATATTATTAGCATATAGGCTTACTCTGTTTCTTTTCTTAGGGGCAATATATTATGGAGACTCAGGTTTACTGCACAGAAGAAGGCAGTGGTAAACCACTTCCGTATTTTTACCAACAAAACTCTTTGGATACACTACCAGAATGATTACAGATGGAGGTAGGGCGTTCTGAGAGAGATGTGCCCATGGAGTCTTTATGGGTCGAAGACTGCTCGACAGCATAAGACAGAAATCATCCTCCTAAGAATTGAATCTAGATATTTTCCAGAAAATCCTCCCAAACCACCAGATGAGATGATGGGGATCCCTCCATGGTAGGGGAAAATGTAAAGAGCATAAGTTTCACCAGAACCAACGATCTAGGTTCCTGAAACCACCCTCTCTGGCCCATGCCGACATCCCAATTCTACCCCCTATAGAAAAGAGCAGACTATCATACATTAGGTAAGAATGTCCCTGGCTTCCAAACATGCCTAACTGTGGGAGCAATCTCACTATGGAGATTGCAAGGTTGGGCTCCCCAGGCTCTCGGAATGAAAACGTTCATGGGGAATAACCTACATGCTCGTTTCCTGGATCTAAATGGAATATTTAAGAGGAAGGAGGCAGAAGTCTATCCTTTCTTCTATGCCAAGTAGTGGGTGTCACTTGCCTCTCCCTGGATGTGAACGGACTAACTGATCCATGTATAGGGAACAGAAATCAATCAATCAATCAATGGTATTTACTGAGCGCTTACTGTGTGCAGAGCACTACATTAAATGCTTGGGTGAGTACAATACAACAGAGTTGGTAGACACATTCCCTGCTCACAATGAGCTCACAGTCTAGGAAAATAAATTAGCTTTTAATGTGGCTTAATTTACATGAGTTCCAGGCAAAGCCAAAGGGAACAAGGTCAACTATCCAGGGATTTGATCAACATAGATGATTCAAAGATTAGGTCCAAGCCCTTCTCCCCTTCACCAAAATCCACCCTGTGTTATACATTAATTTTTCTGGATAATGGCCCCAACTCTTTGGTTGGGCAAGATGCCATAACTAAGTAAAATAGAAATAGAAACAAAAGTCACTATGAATAGCTAGCAGAAAGTAAAAACCACAACTAAAAAAGCCAAGGTGCTGAAAAGAGCAATTTTTTCAAAATCTGTGGGGACTTTAAAGCTTAATAACCTAGTGCTGTTTCAATGGATCGTCAGTGAGATTTGGAGTTCTTCAGCAACATGTTGACAAAACTGCAATATTGTGAAAGAACTCTTGCCCAAATTAGAATCCTCATTTAATTCTAAAATCCTGGTTATGGAGTCAAGAAGCACTTCTGGAGATGTTTTTGCTTATACTATCAGAAAAACTCTGCTTAACAGTGATGGCTGTGGGCAATTCCAATTAGATTTATATTGTCTAGTAAATTGGACTATCACAAGAACCAGTTAGAGAAAGCAAGCATGAAAGAGTTGTGAAGCGCCAAACTAAAATGCCTGATAGCTGTGATTATATATTTTAAATTACTTTTAAAGGAGGGGTTTTTTTTGGTACCTCAAAATCTACTCATATCAAAATAAGCAGTCTTAGAAACTTGTGAGAGTTCACCAAATTGTCTGATAACAGGGTTGCATTCTTGCAAAACCTTGTGTTAAAGAAACACACTATAGTATTCATGCTATGATGGTGTGTGGGCATGGAGTTTCTTTGATAAGACAGTACTTCAAATTTAGATGGGTCACATTGTCAGAATAACATTCCTTAATTCTCTGTGTTCTAGTCAAAACGTATTGAAAACATGCACTACAGCAGAATTGAGAGCACACAGATTAAGTAAGCCCTGTTGACTCCAGAATAAGGTACATAGAGGGGAACACGTGTGACACACAATAGTCCTAAATCAACTCTGTGCTTGACTGACGGCACTGCAAAGGGATTTTTGATGGAAAAACCATAAGACTTTAAAACGGCAGAAGAAAAGGGATTTAGTATCCATCATTTTCCGTCAGTGACGGACACTAAATCCCTTTTCTTCTACCATTTTAAAGTCCTTTGGTTTCCTTTAGTCATTTCACCAAGTCTAAATTTCCTCCATTCTCTTAACTTGTTTTTTCTCTTGAGTGTTATTTTTTCCTCCTACTTTTGGTATTCATCTCTATTACATTTTTAAATGTTAACGGCAGTTTGATTTTATTCTATGGGTTGAGAAAGAAAACCTGTTCCTAAGTGTGTCCATTATTGGGAACATTTGGAAACCACCTTTCCGCTCCTCTCCCTATTTGGACTTCCCACACTTTCCCAGTGGAGCCCCTCCTGACAGTCTCCATGTTCATTTATTCATTCTATCAAAATGCAGAAAGTTCATTATGTCGGTAGGAAAAACCGAGTAACCAAACAATTAACACACACACGCCCCTTTCTCTCCCCCACGCAACTAATATTTTGTGAGAGGATGCCAATTAGAGTGGTGGGGAGGGAAGAGGGCGGTGCAAAGAGTAGATCACTGAGAAAGCTCATCCCACCTCAGGCTAGAAAACGTCTGAACATTCAGGTCTCTATCCACGGTTGTGCCAGCAGCAAGCCCTTCTGAAAGTAACTCAGGGGAAGCAATGTCTCAGACGCTGCTGACTCAACAGGGAAGAGGCCTGGGGGAAAGAAGGACAGCTGGCCTGGAAAGAGTAGTAAGCACTGGAAAGTCTATTTCTAGTAAAGGCAGATTAAAGAAACAATTTGCCTCCTTTGACACTGAGCAACAGATGTGGAGTGGACAGAAGCGCCCAAGCTGAAAGCACAGTCTCCTCGTATTCGGGACGTACCGGGCATCTGATTTCGATGACTTTGACTCTCTGAAGTCAAGGGATGCATAAGGGATGATAAAGCCTAAATTTAAACCTTTGAAAATTACACTTTTTTTTTTCCTCTTGGAAGGGATTCATCCATATGAGCCTGGTGAGGTGGGGAGCTTTGGTTTTTTTTAGAGTTTTTTTAAAATGGTGTTTGTTAAGCGCTAACTATGTGCCAGCACTAGTCTAAGCCCTGGGATAGATATGAGATAAACAGATTGGAGTAAATGAACTTGACTGATTGATCACTATTAACATCATCCTCCTTCTACAGCAACAGATGCTGATCGATCTGAGCTAGATTTGGCACAGAAAATGCTGCAGTGCCTTCTCTTTTCAATGTCGGGTTTTTTTTTTCCCACATGAATAACACCAAAGAGACCGAAGAGGAAATCACATGGGAAAACGTTAACCGCCACAATTCAGTGGTTTTTACCTGGTCGTTGCGATCTTCTCTCCTTTCTTCCAGTCCCAGAACACAATACTGTGAAAATCATCTAGACCGACAGACACCAAACACTTTCCGTCCGCTATAGGAAAAGAACAAAACGGCCATCAAAGGCAGGCCCCTTCGTTGAAAAATCCAAACTTTGTTCAATCTGAGAAAGGAGTGTGAACTGAATATTCTACTTTAAACAGGAAGATGCTTTTTCCCAATACCTTTACTGACTTTGGCACCGCATTGAGAAGCAGCGTGGTGCAGTAGATAGGGCACAGGCCTGGGAGGTAGGGGGTCATGGGTTCTAATCCCATCTCTGCCACTTGTCTGCTGTGTGACCTTGGGCAAGTCACTTCCCTTCTCTGGGCCTCAGTGACCTCATCTGTAAAACGGGGATTGAGTCTATGAGCCGCACGTGAGACAGGGACTGTGTCCAACCCAATCTGCGTCCACCCCAGCGCTTAGTACAGTGCCTGGAAATGAGTAACTGTTTCACAAATACCATAATGATTATTATTATTATTTGACTAGTGTTAGAGAAATAGGCAGCGTGGAGATTATTCCTTTACCTCAGCTCATCCCTTACTACAACACATTCAATCCATCAGTGGTATTTACTGAGCACTTACTACGTGCAGAGCATTGTCCTGAGTGCTCGGGAGGGTAGACACGCTTCCTGCCCACAAAGGGTTTACAGACTAGAGGGGGAGACAGATGTTAAAATAAATTACAGGGAGGGGAAATGATAGAAGGGAGGGAGACTAGAGACACCGTAGACTTAGTCAAAGAAGGCTTCTAGGAGGAGACGTGATTTTAGCAGGGCTTTGAAGATGGGAAGAGTGGTGGTCTGGTGATTATGAAGGAGGAGGGAGTTCCAGGCTAGCAGGAGGAGGTGGGACAAGGGTTGGAAACAAGAGACTGAGACAGAGTGAGTAGGCTGGGGGTAGAGGACCGAAGTGTGTGGGCTGGGTTGTAGTAGGAATATGAGATAATTCCCTTAATCCTGGCTCTCTCCTCATTTAGGCTATGACTTCTTCACGCGTGTGGGTATTTGGACTGCTTGGTAGACTCGGTACATTTCTGGCTGCAAATCTATCTTGGCAAAAGCAATTCAGTTTATTTCATTTAAACATAAGTGTTGTTGATATATCATGGAAGCTTCATTTAAAATATTTGACTGCGTTAAAAATACTCCTATAAAACTCCCTTACATGTACTCTACCACATCACGGAGGAGGAATGCTGCCTCTGCACTCCACCTGTGGGTAGGCACTGAGGGGGACCAATGGGGAGAGAAGCACGAAATCCCTTTGAAGATTATCTGCAAAGACCTTGGCAGAGTATAGTACAGTGCACACAGTAAGCGCTCAGCCAATAACACGGATGGATTGGCTGTGGAGCACTCAGAGCATCAGAAAGAGAGGCAGTGTTGCCTAGTAGATACGGCACAGGCCTAGGAATCAGAAAGACGTGGGTTCTAATCTGGACTCTGCCACTTGTCTGCTCTGTGACCTTGGGAGGGTCACTTCTCTGTGCCTCAGCGACCTCATCTGTAGAATGTATCATGAAGACTGTGAGTCCCATGTGGGACATGGACTGTGTCCTACCTGACTACTTTGTATCTACCCCAGTGCTTAGACCAGTGTCTGGCATTAGTAAGCGCTTAACAAATATCATTAAAAAATTAATTAATAAAAAAAGGCCGCATGTGGATAATGGTCCTCTTCCCCAGGTGAATTATTGCTCACTTTCTCCTGTACACTGTGAGCTTCTTGTGGGAAACAAAGGTGCCTACCAACTCTATTATATAGGACCTCCCAAGTGCTTATTACAGTGCCATGTACGCAGTAAATGTCCAATAAATACCATTGTTCAATTGATTCCTTTACAAAGGGATGAGAAGTGTGATGAATGACCCAGATTCTCCCTCAAACTAGGGCCTGAGGAAAGCACCTTCACCTTTTCAGACCACTGGGAGACCGCTGCTGCAGACCACCAATTCAAAAAACCTGAGGGAAGAGAGCCTACCCTGACAGGGCTCGAAATGTGGTCCTGACTTGACTACCAGGTGGTGGAGACAGAAACACCCAAATGCGCTTCCAATTAATCACTTGAGCCAAATTGGGGTTGCCCTTCAGAGTGTTGAATGCTCAAAAAGAGTCTAGAGTCTAGGGTTTAAATTGGGAAAAACAAGCTAGAACATTCCATGACGCTTAGCTTCGACAGATCAAGGAAGAAGGGGCAGGAAACCATGACTTGGGCTTCTTTGCTGTAAGCCAGGAATTTTTCAACTATTAGAAAGGGGCAGTGCATGTCTACAAGCAAAAAAAACATTTTGGGAAGCCATTTTATACACTGATCTTTCTCATTAATTTTCCCCCAACACCTGAAAATAGTAGCACCAGACTTCTCGAGCTTCGTTAGAGCCCCTTTCAGTTCCATAATGGGGCTCCCAGAATGGAGAATCATTGAAAAGAGGGCTCGCACACACTGAGAGCAGGTGCCGGCTATTCAGTATCCCCTGCCCACTGAGGATATTAATTATGTATGTGCTGGCATTAAATAGTGCATGGAAACAAATCTAAAGCATTTAATGCCAACAGTAAATGGCAAATTAGAAAATGAAAATTTCATCCAATAGACAAAAAACAAGTAAGTTGGCCTCTTACCCAGGATTCATGAAATATACATGGGGTTTCTGAAATGAAAACCATGGGAGACTAAGTTGGTTTCAATTGTGTTTAATTTGGGGTTATATGTCTGTGTTTACTTGATGAAAGTGATGTTGAGGACAGCAAATTACTATATGGCTGAACTTTTCTTTTTCCACTTTAGATTTCTGTACAAGTGGAATGGATTACTATATTTTCATTAATTACCAGCACAAACACAAAGGATAGTTTACGTTTTTTGAAGAAAGATTTGAAAAATTCACAAAGCTAAATAGTTGATCCATTAAGTCAACTAACAGAAGTCTATTTTTATTCCTGTCCTGTACTCCAGAATTAGGGACCATTTTATATGAAAGTGGTTTTTTTTAATCAGAAATTTATTTTCTATTGCTTTGGAAGAAAGGAAAGAATGAATCAATTTATAAGCCTATTAACAACTGGAGCACATTAGTCCTTGAACCAGATTATGTATACATACTGTGCTACTTTTTATAGAATTTACCTGCCTTCTACATACCTGGCCTTCCATTTCCTTAAGAATTCACTATGGACTCCACCTGAGAAAATACATTTAAAATGGTTCCCCGATTGTTAACTACATACTCCATATTTAATGGATTAAGTGTTTTTACTCCTTGATTTCAAAGTCTCTTTTTGGAACCATTTGGTGTGTTGAAAAGGGAATTTCACCCTAAATGTTTATTACAAAATTTTCATTCCTTGAAACTACTTTTTTTAACAATGTGCTCCCCAAAGAATCCATGCAATTTAATTCATGTGTAAGTAAATGTGAACTGGGTCAACCCTACAAAACTGACAACATAACTGCACGGTTTTGCATAGGCACCTTTCTGGGTAGGTTTCCTTGGAAAAATCCGAAAAACTGAACACAGTGGATAGGTTCCTTATGCCTTTGGTATTATTCAGACCATGTACCTGTGAACAATTTCCCCTGAAATACTAATCACAAGATGAAGTTATTTCCAAAATTGTGCTTTCAAGGATCATCGTTTGCAGGAGATTAAAATTATGGCCAGATTCTGTCAAATACACAATTTTTCTGCCCAAAGGAGTAGCCCCTGAACATTGAATTCACTAAACAGATTAGTTTGGCACAAGTGTTACTTTTAGTCTTATACTTCCATCCTTTTTGGATGGCTTCTTTGGGGGGAAGTGGGAAATTTACTTAATGGACATGAAGAATACCACAACAGGGAGAATATTTACTCCTTAGGCAGGCTGGATATTGGAGTGGCAAAGTTTGCTTCTCCACCCACGGGACTTCACCACTATAAATACATGGTTTCTCAATTTTTTTTTCCTAAAACTGATTTAGAACTAGTTGCATATACCCTCTGGTACTATAAGGACATTTCTATTCTGATATTTTAAATTAGTGCCATCATATATATATATATATATGATGGAAGCTACATTTCAGATCCAGTGCTTTATAACCAAATTCCTCTCCTCAGGCAATACAGGTATGCAGTGGCCACGGTGATTGGACATTTCTATTTTGTAGAATAGAGGTCCAAAATGTTTGCCTTAAGCTGCTGTTAAAGAATAACAATAACAACAACAATTGCAGTATTTGTTTAGCATTTACTATGTGCCAAGCAATGAGCTAAGCACTGGAGTAGCAACAAGATAATCATGTCCCACAATGTGGCTCAAAATCTAAGTAAGGGGGAGAACAGGTATTGAATCCCCATTGTGCAGATGAGGGAACTGAGGCACAGAGAAGTTAAATGACTTGCCCAAGGTCATAGAGCAGACAAGCAGTGGAGCCAGAATTAGAACCCAGGTCCTTTGACTCCCAGGGCTTTGCTCTTTCCACTAATAATAATAATAATGTTGGTATTTGTTAAGTGCTTACTATGTACAGAGCACTGTTCTAAGCGCTGGGGTAGATACAGGGTCGTCAGGTTGTCCCACCTGAGGCTCACAGTTAATCACCATTTTACAGATGCGGTAACTGAGGCACAGAGAAGTTAAGTGACTTGCCCCCAGTCACACAGCTGCCAAGTGGCAGAGCCGGAATTTGAACCCATGACTTCTGACTCCCAAGCCCGGGCTCTTTCCACTGAGCCACGCTGCTTCTCTTGCCACTAGGCCACTCTGCTTCTCCAACATGTGATGATTTCAACTGAAGCCAGAGTACAGAATTCCAAACATCAGGAAATGAGCATTATCAGCTGAGCACGAGGTATGGAGACATTTTCCATTCATTCAATCATATTTGAGCGCTTACTGTGTGCAAAGCACTGTACTAAGCGCTTTCCTTTTTTTAGATCCTACCCCACGGGCCGAACCTCATTCCAAGAATTCAGTCTCTTGAAATGCTACATGCAATGTACCATGCTACAGCCTGCTTCCACTTGGTTCTTATTTGCAAAAAGATTCAACTTGGAGCAGATGAAACAACTAAGTTTATTTCCTTACCTGAGAAATCCAGTGCACACACTCCTCTCTGATGCTGCCCTTTCAATAATGATAAACATTTTAGCGACTGTGTGTCCCACACATGAATTGCAGCATCTCTTCCAACCTTAAATTAGAGGGTGGAGTGTTAGAAATTAATAGGAGAATAACTGCTCATTTAATATACAAATCCATCTATAAATCAAAAGGTAGTTCTAGAAAAAGAGGAGGAATGAGTCTGGACAAATGGGAAAAAAATTCCACTCTGCAATGAGGTATCGCTGGACCCAGACTGCACTAAACTGACTCTCCAAAACACTGGAGAGTGATGTGGTGATATGGAGGGGTCATTCCATAAAAGCATGAAAGAGAAGCACCAATTTGAGCAGAACGTGTTAAGCCGTAGATTTAGAACATGTATGTTTGCTTGACAGAGTCCCTGTTTTCCCAAGCTGTCACATAACCAAAGATCAGCTTTACTCCTATCACCAATAACTGCTGTTCAATCTTCACGATACTGTCATCACTCAAGGACCACTCTTTCCGGTTTGTGGAATTAAACAAATGTGCTTATATTGCTTGAGAAGTTGGCCTTGGGAGAACACGCCTGCTATTAGTTGCCCCCCAAAAAACAACGTGGCAAACAATCTGTAGCAATCAAGATTCTTTTTCCGTCAGGTTTTACTCCTTGGCCCATTAACAAGTAGTGAGGATCCTGGATCCATACTTGGATCAGTTCTGAATTAGAATCCCTCGCCTGAGGCTTGCTCATTTTGGTAGAACTTATTAGAAACACAACCAATCAATGGTATTTATTGAGCACCTATTGTGTACAAAGCACTGTACTAAGCACTTCAAAGAGTACACTATAACCACTCTGGATGACAAAGCCCTGGAGACCACTGGCTGGATTCCCCAAACCACTTCATCATCTAGAAGGCCAATGGAAAGGGATTCACATATTAAGGCAGCCCAAAGGAGATGGGTAAGGGACTTCCAAAAGTGGGATGATCTCCATTAATTAATGATGGTATTTGTTAAGCGCTTACTATGTGCCAGGCACTGTACTAAGCGCTGGGGTGGATACAAGCAAATCAGGTTGGACCCAGTTCCCTGCCACAGTCTCAATGCCCATTTTACAGGCGAGGTAACTGAGGCACAGAGAAGCGAAGTGACTTGCCCACAGTCACACAGCAGACAAGTGGCAGAGCCAGGATAAGAACCCCTGACCTTCTGACTCCCAGGCCCGTGCTCTATCCACTGCGCCATGCTGCTTCTTAAATTTCAAAACGGCACTATAGATTGCCATTCATTGGCAAGGACGACTTCGTTACTGAAGTTAGTGAAGTTTAGTTGCTACCTTCTCAGGAGTGAGAAATTCTGACCTTGATGCCAGACCCTCTCTCAATTTCACTGTGGGATGCCAGAAAATGTGATGCAGATGCACAGAAAACCATGACTGTTCAAACGGTATATTGAAGGAACAGAAACAGTATTCGGAATAGGAAGACAAGATATTCCAAGCCACAAGGGGAAAAACCTAGGTTTGACTAGAGCAACCCTGCCGAAAACCTGGATTTCAAGATGCCACATATTATTTGGCATGCTAAACTCCCGGCAAGTCGAGAAGAAATACATACCTGGCCAGTAGCTACAAAGTCTTTCACTGGGTGGATGGCTAGGCAGAGGATGTCATCATCATGACCAAGATAGAGTCTTTGGGAGTGCTGTGGCCTGTTATAAACCACAGCGACTGCTGCAATGTGATAAACCACCTCTCCGGCTTGGGTATAGAAGAGATTGTTCCTACAGTCATAGCCTCTGTACCTGAGTCAAAGGCAAAAAAAGAAAGAAAAAAACACCCACCCACCAATCTCAAAATCAAATAAACAGTAAGTGGTCCACGATGGAATTCCACAGCACTTTCTGATGTAATTTATTTATGTATATTAATGTCTGTCTCCTCCTCTAGACTGTAAACTCACGGTGGGCAGGGAACGTGTCTACCAACTCCTTTGTACTCTCCCAAGTGCTTAGGATAGTGCTCTGCACACAGTAAGCACTCAGTAAATACGATGGAATAAATGAATGTAATATTGCAATAATAATAATAATTTTGGTAGTTGCTAAGTGCTTACTATGTGCCAGGCACTGAACTAAGCACTGGGGTAGATACAAGATAATCAAGTTGGACGCAGTCCACGTCCCACATGGGGCTCATAGCTTTAATCCCCATTTTTTTACACATGAGGTAACTGAGGCCCAGAGAAGTGAAGTTACTTGCCCGAGGTCCCACAGCCGAGTGGCAGTGTCAGGATTAAAACCCAGGACCTCTGACTCCCAGGTCTGGGCTCTTTCCCAGCCCGTGCTGCTTCTCTCCCAAGCATTTAATACAGTGCTTAGCACGCAGTAAGCACTCAAAAGATGCAACTGATTGGCTGAATTCACGGGAGCGGTTGTGGGCAGGGAATGTGTCTGTCGTCGTACTGAACTCTCCCAAGCGCTTAGTACAGTGCTTTGCACACGATAAGTGCTCAATAAATACAACTGAATGAATGAATAAAGTTTAAAACCTAGTTCTACCCTTTGCGAATTAGCGTCAAGCAGCTACAAGTGCCCTTAAGAGCACCTGACTGGTCTGCCATTCAGCCACTGACCCGAGGAGGAGGACGGGGAGGAAAAGGGGGCTGCCTGAACCCCCAGATACTGAAGGGGACCCCTCCTGGGAGATCTTGTGAGGACCTGCAAGGGAATGCAGGGAAACAGTGTGGCCTATTGGAAAGAGCAATAGTATCTGTTACGGGCTTACTATGTGGCAGGCACTGTACTAAGCGCTGGGGTAGATACAAGAAAATCAGGTTGGACAGAGTTCCCGTCCCACATGGGGCTCATGGTCTTAATCGCCATTTAACAGAGAAGATACGTATGGCATGGAGAAGTTACGTGACTTGCCCAAGTTCACCCAGGAGACAAGTGGCGGAGGCATAATTAGAACCCAGATCCTCTGACTCCCAGGCCCATGCTCCTTCCTCTTTCTTGGGGACTACTGCATAGTGACCTTACCCGTGAATGAACTGAAGTTTTAAGCTGTCTTCAGGGGCCTTCTCTCTTTTAAGAAAGGGCACGGCATGGTTTTTCTCCTTATTTTGTTGTTTCAGTTGAGGTAGATCTTCTTTGTAAACCTTAAAAAGGAATGGTAGAATTTACAGTCCTCAAATTGTTACATTTTTTTCATTTCCAACTAATCCAAAAGTCTTTAATTTTCTTAAACTTTACTGTTACTGCAGTATTCTGAGCAATACTACACTCTGGGGCCCTAATCTTATTTTTTTCCAATAGCCAAAAATATCTCAGTGGCTTTTAAACCACTAAGATTTTTAAATATACTCTGGTACGCTTAAAGCCTTAATTTGCTTTAAATACTGTCAGCATTTTACTCTTATTACCTTATGCATCAGGCCAGGTTTTTTCCACTAGGCTATGCTGAGGCTCATAATTTTCTTGTATTATCAGATACTGTTATTCCTCTCCTAACTCACTCATTCTTACTGACCTGACGATCATAGTTGATTTGGGCTTCTTGTTCAATATCTGAGTCCAGCTCTGGAACATCTGATAAATCCGAATCCGATTCCTCACTGTATGAATCCATGCCGCCATCTGCCAAAACACAACCCAACGGTAACCACAACCACAACAAATATAGGGAGGTAAAAACATTTTTGTGCTGTTACAGGAAGGAAAAGTCTTAATTTTTTTGCAAAGGAAAAGAATGGACAGCAAAACATTTACCAAATTAACATTTAGAAGTAGAAAATGACAAATTTACCTGTCATATATGAACGAGAACTTACTTCACCATTGAGGATCATCAGTTTGTTGTTTTCATTAAGCGCTTACTATGTGACAGGCACTGTTCTAAGCGCTGGGATGGATACAAGTCAATTGGGTTGGACACAGTCCCTGTCCCACATGGAGAATTCAGGCAGCCCTGATTTTTTTCAAAAAATGTCATGCTGAAAGAAAAATGTTTCTTCAAGAAAAAATAAAATAAAAATGGAATGAAAGCAATTTAGATCAGGCCCTTCAAACCGGTGGACTTTATGCTGTATCTGCCCAACGGTAAGATGGTAAGGGGCCAGCCAGATGTGAGGAAAAAGCAGAATCACTGGAATCTGTAATTCCATCCCAAACATAGCACTGACTAAGAGAGAGTCTGAGTTGAAAAGAAAAATTTCTGGCAAAAATTCTTTGCCTTTTGGCCTGCAAATTTTACCTAATAAACAGAATATTATGCTATCTCAGCATCTTCTCCTGAATCCACAACCCCACAAGCAAAATGGATTTGGTCCTCACTACACCAGCCCAAGCTAAGAGAAGCCTCACCATTTTGGGCCAGTTAGCCAAGTGGTCACTGTGGGGCAAGAGTGACGCCTGGGGCTGACTGCAGCTCAGAAACTCACACTGAACCTCACCACACCCCACCTGCTCCAACTACTGTGACTGGTCTTTGATTTTCACTTAGTCTCATTCCAGTAGTTTAGAATCACAGTTAGCCAGCTACAACTCCCCCAAGAGGATAAGCTCTTCCCTGGAGTATTTTGGGATGTATTTCCAAGGGTCTGTCACCTCCTGGGCACAAACCCCCTTAGTACTTATGTACCTAACAATCGAACGTATTTTTTGAGCACTTAATGTGTGCAGAACACTGTACTAAGCTCTTGGAGAGGACAACAGAACAGAGTTGATAGACACGGTCCCTGCCCACAATGGGCTTACAAGTCTCGTCACGCCACCGAGTCGTTTCTGACCCATAGCGACGCCACCAACACATCTCTTCCAGAACGCCCTGCTCTCCACCTGCAATCGTTCTGGTAGTGGATCCATAGAGTTTTCTTGGTAAAAATACGGTTTACCATTGCCGCCTTCCGTGCAGTAAACTCGAATCTCCGCCCTTGACTCTCTTCCATGCCGCTGCTGCCCAGCATGGGTGAGTTTTGACTTGTAGCAGATGGCCTTCCACTCGTTAGCCACTGCCCAAGCTAGGAATGGAATGGACAGGCCTCTGCTTGACTCTCCCTCCCGTAGCCGAGACTGGTAGAGTACTGGAAACTCTCCAGGTGAGGAGAGGGGCTTACCATCTACATATCTTATATATCCCATTACTCAAGCATTAACGCACGTACATATCCCCTTTCCTTCTTTGTCTCTCCTCTCCCCAGATTGTAGAAGGCAATATAATTTCCCCTTAAATTCCTTAAGGTCAAGGACCATGGCTACTAACTCTACTGTATTCTCCCAGGGTGCTCAATAAATACTACTGATTGAATGATTTAATCTTTCAGGCCAGTAAATTACCACTGAGGATAACGAAGCCATTTTCAGGCAGGCTTGGGCAGTTCATAAGATGATCGTTCTAATGTTTCTTGCTCTCCAGTTTAAATCCTTTTTTTGGATTTCTTTTCGATAACAGAAGGAATGTTTTGGATGCTTAACAAGAACAGTTTTACCCTGCGGAGCGGTTTCAAGGATCCCGTTGGTCACTCCTTCCGGAATAAATCGCCACTGAAAAACAGAGTGATCAGCACCTCCTGTACTCAATACCCACTGAAAGTCATGTGACCAACGAACATTGGTGACGTGTGCCGAATGGCCAACATATTTTCTAAATTTAGCTCCTAGAATATAAGAAAAAAAAAAGTCAGGCATAAAACAGATTCACTGAACAATCAAAAGATACATCCTTCCAATTGGCTTTGGGGGAGAATGTTTATTTCTAAAAAGTTTAATGCCATAAGAAAATATAAAAGGGATCAAATGCCAGAGTAATTAATGCCAAAAATTCCTTATTTTTATATGAACTTTCATTTATCCCTATTGCAATAACAGAAATTACCATCATTATTATTACGGTACTTGTTAAGCACTTACTCTGTCCTAAGCATTGTACTAAGCCCTGGGGTAGGTAGAAAATTAGCAGGTGGGATACAGTCACTGTCCACATGAAGTTCACAGTCTAAGTGGGAGAGAGTAGGATTTAATCCCCTCTTTACAGATGAGGAAACTGAGGTACAGAGACATTAAGTGCCTTGCCCAGGGTCAAACAGCGGATAAGTGGTGGAGTCACATTAGAAACCTGGTCCTCTGACTCACAGGGCCATACTCTTTCCACTAGACCACGCTGCTTCTCTGTGATATCTATAACTAAAAAGTTGATTCAACTTGAAGCCATTTGGGTAAGAACCTAGCCCAACTCCATTCTGTGTAATGCCTAGGGAAGAGTCGGTGCTCAAGTAGAGCAATGACAAGAAGAGAAGCAGTATGGCCATGTGGATACGGCACAGGCCTGGGAGTCAGAAGCACCTGGGTTCTAATCCTGGCTCCGCCACCTGTCTGCTTTGTGACCGTGGGCAAGTCACTTCACTTCTCAGTGCCTTAGTTATCTCATCTGCAAAATGGGGATTTAAGACCGTGAGCCTCAAGTGGGACAGGGACTGTGTCCAACCTGATTAGCTTTTATCTACCTCAGCGCTTAGTACAATTACAATACCTGGCACATAGTAAGCACCATAAAACATTTTTTAAAAAAGCCACTCTGGGTGAGGGTACTGTCCAACCTTACTCCAGCATGCACCATAAACCACCGACTCAGGATGATACTCAGAGCAACGTATCCCTTGCCAATCAGAATAGCTCACTCTCCCCCAAGAAGGGTGGCCAGGGAAGAACTGGGCTGAATGAATAGACGTGCCTCTTCTACAATGAGTACGTGGATCCTAATTTTCCACGGGAGCATATAATGGTAAAGATCATAATTCTAACCATGAACAACTCCAAAAAAGAGAATACTCGTATTTTATTGAGTACTTACTGTGTGCAGAACACTGTACTAAGCGCTTGGGAGAGCATTGTACTTTCCCAAGCAGCACTCAATAAATACCATTAATTGCTTGAAATGATTTATACACACACACACACATATTCACCACAAGTTTCATGGCCTCATTCTTTTAAGCAAAATGATAATGCCTTACCTTTCTTTAGACCAGGAAATTTGAATAACTTAACCAGTCCAAAATCATCTCCAGTTACAAGCACTGAACTGTTGTAATTTGCATCCACCGAGTTGACGTCTGTAATATCAGTATACTTTGGCCAAATTCCACTCACTTCAGATCCTATCACACACGTCCAGGAAGCCCAGTGAATCCCTTTGACTTCATCTTTACATATTACGGGTTTTCCAGCTGAAAATATTAGGTCATATTAATAAGCCTTTTCATTGCATAGTTCACTGAAAACCACGTTCCTTACACTTAGTTATCTCTAGTTCTCTAAGGGAGCAATACATTTCCCTTCAGCCTAGAAACTTGGCGTTTTACATCTCACAAGGAATTGCTGCCTTTGAAGCAGTCGGTTCAAAAGAGATTGCAACTGAATACACACTCCAGGCTTAAAAATCGGTTTAGTGGGAGAGCTGTCACAAAGCTGAAAAACAGTGATCTGACAGCCATGAGGTACAGTTTGTTCTCCACTGGAAATATGTGCTATTGCAGCGATGGGATTTTACTTCATCTCCATTTGCAGACTGGTTCATGTAAAGTTATTTTAATTGAAATGAATTTCTTAACTCTTTTGTAAATTATAGGTGCAGGATTAATATCCTCAATCAATTCAGATAATCGCTAAATCACTAAGATGCCAAAACTTTATTCAATTTAGCTCATTTGGGCCCCTTTGGTGTTTTTTTCCCCTCTTACATTTAAGGGCTGCTTTAACTGATTAGTAAATGAAGTAGGCAGTCTGTCTCAAGCAATGTATTTCCATAGCAATATTCAAAATCCCAGATGAACACCAAGCCTAATGAATTTCATAGGAGGAAAGCAAAATCTCAGAGGATTAATGCCCTCTCTGCCTGCCGTCTCAACGGGTTTTGTTGGCAACTGAGGCTGAGCCCAGGAGCTCTTGACTTCGGGGTTCACAGTGCCTGAAGTTTAACCCAGGGAGAGTCTGGTTTAACTGAGTAGACTCCTGAAGCGGCAGACAGTTCTGCTCTTTGAAACTTCCTCTAGACTGTGAGCTCATTGTGCGCAGGGAATGCATCTGTTTACTGTTCTAATGTACTCTCCCAAGTGCTCTGCACACAGTGTGTCCTCAATAAATGTGATCGACTGACTGAAACCTTCCACCTGGGCTTGGGCCTGCTAAGGCTGCCCAACCTCCAGGCCACTTCATCAGTCAGTCAAGCATATTTAATGATAATAATAATGTTGGTATTTGTTAAGTGCTTATTATGTGCAGAGCACTGTTCTAAAGCGCTGGGGTAGACACAGGGGAATCGGGTTGTCCCATGTGGGGCTCACAGTCTTAATCCCCATTTTACAAATGAGAGAACTGAGGCCCAGAGAAGTTAAGTGACTTGCCCACAGTCACACAGCTGACAAGTGGCAGATCTGGGATCCGAACTCATGACCTCTGACTCCAAAGCTCGTGCTCTTTCCACTGAGTCACGCTGCTTCTCTATTATTTACTGAGCACTTACTGGGTGCAGAGCAGTGTACTAAGCGCTTGGGAGAGTACAATGTAACAATATAATAGATGTATTCAGTAGATGAGAGAGAGAAGACTTTCCTGTCCAGGACCTTCGCTGAAAGTCATCAAAATCCAATTATAAGTCAGCCAGATATTCATTAGTCAAAATAATGGGGACCAATCAATCATATTTACTGAGTGCTTACTGTGTGCAGAGCACTGGACTATACTCTAGGGAGAGTACACTTTAACAGATTTGGTAGACATGCTCCCTGACCACAGTCCACAAGATGTTTACAACTGCTAAAATTCCAAATATTCCTTTAAACATTTCTCCTCTCTCCAGAACTAGTCATCAGAGGACTTTACTGGGAGGAAAATGGGGCTGGTTGCAGTTTTCTTTTTCCCTTTCCCGTCTTCCTGCTAGTGGAGGTGATATTGAACACTGGAGGTGGAAGGCAGAGGGAGAAAGAGAAGCACTGGGTTTGATCATCCGTAAACTAAAAATTAGCCTGGACTGCAATCCCCCTCCAGACTGTAAACTCTCTGTGGACAGGAAATGTGTCTACCAACTCGGTTGCATTATTCTAGCAATAATAATAATAACATTCAATTATCATGGTATTTATTGAGCGCTTACTTGGTGCAGAGCACAGTACTAAGCACTTGGGAGAGTACAATACAACAGAAATAGCAGAAACGTTCCCTGCCCATAACGAGCTTGCAGTCGTAATGTATTAAGTCGTATTAAGTGCTACTTACTATGTGCCAAACACTGTTTAAGCACTGGGGTAGAGAGAAGTTAATTAGATCCCACAGTCTAAGTAGGATGGAGAACAGGTATCATGTCCCCATTTTACAGATGAGGAAATTGAGGCCCAGAGAAGTCAGTGACTTGTCCAAGGTCACACAGCAGGCAAGAGGTGAGCCGGGATTAGAACCCAAATCCTCTGCCTCCCAGGGCTGTGCTCTTCCCACTACGCCATGCTGCTTCTCTCCACAGCACTTAGTACAGTGCTCTGCACATAGTAAGTGCTCAATAAAAATACCATTGATTGATTGATTGACTTAGATGACTAGTCCCGACTCTACTTACACGGCATCTTGTAGAAAAGTCGTTCTCCTGCTCCATCATTAGTTTGCAAGTGTTTACTATCCACAGACCAATCAATGTGAGTAATGAAACTAACAGACTTGCTGCATTCTCCAATTTTTTTGTACCGCTGGGCAACAGCATAAACGTCCACCGGGCCATCATTCGATCCCACTGCGAGATAAGAACCATCTGGAGAAAATTTCATTTCATGAATGACTTCCTTTCGATCTTTGATATGAACAACCTCTGTCATATCCCTGTTAGAATCAAGAATCAGGACATAAATGATAGGCGTCTACAAAGAAGACAAAAACGAAATAAATAAAAAATGGATGAGAAAAAGTGTGGAAAA
Organism: Ornithorhynchus anatinus; assembly: GCF_004115215.2. Taxonomy (NCBI): domain Eukaryota; kingdom Metazoa; phylum Chordata; class Mammalia; order Monotremata; family Ornithorhynchidae; genus Ornithorhynchus; species Ornithorhynchus anatinus. The sequence continues at coordinate 57,497,961 of NC_041736.1, forward strand.
GAAAGTAAATTTGGATAGTTATGCATTATCAATCAGTCGGGGAACCTATCTGCCAACTCTGTTGTAGTATACACTCCCAAGCACTTGGTACAGTGCTTGGCACATAGTAAGTACTTAATAAATACCAATGATGATGACTCAGGCACAAGGAAATCATGGCCCAGTATTCAGTCGACAAGCAAGGTAAAACAAGGGATGGTTTGATGGTTTAAAATATTTAACCGTACCTGACTCGGAGGACAATGAAACTACCATCTTTCATTCCCAGCGCTAACTGAGCTCCATCAGGGCTGAAAGACACACTCCGAACCGCTTCTTCCATATTGCAGCGGGCGATCAAGGCGTGGTCAGCCAGGCTCCACAATCTATGCCCAAAAAACATTGCCGACTACATCATTTCAAAAGAAATTGAAATTCCTTACAAACACCGGCCAGGTTAATTCGAGAAATGCCTACGCACATTTTAATACACATCACTACCCAGCTAGCTCCAACCCTCTCACGCACTGGGTACTAGTGTGACTTTGAGAAAACACCTCTTCCGGTGAGTTTCACCACTTGAAAAACTGGAACGAAATCTTATTCATTAGATCTTATCTGCCAAGGATTGTGCAATCTTCAGATATATTTGTATACGGCAACCCATTGCTCAGAATCCATTTTACCATGTTGACTTGAAACCATTTAATCAACATCTGTTTAAACCAACATCACTTTCCTTGACATATCTAGAGGAAGAATCACAGGATAGTGACTACTGCATTACATTCATTCTCTCTCTTTTTCCTTTAATGGTATTTGTTAAGTGCTTATATTGTGCCAGGCGCTGTATTAAGGGCTGAGACAGATACAAGATCATCAGGTTGGACACAGTCCATGTCCCACCTGGGGCTCATGACCTTAATCCCCATTTTACAGATGAGGTAACTGAGGCACAGAAAGGGAAGTGACTTGCCCAAGGTCTCTTGGCAGACAAATGGCGGCACTGGGATTAGATCCCAGGTCTTCTGACTCCCAGGCCTCTGCTCTCTCCACTAGGCCACCCTGCTTCCCTCAGCTGCTTCTCTTCTATGATCAGTCACCTTCGTGCTAATCAATACTCACTGGCAATTTCTTTCAACACCAGAGAGAGCCAACAGTTCTAATTTGGGTACTTTATTACTCAGTTTTCGCCAAGGAAACACACTGAATGGCAATTGATGGTTCCCTTCGATAAGCTTAAAGTTTGGCCACCAAACTTCCCAGAAAATGCCGACAGATCAGTCTGTTCAGACAGTGAGGACGGCCAATCGAAAAAGCACCTGTGGGTGGAAACGGAGCACAGCCACAAGCGCCGCCTGGATTTTAGCAGAAATGACTTTGCGTTCTCACTCCCGCACCTGGGTCTCAGTTAAGAAACAAGCTGTGAACCCTTGCGGAATATTGAAATAAACAAAGCCTCCAAATAATCTGCACCAGAGGTAATCTTATTGATCTCACCCTATATTTAAGACACTCTTCTTCTAAATTTCAGAACAGAGACAAGGCTTGGAGCTTCTTAGTTCCCGTCGAATCAAGGAAGTGGACTTTGAGAGGGACAGGGTCGCCAAGTGGAAAAATATCTTCCCAAAAGGAAGGACTCCATTTCAGTCCCACTTCAATCTCTCGTCAATCATCACTCAACACCCTCAGCATCATCATCATCACTAATTTCTATGCATCTAAGAATTGCAGAGTTCTGTACTGGTGCTGGATGAACTATGGGAATTAAACGATCTCACTGTTTTATTTTGTTTTTCCCAAGCATCTAGTTCAGTGCACCACAAATTGCACGGAATCAAGAAAGGCTTATCTAACTGTCCAGTCAATCAACGGTACTTATTGAGAGCCGGGAACATGTCCACCAACTCTGTTATGCTGTAGTCCGTCAACTGTATTTATTGAGGGCTTACTTGGCGCAGAGCCCTGTACTAAGTACCTGGGAGAGTACAGTATAACAATATTACAGACACGTTGTACTCTCCCAAGTGCTTAATACAGTGCTCGGCACCCAATAAGCACTCCATAAATACAAGTGATTGATCGATCTTCTGAAAGCCGCTTTAAGCAGCTTTCAGCTTTAAATGAAGAGTGAGCAAAGACTCTAATTGAATGAACACCAGAGTGAATTGGAACTCATCGATTACTGTGACATCCACGTGGCCAAGGGCCCGGTTACTTAAAACTCTCAAAATATCAGAAGAAAATGTGCCAACGTAAATGACGAACAGCTTTAGACGAATATCTTCAACCACAAGCCGGACTGGAATTGAATTTGCATTTTTATTCAGTCACTGTTGGTGGGTTCTAAGTGATTTACGAAGCTTACGCACCAAAGGAAATCCAAAGCAATATCTACAGAAAGAGAGTCAAAGTCAGTGGTTTAATTATTTTTGAATTGAGGCGCTTGACATTTTCGGCGGGGGGAAGGGAGAGGAAATTCCACGACTCTGTCCCGGGAATCTTGCCTTGCTTTGAGGAAATGAGAAATGAGGGGAACCGATCCCAGGACGCCAAGGGGAGCGTGAAGAAGGAACTGGATGAGCAGAGGGAACGAAGACCATAGCAGTCTTACCGGACGGATCGATCGTCGCTGCCTGTCACAGCTAAAGGTTTCTTGGGATGGACAGCCAGGGCCCAGAGCTCTCCTTCACAATGGCCTTGCATTATCAGCATTGGCTTATCTCGATCTCTCACTATCACCTCAAATATCTCACTGTCTTGTGTACCTGCTAAAAGTCGATCTGCTTTCCAACAAACGCTCCGGATAGACAAACCTGGCAAGAGAACAGGAAAGGATAGTTTTAGAGCAGTTACAACATTATGACGACGGTGGCCGACCTGATTAGTTTGTATCTACCCCAGTGCTCAGTACAGTGCTTGGCACAACTTAAGCGATTTAACAAAATCATGAAATTTAGACCACTCGGTTCTTTGTCATCGAGGGGTTTGGGTCCTCACAGAAGCCCATGTTTAGGAAAATTTGTGATGTACTTACTACCTACCATGTGTGATTCTGCACAACTGTGCTAAACGGTTTCCTCTAATACTGCAACACTCTGAGAGGCTTATAATACCAGAAAAACACAGCCTAATTCAACGCTCTGTGCTCTAGCCAAAATGTGTAGCGGAAACACGCAGTCAGGCAAAACTGACTATAAAACCAACATGGTGAGGATGGTGATTTTATATCAGATTCCAATTAATTCATGATTTTTCTTCTTACCACTAAAATAATCCAATTCAATGACTAATCCAATACTTCACCAGAAGTGATGCGTACTGATTTATGACTTGTTTTTTGCAGCATACCTTTCAAATATACATTTTCTAAAAAGACGACAGTGTCGAGCCCTCTTCTAAGACATTCGGTGGGTTTTGCATCCCTGTGATTTTCTTTGGAAAGCGGAATAATTTGCACCTTTGGGACATTTATATTATCTTTATCAATTAAGCATATGTGGGTGAACACTTGGATACTGCTAATGATCAAGCCATCTCGTCCTGTTTTATCAGAAGATAAGCGGATGTGTGATGTTCCAGAACCATGCAAATGAAAGGCTCAGAATACCATCAGACATTTGTCAGTGCGATTTTGCTTTTCTGAGGACTGGTCTACTGATTTGACATTTGTAGGGTCTGCTATAGGTGCATCAATGAACTCAAAATGTATGAATCAATCAATATTTATTGAACATCTGCTGTGGGCAGAGTTAGTCAACGTGATCCCTGCCCAGGAGCTTACATTGTAGTGTATGTGTGTGTGTGTGTGTGTTGGGGGCAGGATGGAGGGAGTTTAGAGAAAGTAAATTAGAGAGAGGAGGACGAAATAATATATAAAGATATGTTTGTAAGTGCTACAGTGGGGTTATAAGTGTTCAGGTAGCCTGCAAGTGTGAAGTCTTTCTGTTTGGAATTATCACAAGTCTTTTCAGAGATTGCCGTTTGACTCTGTCCTAAGTGTCTGTCTCGCTTAAGGCAGCACAATATGGTCTTGACGATCCTCCTGACAATCGGGTACTTATATTGAGGGTCACCCCCAAATGGGAAGTATTATTGGTCAGGTCGATCTGTAGAAAAAAAATCACGTGGCACCCCCACAAGGATAAAGGCTGAAGCCTCTTCAATTGAGTGTCCTCGTCAATTACCTGAATCCAAGGACTGAGTGAATTACTGTCAGAGGTGGGGACAGTGTTAAATTACGCTGGGTTGCTAGCGTTTTGGAAGAAAAGTATACAATTGATGGTGATTTTGAATGACTGGAAGCTGGCCCTTCTAAAGATAGGTGAAATTAAAAAGAGGTAAAAGTTAGTGTCCATGGGAACTAAAACAAAAGGCATTCATGAGTGGAAAAAAAATTAAAACCCAGGGACTACTACTGATCACAAGTACATTTATGTTAGTCATCATTTAAAGAGCAAATCTGCTATGAGGCTAGAACAACTGGAATGTGAATTAAGAGAGGCTCTCCTCACCTTCCAAATCCTCTTAAAATCACATCTCCTCCAAGAAGCCTTGCGTGACTAAACTCTCATTTCCCCAATCTGTCGTCCCCTCTACATCAACTATGCACTTGGTCTGTTTTATTTATTTATATTAATGTCTGCCTCCCCCTCTAGACTGTAAACTCTTGGCAGGCGGGGAATAAGTCCGTTACATTCTTCTACAGTCCTCTCCCTGACGCTTAGTACGGTGCTCTGCGCACAGTAAGCGCTCTAGGAATGCGGCTGGCTGACTGACTTTCAACATTATGAACTGGAGGCATCTGAAGAGTAGTTCACTAAAATGATTGGGTGCCAACCTATCTCAGAAGAGTATTTCATTGCTCTTCTCTGCCGACCTGCTCCGATCATTTCGGGATCGGGGTTGCGAGGGGGGGAGGGTTGGCCAGCAGATGGTGTTGAAGAGCAACAAAGCCGGAATAATCTGCAAAACCTGGATTTTCCTACCCACAGAACTGGTCACCACTGCAAACCCCCTGGGGGTCGCACCAGAAAGAAACAACTCCTGCTGCCTGAACAGGATTTAGCCCCCCCCCCCCCCAATTTCCTAAAAAATATTTCCAGGTCCAGGCCCCCATTTTCCCCCTCCTCCCCTCTGCGTCGTCTCCTAGCAGCATGGTTCAGTGGCAAGAGCCCGGGCTTGGGAGTCAGAGGTCATGGGTTTGAATCCCAGCTCTGCCACTTGTCAGCTGGGTGACTGCGGGCAAGTCACTTCACTGCTCTTTGCCTCAGCTACCTCATCTGGAAAATGGGGATGAAGACTGTGAGCCTCATGTGGGACAATCTGATTATCCTGTATCTATCCCAGCGCTTAGAACAGTGCTCTCCACATAGTAAGTGCTTAAGAAATACCAACATTATTATTATTATCATTAAGTCTTTGGGGTGAAATTCTTCAAGAATATTTAACGATAAGCTCTCGTGGTCAGGGAACGTATCTGCTTATTGTTGCATCGTACCCTCCCAAGCGCTTAGTACCGTACTCTGCACACGGTAAGCGCTCAATAAATACATTTGAATGAATGACTGAATATTCAGGGCATAACACCTGTGTTTCCTATCCCTATCTTGGCATATTCTGTGGCACGGAATGGAGCGTCGCTCACAGCAGAATAACCCAAGAAGAATATGGAGATGAAAAGAATACAAATATGGAAATACACCTTTGAATACAAAGGTTAGAGCTACACATAAACTTGATACAAAAAAAAATTACAGGAGAGAGGCATGGAACATATTCAGTGGCAAAATGGGTATGCGAAAGGGGTGCTGATTGCCTTAGGAGCATTTGATTGGATTACAGTTGTGCCTGGATGCCCCTATCTGACCTTTCTCTACCCAGTTGAAGGGGTTAATTTGTGAGCCATGTCCTCTGATTGGCTCCTGCAGAGGAGATCTATTTCGTCTGAATCATCTGCCAATCATATGACACAATATGGCATGGGGATTTCCATCATCAATATACATGCGTTTTATCAGACAGGATGGCAGCAGGGTATCTATATCTGGTGGCTAGACGAAGGAAAGATGAGTGTGTGTGACTTTGGGGAAGTCACAACTTCTCAGTGCCTCAGTGACCTAATGGGGATTAAGACTGTGAGCCTCACGTGCGACAATCTGATGACCCTGTAACTCCACCAGCGCTTAGAACAGTGCTCTGCACATAGAAAGCACTTAAAACATACCAACATTATTATTGTCATCCTCTTGATTCTATTGCTATTGTTCTTATCTGTCCGTCTCCCCCGATTAGACTGTGCGCCCGTCAAAGGGCAGGGAATGTCTCTATCTGTTACCGATTTGTACATTACAAGCGTTTAGTACAGTGCTCGGCACATAGCAAGCACTCAATAAATATTATTGAATGAATGAATGAGTGAAAATGGGAGAAAAAGGACGTGAATTTTATTTCGCCAGGGATCCTGTCTCTTAGATTTTCTCTACATATTAAGAAGGAACAAAATGCAAAACACGAGGGGGGAGATCAAATAAGATCAGATCAGAGCAAGATAAAGAGGTGGGGCTTGCTTATGATCTTGATCACTACATGCACCTACTTACTTATTTTTGCACTAGAGCCTGATTAGCAAGCACTTTTACCCTAACAGTGCTTCTGGTAAATTACATGCTAAATTCCTACTCTTCCAGACACAATCATATAAATTTATCACTGCCCACAGATTTTTATCAGCTCCTAGACCGTAGACACAATTCATGCATGTTCAATTGTTTAGGAGTCATAATAATATTATCTACTGAGCGCAATGCAATATAACCAGTTCTTGGGAAAGTACTAACAGAAGCACAGAAGATATTCCCTGCCCACAAATAGCTTAAACTAACAGGATAAACAGGTACAAAAATATTTACAATCCTTGGAATCAGAATATAAAAAATTGAATGTACGACCGACCATGTATGTAATGCTGAGAATGGGCATAAATAAATCACTACCCAAGTCCAGGAAGTAGTTTGTATTGTACTCTCCCAAGCACTTAGAACAGCGCTTTGCACACAGTAAGTGCTCAATAAATACCACCGAATGATTGACTGATTGATTAAAGCATTGAAAAGATTCAGAGCAGAAAATTAGAGAAGGCTTGTTGGAGGAGGGGTGATGTTGGTGGGCTTTGAAGGCTGGAAGGGCTGAGGAATGGAGGATTAGATGGGGGAAAGAATCCTTCTTTGCTCCTCTCTATTCCTCCTTTTCCCCTTTCCTTTCCCATTCCTTCCCATCCTCCAACTCTCCCTTCCTCTGGACCATAAGCTCCTTGTGGGCAGGGAACGTGACTACCAACTCTGTTGTATTGTACTCCAAGAGTTAGTACAGTGGTCTGCACACAGTAAGCGCTCAATAAATACAATTGATTGACTGATTGAAAGGGGCCAGGTCCTGAGGACAACTTGAAAAAGCAGTCAAAAGCAGGACATATGAGGTGGGCTTGTAGGGAGTCAAGTGAATGAGTAGGAGAGTAGTGGGTGATCAAAGTTGATTAGCAGAGAGAGAGTTAAGATCCTCATGGGCAACCAACTCTACTGCGCTTTCCCAAAAGCTTAGGACAGTGCTCTGCAAAAAGTAAGTACTCAATGTCATTTATTTATTTACTGAAGGGTGAAAAGTCATGACATCTAAGGTAAAGAGGGCTTATTCAATGCATAATTGAATTCTGTCCTCACCTTGCATCATTTTTTAGCTTCCCTTTCTACCAGTGTAATAATTAATCGAAGCTGAAATTTTATTAAAATGATCAGTTCCTGAGCTCTCTCTATGGATATCAGAGTGTTTATCAAAAAACATTTTGTTGACATGTTGTAATATCCCCTCCCTAAACACTATTAGAACGTTCACACCGCTACATTTTGGGGGGGGGGAGGCAGGAGATATAATCTAGAACTCATTTGCCTACTATCCGAAATGCAAAATTTAGTCATTATTAATAGATCACCAAGTCATTAACAAGATTTACTATAACCCTTGATAATTTGATATTTACTAAGACCTGCCACACTATTTCTTATTTACCAATTGCAAGGGGACTTCCTATTTTCACTGAAAAAGTTATTCCTTAATTAGCACTAAACTGTCATTGAAAATTTTAAAGAATGTTTCAAACATTTTCCAAATCACTTCATTCGAGTTACTGCTTTTATAGTTTTTCCGAATTTTCTTGTTCTGATCTGGTTAGTATAGCTCCTAAAATACTTAAAGGGAAAGAGAGTTCACGTTATTAAAAAATGTGAATTTGATGCAAACCTAGTGGGAAAACCAAACAGCTTGTCAAGTTTTTCTAATTTTCTAATTAATTTTCCAAACCTCTCAGAAGACTGCAAGGAGCCTTTACAGGTTGAATTAGTTGCCTGTGACCTTTAAAAAGAAGCTATTGGTCCCTAATGCTGCTGACTAGCAACGTACCTTCACTTTCACCTTTAAATCTCCTAGCAAATGCAGAAAATTCTCAGAGCTCTGTGAAACCAGATGGGATTTGCCGATACAGAATGTCTTTTCCAATCTGTCTACCGGGGCCTGTTGGAATTAGCTCAGCATATCAGAAATCAATTGGCAAATAAAAAAGTAATCACTGGAGTTCATTTCCATAGAAATGTTCCCACAAGTCATTAAACTCCCTGCCAAAAATATAAACAGGATGTCCATCTGTTCCATTCTTAGAACTAGCATAAAAATATCAAAAAAACGCAGCAAGACGTCAAAATAGAAAATACTAGAGGCTTTTCTTTGGTGGTGGGGGGCTGGTGAACAACAGGGGTCTTAAAAAAATTACACCACAATTCCAGTTTCTCAAATATAATAAATACATTTGGATATTTAAGAGATGTTACAAACAAATCTGTGCTAACCACAGAATGGGACTTTTCTTTTCCCTTACCTCCTTCTCCCCATTCTCCAAAGCTCATATCGTTTGCAGACAATGCTAACAATGGGGAGATGCTGGCCTCTGTCCTATTTTCACAACAGGTCTATCTGATACTAGGCCTTTCCAGACCTGGTTTCAGATGGTAAGCAGAGTAGCCTAGTGGATAGAGCACGGGCCTGGGAGTCAGAAGGACCTGGGTTCTAACCCCAGCTTCACCACTTGTCTGCTGTGTGACCTTGGGTGAATCACTTCAATTTTCTGGGTCTCGGTCACCTCTATAAAATGGGGATTGAGACGGTGAGCTCCAGGGGGGACGGGGACTGTGTCCAACCTAATTGATTTGTATCTACATCAATGCTTAGAACAGTGCCTGGCATTTAGTAAGCGCTTAACAAATACGATTAAAAAAAATGGTAAGCACCCACCTCAGGGTGCCCAGCAATAAAGGTGGCACCTCATAAAGATAGTGGAGGTCAGAACTACAGGTCCCCTCTGTCCCGCTCTAAGAAAGCGGCGGGATGCAGGATGGAAGTGATCTGTTAGAGGGGCAAAAGTCAAGGTACCAGAGCCAGATTGCCCAGGCAGCTGGTCAAACAGTAGTAGGTTGGCCCTCAGTTGGGTGAGAGCAATGCCGACAGTGGCAGCAAAATGCTCTTTCCTACTCCAACCCAGCCCTCAAACTTCGCTCTTTTAATGCCAACTTTAACTGTGCTGAAATCAGCACAGTTACTAGTTTTGATATAATCCCAGAGATGGTAAAATTCTCCTGATCTGTGATGCATACCTCTGCATCACTTGAGTCTTTCGGTGAATACTAATGATTGATTGAGTATTCCTGTACCTCAATCTCGTCCATCTCGTCGCCGACCCCTCGCTCGCGTCCTGCCTCTGGCCTGCAACTCCCTCACCCTTCGCATCCAACAGACACTTACTCTTCTACCTTCAAAGCCTTACCGAAGTCATATCTCCATTAGCCTTTCCGGACAAAGCCCTCATTTCCTCTTCTCCCACTCCCTCTTGCGTCCCCCTTGCATTTGGATTTGCACCCTTTATTCACCCCAACCTCAGCCCCATAGCACTTATATACATATCCATAATTAATTTATACTAATATCTGTCTCCCCTTCTAGACTGAAAGCTCAACTGGGGGCAGGGAATGTGTCTACCAACCCTGCTATGCTGTACTCTGCCAAGGTCACAGTAAATGCTCAAAAAAATATGGAATGAACCAACTTTGGATGAACTTTCACCAAATATTGTATATGACATCATGTGGAATGGTAGGGGCTGACAAATAATTCTCAGTTTGAGGATAGCTAAACATCTGAAGTTGGCCCCCAACATATCTGTGACTAGGAACTGAACCCTCATTCCCCAAGCGTTCATTTAGACTTGAAACACGTCTTAGCAATGAATCGCTCCTACTGTTTGGATTGCATAATGAGGTTTTTCTCACCATCCAAAGAAATTCCAATCAGCTTTGACAGCAGATTTTTAAAAGGACCATCAGAAAGCCAAGAGCAAAAGCAATTGAAACTGAACATACCATTAAAGAATACCTAGCATTAGAGTGAACAGTGGATCGGCAGTTAATATCTCATTACCTTTGTATCCTTGTTCAGTCTCCCTGAGATCAATTTTGGTTATTGGTTTGAAATCAGTGTCCCATAGCCGTATACATCCGTCTCGTCCACCGGTGGCAAAACCCTCTTCGCAAGCGTACATGCTAAAGATTCCAGCCTGTTAATTAAATAATGCAGTTATTTTTAAAGTTTGTTTACGCTTTGGGTTGATTACACAACAAAATATGTTCTAATAACCTCCTATTTAAAAGGCCGACTTTTTAATAAATCTGTAACACTCTTAGGGGAACAATGTTCTCCACTGAAAAAAGAGTACAACAAAACCAAAAATTGGGATATTTCATTTTCAGTGACCAAATCTCTTCATTGGTTCACAGTAATGCAACTCATGTGGGAGAACCAGAAGAAAGGTGGATGTGGAATTAATAAATTCCCAAACTCGGTGGGATTTTTTTTAAATGGTATGTTAAGCACTTACAATAGTGCTTTCTAAGTGCTATTCTAGCTGCTATTCTAAGTGCTACAGTAGGTCCAAGTTAATTTGGTAAGATACGGTCCCTGTGTTGCATGGGACTCCCAGTTTCAGTAGGAGGGAGAAACGGTAGCCCATTATACATTTGAGGAAAGTGAAGCACAGAGAAGTTAAGTCACTTGCCCAAGGTCACATGGCAAGCAATCGCCAGGGTTAGGACCCATGTCCTTCTGAGGTCCGTACCTGCAGCTCTCTCACTAGGCCACACTCCTCCTTCCGCTCTTGTAAGTATTAAATCAGGAGTGGGACACTTTACGTAAACTACTGCCCAGAATAATCAAGCAAAGACACACAAGCACACAATATAAATACCATTACACGAGCAGCGATGTCTGAGATATGTCTCATGAGCTGTTGGACATCGCTTGGCCCCTAACTGAAAGAGCCCACATTGCATTTCTCTTGCTATGCTCAAAGACATGACTATTGCTATACTGATTGCTCATTCACTCTTGAAGCAAGTACATAACTTGGATTGCCAGTTTTTCCCACTTGAACTGAATACGTTCAACAACTCCATCAAAGCAGATGCCATATGTTGTGAATCTGCACCCATGACTATTTTGCTGAACTGATTTGGGGGTTGGAGAGTAGTGTATGATCTCTTAATGACTCCCAGATTAATATTAGTGGTTAGCAAATAATTGTGTGATGGGGTGGATCCTGAGGCTTGGAAATAAGTTACAGGACCTGACAGAACAATAGCCAAAATTCATACCTGAGAGGTATGGGTAATTTTTCATTCATGGGACACTGTTCTGAATAGTCATTGGATTTGAATAAGATTTTAATTGCACTTCCATTTTAGTACTCTCCCTATGGGAAAGTCTTTCCTCCAGGTATTCTTTTCATTGGCAATAATGAGGGCAAATTTGTTCATGTTCTTATTACCTGGGTTGTTTAAAAAAAACTGTACTGGAAGCTTTATCGGTAAGCTTTAAGTTTAAATAAAATTTAAGTTTCTGTATCTTTGGAACGGATTTTTCTCGTATTTATGTGATAGAGTTTAATGCTTAGAAATACTCAGAACCCACAAAAGGTGTTCAGTTTGGAGCCTGATCCTCCATGGAAAAATGTGCTCTTATGGCTTATTGAATTTCCGGAAAGTAATGGGAATCTTAAACTTGATGGATGGGATCTCCCATTGAGAATGACATATGCCTTAGTCTTGAGCCCTGCTGTTGAATGAGTAGAAAGAGCACAACACAGAGAATCAGAACAGAATTTGTATGCTCTGTAAATACTACTGACTGATTGATTGAAATCTGGGTTCTAATCCTACCTCCACCTGCACTGGGAGTCTTATACTCCCCCAAAAGTAGGTTTAAGGTCCAGGGTTGAATCCTTAAATGATTTCATATAGTGTACTCACCCCACAACCTCATAGTACTTACACTATGAGCTCCTTGAATTGTTCGGACTAGGTTTAGCCCTTTCCAGACATAAATGTCTCCATTTAAAGCACCAGAGTAGGTGACATCTTCTTTGGCACATGCAAGGCAAAGTATTGTCTGGAGATCCCCTGTTTTGCCAAATATTCCTCTTTTTGCGGTCAGTGCATTTCCACAGAGTGTCCAAAACTACAAAATGAAGACAACGTTAAGAGAAACCTTGAAAAATGGGCATCGGTGTCATCCACTAGCAGACACTACAATCTGTGACCTTTGGACATTTGATACTTGCCCCACCCTCAGCCCCACAAGCACTCAGAAGTGTATATTATTATTATACTATGAATTATTTAATGTGTGTCTGTCCCTCTAGACTGTAAGCTCACTGTAGGCAAGGAACGAGGCTATAAACTCTGTTTTATTGTATTCTCCCAAGCGGTCAGTACACTGGCCTACCTACAATAAGCACTCAATAAATATCACTGATTAACTACTCTGCTAAAAATCTTCTGAGATAACCCAAGAATATATTATGACTGACGATTCAATTCCAAAATCCATTTTCCTGTACACATTTGAAAATTAATTAAAATGAACTCCAGTTTGGGAGTTACTCCAATTAGTAGGACCAGAGGAAGCCAATTATTGGTGAGTGTCCTAACCCACAAATCCTTCTCTCTCTCTAGGTGTGACTAAATGTCCCTTCAACGAAAACAGACTCCATCCTAGCTTTAGACAGCGAAGAGATTGTGGTTCTGACTTGTACCTGACCTATTTCTTTGATAGAAACCATTTAATAAAGATTACAGTGGAGTCCCTGCTTACACTAACAGTATAAAGAGGCTTTGCTTTTCTATTCCTTTTCCCTATATATTAAGTTTAGCTCATTAGAGATAACTCACTCATATAATTGTAATCATGTGGGGCTTTAAAAATGGGTGTGGAGCACTGCATGGAATATTATTTAGAATAATAATAATGGTATTTGTTAAGCATTTACTATGTGCCAAGCACTGTTTTAAGCGCTGGGGGAGATACGAGGTAATCAGTTTGTCCCACATGGGGCTCACAGTCTTAATCCCCATTTTACAAATGAGGTAACTGAGGCACAGAGAAGTTAAGTGACTTGCCCAAGGTCACCCAGCTGACAAGTGGCGGAGCCGGGATTAGAACCCATGACCTCTGACTCCCAAGCCCAGGGTCTTTCCACTGAGCCACGCTGCTTCTCTCTGTATATGTACCTATATATGCATATCTGATTGCACTGTACCTACCCCACAACGTAATACAGTTCTTGGCATAGAGAAAGCACTGCTTAATAAACAAAATCTCTATTACCATTATTATTAGACTCAAACCACAATCTGATTTACTGAACAAAAAACTAGCTGGAAAATAGATGTGATCGGGTGATGTAATGCTGAAATAAATGCTTTAAAAGATCATTTATTTGGGCATGTTGGTGCCAACCAAAAGCCGATTGCAAGGTAGTCTGCCGGAAAACATAAAATGCCATCTCTTCGGCCAAAACCATCTCGTGCTTAGAAGCCAGCAACAATTTACGGTGAAACACTTCACTGAATCTGAAGCAAGTGAGACTAATATTTTACAGTCTTGTTCAAATTTCATCCATTTCCAGTCAGGTACTTGACCTCATAGGAGACATGCCTTACTGTCTGGGCAATTTCAACAGAAACAACAGAGATTTCACAGAAATTTCCCCTCATATAACCTAAGATTCTGCCGTCAATAGCTTCGTCCTCTACCTGGGACTGGGTTCCTTTACCATTATGACCGTTTTTTTAGGGGTAGATCCACTAAGAGAATAGAATAGCTAATTAATCCAAAAGACGAGAATAGACATTTGGAGAACAGTTTGGTGCATTTTTCCGTGGGCCCGCCTCAGAATACAGGGCTCACAAAATATAGGCTGACAACAGCAAAGACCGTGTCATCAAGCAGGTTCCTTAATGGTACCCACGGTATTTATGGAGGCTTCCATTTTGTTGTCCAGATGACTGTTTTTGCCTACCAAAACGGATGTGTCTGCAAAAGGACAATTAAGGAGGCTGACAAGAAAACTATTGGCAAATGAAGTTTCAGGATTTTGAAGTGCTTCTGTTTTTAGAAGTGGGTTAAAAATCAGATTTAATAGACCCTGCAGGGAAAGAAGGAAAAAAAGAGGAAAACCGGGCTGATGAACCCACTGTGTGTGTGTGTATGTATAAATAAGTATTCTACTAGTTAAAGTCACACCAATATAAAATAGAGGCACTTCCAAAATCATCTGGTTTTCTAAAAGCTCTGGGCAATGTAACACTGGTCACATGCAATTGTGCTTATTCTCACTGCTAATAGATCCAAACGGAGGCAATTTCCTCAAACTATTCCTTAGGCGGAAAAAGGAATGTTCTCTAGCAGCTCATTAAAATATGACCTTGAGAGAAGGATTTCTAAAACGTACACAAACATCATAAGGGATTGGTAACGCAGCTTAGCTGTTGTAAAATTTCAGTTACCTTCTGGTGGATTTCAATCAATCCATTAGATTTTTTGAGCACTTACTGTGTACAGAGGACTGTACTAAGTGCTCGGGAAAGTACAATATAACAGAGTTGGTAGATACAGTCCCTGCCCACGACAAGCTTACAGTCTAGAGGGGGAGACAGGCATTAATACAAATAAATTACAGGTATGTACATAAGTGCTGTGGGGCTGAGGGCGGGGTGAATAAAGGGGGCAAATCAAGGCAATGCTGAAGGAAGTGGGGGAAGAGGAAATGAAGGTTTAAGTCAGGGAAGCCCTCTTGGAGGAGATGTTCCTTCAACAAAGCACTGAAGGTGGGTTTGGGTGACTGGGAAGTCTTTGGTCTTCATCGTCAACTTCCTCATCCTCCACCCCAAAAGAGATTGGGAACAAAGCCAGTTAAAGATGGCAAAATGGGGGAATGGAAGGCTAGTGAGGTCTGGACACTGCAGGAGTTGAGGGGTACAAGTTCTCCTCAAGTTCTGCCATGGAATTCAAGGAACTTAGAGTCTCGGGACTCTTAGTTCCTTGTGGGCAGGGAACATCCCTACCAACTCTGATATCTTGTCCTCTCCCAAGTGCTTAGCACACTTATGTGCACAAAAGTAAGCACTCAATAAATACCGGTGATTAATTGATGGACGGCAGCTACCCGGGCCTGTCATGCCAGTTACACCCATTCAGCTCACTACCAGTTTTGCAGACAGCCAACTGCTGACCCATTCACAGTCACTTATACCCATTCAGCAGCAGGCTGATGGAGGAGACACACACATCTGCTCTACCAATCGCTGGGTAAATATCTTCCCTGGAAATTTACACCACATCCACTGTTGTGTTTGGGATTTTGTTGTTTTGTTTTTCCAGTAACCTGTGGATTTTTTTTTTTTAATTTAGCCATCTATTTTCCTGATTTACAATATGGTACCTAGGTGCCCAACTAAAATTGCAACATTCAAATTGGCATTTTGGCTTGGGTGCTAACTACGTTTTTCCCCAAATTAACAGCTTTTTACTATTCCACTGAGAAGGGCAATTATTTTTACTCCCCTAATGCTGAAAATAATTGGAACGTAACGGGTTTTAATATTTAGTTACATAAAGTGTCCTCTACAGTTCTCAAAACCTGAATACCAAGCTGGCATTAATGGCAGACTGCAAAAACAGACAAAAAGGGCCAGGTTTTTAAAGAAAATCTGGGGAAGCCATTTTCCAGCAGTCCTCTCGAGATCCAAATGGCTATGTAAACTTTGCCTGAACTTAAACCAGTGAAAAAATGAAAGAATAAAACCAATTTACCTTTATATGCTTCACGCCACAGCTAACCAATCTGTTTGGCTGATATGGATCCCACGAAATATCAAAAATCTGTTTTTTTTAAAAAAAGCACATTTAGAGCTAATATGCGGTTATCTTGAGTACTGTCAAAAATTCAATTTAATTTGAATTTTGAAGACTTCCAGTGAGTTTCTTTGTTTTTTTTTTTAATTTATATCATGGAACCCCTAAGGTTAGTGACTAGGAAGATTTAGAACTTGAGTGAAAAAAATAATAATAATAATGATAACGGCGGTATTTGTTAAGCGCTTACTATGTGCAAAGCACTGTTCTAAACGTCGGGGGCGGGGCTACAAGGCCATCAAGTTGTCCCACGTGGGGCTCACAGTCTTAATCCCCATTTTACAGATGAGGTAACTGAGGCCCAGAGAAGTTAAGTGACTTGCCCAAAGTCACACAGCTGACAAGCGGCAGAGCCGGGAATAGAACCCATGCCCTTTGACTCCCAAGCCTGGGCTCTTTCACTGAGCCATTCTGCTTCTCCTAAATGGAAGTGACTAGAATCACAAGTAACTCAGATGGGAGCTGGCGGGCTTCTCCAAGATTTGCTGACCAAACCCAGCCTTTACTGATCCAGTTATTGCAGACCTCGGGCTATTTGGTGGAGAGATGATCAACTAGGCAGCAACTTGAACAAACTCAACAGCATGCTTGCCAATGAGAAACTAAGGTGAGACACCTAAATCTGCTATCCTTTATGATAATACTTCGATCACGATATCCTGAATTCTCTCCAGTACTACTGAGACTCTTTCAAGACCACATCTACAAAAGAAACATGCACACTAATTCTAGATTCCTCTTTTGCCCAGGAAAATATTCATTCAATCATGGTTCAAGGTTATATTAGAAATACCAATCTAACATTTATGGTGTGAAACTACAATAATATATGCTATGTTTCTATAAGGAACTCTAACTGCTCCCACACATTATATAACTTTATCTCACCTCCTCTACTGGTCTCTAGATTATAAACTCGTTACGGGCAGGGAATGCATCTAATTCAGCTGTGTTGTACTCTCCCAAGGACTTAGTACAGTGCTCTGCACACAGTAAACTCTCAAAAAATACGAGTCTAGAAAGCACCATTCCCATTTTATAGATGGACACTTTTAGTCAAGGACTCTGCCCCTAAACCAAGTTCTAGAATAGCCAATTTATTTAGCTGAGATGATTAGCAATTTCCTGTGGCCCTTCAGTAAAGAATGTTAATGATCATGATGATTTTCAATTACTGTTACTGCAGTTTGGGTTCTCTAGTTAAGGAAAGATTGATTTGCTCCTCTCAAAGACTGCAGCTATCTCTTTCTAGGAAATAAAACTGAAGCAAAGCAATTATTTAGGATGTAGGCACCAGGACTTAAGGAAAGAAATAAAGGACGATCGGTGGAAATATCTGGGAGGAATATGCGGAGGAAGAATTTGATTGGAGGCTGGTTAAGGCAGCAGGGTTATTTTTCCTGTGATACAGGCCATGGAGATCCAAGTGCTTAGAAATTCTGTTTTCCACATCCCTACTGAGAGAGCAGGATCAAAAATCCTGACACGCTGACATGACCATGACAAGAATCTGAGGAAACTGGGGAGTTCACAAATTCCTTAAGCATCTATGGGATCAATGGAAATCGAAGCACTGACCTTGTCTAATTCAGCTTAATTTATGAGATCCACATGGAAGCAACATGACCTAGTGGAAAGAGCCCAGGCCTGGGAGTCGGCGGACCTGGGTTCTAAACCTGGTTTTACCATTTGCCCGCCGTGGGACCTCGGGCAACTCACTTAACTTCTCTGAGCCTCAGTCTCCTCAACTGTAAAATGGGGATTCAATGCATGTTCTCCCTTCTACTTAGACTCTGAGGGACACAGACTGCATCTGACTTGATTAAGTTGTATCTACCAGCGCTTAGAACAATGCTTGACAAATACCATTTTAAAAAAAGAATCTATTGGGATCACAACAGACAGAAGCTGCTGTGGAGTTAGACTACCGTAAACATTAGAAATACTCTCAACTGGGTAGAACATATACTGTGAATGCTAAAATTTCTGTCCACTCTGCCCTTCAGTTATCTTGACCATATTTCAAACTCACTTTCTATAAACTAGGGGAAGAAAATCACTTACTGCATTAAATATCCAAATTTTCCTTAATGGCTAAGCACGCATCATTTCTAATGATTGAACAGTTGCCTTACATGAATTTATCACGGAAATGAAAATGCTCAACAACTCCGCCCTGACAAGGATTAAAACATTCATCTAATTTAACTACTCCTGAAATCCAGTCCATCCGGATAATAAAATGATGTTTCTGAAGACAAAATGTTGGTTGCGATTCGCAATTCTAAAAGATTACAAATACTTTTACGGTTTGTTCCCATGATTGAACTGTAAGCAATCGCCATGACATTTGGGGCCATCAGATACAAGAGAATCAAAACCTAGAGTCCGGTTGGTTGCACAGCAGGCCAAGGTGGGACTAGGACTCAGGTTTCTCGACTCCAAGACCCAGGACTCTTCTCCTATACTGTGAGCTCCATGTGGGACCTGATTATCTCGTAGCTACGCCCACACTTAGTACAGTACTTGGCACACAGTAAGCGCTTGCCAATACCAGAGTAATTATCTTTCTTATTAGACTAGGCTGTCTCCCCTAAAGGCAGTACAGCATCATGTTTCAATAGTGCAGCATCACTTCTTATACCTGCTTCATTTGAACGAATACAAACAACTTCTGAATGTGAAAAGAGGAAAAGCTACAGCCCACCCATCCCAGCACGACGATTTCTTTGGCCTGATAATTGGAAGGAAAACTAATACCTTCGCCCTGCCAAAGTACTGTCCAGTCAAGAACTTCAAATCATTTTAATATCATCAAGTGAAATAAAATACATCTTTACTCTTATATTAGGCTAAAAGATCACTGTCATATCTGTCAGGAGCAAACATAGAAATAAATGATTTATCCTCATTATGCAATAATTATATTTATTTATTCTATTTAATCGATTTAGTCTATTATTTAAACTATTTATGGCTTTGGAAAATCAATTGCCCTCAATCCTAAAGAGGCCACCTACAATTTCCCCAAATCTGTAACGTCTTTATATCAAATATTCAGTGAGGATCATTACCCTATCTGAGTGACCAGTTGCCGTTGCCAGGAGTTTTCCCTTCTTCCAGTCCCAGATGCAGATTGTGTTTTTGGCATCCAATCCCACGGAGGCTAAACGCTAAAAGAGAGAAAAATGATCTTGTTAAATGAAGAAGAAAACTTGTCTGCTGTCCGCTGTGTGACCTTGGGGAAGTCACTCCACTTCTCTGTGCCTCAGTTACCTCATCTGTAAAATGGGGATTAAGAGTGTGATCCTCCAGGTGGGATAGGGACTATGTCCAATCTGATTATCTTGTACCTACCCCAGCGCTTAGCCCTTTTAGGACATAGTACGGCCCGGATGGGTTATTCAAATCTGCCTTCAATTAAGTCAACACGGAATATGCAAACCAATGATGTGTCCTGAAAATACTCTTCATTAGGGGCTGAAAATCAATTAGTCGAATACGGCTACCTTGAGCCTCCACTGAAATCTGTCAAACCGGCATGGAGAGACTCCGTGCCTAGGATTTGTTCTGCATGCTCAATGTGGTTTAGAGGCTGACTAGACCCTCATGTCTTCTTCTCCCACTCCCTTCTGCATTGTTCTTACCCTTGGATTTGCCCCTTTTATTCTCCCCTCTCTCAGCCCCACAGCACTTATGGCCCTAGCCATAATTTATTTAATGTCTGCCTCCCCCACCCCAGACTGTAAGCTCACTGTGGGCAGGGAACATGTTTACCAGCTCTGTTTAATTGTACTCTTCCAAGTGCTTAGTACAGTGCTCTTCACACAGTAAGCACTCAACAAATACGATCGATTGATCAGAGAGCTGGTGGGCAGGTAGCTTGGTAGCTGACCAATGTAATGTTCATTGAACCCCTGAGGCACATCTTCCTTAGCCAGCGTTCCCAAAACTGTCCTAGTGTAAGAGACATCAGGTAAATGCATATTTCTACTCTGCTGAATTTCCTCCAATTCCACCACATTTATTAAATTAAGGGGTGGAAGTGGGGGGAATGATTTTGTGAAAGATAATTGAATTTTCTGGGTCCAGGCCTGGTGAGACCACAGGCTGTCCTCAGATGATAAAAGACACTCATAAAACAGCACATAAGCAAAACAGAAAATAAATATGGAAAAGGAATATAGGAACCAAAAAGAAATGAAAGGTGGATCGGGAGGCATATGGCACATATCTTGCACGTGCTAACAAAAACCTAATTTGGTGCATATTTTGGAATGCAGTGTAACAAGTCAGCATGTTCCATATGAAAATTAGAATCATAAATCACCTAGTCCAGTCCCCTGTCTTTAGATGAGAATGATTATCCAACAGGAGTAGGTGGTTATTTGTTACATTAGAATGATATATGCATGTATGTTTATACATGCACACAATTCTGTTACAAAAGAAGATTCATTTGGTCCTGGCCCATTAGAATGTTAAACCCATTCTAGACAGAGTAAATAAATAATGGAAAACAAATTTAATGAACTATCAATAAAATACAATTCATTCACTTTTTTTTTGGTATTTTATCCACATAATCTCGGGAGGGTGATGTTTCAATAGTATTTTATTCATTTTTTAAAAACTGGTTATTTAGTCTTTTAAACAAGTTAGCCAGCACCAGGCACAAATGTGAAAAATAGATTCCTCAGAGCAAAATGAAATGGATTTAGTTCTTCAGTTAATCACTAATCCTTTAGCTACCTGACAGGCATTTCTGTTACTTTTTTTTTGTCAGTAGAGGGTTGACACACTATTTATCATTTTCTAAATATCCCGTCTGTAAACCCCGCCTAGGGAATAGTGCATGTCTGAAGTAATTGGCCATAACAAGCCACACAGTACATTATGATACAAAGTTGGAAGGTTGCTTCTTTCAGCTGGCAGTTAAGTGCCAGCTATTTTTTTTTCTTGAGTTTACCTGTGTGACAATATCAGAGTTAAATGGAGCTGAGACTCTGATACAAGGACAAAAGAAAGGAACTGAAAATGGAAACTTGGCTTCTCTTTACCTGAGATTTTTCACTGTCCAACCAAACTGTTCCTTGATCAATAAATGTCAGCTCAGAGTGGATTGTGAATCTCGAATAAATGTAAACGATTAGCCTCAAGAAGTAAACACCATGAGACCTCAGCAATACTTAATACATCTATGTAAATTCCACTTTAATAATGAGAGTCACTAAGCCCTTACTGGGTGTTAAGCCTAACTTGTAGTTAGAGGAGGAGGGTGGATTGCCGGGGTACTAAGCAAGAAGAGAACAGAGCGAAGGGAAGAATAGAGCACCTGTCCCACAACATACCCAGACAACCTCCCCAGGTTCCATTTTCAAAGAGTGTGCCTTGACCTGCTTTCTTCATGAGCTATTTATTAGAAGTAGAAGCTGAATGTATACTCACCTGCCCATCTGAATCAAAAGCCAGGCAAGCAACTCCATGTGTATGGACGTCTTTAAGGATAGAAACAGTCTGTACACTATAAGAATCCCAGAGACAAATGTACGGATCTTTTCCAACTTGTCCGGTTGCCACTAGGGTTTTATCTGGGTGTAAGGCAAGGCTGAAAGACAAAAATATTTGTCATATGGAGACTGGATCCATTAGACGTACATGCAATCAATGCACAAAGCTAATCCGTTAAGAAAAAGATCAATTTTTACACTTTGAAACAGCCCGAATTGCTATTGTGTAGGCCTATCACACCAATCAGGAGCTTTATTTTTTTCAGTTATTTACCTGAGAGTCTAAACAGTTTGCCCAAAAAGGGTAAATGAAACTGGAATGAAAAGCTCATTGTGGACAAGGAATGTGTCTGTCTGTTATATTGTCCTCTCCCAAGCGGTTAGTACAGTAAGCACTCAATAAATACGACAATGAACGACTTCAGCATCATGCCCATTTAATCAAATTTTAACTCCAGTGTTATAATAAAACAGATTCCTATTTTTGAATGTTTTGTGAATTTGAAAAGCAAACTAGTCTTTTTTAGAATAAGGTATTAGTTTGTCTAGACTGCATTTGCTTACTAATTTCTAGCCTCTCACTTCCTCAGCAATCCCTAAAGGACAGTCATAAACTATACTTTAAAAGCCCTGTCGGCGACTCTGAGACCACACTCTCAGAATTAATTACTCATAGATGCAAGAAGCTCCTAAACATTACATTCTTTATGTTGCAAGTCGCCAGGAGGTCACAGAATCTCCCTACTGATTCTGGGTTCATCTGCAAAGTTGATCTATTTGAAAAGGATTTCATGTGATTTTTACATGAATAACTACATCCCAAGGACAGTTACAAAATTACCACGCTTAGCATTTCGGTAGGCAATTTCTCCTCAATAGGCTGCTATTTCTTTTTTCTGCTAAAACACTCATTTTGCAGAATCTCTAACAGTTGAAAGGGGATGTATGAGTGATTTAAAAGTTCAAAGGTGTCAAGAGATGTCAAACAAAAGGGTCTTAATTCAAGAAAAGGGTAAAACACTAGATGTGCTTTGTCCTACAAATGAGAATGCAGTTGGGTGCCAACACAGGCGAGTAATATGTTCCCTGGAAATATATTTCTTAAAAACGTGGGTGTATTGTGAGCCATAGGACTGTGGGAAACATTTTCCCATAGACTTCAATGTAATTTCAAGATGTGCAGGGGAGCACAGAGCCAACAGAAAAAAAGTACATGATGGTGTCAACTCATCTGCCTATTAAAACTGTCACGAAATAACAGAAAAGTCTTGTTAGAGGAATGGTATTTAACAGATGGCTGGGAAAAATCCAAATATTAATCCCACAACTGCCTGCATAATATTGAATATTGTATAATATTGTATGACATTCCAATCATATCAGCTTTCCACATTTTAGTCAGATTTTACATAACATATAATTTCACTATGCCTTTGAGGGAGACCACCACCATACAATTGGGAAACATCCTTCCAACAACCTGTGTCTATTCCTCTTCTATAAAAAATTCTTTAGTTATTACCTAGAGAAAATAAGAGACTCAAAAGGTAGCATTAAACAAGATTTGCTAAACTTAAATCCTCACGATGCATCTTTCACCTACAACTAAATTTCTTAGGCTCACCCTAAATTTGGATCTATCAATCAATCATACTTATTGAGCACTTACTGTGGGCAGAGGACTCTACTACGGGCTTGGGAGAGTACGATATAACAAACACATTCCCTGTCCACAACAAACTTACAGTCTACCTGCCAATTAGATTACATCTGGATGTCACCTCCTTTTCGTCTAAAAAAACACCCTAAAATCCATATCATCTGGAAATCATTGCTAAAAGAACCTCATAACTCCATTATATCTTTCGCATAGAAGTTAACTGGCTTACAAAAAAATCAAAATCACTCCCCAATGTTGCAAAACTCAAATGCACACCAAGAAAGCATTACTTGTTTTGATGTAAAGTACTTCAGCTTAAATTTAAGCACAATGTATTCACATGGCAATATAAAGATAATATTCATTCATTCAGTTATATTTATTGAGGGCTTACTATGTGCAGAGCACTGTACTCAGCGCTTGGAATGTACAATTCGACAACAGATAGAGACAATCCCTGCCCAACAATGAGCTCACAGTCTAAAAGGGGGAAGACAGCAAAACAAAACACATTCCAAAGAGTTGCTTATCACTGTGTTTAAAAATGAGTGCACATATGTATAGTTATCTCTACCTGAAAATCCTGACTCTGGTTGCCATAGAGATTGGAGGTTTTACAAAGAGTATATTCCCCTCATCAAATAAGAGAAAAATCATTTCGCTCTGCCTACAGCACTTCAAGAAGGGCAAGAACCTATATTTGTGAAAGCAGATAATCAGAGAATGGTGTGATGGAAGACAGGAGAAAATGGTGCTAGAGAAAGAGTTTTCCTTGGAGAAGGGATTGGAAAAAGTCAATCCTAATTAAGCCCTAAAAAAATGCATAATTGGGAGCAACTGTTCTATTCCTAGTAGAGAAATCAAATGTGTGTATCACTCAATGGCATTTATCAAGTGTACAGAGCCCTGTACTAAGCACCTGGGAAGGTACAAGAATTGACAGACACAGTCCCTAGCCACAATGAGCTTACGGTCCAGAATATGTCTATTAACCCTAATAAATCACACAGAATCCCATTTCATCAGGCTGCTAATTCACCATGGGACATTTTACAATGAGGCTTCTGTGACTTGAGCCTCATGAATGTTGCTGTCTCAAAAACAGCAGTTGGGTCCCAGGGATGCAAGTGGAGCAAAATGTCAAAGCAATATATCTTTACTCTGTGTTTTCATCTTGACTTGAAAAAATTACATATAATATTCCCTACCCAAATAAAGCATTTTAATCACCACCGTTGAAAATAAAAAGATATTTAAGTGTGAAGCCCCAAAAGGGGTGAAAACAAAAAGAAGGGGAGGATGCAAAAGGGAAGACTGATTAGACTTATTAGCCTTCAGATATTTACACTAATTGGAATATCTGACACTGACAAATCAAAATTTCACAAATAGCTCTCCAACTCATTAAGGGCTTGGCCAAGACTACATTATCCCCATTTGCTAATGAGATCTTTGGAAAACCCAGCATTTTGGGTTCATACCTTTAAAAAAAATATGAGCATGACTCAAGCATTCAGGCTGCTCTGGCAACAGTCCTGTTAATTTAGGATAATTAAATAAGCCAGTCATGAGTTTCAGTTGGGTCTGATTAAATACTTTATAGATGCCATTAGTGAATCCATCTGGTCTAAAGCCTTCCCAGATGGAAAAAAAAACCCCAGCAACTTACTATCCAGATCACTTCTGCAGGGGAAATACTCACCTGCCCATGCTCTAGTCACTAAGCAGGACTGCTTCTCTATACCGCACTATTTCAAAAGTCATGAGATCTAAACATAATCTTTTCCCACTTCAAATGAACAAAAACAACAGTAATCAAACACCAATGATTTTATCAAAACTTAGCTAATTGAATCGTTTTTATATTGTCAAATTACTATGTTAGAAACCAGTACTGAAATACATTAGTAATGCTAAAATAATAGTTACAATTATGCTGCATTAATTCAGTCGAGTGGAAAACTCACTGAAGATTACTGCAAATTAAAGACTAAATTACAGGAGAAAAGTTTTCTTTTAAATAAAACACAAAATTGCTTAACCTGAAAAGTGAGACCTATTAAAGGATTTAAAATATTCATTGATAAAAATGAAGCATTTTTATGGGGTTTGTCGTTGGGTATAAAAATCACACCATTGCCAAAGAGCAGTTTTGTGCTTTTGTAAACCGCTAATGGCTATCCATTTCCTACTGCATCAAGCAGAAACTCCAGGCTGTTGACTTCAAGGCTCTCTCCCAATTATTTTCCTCTGAATTATCAGCTCAGTTCACCCCCCATTAAGTCACCAGCTAGCACTCTTCCCTCTTCCTTGCAACTGTAACTCACTCTTGACTTTCCTGCTTCATCCCCTTGTTCATAATAATAATAATAATGATGGTATTTCTTAATGTTTACTATGTGCCAAGCACTGTTCTAAGTACTGGGGTAGATACAAGCTAATCAGGTTGGACACAGTCCCTGTCCCACACGGGGCTCACAGTCTCAATTTTACAGATGAGGTAACTGTGGTGCAGAGAGGTGAAGTGACTTGCCCAACGTCTCACAGCAGACAAGCGGTGAAGCCGGGATTAGAATCCAGGTCTTTCTGACTCCCAGCCCCGGGCTCTATCCACTAGGCCACACAACAGTTAGCCCTGCTGTCCTCCTTCAAATCCAAGAGGTGACACCTCTCCCTCCATCTTCAAAACCCTCTTAAAAATCCCACTTCCTCCAGTAAGGCTTCCTCATTTACCAACACTTCACGTCTCACTGACACTACCGCCTTCCTTAGCACTTTCCTATTATACCCACTCAGCCCCTATGGACTATAGGTACATTCTATTAATTACTGAATTATGTATTCACCCCAATATGTCCGTGATTCTACCTGTTATACTTTGTTCTTCCTCCAACTCCCACTATTCCTAAATTATTTATGACTGCCTCTCTTTCCACTTACAGTGCAAGCCACGTGAGGACAGAGACTGTGTCTTTTGCTTCTGGTGTATCTCCCAAGTGCTTATAATGTGTAGAGCACTGAATTAAGCACTTGGAAGAGTATAATATAATAAACAGATACAGTCCCTGCCCATAACTGAGAGAAGGTTGGAGAACCAGGATATAACCAACAGCAATCTCCAGATGTCAGACTGAGTGGCATTTCAGGATCAGGATGGGACCAGCCAGTGGTATTTTCTCCTCCTTTTCATATTTCTTTAACCAATTAAAGAGAAAAGGCTGAAACTCATTACTATCATTACCATATCTGCCCTCTGCTTCCTCCCCCTTCCCTCCTTCATCTCCCCTAAGATAAGCCCCTTTCCCTCTGCTCCTCCCCTCAGCACTGTGCTCATTTGTATATATTTTTTACCCTACTTGGTTAATGAGGTGTACATCCTTTTGATTCTATTTATCATGATCATGTTGTCTTGTTTTTGTCCCTCTCTCTCCCCCGATTAGACTGCGAGCCCGTCATTGGGCAGGGATTGTCCCTCTCTGTTGCCAAATTATATATTCCACACGCTTAGTACAGTGCTCTGCACATAGTAAGTGCTCAATAAATACTATTGAATGAATTATAATGCCTAGTAGGTGCTCGATACTACTGATTTTTTTCTAAATTAGTA
This sequence comes from Ornithorhynchus anatinus, assembly GCF_004115215.2. Lineage (NCBI taxonomy): Eukaryota > Metazoa > Chordata > Mammalia > Monotremata > Ornithorhynchidae > Ornithorhynchus > Ornithorhynchus anatinus. Next base: position 57,525,064 of record NC_041736.1, read on the forward strand.
TCCAGGAAATAAATGATTTGTCATGGCATATATTGGTACAAAGGATGACTCTCACTACCATTGCACAAAAGAAAAGCTTTTATTTAGTTTTGATCATTTCCCTTTTACTTTCAATCATATTTACTGAGCACTTACTACATGCAAAGCACTGTACTGAGCTCTTGGGAGAGGACGATGCAACAATAAACAGAAGCTTTCCCTGCCCACAAAGAGCTTTGATCCCAGTATCAGATATTTACTAGATTATTTGCCACTGGATTAGAATTATTTGAATCAAATCATTCTCTAATGGGTAAATTTGGATAAAAGTGGGTAAATTGTCAGTCAACCACAAAATTTGCTTCCCTGAGCTTGAATTCCCAAACCAGGAGATAACTTTCCTTTAGATCCCCTTCTCAAGCAGCCTTTTACCTTAAACAACTTGTTCCTATTACATCAAAAGGTACCACTATCAACCAGTCCCTGGATGCTCTTCAAAATCAAACTGAGCGAAACGCCAGTGAGTCTATGCTTCCTCCTTGGTCTCCCTGAGTTACGCAACTTTCCTCTATCAATCAAGCGATCATATTTATTGAGCGCTTACTGGGGGCAGGGCACTGTACTAAGCATTTGGGGGAGTACAACACAGCAATATGACAGACACACTCCCTGCCTAAAACAAGCTTACACTGTAAATTAACCGTGGGCAGGGAGCGTATCTACCAACTCTCATATTATACTCTCCCAAACACCTAGTACAGTACTCTGCACACTGTAAGCACTCAATAAATATCACGGATTGATTGATTTACCTGATTAGAAACTGGCCTTCAGAGAGGATGTGGGCAGGGAATGTGTTTGATATTCCACTGTCCTCTCCCAAGCGCTTAGTACAGTGCTTTAAACACAATAAGCGCTCAATACAATAATGATTTGTAATAGAGCAACCCAAAATGTGATGAATCTGACTTTTAGAACCTGAAGAATGCTGCAAATTGACATCTCACATTATTATTATTTTTTGAACTGCAGCCCCCAGATACATAAGCTGGGAAAAGAAACCACAGAGGATCAAAGTGAAGGCCACCATTTCATCCAACAAATCAGTCCATTGTATTTACTGAGCACTTTCTATGCACAAATTACTGTACTAAGTGCTTGTAAATGGGAACGTGGGGCTAGAGGAGAATACTGAAGTGGGGCTGGTCATTCTCTTTCAAAAACATCCAGTTCCAAATTACTGTTGCTTTATTAGCAAAAAAAAAAAAAAAGGATGCCATTACCCAGGAGTAAGACACTGACCGGCATGTAGGTCACAGAGCTTTCAGGTTCAATGACTCTGTGAGTATGTGTATGTGTGTTTCCCCTCTCCAGCCCCCGATTCTGGCTCCCAGACAATGACTATGGCAAGGTGCCATAGTGGATTTGTTCCATCACCAAGTAGATGAGAGCAAGAGATTAATAATAATAATTGTGATATTTGTTAAGAGCTTACTATGAGCCAGGCACTGTACTATACGCTGGGGTGGATACAAGCAATTTGGGTTGAATAGCCACAGTCCCCGTCCCATGTGGGGCTCACAGTCTCAATCCCCATTTTTTACGAATGCTGCACCCGAGGCGCAGAGAAATGAAGTGACCTGCCCAAGGTCACCCAGCAGGCAAGCGGTGGAGCCGGATTAGAACCCATGACCTTGTGACTCTCAAGCCCCTGCTCTATTTACTACACCATGCTGCTTCTCCAGATGGCAGGGGGGAGTCTGCACCGTAACACTTCCCTGTGCCCGCTGTTACAAGCCAGTTGCCAACGTCAACTGTTGTAGCTGCCAGTTTAACCTCCTACTTAATCTTCAACAAGATCCAGGGAATGGGAAAAGGCTAAGCCACTTATTTCTCCAGCCTTTCCCTTTAATACATCAGGAAGCTCTCCCTTTATACACGTCGTGGCTACTCTTCGTTACTGTCATCCACGGTATTTTTTGAGTGTCTCCTGGATGCCGACTCTGGGAGAAGGGTATACACAGAGAGGCTTACAACCTAATGAGGGCACAGATCTGCTTAATGGGTCGGAGCAATAATGTATTAATTAAGTAATTGTATTAAGCAGCACTTTCTGCCTCCTTCACAAGTGACGTATAGCAATGCCCATCATCCTCACAAACACAACTTCTCCCCAGACCACCAGGAACTAGACTGGACATCCTATCGCCCCAGTTTATAGTACAGTTTTTCTTAGTTTGTCCAAAGTCATCCAGGAAGCTCGCTGTGGGCAGGGAAAGGGTCTACCAACTCTGCTGTATGTGTACTCACTCTCCCAAGCTCTTAGTATGGTGCTCTGCACAGAGTAAGCACTCAAATACAATTTCTTGAGGCATGTTTGGAGGCAGCAGGGAAGGAACCAGAGAAAGAGAAGAGAGGCTGAAAGTAAAGTGAGGGGAGATGGGTAGGAATAAGAAAGGGGGCGGGTAGGGGTTTACTTTCAAAAGTAAAGAAATCCGATGAGGAGGGAGAAAACACTGAGTAGGGGATGGTGATTTCTAAGGAAGCTCATATTTTGTGGACTTGACTGTTGATGAAATAGACTGGAAAATGGACATGCACTCCTCCAGTTTTAGCAAGTAATTGGAGACCTAGAATATGACATGAGATATGGTCCAAGAGTCGACGAGAGTGAAATTGTGGTATTGTTTTCCTAGTAAAACAGGCAGAGTTGGAACACGAAAGACAGAAAATGTACAACAGAGGTCAAGCGCGGTTTGGGGATTTCTGCCAAGATTACTCAGCTGTGCAAATGCAGGCGTAGAAGATATGGATTATCAGAGTCACCCAGAATTGAGGTCGGGCTGAGTCACAGTGATGAATGAACAGAAGCAAGAGGCCAAAAGTGCTGGAAAGGGCAATCTTGAGATTTGGACAAGATAGACCTGCCAATCTGGTTTTGGGTAAACATAATCTGGGTTAGGTGAAAAACGTGAGACCTTTGATTGGAGCCCAAGACAAACCCATAAAGGAGGAGTACAGGCAAGGTAAAAAGTTGGGAGGTTGTGATTTGAGAAGGGCAGGCACACCCGTATGACTCCTGACTCTCACCTCCCCCTGACTCAGAGCAGTTAAATCCATTTCTGACAGGATTCAGATATAACAATAATAATAATAACAACGGTATTTAAGCATTTTCTATGTACCAGGCACGATACTAAGCATTGGGGTGGATACAAGCAAATCGGATTGGACATAGTCTCTTTCCCATGTAGGGCTCACAGTCTCAATCCCCACTTTACAGATGAGGTAACAGACACAGAGAAGTGAAGTGACTTGCCCAAGGTCACACAGCAGATAATTGGAGCCAGTATTAGAACCCACGACCTCTGATTCTCAGGCCCATGCTCTACCCACTAGCCATGCTGTTGATATGTGTACCCTAAAATGTTCAGATACTAAGCATCACAGTGATTCTAGAGTGCCTGCGGAGGAGAAACCACGTGAATAAGAATTCTCCCCAACGTGGCATATGGTTCTTTCCTACAGTCACCCAGACTGAGTCTGCCCATTCATTTTTCTTATAATTATAACACATTAATTTCCTAGTTCTACCACTGAAAATTCCTTAGAGTTTTTTAAACTTACACAAAGATCTGTGTGAACTAGAACTCACTGTTATGACCCTGGCCAACTGGCCTTGCCATTCTTAGTATGTCTCAATATGGGCGTCCATCCAAAGCACCCTAAAATGCACCAAAAAGAAGTTGAGCTCCTACAAGTCTTCCAGTGAGGAATTCATTCCATTAACCAGAGATTTTTAAAACTGCATCGTTCTCTCTCCAGCCCACCCCCATATAGAAATGGGACTGAAATAATGGAAAAATGAAATTACATTTTTTCTACAGATATTATTCATCACTTCCTGTAATCTTTTACCTAAATGCAAGGGCAGAGCTTAATACCTGCTGCTCCCTCAATAAAAACCTCCTTAAAAAAAAAAAAACTTCACCCTCAAGAGGTTGTAATCCTGCAGTGATTAATGAGACACCAGCACTTTCTGACTAATGAATTCAGAGCCACTTTAAAGAAGACAATCAATTCCAAACCATGGCCTTGCTCCCAAATGTGCATCTCTGAATATAAGCCATAATTCAAACGAAGAACGGGTCAGTCAGCCTGAAAACTTCCAGTGACAGTTAGCAGCAAATGTCTAACAGTTTGCTGCATGTAAATTGCACGCCAGTGGCAAAGAAATGTCTAACTTCTCTGCCATTGCTCAAGATTTATTCTGTGCTTGATGATTCAAGCTCCGGGCACTGTTTCCTGAAGATGGATCTGCAATGAACTACTTTAGAATATCCTGGATTTTCTGACATTCTTCACAGGAGAAATGCATCGTTAAATACAATATGCACCTACACACGATTCTGGGGAAAATACTCTGAACGGGTAACTACTTTTAGAAGCAGCATGGCCCAGTAGATAAAGCAAGGGCCTGGAGTCGGAAGGACCTGGGCTCTAATCCTGACTCTCGCACGTCTGCTGTGTGACCTTGGACAAGTCATTTCACTTCCTCTGTGCCTGAGTTCCCTAATCTGTAAAATGGGGATTGAGACTGTGAGCCCTATTGTGGGACAGGGGCAGTGTCCAACCTGATTATCTTGTATCTATCCTGATGCTTAGGACAGTTCCTGGCACACAGTAAGCACTTAAATACAACAGTTATTATAATTACTATTAGAATGCAGAGCACTGTGTAAGGGAACGATTGGGGAACCCTGTGCAGAATGGGGGTGGTGCTCTATCTGATTATCTCATAACTACCTGTCAGCTGTGTGACTGTGGGCAAGTCACTTCACTTCTCTGGACCTCAGTTCCCTCATCTGTAAAATGGGGATGAAGACTGTGAGCCTCACGTGGGACAACCCGATGACCCTGTATCTCCCCCAGCGCTTAGAACAGTGCTCTGCACATAGTAAGCGCTTAACAAATACCAACATTATTATTACCTCAGTGCTTGGCACAAGGTGGACAGTTCAGTTTGGTACTTGTTGATTTTGAAGTGATGGGGGCACATTCTTACAGAAACATCCTGGAGGCACGAGGAAATGCAAGACTGCAGAGGTGGTGAGAAGCCAGGCGTGGCAAGGGAGATATGGAGACCATAAGCTTGTCGAGGGCAGGGAATGTGTTCTGTTAATTGTTGTATTGTAGCCTCCCAAGCGCTTAGTGCAGTGTTCTGCAGACAGTCAGTGCTCAACAAATATGACTGACTGAGTCACCCACACTAGGGTGATAGTTGAAGCCATGAGAGCAGCTGAGCTCTGTAAGAGCGTGACTGTAGATTGAGAAGAGAGGTAGACCCAGAAGTCAGCTTTGTGGGAGACCCATTGTTACGGGATGAGAGGCAGAGGAAGAGAAAAAGAGGAAGAGAGAAGAGATCGAGGAGGGCCAGGAAAGAACGATGTCGGTAAAACCAAGGTTAGATAGCAGCATGGCCTAGTAGATGGAGCACAGGCCTGGGAGTCAGAAGGTCACGGGTAAACACTTAACAAATGCCATCATTATTATTATTTTTATTATCTTTTCATATTTTCCTCATATAGGCGTGGGGCAAAGAGCTCATCTGCAACTGTTGCAATTCACTCCATTAAAATCTTCCTTATTGAGTGTCCTGTCACACAACCGTTAAGCACTTGTCCACTAATGGTAGAGAAGAGAAATCGGAGTTTTGAATCAATAATGTTTCAAGCCAACAGATTTCAAGGTACATTAAATTTGTCAGAAGCTGACACTTTCTTATTCATTAGCTCGACAAAGAATGGAAACAGATGTCTACAAAAAAGAAAAGAAATGCATATAAAAATATTAAACTGAGAGAATAAAAGAAAAAAAGCTCCAGCTCTGCAGCAGGGATTTTGGAGGGTTCAATCCCAGCAATAATGTCCAGATTTGCTTTTTCATTTCACAGCAAAACAAGTTCGAGCTCGTTCATTAGAGCATTTCAATCCCTTCGAAAATAAATCTCACTGTCCATTTTGTGTTTGGCTCTTTAGTAATTCCAGCATATACAAAACTAAACAACATGTTTGGTAAAACATGATATTAACATTTACTGTTCGCAATCACTCAATGGTATTTGGGAATATACTGTGTGAAGTGCACTGTACTATCAATGGTATTTACTGAGCACTTGCTGTGTGCAGAACACGGTACTACACGGATGGGAGAGTACAGTATAATAGAGTTGGTAGAGACACATTCCCTGGCCAAAACAAGCTTGCAGTTTAGAAGGGGATAGAGACATTAATATCAACAAATATATTATGGATAGGCACATAAGTGCTATGCACCTGGGGGCGGGATGACCAGAGGGTGCAAATTCAAGTGCAAGGGCGACACAGAAAGGAGATTAAAAGAGTTTAAATAGACTCGATCCCTGCCCTCAAGGAGTTTATAATCGAATGGAGAAACTTACAAGCAGTGGAGAATGTTCTATACTTCTCACCAACCAGAGATACCCTATCTCCCGAGGGCAGGAGCGGAAAAGACTTCTTAAACGGAGCCAGAAAGACGCTGCATTTAAAGGGTGCTGAAGACTCTCCTATATTCTAGCTAGGAGCTGGAAATAAAATTCCCAATGTGCAGTTTGGTTCTTTAGAACCAGGCTAAAACCCCTCAGTATATTAACTGCTAATACATTGACAAATTTTGCCCCTGGCTGATCCAATACAGGGAGGATTTAAAAAAAAAATCATATTTCTTAAGCGCTTACCATGTGCCAGGCACTGTACTAAGTGCTGGGGTAGATCTAAAATAATCAGGTTGGACCCAGTGCGTGTCCCACATGATTTTCACAATCTTAAAACCGATTTTATGATGAGGTAACTGAGACAGAAGAGAAGTTAAGTGACTTCCCCAAGGTCACACAACAGGCAAGTGTAATTAGCTGTAATTAGAAGCCCAGGTCCTCTGACTGCCAGGCCCATGCTCTTTCCACTAGGCCTTGCTGCTTCTCTCAATTTTCCTTTCTTTTTACAGTTGGGATCTCGGCACATTCTCCTCTTGAACCTGCAATATCATCTTCCCATTCAGCATCTCTCCTGAATGTCTCCCCATCAGGCAAAAATACATCCACCTCCACATCAGACAAAAGCGCTTCGCCACTGGGTTTAAAACTCTCCATTACCTTGCCCCCTCCTACCGCACCCCACTACTCTTTTACTACAACCCAGCCCTTCCACTTGTCTCCTCTCCTGCCAAACCTCTCACTGAAACTCCATCTCATCTCTCTTGCCACCCTACCCACATCCCCTGCCCACAACGAGCTTAGAGTCTAGATAGGGAGACAGGCATTAATATAAATAAATCAAATTACAGATAATGTATATAAGTGCCGTGAGGCTGGGGAAGGGGAGGAATAAAGGGAGCAAGTCAAGGTGATGCTGAAGGGAGTGGGAGAAAAGGAAAGAAGGGCTTAGTCACTGTAGGCATTACAGTATGTTCTCTAATAGATCAGCGGTGCAATAACCAAACAGAACTGACTGGGAAGACATTAAGTAAAGAAGAGCCATAAATTTAGGAAGAAACTCTGAGGAGTCGTTCCCTTAATTGGTATAAGGGAAGTGATTTAAAGATAGTCAGCAAACAGGAGCATCTCGTGATGATATCGAAGGGAAGTGCTCCAAGGCCAGCTGATGAACATGATGAAGTTCAATAATAAGAGAAATCAAGAATGTAAAAAATTGTGGAATTTAAATAAATTAGTGAAATTAGAGAAAACGGAAATATGGTTGCAGCAGATGGAGTCCTGGATTCTTTTCCCTGATTCTAAAACACTTTATGACAATGGAGAGAGTAAATTATTTAAATCTAAAGGGGAGCTCAGATTTTTCAGAATTATCCTACACTTTTGTAATCATTCTGAAATCCTGGAATGACAGGTTCTACATAAGTAAAAGCAATAATAATAAATCTTAGCAAAATAAAAAATTTAACAGTGATATTTGCCTGACCTATTATATGGAAAAGGCCTTCTATTCTCATTAAACTAGATTTAAAGGCCAGGGAAACTTGAAAATACAGTGCCAACCAAGTGAAAGGCAATAATTCCAGGAGCAGCCAACATTAACTGGGTACTTTCACAGCATGACAACACACTAAGTGTATATATCCATGACCACAAACACATGTACCCAAAAGTCTGTGTAATATACCCACGCTATGTCAGCTACTTGCAAAGGTTTAATGATGCCAAGCTCGGAGAAGAGAATTAAATTACTAAAACTAAGTATTCATGCCCTTGGCGCTCCTTCTTCCTCCCTTGGTGTTCTAAAATTTTCATTTGCAAATTTGCATTTTGCACAAACAACTTACAGATTTGGGGGTTTTGACCTTCTTGCTGGGGCAGAACTTTTGCGATAGATGACATAGCAAATAATTTGGAAGTAAAATCTTTAGCCGGAGGGGCAAGGCGGCTTCCCTCATTGTTAAATTTAATGAGAAAGAGGGTAATCAAAGGCAAGCAATAAGTCAGGGCTTTTCAAGTTTTTAGTCTCAATAATAAAGTCAAGGTTTTAGTTGTTAAGAAAAGAATATCTGATGCTTTCCTGTTGCTCCATATTCATTTCTCTGGCCCCAATTTATTTATTTTTTTTTAAAAAAGCATTTTCTGAATATCCATTTTAATCACATCCTTTGTTTCTTTTCTGTTAGTAACTTTCAAAATCTTTTGGTATATTATTTTCTCACATCTACAGCTTCTGCTGGATGTGTTATTCGATATTATTTGTGATAGTTTATTAAATTACAAACGGAGCAACTGGGAGTTCTCCAAGTTGAAATTGGCTTTACTGAATGCATGTAACCAGGGAGTACAAGTAAGAGAGAACAATCTGTTACAGGGTTAGGTTTCCCTTAATATTGCAGCGGTTGATAAGGGAAAAGAAAAATGTGATAAGCAAAAACAACAGGAAGGCGCCATATTACCTGCTCCTGGAAGGGCACGGAATAAATCTGGTCCTATTCTTCCACACAAAGGAAAGCACGAGCTAATCACCTTTGATATAGATGACACCTAACCCAGCCTCTCCTACTACAACCCAGCGCGCATACGTCACTCCTCTAATGCCAACCTTCTCACTGTACAGAGATCTAGTCTATCTCACCACCGACCTCTCGCCCACATCCCACCTCTGGCCTGGATCGCCCTCCCTCCTCGATTCCAAAAGACATTACTGTATCCCCCTTCCAAGCCTTATGGAAGGCACATCTCCTCCAAGGTGCCTTCCCTGACTGACCCCCTACTTCCTCTTCTCCCTCTCCCTTCTGCATTGCCCTGACTTGCTCCTTTCATTTACCATCACCCCCAGCCCCACAGCACGTATGTACTTATCTGTAATTTATTTATTTATGTTAATATCTGTCTCCCCCTCTAGACTGCAAGCTCACTGTGGGCAGGGAATGTGTCTATTTATTGCTATATTTTACTCTTGCAAGAACTTAGTACAGTTCTCTGCACACAGTAAGTGCTCAATAAATACAACTGAATGAATTACTCCTGAATGACAGATCCCAGGGGTTCTCCATAAGCTTCCATTCCACCTCAGAAGATATTTAAAAACATTCTGAAAAATTCCTCCAAAATGGGCTTTTCCCAACATGTCAACAATACTTGGCACATGGCTACATTCTTCACTGCCAATCAATGGAATTTATTGAGTGCTTACTTGTGGAGCACTGTACTAAACACTGCGGAAAGTATACTACAATGGAAAGTACAAGGGAGACATGTTCCCTGCCTTCAGGGACCTTACAGTCTAGAGGGGAAGGCATTTAAAAACAAATTATGGATACGTACATAAGTGCTTCTCGGATCAAAATTGGTCAGCCCTTAGAACGGAGCTCAGCACTTAGAACGCTTGGCCCATAGCGCTTAAATACCATCATCATCTTCTCATGGTCCCATTAAAATATTAATTATATGTGTATAATAATTATATATAGTTGCCTTCATATTGAAGAAGATATTGCTGATGGTGAAATTCACTTATTAGTATGGGGCTGAAAAGACCCATGTGTGACGGTTACACTGACCTAACAGTCTGAGTGTCTCGGAAGAAACACCAGTCCTCCCTGCCAAAAGCAACCTATAGTCCAGAAATTGGATTATTGCCTTCTCCATGAGGTAATGGAATCTCTCCTTGTCAATTTTCCATTTACCTTTCCATTACAACTGCAGAGTGAATGGTGTTTTCTCTGAATTAAATAGGCTGGCACCTACTGGATTACTAGAGACCTAGAATACATAATTCTAGGATTCCCATGCTGTTATGTGTTGCCTATATTTACAATTATGGTTGGTACATTACTCTCAGCTCTGTAAACTGTGGCAGGACTAAAGTGAACAATCACAGAGGGTAAATGATACTAGCACATCTCATGGAAGAGAAAATGCTTTTAATGACTAATTCCTTTTGTTTTGGCATTAATGGCAGACTGGGGATAATCTATTCTTCCACATCGATTTGAAATCATTTTCCATTTTAGTTTTCTGGGCATCTTTAATATCCCTTTATACAAATAAAATCATCTAAGTAAACATCAGGTATTTTGGGTCTGAAAAAGCACGCTGGACCTCAAATTACGCATCAGTGATTGGCTTTATATGCCTCATGTTTTCGCAACTAAATAAGGCACATCTTGATCACCTCTTAATATCCTTTGCCAATTTCTTGCTTTAAAAAAAAACACATCTGAACAGTCAATAGAAATCTGTTACTTGTTTATATCTTTTCTTATTTTTCAGATGGCTTTGCTATCCAAGTGCAAGATTCATTGCCCCTCTTGCAGGAGGAATTTCCTAATTCTCCTCTACCCAGAGCTACAAACACATTAATTTATGTATACATTCACTATTGTCTTTTATATCTAACAACCACTTTTAACTATAGTATATTTGTCAATTTATGTCTGTTATCTGCCCCACTGGCATATACATGTGTACACACACACATATACATACACATATACGAATAAGCATTTGTTAAGCACTTACTATGTGCAAAACACTGAACTAAGTGCTGGGCTAGATTCAGCCAATCAAGTGGGACACAGTTCACGTCTCACATCGGGTTCGCAGTCTTAATCCCTATTTTACAGATGAAGTAATTGAGGCACAGAGAAGTTGAGTGACTTGCCCATAGCCGCAGAGCAGATAAGTGGAGGACCCAGGACTAGAACCCAGGTCCTTCTGACTCCCAGTCCTGTGTTCTATCCACTAAGCCATGATTCTAGTTTTGCAATAGTCTGGTAAATTCATCAAAGGGCAGAAATATCTCATTTCTTTTGAAATATCACCAAAGCATGCTAGGAAATCAATAAAATGTCACTGATCCTGATAAATCCTTTGTGAAATTTTTTCCTTCAGTTCTCAATCTGTTTTCTTATGATGCTGCAGCTACCAACTTGGCAAGACTAATGAAATGGGAATATATTGAATAGAATACTCTGAGGGCAAAACCACAGTACAATTTTCGTGCTTCGGTGACATATCTGACTTCAGTTAAAATTGATTAACCGGTTTTTCAAGATACTGTATATTGATGTGCATGAAAAAAATCTTAGAATCTTTTCTGTTAAATATCAGTTAAGGGAAAAAAGCCCAGAAAATTTGTATTCACTGCATATTTTGAATTAAGCAAATGTTAGGAGGATGAAATCAAGCCCAAAAGCTCATTAAACAGTGACTCATGGGACAGATTCCACTTCTGAATAATGGGTGTGGATAAGACATTTTTCTAATTTACCTATCTTTATAAGAAAGATTTCCAGATCTGAGTTTCACATAATGCAAGTAAACTATATCCCACTGGACACTAATAAAATGCTATAATCCTGTGTGATACTGAGTTAATTTAGCTTCTTGGGACATTTAGAAACTGAAAATAGTATGCTTTGGACCATTGGTCCTATGACTAACATTATGTGTTATTATGAGAAGCAGCATGGCTAAGTGGACAGAGCATGAGCCTGGAGGTCAGAAAGACCTGAGTTCTAATCCCAATTCTGCCACATCTGCTGTGTGCCCTTGGGCAAATCACTTCACTGGTCCTCATTTACCCCATCTGTAAAATGGGGATTAAGATTGTGAGCCCTATGAGGGACAGGGACTGTCCAACCTGATGAACTTGTATTAGAAGAATACTTGGCACATAGTAAGCGATTAACCAAGTACCATCATTATTATTATGTGTGTCCGATTCAAGATGTTTCTCAGCAAATGCATAATCAGTGTTGGTTTTGCAGAAACATCCAACTATCAATCATATTTACTGAGCACTCACTTTGTGCAGAGGACTGTACTAAGCGCTTGGGAGAATGCAGAAACACTCCCTGCCCACAAATGAGCTTGCAGTCTAGAAGGGGAAACAGGCATTTATGTTAAGTATGGCTATGTACATAAGTACGTGGGACTGAAGATGGGGTACATAAAGAATGGAAATCCAAGTGCCAGGGTCATGCAGAAGGGAGAGGGAATAGAGGAAATGAGGCCTGGGTTGTATTAGGAGAGCAGCGAGGTAAGGTAGGAGGGGGCAAGGTGATTGAATGCATTAAAGCCAATGGTAAGGAATTTCTGTTCGATGCAGAGGAGGATGGGCAACCACTGGAGGTTCTTGAGGAGTGGGGAAACATGAACTGAACGGTTTTGTAGAAAAATGATCCTGGCAGCAGAGGGAAGTATGGACTGAAGTGGGGAGAGACAGGAGGCAGAGAAGGCCAGTAAGGATGGTGAATGCAATATTCCAGAAGGGAGAGGATAAGCACTTGGTTGATACATGGTGACAGTTTGAATGGAGAGGAAAGAGCAGATTTTAGTCACGTTGTGAAGGTTGAACTGACAGGATGTGGTGACAGAGTGAATATGTGGGTTGATTGAGAGCGATGAGTTGAGGATAATGCCAAGGCTATGGGCTCGTGACCTTGCAACCAAGAACAGAGATCAATCTCCAGTCATTCATCACTGTTTCCTGACATAGTAACGTACATCAGACATGCCCAATAAGACTTTGGTCTTTCATTTAAATATTACTGTCTGATCATATCACAACCATTTATTGGGCCATTCCTTCCTAATTAATACAAATTAATCTCTTCAATTTGGTGTCAGTCTAGTTCTAGGACAAATAGCTTTCCACTTGAATCAGAGCCAAAATCTCATAGCTGCAAAGAGGCATGATTGAGCATTGGTAGAGTTTTCCTGAGAACACATTTCGCCTGTGGAAACCTTTTAAAAATCTTCCCCTTCAAATCCTTTCAGGCCTCTACTTCACATCTTTTCCTTCTCAGTGAAAATGGAAAACTGCTGTTCATCATCCTTCCTACAATAACTCTTCACAGACCCAAAGACCATTATTACTTCAGACAGATTATTCACAATGTTCTGAAGATTAACAGCTTTAAGTCAAGATATGTTACACTATTGCTTCCCAGCACCTCACAGGCCAGAAAGGACTTTGCAAAGATATTCTGTTTAATACCCAATATCATTTGTTTCCCAATTTTTTAAGGTTTCTTCCAATGGCTTGTTGCATTGAGAAAAAAATTATGTCATCTTAAGAAAACCTTTTCCCTAGGTGCTGGCTATGAAATGCTTGTTATGCAAATACTTCACAGCTGCCAAAGCTTTTTGCCTGCTTTAGGAAAATTTTTTAAAAAGTTTATCTGATTTCCAACTTTAAAAGTTCTAGTTAATGTTGACAAAATCTACAGTGAACATTTTATTTAAAGTGATTTTACCTAATAAACAAGAAGAATAATGCAAAAAGAATTTGGTGTGAAAATCCCCATGGGATTTTAATTATCTACGTATTTGTTAAGCGCTTACTATGTGCACAGCACTGTTCTAAGCGTTAGGGTAGACACAGGGGAATCAGGTTGTCCCATGTGGGGCTCACAGTCTTAATCCCCATTTTACAGATGAGGTAACTGAGGCACAGAGAAGTGAAGTGACTTGCCCACAGTCACACAGCTGACAAGCGGCAGAGCCGGGATTCGAACCCATGAACTCTGACTCCAAAGCCCGGGCTCTTTCCACTGAGCCACGCTGCTCCTACGTACCTCTGGATTTTACTCTGGAGGTACAGTTCTGAACAGATTAAAGAATGCCAGACTGTCAGAGTTAAAATGGGTTAATGCTGCACCAGTTAACATTTTGTCATAGCGACACTAACTGCCACAAGAGTATTTAGGCTGCCAAATGAAAATTGATGGCAGCAAACAAATGTTTCAAAGAAGTGTATCTTCCTGCCCTGATTCAAATAGAAAGTAATTTCTGCAAGACACAACATTAGGAAATAATGTGAGTGTTTATTTGTAAATTCCTAAGATGAGTTCCAAATGTCCAAGTAGTGCTTATTGTTTAAAAATTCCAAGAAGGATTGTGTATTCCAGCTTAATTCACCACAAAACATTAGCGGCGTCAACCCTTCAGGAAGTGAAGTGAGGCATCAGTGTATTCAGCCCAAATCAAATTTGTCACCAGTCTCCTTCAACTGCGAGTGACTTAGAGTCAGGACGCCAGGGGTCTTGTCCCAGTTTTGCTGCTTGCTGTGACACCTTGGGCAGGTCACTTCACCTCTCTGGGCCTCACCCGTAAAATGGGGACAATAATACCTGCCTCTTCCTAGCTCAAGAGGATGCTGTGGGGATAAAACGCCAAAATCAATGTTGCAAGTCCCCTGGAAAAATAAAAGCACTAAACAAAAACAACATTGTTAAAAGTGGTCAGGTCTCAAGTGGTCGTTACAGGAAATGTCCATCACACAAGGGGCACAGCCGTTAGTAAGACATGTAGACTTACATTGGAAATTTTTGGTGGAACACAGGAAACAATAGGAGGCAAAGATTTGACCATAGATGACCAAAGGTCCCATGATGGGTGGGCTTGGGGGGGTTCTGTTCCTTATCTTCAAAACTCTCCTAAAATCACACCCCAGAGGCCTTCCCAGAATAAGCTCTCCCCCGGCACCCCATCAGCCTTCTCTGCATGGACTATGAACACGGCTGATATTCATCCCAGCCCCACAACACAACTGAAAATATTCTTATACCAATCAGTGGCATTTACTGAGTGCTTACTCTATGCAGGGCTCTGTACGATGTTTGGGAGAGCGGAGCAGCAGTGTGGCTCAGTGGAAAGAGCACGGGCTTTGGAGTCAGAGGTCATGGGTTCGAATCCCGGCTGTGCCACTTGTCAGCTGGGTGACTGTGGGCAAGTCACTTAACTTCTCTGTGCCTCAGTTGCCTCATCTGTAAAATGGGGATTAAGACTGTGAGCCCCACATGGGACAACCTGATTCCCCTGTGTCTACCCCAGCGCTCAGAACAGTGTTCTGCACATAGTAAGCGCTTAACAAATACCAACATTATTATTATTATTAATACAACAGAGTGGGTAGACACATTCCCTGCCCATTACAAGCTTACTATGGATTTCCCCCATCCCTAATCTATTTTAAATCTGTAGACTCTAAATCCTTGTGGGCAGAGACCTCATCTGTTGGCATAATGGATACAGCACGAGCCTGGGTGTCAGAAGGTTATGGGTTCTAATTACGGCTCTGCCACTTATCTGCTGTGTGACCTTGGGCAAGTCACTTCATTTCTCTGGGCCTCAGTTACCTCATCTGTAAAAATGGGGATTAAAAAATGTGAGCCCCACGTGGGACAATCTGATTACCCTGTATCTACACCAGTGCTTAGAACAGTGCTCTGCACACAGTAAGCGCTTAACAAATACCATAATTATTATTATTATTAGAAGGTCATGGGTTCTAATCCCAGCTCTGCCACTTATCTGCTGTGTGACCCTGGGCAAGTCACTTCACTTCTCTGCATCTCAGTTCCCTCAGCTGAACAAGGGGGATTGAGTCTGTGAGGCCCAAGTGGGACAAGGACTGGGTCCCACCCAATTGTCTTGTATCCACCCCAGTGCTTAGCATATAGTGCCTGGCACATAATAAGTGCTTAAGAAGCAGCGTAGCTCAGTGGAAAGAGCCCGGGCTTGGGAGTCAGAGGTCATGGGTTCGAATCCCAACTGCCACTTGTCAGCTGGGTGACTGTGGGCAAGTCACTTCACTTCTCTGTGCCTCAGTTACCTCAGCTGTAAAATGGGGATTAACTGTAAGCCTCACGTGGGACAACCCGATTACCCTGTATCTCCCCCAGAGCTTAGAACAGTGCTCTGCACACAGTAAGCGCTTAACAAATACCAACATTATTATTAACGAATACCATCACCATCATCATTTTCCCAAGCATTTAGTTCAGTGCTCTGCAAACAGAAAGGGCTCAATAAATACCACTGATTGAGTGAATAAGCAATCATATTTATGAGTGCTTTATTGAGGGCAGAGCACTCCAACAGAGTTGGTAGACATGTGCCCTGTCCACCACGAACATTGATATAAATAAATTACAGATACTGACATTTGTGCTGTGGGGCTGAGGGATGGGTGAATAAATAATAATAATGACGATGGTATTTGTTAAGCACTTCTGTGTGCCAATAAAGGTGCAAGGGCAATGAAGACAGGAGTAGGAGAAGAGGAAAGGAGGTATGAGGAAGTGAGTTTTAATAGTTGTGGTTTGGGGGGCAATTGGCTATTTAAAACAGGCTGTCCAGATTTCATCCTTGGGGAATGCTTTCCTGATGGGCAAGCAAATTAGCTTGACTGACTGGCTCCCAGGATGTCAGCAGCTAAATCACTACCCCTGTTCCTCTATTAATAGGTTGTCTTGGCCCTGGGCACGGCCCTCAAGACCCCCATGGCAGCAACAAGATGACGCGGGGTGGGGGGAAGGGGGTAAGAAGAGTTGTTCAGTGGAAAATCCCAAATTATAGTCAGGCAGGCAAGTTGGCTGACACAAATGCTGAGAGGGAGATGGGGATAGGGGATTGCCAGAGTCTGGAATACTAGCCTATGTCACCCCAAAATCTTGTTCCTTTATATACAATCCTTACAGGTATTATGCCTGCAAATCAATTTTTCTACAGAAAAAGGTATTTTAGAAAATATATTGGCTCCTTTACACAAATACAGCACAATAAAAATTTACATTTTTTTCTAGCATTAAATCCATTTAGTTTAAAAAATGGGTTTTGGGGTTTTTTTTAGTCAATCAATTGCATTTTTCAAAGTCCTGTAATGGAGCAACTGAAAAAAGAGGAAGATGTCATCATTAGAACTGGGAAATGGAAGCAAAAAACCCATAAGAATACAAGAAATTATACAATTTAATACAACTCACTTCACTTCTGAGTGCTGCAGCCATTTTCCAGGAACCTAATGTCAACATCTCTTGATCAAGAAAATTCACTAAAAGCTTTCATAGACGCCCTCTGTGATAAATTTGTTTCACCACAAGCAATTCTGCAAATGGAGGAGCTAAAGTGGGAAAGACTGAAACATGGAAATTATCTGGTGAAAGAAATCTTCTAAACAGCAAATAAAGCTGCAACCAAAGGGACTGCTGGAGGTAGAAAACAGTCTAGAGCAACAGTTATTCCGAATTTACAGCTCTGGAAACATAGGTGACATTCTCAAAGTCCAGTTCAGCCATCCACAACGATTCCTTAAATCTCCTCATCAAAGAACAATTCAAGTCGTGATGTCCTAATAAGAAACACAAAAGCACCGGGTTCCCAGATATAACTGCATGGGGTGGCTATAAGGTGGGTTTCATGAAAATTCCTCTATATTAAAGCAAGCTGTGTAGTGTTTCTGAAATCTGGTTCTCAGGTGGCTCATTTTGAAGCAGCATGGCCTAGTTGATAATAATGATAATAATAATAATAATGGTATTTGTTCATTCATTCAATCGTATTTTAAGCACTTACTATGTGCCAGGCACTATACTAGGCACTGGGGTGGATATACAAGCAAATCAGGCTGGACACAGTCCCTGTCCCACGTGAGGCTCAAAGTCTCAATCCACATTTTACAGATGAGGTAACTGAAGCACAGAGAAGTAAAGTGACTTGCCCAAGATCACACAGCAGAAAAGAGTCAGCAAGACTGGGTTCTAATCCTGGTGGTGGAGGCATTTTAATAAAAATAATCATAAGAATAAGAAGAATGGCATTTGTTAAGCACTCACTCTGCGCCAGGCACTGTACTAAGCGCTGGGGTGGAAACAAGCAAATCAGGTTGGACACAGTCCCTGTCCCAGGTGGGGCTCCCAGTCTCAATCCCCATTTTACAGATGAAGTAACTGAGGCACAGAGAAGTGAAGCGACTTGCCCAAGGTCACACAGCAGACAAGTGACGAAGCCGGGATTAGAACCCATAACCTTCTGACTCCCAGGCCCATGCTCTATCCACTCCACCATGCTGCTTCTCTGTTAACAGACTGTGCTCAGGCTAGCTGTCGGAGGTTGTGCATCTGCTGGGCAGATAGCCAGGGCAAAGGAACCCAATCCTCTTCATTCATTTTCCAGGACAGGGAGTTTAAGTGCTACAGTTTCATCTTCATCTGTTTTCGGAGTCCTCTCGAGGAGCTGCTCCAACAAACTGTGCTTCTATTTCCTTAATGGCACTTGGAACACATCTGAAATTGGGATGTGCTTAGAAAACCCACACTGCCTATAAAGAGCCTGGAATTACTCAAAGTAGCTGAAGTATCATTGCAGTATTTATCGCTGATGCGGAGTCTAATATTCACATACGATTAAACCTCACCCTGTTCGAGAGCAACTGTTTTTATGAATCACACAACCTCCTTTGATGTAACTTTTAGTGACCCAAATTTAGTCAAAACAAGTAAATCCTACTAGGTTTCCCACCATCATACCTCAACCGTGATTATAACCAATCTTCATCCCGGTGTGTTTTTTGGCAAAATCTCTGAGCTCATTTCCAGGAGCCAGCAATTTTTTTTTTTCTTGTGGAAAACTCCATTTTAGAATCTAATCTGGAAAAGGCAATCCTAACTTTAAGCTCCACCAAACAGTGGCAGACCCAAGCCCACCATTTCTGGGCCCACATACTGGCAGACCTCCCTTCTCATCCCCACCTCCCACCTTTATCCTGGAGCTTTGCTGCTAGGCCTTAACCATCTGATGGATGAGGCTGCTTCAAGCTATTCCACCCACCAGCCTCGTTCCCCATTCCTGGCCTGGGCTCGGAAGCCCTCAGCATAGTTCTAAAAGTCCTGCTGCCCGGTGGCACGGTCAACTTCAGAACCAAAACTGGCAGTACCCTGCATGGTAGCTTTCCAGCAGGTGACAATCTGAGCCGTTCAGGAAGTAAACAACATTACAGAAACATTCATGCTCATTTCATAAGCATAACCTCTAGGCTGTAAGCCTATTCCAGGGTAGACTAATGCTCAAGGACATAATAATAATAATAATAATGTTGGTATTTGTTAAGTGCTTACTATGTGCAGAGAACTGTTCTAAGCGCTGGGGTAAACACAGGGGAATCAGGTTGTCCCACGTGGGGCTCACAGTCTTAATCCCCATTTTACAGATGAGGGAACTGAGGCACAGAGAAGTTAAGTGACTTGCCCACAGTCACACAGCCGACAAGTGCCAGAGCTGGGATTCAAGCTCATGAGCCCTGACTCCAAAGCCCGTGCTCTTTCCACTGCGCCACGCTGCTTCTCCTGAACATAATCTTCACAGTGCTCATTTCTTGAATTAGTATTCAAGAAAATTGCAAGGATAAGCATTAGGCTAGCTCAGATACTCAGAGATGAGATGCTGAAAAGTATCAGCATGAAAGTTAAAGTATTTTCCATATTAATGTTTCTATGTATTATCCTAGTAAGACCATGCACTGGCATAGAAAATAGTTTTCTGCTTCTGGGGATAAAGTATTAATCCTGGAATAAAACACTTTACTTTTTGACTGATAGATCAATCAACCAGTGGTAGTCATCGAGCACTAACTGCGTGCAGAACACCTGGGAGAGTAAGATACAACAGAGTTGGTAGACAGGTTCCCTGACCACAGGTAACAGAGTTTAGAGAGAGAGTGGTTAGATTTTGCTCTCACCTATGTTGACAGTCAACATCTGTCAATCACCAGCAAGGGAGGAAGAGTATTCTTTTGAAAAGGCCATATCTAAACTATTAAACAGGAATCACCCCTTTGGGGCATTTTCCGGGGAGGTGAACATCAGCTGATCAGACAAAGCAGAGCTGTTCCTGTTAAGATCTGGTTGAGGGCAGCTATGTGATCACCTCTGGTGTGGACCCAAAGATGTGCCTACTTTTTTTCCACTAACTCAGAAGAGAGCTCCCTCATAAAACCCATTCAGTCTCATTACCTATACAGATTTGAATGTCTCAATTTAATGAACATCTGCAACAGCATTTCAAGGTGGCCTGGCCCAGTCAAGCTCAACTAGCTGGCTGACCTTCTCAGAGAGAAGCCACTCTGGCTTTATTTTTATTTTCATAAACGTCTGGGGATGGCCACAGCACAATCCCATCGGAGGCAGTAGGAATCAAGAACACTTTATTTGACCACAGTCCACGTCATGCCAAGGCCCCCTGTAAGATCGCTTCACCCCAAAATACGACCTTAACATGCAGGTGAACTCTCAAAGCTCTTTCCCTATAATGTTCACCTTCATTCCTTCATCCAGTCATATTTATTGAGCACCTACTGTGTGCAGAGCACTGTACTAAGCGCTTGGGAGAGTACAATATAACAATAAACAGACACGTTTAGTCAGGTCTCTTTCTTCCTGGATTTCACAATCCCAGAGAGGAAGCAAGCCCCTCCATCTCAAGCTCCACAATGCTAAAACAGTATTTCTTAGCACCTGGCCCCTCTCATCTTCACCTCTAATTGATTCCTGATTCCTGCTGCCCTCATCCTGAATTCTCTTTGAGGGCCAACCTCAACCACCAGCCAATGATCATGTTCATTTCAGCCACTGGTCCGGCTTCTCATTATTCACCTAAGCACCCTGAGCCCAACTTTTAGTCTCCATCAACAAGGCAGAGCTAAGGACCTGGTTCATAGTCTCCTGTTGGCCCACTGTTTCCTGAGACAATCGGTCAATCGTACCTACTGAGCATTTAGAGTGTGCAGAGCCCTGTAGTAAGCATTTGGGAGAGTACAATGTAACAGACACATTCCCTGCCCACAATGAGCTTACAATCTAGATGGATGAATTTACAGTCTAGCTCAAAAACCTCAACTGACTGACCATTTATTTAGCTGCTGCCTTTATCACCTGCTTTGCATTTTCTTGGCAGGCAGCACAGTAGAGAAGCTTCAGAGGGGAAAGGGAGAGAGGAGTGGGGCTGAAGGACACAAACTCAGGCAACTGAGGAGGATGAGGAGCAACAAAAGAAAAAGGAGGAGGGAAAGGAAGAGATGATCTGCAGCACTTCAATTTGGTCTCAGGACTCCCAACATGAACTGAGAGAATCTCCATATTTGCCTTGAGTCAGGGATTTTATAAAGATTATATGTCCGTTCTCCCACACACGTCTCTTGACCCCCTCCCCCCACCACCTGCCTTTTTTTCCAGCCACTTTTCAAATAAAAGAACTGGCCCTTTAAGAAAGCTTATAGAACTGAAATTTCTGCCCAATTTAAGTTCTGCCCAGATCAGTAAACCCAAAAAGAGATTAAGTGCACTACACAGTGTGAGGAAACAAATGGCTTACGTAACCTCACTCAAACGGTAAGGGTTTGGAGCCCAGGCAAATCATTCTGATTCCCTTCACATGCACACAATTCATCTTTCAGAATTGGGCAAATTCCACTTTCTGGCAGAAAAATGCTATAGCAGAGAGCTGAGGCCTAGAAATAGCAGTAGATACTGACTTTTAATCTATTTCCAGCATATCAGTAAACCTGTTACTAATGCAAGAAAATGCCACTGCCTAGCTTAATTCCTCAAGAAATAAAACAACGGTAATGATAAAACCCATGAAGTAAAAAAAATTACAAAGTAATACAATATTTTCTAACTTCTAACTTCCTGATGCACACATTTCAATTACCCTCATTCCTTGGATTCTGATTTTAGGATTATCCTGTTTTAGCCATCTCCACTGTCCCAGTTTTCAGAAATTAAATCCAATGCTCACACTGACTAGAAAGGCTTCACTACAATCCTGGAGCATTTTCTGACTAGTACAGTGCTCTATACACAGTGAGCATCAGTGATCAGATCAATCAATCATTCTTAGTGAGCATTTACTGTGTGCAGAGCTCTGTACCGTGTACAGAGCTTGGAAGAGTACAACAGTAGGTGTGTTACTCTTGATTCTAAAGATAATTTCACACAGAAATTTGCACTGTTTCCTGTTTCATGCACTTCATGATACAGTTATTATTTTAAAATCAGCTACATTAAAAATCAAGCGGGTAATCCGTCTTGAATCTGTGGCTATTTTTTGTCCAAGATGCAAGATTTTTACTGTACTTTATATTTTTTAGGTAAAAATGTTTTGAATGTTCACTTTTTGAATAATCTAGAATCTGCAGTATTTTATTTCAAAATGAAAATTTTCACACCAGGAAAATCAAACAAAAAAAATCTCAAAAACATTTTTGTTAATTTTCCTAATAGGATCATAGGGATGAAAGGAACTTTGAGAAGTCAAATTAAAAATCTGAATGAACAATGGATAAAATTTTGCTTCCTTCTCAGCAATTAATTCAGTGTTCTATACACGATAAGTGCTTAATACATACTATTATAACTATTACTCAGAAAATAGCAAAGATTTCCTACATTTTGTATGACATCATACTTGAACTCAGAAGGGACTAAAAGAAACCTTCATCTCTACAGAGTTTAAAAATCTATTAAGAATCAATATTTTAATCTGTTCTTTAAACATCCATCAATGGTATTTTGGGGGTGTTTATCGTGTGCAGAGCAAGGCACTAAGTACTTGGGAAAGGGCAATATGAAAGTACATTTAATTACATCAAGGAACCAAATGCATCATTAGACTAGCTACCGGAACAACTCAGAAAATAGGTTAAGAAAGAATGAAAAGAAACTCATTTCTCCATCAAGACCATGATAGAGAGCATATCTGGGAAGCTTCCGAGACTCAGACTTTTTAGAATTTGAGAAGAATGAATCTCTCAAAATGGATTTAAAAACCTCTTTGTGAAATTATAGTCCTACTCATATTTCCCAAGCTTTTCTTCCCCAGGTCATTCAAGTCTAAAAGGATCATATGAATATCTTCCAGGACAGTATAATTTTGCCACAAATAGGCACATCCTGATGAAAACCCTGAGGGCTGACGATAGCTTGAAGGGGGATTCTGCTATCAGACACAGTCCCAATTTGTTAAGCAGCATTAAGAATGACAACGGAAATGGCTTCTGGGGACATTTAAGGGAGAATCACTGAAACCCCCAAATCTCTTGGTGGAACTCCTACGCAATGTCCTTGAGGAAACTGGTAGGTGACTAGTAGAAACAAATACTCCATTTGCCACCAGAGTTGGATCTACCCTCTGGTAAAAGTCCATGAAAACTTGTAGTGGAGACTTATATCAAATTACACATTTGTGCCAGCAGGCAGTGGGGAAAAACATATACTGCTGGGGTATCTGTACTAAAATTAGAATTTCCCATCCCCCCAATTTGCATTACGCAATTAAATACTTGCATTATTTTCCGAGTTATCAGAGAGGGTAAGAATCTAGGTAAACAGGGTGTCCCAAAATCCCTCTTACTCTTATATTTTTTGACACTGCAAAGAGAAACAGTGTGCCTAATGGATAGAGCATGGGACTGGAAGTCAGAAGGACATGGATTCTAAATCCCAGCTCCTCCACTTATCTGCTGTGTGACCTTGGACAAGTCGTTTAGTTTCTCTGTGCCTCAGTTACCTCAACTGTAAAATAGGGATTAATACTGTGAGTCCCATTTGGAACACAAAAGATGTCCAACCTGATTAACTTGTATCTAACCCAGAGCTTAATGCAAGTGCCTGGACATAGTAAGCACTTAACCAATACCATTAAAAAAGAGGCAATTCTTTTGTTACAGCTGCAGAGAATCCTTTAAGGCAGCTTGAAGAATTAATGAAATACTAGCATGTCAATATCAACTTGCAAAAGCGTGTTCTGGTTCTTAGAATAATTCCCTACAGAGCTTCCCTGCTACGATTAGTCTGCTGCCTTGGCAGTTTTCTCTTGATAGATGACACTTTCCTTTGAACTGCCTTTCATTATGAGAAACAGACCTAAATTCATCTTTTTAAGAATGAAGTTATGGGCAAACATTTTCTATGATCTATATTTAAACCCTAACCGGTAGAAAGTTCGTAGTTTATGGTGCCTTGTCCTTCTGGTAATTAGAACTGTACTGTATTACGGTCAATCAATCAATCACTGGTTTTTATTGAGCTTTTATCCTCTGTAGAGCTCTGCACTACGTGCTTGGGATAGTACAGTAAATAGGAATGAACCCTCTCCTCGGGGAGTTTATCATCTAGTATGAGAGGCAGACATTAATATAAACTACAGTTCTACCATCCAGTTTAACAATAAGCATTAAATCAGGCGACTGAAGCTAATATAATTCAGCTTCTTGACTTCGTGAAAGTATGATATGCCCTAAGGTCACCAAAGCACCTAAAGCCATGTTGGACCCATATAGGGCTTTACCAGATATACTAATAAGAGATATATGGTAATCTTTCACAAAAGCCAATCTTCCGTATCCCTGGTTTCACATCTCAACAACTTATTTCTTAACAGCAAAAAAGCCTCAAGCCATGAGTGATTCATCAGGGAGGAAATAAAAAAAAAGAATCTCAAATAATTGTGTTACTGTAGCCAGGATATCATGGACTTCAACTACATTACAGAGGGACTACAAAGGTGAAATGAAACCACCAGGAAACACGCAGCATTTAAGTTGTGTACATTGACAGAAGATTGTGTTGGCTTTTTATACGGTGCTGTTCTATGGCATATAGTACCCCGGGCACCAGAAAGTGTATGCTTTAACTCCCTAAAAAGAAGCAATGGGGAGTTGGGCAGGAGGTTGGAATCCTTTCCCTTATTTCCCAGTGAAACAAGACACAAAAGTTGTGGCACTAATAACAAGCTCTCTTAAAATTTCATCTATGGAAAGAGGCATGTGCGTTTGTGTGTGTGTAAGCACAACCTGGGGAGGAGGAGGCATGCCACTGACATCATATAGCCAAATGGGCCAACACTGGAATACAGTCCAAACCACACAAATATTATCTTTTGGGGGGCTACTTGGTATGTCTGTGTTGGCTCCTGGGATTGTTTGGCTTTTCCTTCTGACTCATGATCTTCTCTAAGTTCCAGCTAACAACAACAGCAGCAATAACAACACGTTCTCAACTGCAGGGCACCTTGCTGGTCTGTCTGCCCCATGTGTTACCACACTTTCATCTGTAAATACCGCAGAGTCTCTGCCTAAAAACACCGTAGCAGACTTTTCTCTGTCCGCCTTGGGATCAGCCACCCGTTTAGCTATTGACTATCAATAGACACCACAAACACATCAGTCAAACTAACATCTGGAAACAACATAGTTCTAACTAATTTTTCCAGAACTCAAGATTTTGATTTACTCTCTAGCATTGAATAATAGCGCGTTTTTCCTCTTGAAACCTTAAATGACACTGAAAATGGCTGCTGTAACAACCTGCAGGGAGGGAAATAGGAGATAAAGTAAATGGCAGAAGCTCTGACTGCCATTTCCAAGATGATGCTTCTACCGTGGCTCCTTCTCTCTGCATTTCCTAAACTCCTAGATTCTGCACCACTGCCTGCACCATCCTTCCTTTTCTGGTGCCACTGATCATTGCCCCTATTACGTCTTAGGTATCTAAGTGGAAGAGTAGGAGGGGCTCTGGGATGGTAAGATTAAGGACCAAGCCATAGGATCAAACATGACACCTTCAAAAGAGAGTGTGTGTGTGTGTGTCTGTTTTTGGTGGGCCGGAGGGTGAGGGGGTTTAATACCCAGAAATACTCATCCATTTCCATTAGCCCCATTTTGTGGATGAAGGAACCAAATTAAATGGTGCGAGTCTTCCAAAATCTCAATGATATTATGAACCAAATCTGGATTAATTTCATCCAGATCTTGGAAGAGCAACTCATTTCATCTTTTGCTTCTACAAAATGAAATTGTGAATTTTAGAACCATGGAATTGACAGGAATCTTGTGAGGCTATATAATCCAGTCACAATATTCAAGATGAGCCTTAGTAAAACTATCCCATTCCCTTCAACATCACCCAGACTTGTTCCCTTTGCCCTTCCCCCCTCTTCCCGCCCCACTGCACTTATGTATATACCTGTAATTTTATTTACTTGTATTGATGTCTCTTTACTTGTATTGATGTCGGTCTCCCCTCTCTAGACTGTGAGCTCAGCTGTGGGCACGGACTGTCTCTATTGCTGAATTGTACTTTCCCAAGTGCTTAGTACAGTGAGCACTCAATAAATACTACTGAATGAAATACGAATGAAAGGTGGGAATCTACTTTATTTCTACAGGTCTCCGGATCCAAAAGAGGACTTAGGCAAAGTGTGTGGTTTGGATTGGCTATCATTTCTACTAGTTGGCTTTAGGACACATGAAAACCACATGATAAAAGCATGGATGTTAAAAGTCAGTAATTCTTACTAGTATACAAATATTTCATAAGATGACATCAAAGAGAAACAAATGTTTCCTGACAAAAGGAACATTTCCAACAAAAACACTCTGGCGGCCCAAATAAAATATTTATTTTTCAAACAGATGTTTTTGTTGCCAAATTAGATGTTGTCAAAGAAAGCTGGTATAAGACAGCTTGGTCACAGCCAAAAGTGGTGTGTTGCTTCGGCCGGGTCTGGCGGAAAGCAAGGAGTGTTGAAGAAAAAAAGTGTGTGTGTGTATGGTGGGGGGGTGGGGTGGGGGAACCTAGAGAAAACAAAGTGCAAAGAGGCTGGTTTATTGGGACATTCTGGGAGGAGTTTGCCTCCTTTGACATCCATGGAGAGCTCCACCCATTTCTCAGCAGAGCCTGCTTTTCCTAAAGGATTGTTCCAGAGAGGAGCTTCTCCCTGATCTGTTCCTGCCTGAAACATGGCTAGTTTTCCATGTGGTGCTGAATTTCTTTCTCTTTAATCAGTATCCTGGCTAAAAGTGGAAATTGGTGATCCAATTTCTGGTTCAGTTTTAAACCTTTTCTACCTCTTCTCCAACCCAAAGTCTTAGGGCTTCTGTCATCAGGCAATCAAGCTTTGCATATGCAGCTTTACTACTGTGGTTTTACATACCATTCTGTAAACCTCAGTCTGTGTTTCCCTGTTCTCATTCTTTCCGATTTGTAGTATTGCTTCAATCTTGACTTTGACCATTATTCTGACTGGGAATCTGGTTCATCTGTGATTATGGGGTCTTGTTAGAGCTAGCACCCAGATTTTGGCTAACCCCCTTGCCCTCGCTTTGCTTCTGGACTGTGCTGAATATAGGAAGGACCATATTCCTAATAAGATTTTCAATCTTCAGAATAAATCAGCCACATGGCCCCCAGCTGAGTCAAACTTGTGCTTCTGGGTAATGGATGACTTACCACTGAAATGCTTCTTGACCTATTAGTTTAATGCTTTGACGCTTTATTATAATATAGTTCATCTATTCCTGCAACCATCCTACCAAAAATGTAACTGACAGGGATAAGAGAAGGTGAGTGGGCACTGCACAAACCATTAACACTATTGTCAATTCCGTTTCAAAGGAGCTTAGCCTTTGGAAAGGACTGAAGCTCATCTTTCATTCGAAAAGGTATCCAAAGCCACACAAACCCTGTTTTTGAACCCTAAAGTGGAAAACAACTGTTTTCAAACTGGTCGAGCCCCTGACCTTGAGTGCTTTAAAACCGATGGCAAGGAGTTTCTGTTTGGGGTGGAGATGGATGGGCAACCACTAGTAGTTCTTGAGGAGTGGGAAAATGTGTCCTAAATGTTTTTGTAAAAGAATGATCCAGGAAACAGAGTGAAGTAAGGATTGGAGTGGAGAGAGAGAAGGCAGGGAGGTCAGCAAGGAGGCTGACACATTACAATCAAGGAGGGACAGGATAGGGTAAATGCTTGGATTAACGTGGCAATTTGGATGGAGAGGAAAGGGCGGATTTTAGTGATGTTGTGAAAGTTGAACAAACAGGATTTAGTGAAAGACTGAAGATGTGGGTTGCATGAGAGAGATGAGTCGAGGCTAACGCCAATGAGACAGGGAGGAGAGTGGTGCTGTCTAAGGTGGGAGGATACGGGAAGACATGGGAGTAGGGTTTGGGTGGGAAGATAAGGAGCCCTGGTTTGGACATGTTAAATTTGAGGTCTGCATAATTTATGTGAAACAGCAGAGGTGACTCTGAAAAACTTGAAAAGAGATTGAGACTTCGGGCCTTTGGCACTTATTGCTCGATACAGTTTCCTAGGCAGAATTTTAATAAATAACTTCTTAAATTGACTACTATCCTTTTGACCCACATCTGCAAAATTGCCTGCTCTGTGCCCTAGGCAAGTCATTTAACCTTTGTTTCCGCAACTGTAAAATGAGGATTAAAGACCTGTTCTCCTTCCCCCTTAGACTGTGAACCCCATATGGGAACTGTGTCAGATCTGATTGTATCCCAGCGTTTAGCACAGTGTGTGGCACCTAGTAAGCACTTAAATGCCACAATGTTTATCATCATCACAACCAGGCAGTTTTATGTTCCCTTGGAACAAGAAGAAAAACTAAAATACAAACTCCATTCAGTATGCCCCAGGACATAATGAAAATTATGTAAGCTGTCCAACTACTTAGTCCTTGTCTGGGTATAAGATTCAGTAATTCAATTTAAAGCAAAGTCTACATTCTCTTCTCAAAATTGTTTGATGTCTTGGGTTTTTTGTAGGGAAATATGTATGTTATTGAATCTGTAACCTCTTTTCATCAATGAGTCGATGTTTCCTTGTGCAGAATTCTCCTTACATTTTTGTCAAAAGCCACTCTGCTGTCTTTTTGGTGAACTGCCAAAATCAATGAACAATCTTCCTTGTGTGACACCTATATTTATAAAGGATTTTTGGACTCCAATTGCAAAAATCTTAACAAAAGGATGCATTTTGTTCCCAAATAGCTGAAACAGCATCTAAAATTTTGAAGTGACAGCTTCTGAAACTATTTTTTAACAAAGACTCACAAAGACAAACTAATAACTTTTTAAAGTGAACGGTAAAGCAAATAAATCAATTCTATCAAATTTTTCCAAAGAGTAATCCTAATTGAAAAAGTGTATAAATCAGCATTTTTAAAAGGAAAGAGATATACCCTGTGCATTGGTGGAGTTTTTAAAAGATTACAGAATTATGAAGTTAATTCCACTGTAAACAGGACATCGGCAACTGGATAGTCAGGTGACACCTGAAACTAAAAATGGGAAACCAAAAAACTCCTCGTCTTAAGCCCACATATTTATTCACTCCCACTATCCTTCCCTATCCCCACCAACAGCAGCATTACACCATTAATTTCCCAAAGTGCTAATATTTCCCTTGCACAAAGGGTTTCCTTCCAAGTGTTGCTGGTTCTTTCTAAGCAATACCTTTCAGGTTTCTGCTTTCTTTTCCACCTCCTCTTCTTGGCCCTGGTCATTCCCACTGGGAATTCTGCAACCTCTTCTTTGCAGAGCTCACTCCCATCTGTCTCCCCATCTAGACTGTAAGCTCATCGTGAGCAAGGAACATGACTACCAACTCTGCTGTGTTGTGCTTTCCCAAGTGTTTAGTACAGTGCTCTGCATATAGTAAGTACTCAATAAGTACCACTGATGATGATGATGATGGTGACGAGACTCTCTCCTTCCACCAAAATGATGGAATCTCCCGCCACAAAAAAAATCCTCCCGGCACACCCCTTTGACGACATCCCATCCTTTCTCAAGGATTTCTATTGGCTTCTTGTCAACTTACGATCTAGAAACTCCTCTCACCACCTGGCCTCATTTTCTAAAAACCATATGACACTCATCGACAAGGCTGAATGGCAACAAATTCACAGTGGAGGCAACACAACTTTTAAAAAATAGTAGCATGTGTACATGAATATGTAGAACATCTCCCAGTGGGAACTCAAGTCAGGGAACAAAATGCCTCTCCCTGGAAAAAGAAGAGTATTTTTGGAAGAAGCCCTGTGGTGGATCCATGGAAAGAGCACTGCTCTGGAAAAGAGGAGGCCTAAATTCTAGTCCTGGTTTTGCCTACAGCTGGTTAACACAAAGATACATATACATTTTGCCATGTGCTACACCCCTGCCTGGCAACTTGCCTGTTGCAAATGGTGCCCCAGAGGAAACATTTCTGCGAGGGGAGAGAGAATCTAAGTGGTGGTGCACAAACAAGCAGGACAATCAATCAGTGGTATTTTCCGAGTGCTTACTGTGCATGACATGCTGTACTAAATTCTTGGGAGAATGCAGATTCTTCTGTTCACATTCTCAGCCCTGAAGTCTCAGGACTGAGGGTCATCCATCATTCTTGAGAGGAGACAACATCCATCCAGAGCAGGGTGGCCTTGTGGAAACAGCCTTATCCCAGCTCTGCCGACTGCTCGCTTTGTGACCTTGGGCGAGATATTTAACGGCTCCGTACCTCAATTTTCGCAACTATGGGAATGAAATACCTGTTCTCCCTCCTACCTAGACTGTGAGCCCCCTGAGGGAGAGGGGCTGTGTCCGACCTAATTAACTTGTACCTACCCCAGCACTTAAAAAAGTGTCTGACAGTTAGTAAGCACTTGAATAAATACCATTAAAAAAATCCATATTTGGGGAACAAGAAGAAGAAAGGAATGAGCAGATAATTTTTTGAGCAGAAGCTTAGAAAGAGTTGTGAAACAAAAGAAAAGTAAGTAGTGCTGAGCGCTATCAACAATAAACGGTACAATAAATGACAATTTGGGGGGGGAGGACCACCATCTCGGTGATTAGAACTGTCAGTGCCAACTATGGATATTTCTAATAACTGTGGAACTTGTTAGGCACTTACTATGTGTCAAGGATCATACTAGACTCTAGGGGTAGATACAAGATAATCAGGTTGGACACAGCACATGGAGCCCACAGTCTATCTCTACCACAGTGTGCTCACTGTGGGCAGGGACCATGTTGCGAACATAGTACGTGCCCAAGAAATATAGCTGACTGAGGGAGAAGAGGAATTGAATGCTTGGGAGTCAAAAGGATCTGGGTTCTAATTCCAGCTCCAACTCTAAGGTCACTTCATATCTCAGGGGCCTCAGTTACCTGTAAAATGGGGATTTAAGACCGTGAGCCCCACAGGCAACACGTATCTACCCCAGAGCTAAGAACAGTGCCTGGCACATAGTAAGCACTTAAATGTCATAATAATAATAGCAATAATAGTTATTATTGCCCCCCCCTCCAGAGACCATTAATCCCTCTTCCATTCTGACAGCACAACCACTACACTCTGGCCATTTCTTCAGATGGCTTCCAGACCGAACTTCATAATCCCTGGGGCCATGGATTCTCACACCAAAATGTTATCAAGAGTTCTATTTCATCTATGTATATATTTCACATATATATGTGAAATAGATTAATTTGACACCTCGGGCTTTCAAATAAAGCGATACCTTTATAAAGCTGACTTTGGACAAGCTGAGCCAGAATTCCCCAAAGCAGGGAAAGCTGTTTTAGGAAGCAGGAGCTCAGAAAATGTTATCTTTAAGCTGGTGGCCTTCAGATGCATTTGAATACAGAGATTTATGAGATTTTATCTTACTCGATTCACCATTACCACTGGGAAGATTCTCACTAACACTGACAAATCCAGAATCATTATGGAGGTGCACCAGTAGGCAGAATTCACTTCAAGAGACAGCCATTTGTCTTCAGTGTCCAAACTGGTTGACCCTCATTCTCTGAAGAAAGCAGTTTGTAAACAAAAGACTCCATACTTTCAAAAATGCTGAGGAGAATTATAAAAGCAGCCTCCTCCTCCTCCTGTGATCCAAGAGAAAGATGGGGAAAGGTTTTTGTCTAAATTCAGTGAAGAGTGTCAGAAATTTATTATCCTTGAGCATGAAAGAAGGTTGAAATTGGATGAGGTTAAAATAGCTACGTTAGAACCATTAACTGTGCTAGGAGAAAAGCACTTCATGAAGACTCACAATTAAGAAGGCATCATCTGAGACCGTGACCTTGATTTTCATACCAATATTTGCTTATATTCCATTCTTCATTACACCCATACAAATAATGCATGATAGAACCTTCGCTTTAGAATATTCCTACTTGCAAAGGAAGGTTTCTAAGATGGCTCTTCCCTTTGTCTGTTGTATAGCCTTGAGTAAATCGCTTAAGTTTTCTGTGCCTCAGCTACCTCATCTGTAAAATGAGGATTAAGATTGAGAGCCTCATGTGGGACATGGACTGTGTTCAACTTGACTGTCTTGAATCTATCCCAGTGCCTAGCAGAGTGTCTGGTACTTAGAAAGCGCTTTAAAAAGCACAAAACAAAATGGTGTTTTCCTTCTAGACTGTAAGCTTGTTGGGGGTAGGGAATGTGTCTATCAATTCTGCTATACTGTACTCTCCCAAGCACTTAGTATGGTGTTCTGCATACAGTAAGCACTCAATAAATAGCACTGATTAACTGGCGTAATAGTTTGGGTTGGATTGCTTGGGAAACAACAGTCGAGCCTTGGAGAAAGATATTTCTCTGACATAACAGTTATCCAATGGGAAAGAGCCTCATAAAAAAGAGCGAAAGACTTCACTCTAAATTTGACCGAAGTGTCCTGTAAAACAGATTGAAAACAAGCAGAGAAAAAGCAAATTCATTCAATAGTATTTATTGAGCGCTTACTATAATAATAATAATGTTGGTATTTGTTAAGCGCTTACTATGTGCAGAGCACTGTTCTAATGAGCAGAGCACTGTACTAAGTGCTTGGAACGTACAATTCGGCAACAGATAGAGATAATCCCTGCCCAATGATGGGCTCACAGTCTAAACGATACTATATCAGTGATCATATCTTAAGTAGGAATATATAAATGGTGTTTATCAATCAACGGTATCTATTAACAATCACTCAATATGTATTAGTATATAATATGTAATACTAATATTAATTAATATTAATATAACATATGTATTGTATTCTATGTGCAGAGCACTGTACTAAGCACTTGGGGGAGTAATAATAATGATGATATTTATTTAAGCGCTGATAGAACAGAGTTGGTAGAAGATACAATAAATACCAAAATTACTGAAATTCCAGAATGTGAAAACCTCAGTTGATTGTACGGACTGTACCAAAAAAAAAACAAACCCCAACACAACAAAAGTTACACTAGCAACATGAAAGCATCTTCCCATGTCCCACTTCAATTGAACCCTCCCACACTCTGCACAAAACATAAAGCAGATCTTCAAAGAAAGTGCATTAAGGAAACACATCATTGATCCCTTCTTCCCACAGCTACAATAAAAATAACTTACTAACTTGTCCTGAAAATTGGTTCTCCTGGAAAACAGACCAAAACCTCTTCATCAGACACCTTCCTACTACCAATTGGAAAGAACAAATAAGAATAGGTCTGGAAGGACTTTGAATTCTCTGGAATAAAAGCCCTATAAAAATACAATTTTTTCTGATATTGCAAATATATCAACATCCATCACTACATTTTGGAACTATTCTTAACCAAGGTCTAGTTACATCTCCTCCAAAGTGATGGCACACTCAGAGGACAGGAAAATCTGGCAGAAAAGTTTTGAGGTGAGTGTCGCTTTGGAAATTCTCTCTGGGGTTTTAACCTCCCAACTACCATTTACTATTATTATTATTAACAATAATGATAATAATGGTATTTAAGTGCTTACTATGTGCCAGACATTGTACTAAGTGCTGAAATGAACATAGGCAAATTGGGTTGGACACAGTTCCTTTCCCACATGGGGCTCACAATCTTAATTTCCATTTTACAGATGAGGTATCTGAGGCACAGAGAAGTGAACTGACTTGCCCAAGGTCACCCAGCAGAGAAGTGGCAGAGCCAGGATTAGAACCCAGGTCCATGCTCTATCTTCTAGGCCATGCTGTTTCTCTTAGCACTGGGGTAGATACAAACTTATCAGATTGGACACAGTCCATGTCTCACAAAGGGCTCATATTTTACAGATGAGCCGAAGAGAGTGGAAGAAAAGGAATGTCTGCCAACTCTCTCATACTGTACCCTGAGAATCAATTAATCACATTTACTGAGGGTTTACCGTGTGCAGAGAGCTATGTGCTTGGGAGAGTACAATATAATCGTGTTGGCAGGCATGCTCCCTGCCCACAACAAGCTGACAGTCAAGAGGGAGTTCAAATATATTTTGATCCTATTTTACAGTTTCACACTGCAGGGGTACTAACCAGCAAATCAATACCTCCCAACAACTGGTAGACTCTATCCATTCTTTAGAAAATAAAGCTATCACCCACAATTTTTCCTTGTGCATCGCTATTATTCTGGGTAATATGCAGGAAAAATTACTTTGGACAGATCATGTTCTTTCATATGAGCGTCTGGCAATGAATTCAATTTAGTATTCAGAAAAGAATGTCATGTTTATGCATGCATTAGGTAAGTGCCAATTTGTTTGCATGAAAATCAAAAGGAGCAGGAGACACTTTCAGTCGACATCTGGATTTATGCATTGCATTATTCCGATTAGCTACTGAACCCATATTTTAACTTTATTTGAACACAGAAGAAAATGAAGGCACAATAACTTCCATAATAAGTGTCAAAACCCCACCTATAAAATCAGAAGAAATGAGAATTCGCTCAGTATTGAAGCCTCCCGTTCTAAATCTCATGAAGGAATTTCAGTAAAAGGAAATCAGATCCTAATTCTCTCTAAATATGTGCGTGAAAGCTATGAAACTGGGGCTGCAGGGTCATTGTGAGCAGGGAATGTGTCCGTCATGTTGTTACACTGCACCCTCCCAAGCACTTAGTACAGTGCTCTGCACACAGTAAGCACTCAATAAATATGATTGAATGAACCCCCCCACCCCACAACCCTCATGTACATATCTTGATAAACTCCCAGTCCCCTATCAGTGATAGGGGACAGCTCACCACTGTCCACACACTGGATCTTCAGGGCAGCTCTTTTAATATCTATCACCCCTTCTAGGCTGCGAGGCCCTTGCGAAGCAGTGTGGCCTAGTGGAAAGAGCGCAGACCTGGGAGTCGATGGGCCTGGGTTTTAATTCCAGCTCTCTCTCTTACTGCTCTGTGACCTTGGGCAAGTCACTTCACTTTTTCTATGCCTCAGTTCCCTCATCTGCAAAACAGGGATTCAATACCTGTACTCCCTCCAGCTGAAACTGAGCCCAACTTGGGACCTGATTATCACATATCTGGCTCAGCACATAAGAAGTGCTTAATAAATATTGCAATTAACTAAATGTGGGCAAGGAACATGCCCAAGGAACCTTGGGCAAGTCACTTAACTTCTGTGTGCTTCAGTTCCCTCATCAGCATAATGGGGATTAAGAACGTGAACCCCATATGGGACATGGACTGTGTCCAGACCAATTAGCTTGTATCTACCCCAGCACTTAGTACAGTGTCTGGCACATAGTAAGCACTTAAATACCACCATCATTACCATGATTATTTCTGTCAACACTACTGTACTGTTCTCTCTCAAGTGCCTATTATATTACTCAGTACCCAGCAAGCACTCAATAAATACCAAGGATTGATTTGTGCTGTTCACAGTTCACCACTGAAAAGACACTGGATCTGCAGGGCAGTCTTAAGATGATGGCACTGCCCCATGTCAGCAGGTAGCCTCCCTGTCTGGCGGGAGCCTGCTTGGAATACTGGGACTGGAAACTGGCCTTATCACCCCTCCAAAAATGCAAGGACCAGAACTGTGCTCCTTATTCTTCAGGCCACCACTCCATGTCTCTGTATTGTGGTAAAACTATCAAGGTTATACCTAGCCATGAAGCCTACTGGAAAGAACATTGGGTTGGAAGCCAGGAGCCCTGGGTTCTAACTCCAGGTTCACCACTTGCCTGGCGTGGGACCTCACTTAAACGTCTCAGTTTCCTCATCAGCAAAATGGGGATTAAATGAGAAGCAGTGTGGCCTGCCTCAGCTACTTTATCTCTAAAACAGGTATGCAGACTGTGAATCCCATGTGGGACATGAACAGCATCAAATCTGATTATCTTGTACCAACACCAGTGCTTAGTAAAGTGCCCAGCACATAGTAATAATAATTTTGGTATTTTTTAAGCACTTACTATGTGCAGAGCACTGTTCTAAGCATTGGGGGTAGATACAGGGTAATCAGGTTGTCCCACGTGAGGCTCACAGTCTTCATCCCCATTTTACAGATGAGGGAACTGAGGCTCAGAGAAGTGAAGTGACTTGCCCACAGTCACACAGATGACAAGTGGGAGAGCCGGGATTCGAACTCCTGACCTCTGACTTCCAAGCCCGTGCTCTTTCCACTGAGCCACGCTGCTTCTCTAGTAAGCACCTAGTAAGCATTTTACAGATACCACAAACACAAAAAAACCTGTTCTCCCTTCCCACCTAAACTGTGAACCCCAAGTGGGATAGGGATTGCGTCAATCTGATTATATTACACGTACCCCAGAAGTTAGCACAGTAGTTGGCAAACATCAGTGTGTGTAAAATACGATTATCATCACATGGAGCAGAAAAGGGTCAAGGAAGGGCACACAAAATGACCAGGAGAGGGAAAGATAAACTAGCTTGACTATGAAAATAAATTATAAATATTATGATTCCAGAACTGCAATATGAAGACTGAGAAGGGATAGAACTGAAGGAGACAAAAATAACAAAGAATGTGGACAGGGCAAATCATGGAGTATTGGTTAGCCAAATCCCCCAGGAAATGCCCTAGAGGGTCACAAACTGAAGCATGGAGAAAAGACGTTCGAAACAAACAAAAAGAAATATTGCTTCACACAGTGGCTAGTCACTATATGGAATTCGTTATCACCAAAAGTTCTGCAGGCAAAAGATATGAGTAGGTTCAAGAAAAATTTTGATGAATTCACGAGCAATAGGGCCATATCGGGTTATTAAAGGGAAAGATTAGTCAAGTTAGAAGACACATTCTGAACTATAAGGACAGAAACCAAAAAAGGACAATCATCCCCTCGTTCTTCTAAGAGTCTTTGATGCCAGCGTCAGACACAGAATGGGTATTGGTTTAATACTGGATGGCATTTCTCATGTAACATTAAAAAGTTAATCCATTCCTTTCACCTATTTGGGTGTAAGAAAAATGAAAAAAAAAAAATACCCCTCTAACCACATCTAACCACCTTTTAAATATGTTATGTGCTCTGGAATTGTTTATCCTAAAAAGAAAGCATTTTCTCCCATTAAAATAGAAAAAATGTGTTATTCCAGCATTAGTTTGACAAAACTGATCACTAATCTGTTTTTCAATGAAAAACTACTGCAGACAGCCAGGTAACGAGATATGTAAGTATTGCTATTTCTAGCAATGCCTAGCAAGAAGCAGTCTGTTCCCCGTCAATAAAATGAAGCTGGAAACTATAGGGAACAAAGTGCTTTTAACACCACCACTCTAATTACCCAGTTGGAGTTGCCCTCTGATTACAAAATATTCTGCAAAGTAACTCTTCTTTCTTCCGTTTTACTCCCAAGTCACCAGATAAATATCTAAGAATAGTCAGAGCTATTCCTTTACATCAAATTTTAGGGGTGAAAAGTGGGCAAGCCTCCAACAGTTTAAATATTTGCAAATAGAATTTGACTAGCATATAACACAAATTATTTTCAAAGGGACTAGTTCAAAGGTACACGCTTTGTTGACATTCAATTCAGATTTGTTGATGGACTAGGCTTTCAGTTTCTTATACAGTTCTGGTTTATTTCACGCCTAAGTCGCCTCGGCATTTGGGAAATGGCTCAAACTGAGAAGCAGTGTAACTTAATGGATAGAGCATAAGCCTGGGAGTTGGAAGAACCTGGGCTCTAATCCCGGCTCTGCCAACTTGTCTGCTGTGTGACACTGGGAAAGTCATTTCACTTTTCTGGGTCTCAGTCACCTACCTCATCTGGAAAATGGGGGTTAAGGCTGCGAGCTCCATGTGGGACACGGACTGTATCTGATCTGATTAGCTTGTATCTACCCCAGTGCTTAGTACCATGCCAGGCACGTAGTAAGTGCTTAACGAATACCATTAAAAAGACCCAAACCAAAAACAACACAAAAAAAACCCTCTTTCCTTGATCCTAACAGGCCCCATATTACCTTTTCACCAAAATACATAGATAGATAAATAAATAAAAATGCAAAAGTCCAAATTGGCCAACTTATGTGGCAATCAGGAAGGGGGGATTGTTGGAGGGGAAGAGAAGTGGATAGGGTTTAGGCAGTCAGTCAATCGTATTTACTGAGCACCTGTGTGCAGAACACTATACTAAGTGCTTGGAAGAGTACAAAACAACAAGAAATGGACATATTCCATGCCCACAATTTGCTTACAGTCTACAGCAAGCTTACAGTCTAGACAGCATTCGCTGGGAGAGTGTCTCTATCTCCCAGCAAACCAAGTCTTGACCCAATTTGGAAAAACACTGGTTAAGAGAGAGTGCATTTCACTGGATCACAGATATGCCTTTTTCGTCCTCCAACCAGTTGATTTACAACTCACGAATGAGACACACCCTTTGACTGGTTCCTGCAGATTATCTGATTTGTTTAAATCAACTGTCATTCACACGATGGCCAATCTGATGTGGCCAATTACCATTAATAAGGTGGTGTCAACTCGAGTTTTTCATCTAGGGTGAAGGAGGGGAAGAAGAAATCGATGTCTGGTGGCTAGGAAGAGGTACACTTAAGTAGGGGTCTTCCCACTCCATAAAATAACCTCTCAAGAGCAGGTGGAATATCTTCTACATTCTATTCAATCCCTCCAGAGTCCAGCAGAGTATCATGCTCACCACGGTCACTTAATATTTATAGTATCGCCTGATTCCCCCTCTAGACTGTAAACTCACTGTGGGCAGGGAATGTGTCTAACTGTTGTACTGGACTCTCCCAAACCCTTCGTACAGAGCTCTGCACAGCGTAACTGCTCAAAACCACTGATTTATTAATTTTAGTTTGATAAATGAGTGAATTAATGATGGGAGGGAAAATCAAGTTTAGGTTACAAATGATTTATGATCGAGATGAAGGGGTTCAAGTTCGACTGGCAGCAATTTGCTCATGATTGCATTTGACAAGAACAGCTGTAAAACTAATTAACTGGCAAACTGTTGTGAACCAATGAAATTGTCATTTTAAGAATTCCAAAATCTATGGGAGGTAATTAGCCATGGACTACTTTTTTGAGCCTGAAAGGCTAAGATAAAAAAAGACCTGGGAATCAGACATGTTTAACTGGGTAAACTATTGAGCCTAATTTTCCCAGTGTCCAAGACTATAGAAGATGAGGCACTTTTTGAGGCATTATAACTTTCAGACCATTAGGGAACTGTTCAGTGCATTGCTTGCTAGCATGGTACACATATTATTGCAATACATTGAACAATTCATTTGTGGCCTGAAAGAAGTACTGATTCTCTCCAAGTGCCTAACTTATTACTAGAAAGTAAACTTTGCCACTGGGAGAATTAGGTTGACTATTTTCAAGTGTGAAAGATGAACTTTCTTCCATCTCTTTATTTTTGTTTCTACCTGACAATCCCAGCAACCCATTTTCCTCTACTTTGGTTCCTGTTCAATTTTTGCATTTTCTGAGATACTGGATCTTTCTGCCAAGGGCTTCACACAGTAAGTGCTCAATGAATACCACTGATTGATTCTCCTTTGCGCTCTTTTATCCCTAGTCCCAGGTTTTATTTTTCCTCTTTCAACCAGTCAGTAATATCTACTGAGTGCCTGCACTGTATCAGGTGCTTGGGAGAATAAAATTGTAAAAAATATGGACCCCTCCCTCCAGGAGTTTACACAGCATTGTTCTACAATGACCTTCGAGACTCTGATTGATTAATCAATCAAGTCTGGCCAACTACTTGTAAGGGAAGGGTTATTTTTGAATGTTTGTGGGTGTTAACTTTTGCTTTTTAATAATAGGACTTTACTGCTACCTCCATTTTGAATGCCAAATCTTTGCCTTATTTAAGCATAGTTTTGCTAGGCTTATCAGGGGTTTGGGATTTTTTTTAAATTATTTTTTTTTAAGCACTTACCATGTGTCAAACACTGTTGTAAGCATTGGGGTAGATATAAGTTAATTAGGTTGGACACAGTCTGCACTGGGCTCACAGTCTAATTAGGAGGGAGAACAGGAGAACAAGTATGGCACAGAGAAGCTAAGTCACTAGGCCAATGTCATCCAGCAAGCAAGTTCATTCAATTGTATTTACTGAGCACTTACTGTGTGCAGAGCACTGTACTAAGCAAATGGCAGAGCCAGGATTAGAACCCAGTTCCTCTGACTACCAGGCCCATGGTCTCTCCACAAGGACATTTGTCTGTTGTGTGACTTTGGGCAAGCCACTTCATTTCTCTGTGCCTCAGTTACCTCATCTGTAAAATGAGGATTACATCCTGCTCCCTCCTGCTTAGACTGTGTGCCCCATGGGAGACAAGGGACCGTGTTCAACCTAATTAACTTGTACCATATCATATCTACCCCAGTGCTTGGCACATAGTAAGCGCTTAACAAGTACCATAATTATTATTATTGTTCTTAGCAATCTTAGCAATAATATTATTATTGTTCTTAGCAATTCATGATTTACCCAAATAATTTTTCCAGACAAACTGACAAAATGGGCTTGTCATCTTTTTTTTTTTTAAATAGATGGTAAGGGAAGAATTGTTAAGAAAGGGCCGGTTCTGATTTCAGACCTCTCTATTCCAATTACTCCTGCTTTAGGTGTATGTTTTTGGACTACACAAGCACTTGAAAAGTGTGATTTTAAATGCTTTCTTCCAGGTCGAGCAAAATCCAATTTGGATAACGCAACTACACATTTGCTCCAAATTGTGTTGTTATTGTCTGTAGATCTCCTGCCTGAAAAATATTTATTCAGAGTCTGCCAAATTGCTTCAAATAATCAGCTTTTCCTTCATGTCTTTATCAAGAGAGCTAAATGTGATCGTTCCTTAAAATGCTCTCTTCAAAGATAACATCTCTAAGGAATGC
This sequence comes from Ornithorhynchus anatinus, assembly GCF_004115215.2. NCBI lineage: Eukaryota > Metazoa > Chordata > Mammalia > Monotremata > Ornithorhynchidae > Ornithorhynchus > Ornithorhynchus anatinus. The sequence goes on from NC_041736.1 coordinate 57,566,319, forward strand.
AAACAAGCTTCCACACCCAATAAATCACATCACCACTAACACACCAATATTTTTAAAAAATCTGTCTTCAATATATGGCCCGTCACTGCAGAACACTCTTGACATTTGCTATAATGCTTTCTGCCAATCTGAAGTCCATCAGAGGCCACACGAATTTTTGAAATGAAGGGGGTTTCAGTACCAGTGCGATGGCTTTCTAGTGAAGTGGGGATATACAACAACAAAACAGGACTAAATGCAATATGTATTCTGGTACAGCCCTTTATATCTAATGCAAAAGCAAAATACAAAATAGGCCACTAGTTCCTATAGAGAAGCAGTGTGCCCTAGTGGATAAAACACGGGCATGGGACTCAGGAGGACCTAGGTTCTAGTTCATTCATTTAATCGTATTTATTGAGTGCTTACTGTGTGCAAAGCACTGTACTAAGCGCTTGGGGGAGTACAACAACAGACACATTCCCTGCCCACAATAAGCTTACAGTCTAGAGGTAGGGAGAGAGACGATACAAATAAATTACAAATATGTATCCCAGCTCTGCCACTTGTCTGCTGTGTGACCTAGGGCAAATCATTTACATTCTCTGTGCTTCACATACCTCCTTTGTAAAATGGGGATTAAGACTGTAAACCCATGTGGACACAGACTGTGTCCAACCTGATTAGTGTGTATCTACCCCAGTGCTTAGAACTGTGCCTGGCACATAGTAAGTGCTTGCAAATACCATTAAAAAAATAGTTACAGCATGTAACTTTTCATGTAAAGTCAAGAAAGCCGGGCAAGTTAATAAATGCCAAAGACATGAACAGATCAGAAAATATTCCCATTTCCTGAAGAGTTTAACATATTACGGAAAAAACCATAACAAGCAATTTAAACATAGCTGAGATTTACAAATGAGATCAACTATATGACATTTTTACTGGAGTATATCTCCTCTACGTTTCTAGTTACATATTTTAACCATCTATTTAGTTCTTAATTTTTAAATTCTAAATGAATCAGCACCCCCAAAGTGCTAACATTCAAATGAAATTACGCTGCATGGCTTAGTGGAAAGAGCATGGAACTGGGAGTCAGGAGACCTGAGTTCTAATCCTAGCTCTTCCACTGGCCTGTGTGACCTTGGGCAAGTCACTTAACCTTTTTGGACTTCAGCTTCCTCATTTGGAAAATTGGGACAGGATAGAATGGGAGCCCCAGGTGAGACAGGGCCTGTTAGGTGCCCAATATGATAGTTTTATAGCTATCCTAATGCCTAGCACATAGTAAATGCTTATAAAAATTCCATAATTTTAAGAATAATTCCATCATTTAGAAATGAAACACATAAATATAGATTTAATGCCCAATGTAAAAAAAAAGATGCTCATGAAAATTAGAATAATGTTCCATCTCAATAAAAGCCATGCAATTTTAAAGGAAACCTTAACTAAAGCAGCATCTGCTATAAGGGAGCTTTCCTCTCATTCCCAAGTGCTTAGTACAATGCTTTGCACACAGTAAGCATTCGATTCATGATTGATTGGTTCCCAAATATAAAGAGGGACTCGGGAAATCCAAAGAAATTTACTGCAGTAAAATTAAACTCAATAAAGCACTCCAAATTTAGCAGTAAGTTTAACGTCGAATTCAAAACAAAAGCAAACTTTTTACCATGAAGCAATATCTACATAGAAATAAACTGGATTAAATAAAAAGGAGAAGTTAAAAGTCTTTTCTTTTGAAAATATTTGGGCACTCTCTAAAGCATGTGGCAGATAGAACTGGCGTCACCTTTTCTTAAAATCCGAAGAGTACCTGGTGTTTGTTAAGCGCTTACTATATGCCAGGCACTGTTCTCCGCTCTGGGGTAGATACAAGATAATCAGGTTGGACACAATCTCTATCCCACACAGGGCTCACAGTCTTAATCCCCATTTTACAGATGAGGGAACTGAGACACAGAGAAGCGAAGTGACTTGCCGAAGGTCACACTGCAGACAAGTTTCTACGAAGTTGAAGTTTAAGCAGTTAGGTCCTAGACTGTTACGGAAAGACCTTTGTGAGTAGGAGAAAGGGTCTACCGATTCCTTTGTTTTTTACTCTCCCACTAGGTATAGCGCTCTGCACAGAGGATGATAATCAATGGACTGATTTCAGCTGCAGACATTCTACTTTACCCATCAATCCAATGCTCTACTGCAACACTGCCTTTTTTCCCCTTCAGGATACAGAATGGAAAAAGGTAGTTGGAATTTCTGCTCCTAGGAGATTCTCAATGAATAAAATAATGAGTTCTCAAATCAAGAGAATGCTACCTGAAGGATTCCCTATCCTAGTTGTCAATCAGTTCCCAGATTAATACACCTCACTGCATTTTTACAAGGCAAATACGGCCATCAGTTCACATGTCCAGAAGTCTAACCCTTTTTACTGGCCGTTGTTAATCATTCACATCTCTGGCTAATAGCAAGCTGTACAATTAGAAGAGCAAAATCTCAGCAAGAGAGCTAACTGCAAATTCCCAAATCCCACCCTGCCCCATTCTTAGTAAAAATGCTGGTGCTAATACAGCTGATCGATTTTTAAGTATGTCACTACCACACCCTTTCTCCCTAGGAAGACCCATCTTTATGAGAAAATTCAAGGCTCTCCCACGGATTATACTCTACATTTTAACACTGTGTTTCATCATTCAAAAATTAATTTTGACTCGTCCAGTCCCAGAAAACTCAATATGCAACGGTTCTATTTCAGACTGATAACATAAGAACAAACTTTCCCCTATGAGATGAACGCATATAGGTTCTGAAACCAAATCGTGACCATTTCATTGCCGGGTGTCACACAGAACACATGGGATTTGAGGTAATTTTGCAGTTCCAAGTTTGAAAAATGCAAATATACAAAGATTCTTTTTCGCTTTTCTCCCCAGCCAGTGATTTCTCCGGGATGGCTGAGGGGAAGACACACACAAAAAACCCTTCAATGACTGAAAGGCCTCCCTTGGAAACCCACAGCCACACCTTCCTTAGCCACGAAGGAAGAGGGGAGACTCTGGTTTCCCTGCAAAGCATTTACAATCCCCTCCCAAAATCAAAACAAATGCCTCTCGGGGCTCATTACACCAGTTGTGTTTTTACACGCCACCTACAAAACTAGGGAAAGCATGCCTGCTTCGTGAGTGTGTCTTTTTGAGGTCTGGCAAGAAGCACTGATGGTGCAAAAACAGGGAGCCTTTAAAAACGTTATTGGCATCGCTCTTGTGGGATGCCTGGTTCCCTGCCAAGTGGCACCGAAGGGAAACTCTCCACATCCTACAATTTCTAGTTTCAAGGAGCGACGTGCTGCACGGCCCCAGATCCCTTTGGGGCTGTGTGACCTCGGGCAAGTCACTTCACTCCTCTGTGCCTCAGTTCCCTCATCTGGAAAATGGGGATTGAGACCATGAGCCCCACTTGGGACAGGGACTGTGTCCAACTCGATGTGCTTTGGATCCACCCCAGGTGCTTAATACAGTGCTTGGCACAGGGTAGGCACTTAAATACCATCCACATTATTATTATTTCCCTCCCTGCCACCCAAAAAGTGGCAGCCTGGATTATTGATCCTTTAGGCTGCCTGGTAATAAGGTGGGCAGGGGCTAGGTGCCTCTACAGCAACTGAACCCGAGGATTGTGGGGTGGGGGGCTGCCAGGAGACTCCCCCCAGTCTAGAGGAGGTTTGCACTCCCTGGAGGACCACCTTTTCTAACAAGGAGCTTCCAGTTATGATGCCCAAGGGGCACGGGGTTGGCATAAGCCCTTCCCCCCAGTAGCTTCCAGATACGATGCCCAAGGGGCATGGGGTTTATAAGCCCCTTCACCCCTCTACCCAGGGGCTTCCAGGTACAATGCCCAAGGGGCATGGGGTTGGCATAAGCCCCCTCCCCTTCTCCACCCAGGAGCTTCCAGGTACAATGCCCAAGGGGCATGGGGTTGGCATAAGCCCCCTCCCCTTCTCCACCCAGGAGCTTCCAGGTACGATGCCCAAGGGGCACGGGGTTGGCATAAGCCCCTTCCCCCTCTCCACCCAGGAGCTTCCAGATAGGATGCCCAGGGGGCACGGGGTTGGCATAAGCCCCTTCCCCCCTCCACCCAGGAGCTTCCAGGTGCGATGCCCGAGGGACAAGGGGTTTATAAGCCCCTTCCCACCACCAACCAGGGGCTTCCAGATACGATGCCCAAGGAAGGGGCACGGGTTGGCATAAGCCCCCTCCCTTCTCCACCCAGGAGCTTCCAGGTAGGAAGCCCAAGGGGCACGGGGTTGGCATAAGCCCCGTCTCCAACCTGGAGCTTCCAGATGCGATGCCCAAGGGGCCCGGGGTTGGCATAAGCCCCCTCCCTCTCTCCACCCAGGAGCTTCCAGATAGGATGCCCACGGGGCACGGCGTTGGCATAAACCCCCTCCCACCCCCCCCCACCCCCAGTCCTTACCTGATGATGTCGTCGTTGTGCCCCAGGAAGAATCTCTGACTGTGCTCGCGGGTGTTGTAGACCACCCCGACCCCGGCCACGAAGTAGACCACCTCCTTGCCCGCCGTGTAGTACAGGTTGTTGCGGCACTGGTGGCCCCTGTACCCGTAGACCCACTCGAGGCGCAGCTGGCATCGGGGAGCCGTCCGATCCGCCATCGTAACCCACCCCGGCCACCCCCTCCTCTACGGGAGCGGCCGGGCCTTTACTCTGCCCTGGGCAACGGTGGTTTCCAGGAGGAGAAGCGTGCACGACGCCCCTCGGCCGCTGCCACCATAATCCAACGTTGCAGCTGCTGCAGCTGCTGCAGCTGCTGCAAGAGGAGAGAGCAGCAGCTGTGGCTCCGGCCGCCCCTCGGCTCTGCACAGCACGCACAGCGCAGTGCTCGCAAGGCTGCACGGATTTCTTCCCGCCGAGGAGCGGCCTCCACCTGCAGGAAAAGCTCCTGCACAGCTTCGCGGGGATGCTCGATTTCTCCTCCTCCTCTTTTTCTTCTTCTTCCTCCTCCTCCCTCTCCCGAGACTGTCCGGGTCTGCTCCTGGACGCTCCTTAGGTCTCCGTTTGCAAAAAAAAGCGGGGGGGGGGGGGGGGGGCCGGGATTTTTTGGCCGCCTCCGGCTGAGTCGATCCGGTGACAGCTTTGATTTTACCGGGATTTTCCCAACGCCGTCCTTGGTGACCGTAACCGGCAGGGAGAGAAAGACAGGGACAGATTGCACGTAAATAATCATAATAATATAGAACGATGGCATTTGTTAAGCGCTTACTATGTGCAAAGCACTGGGGGAGGATACAAGGTGATCAGCTCCCGTCCCCCCATCCCCTCCCCCGGGACGACGATTCCTATTCTGAGTCCTAAAATGTCATTATTTCAATAAATATCATATTCTAGTGGCGGTATATGGGTTCATTCGGTCAGTCGTATTTATTGAGCGCTCACTATGTACAGAGCACTGGACTAAGCGCTTGGAAAGTATCCCGGCTCCGCCACTTTATTATTAATAATAATAATATTTGTTAAACGCTTACTATGTGCCAAGCCTTGTTATAAGCGCTGGGGTAGATACAAGATAATCGGGTTGTCCCACGTGGGGCTCACAGGCTTCATCCCTATTTTCCAGGAGAGGTAACTAAGGCGCAAAGAAGTGGCTTGCCCAAGGTCACCCAGGAGAAGATTGGTGGAGCCGGGATTCGAACCCACGTCCTCTGACTCCCGGGTTCTTGCCACTAAGCTAGGCTGCTTCTGCTGGGTGACCTGGGGCCGGTCATTTCGCTTCTCTGGGCCTCAATTCCCTCGTCTGTCAAATGGGGATGGAGACTGTGAACCCCACGTGGGGCAGGGACTGCGTCCAACACGATTTGCTTGCATCCACCCCGGCGCTTAGGACAGTGCCTAGCACATAGTAAGCGCTTAACAAATACCATCATTATTATTATACTGACATATTATTATTATTATATTGGATTTGCTATTTCTCAATTTCTTTTTTCCTGTCTTTAAAACCAGACCAATCGTTTAAAAGGCCATCTGATTTTGTTTTTTGAAGGGATTTGTCCAAATTCTTAGGGGGGATTTTTAAAAACCGTTTCCTCATGCTTTCCCCTCCCACAAGATGGGGGGGAAATAAAAGACTCACCCCTCCTAAATTAATCACAAGCGTCTAAAGGAGATTTCTATCCCTGAAGAGGCATATTTGGAGAGGGACGAAAGGGAGAGAGAAAAAGAGGAAACCACTGAAGGTGAGAGATAGGAAAGGGAAATTCCAGCTCTGCTACTTGTCTGCTGCGTAATCTTGGGCAAGTCACTTAACTTCTCTGTGCCTCGTTATGGACCAGGCACGAGCGTGCTAATTCTGGTGTGTTGTGCTCCCAAACGCTTAGTACAGTGCTCTGCACATAGTAAGCGCTCAATCAATGGTAATAATATGATGGTATTTGTTAAGCGCTTACTATGTGCCAAGCACTGTTCTAATAGCTGGGGGGGGATACATGGTAATCAGATTGTCCCACGTGAGACTCACAGTCTTAATCCCCATTTTACAGATGAGGTCCCTGATGCACAGAGAAGTTAAGTGACTTGCCCAAAGTCACACAGCTTACAAGTGGCGGAGTAGGGATTAGAACTCATGACCTCTGACTCCCAGTTACCTCATCAGTACAATGGGGATTAAGACTGAGCGCCCCATTTGGGACATGTCCTGTGTCCAACCTTGAATCCCAATGTTTAGTACAGTTCCTGGCACATAACAGCCGTTTAACAAATACCATTAAAGAAAATAAAAAGACCGAGGGGATGCTGAGGGGTGAGAGGAGGAGATGGGGAGAGCCACAGCTTAATGGAAGCTGAGTGGGGGGGTAAAAGGATAAAGGTGGGGAGGGACAGAGACCCTCCCCCCCACCCAGAGAAGCAGCTTGGCTCAATGGAAGGAACATGGCCTTGGGAGTCAGGGGTCATGGGTTCGAATCCCTGCTCTGCCACTTGTCAGCTGTGTGACTGTGGGCAAGTCACTTCACTTCTCTGGGCCTCAGTTCCCTCATCTGGAAAATGGGGATTAAGACTGTGAGCCTCACGTGGGACAACCTGATTACCCTGTATCTACCCCAGCGCTTAGAACAGTGCTCCGCACATAGTAAGCCCTTAACAAAAACCAACATTATTATTATTATTAAAGCTGAACCCCAAAAGGAGATCCCACCCTAGGTCTTCACCTAAAGGATGATCCTTCTAATTGCAGCTTCACATTGTAAGCGCTTAACAAAAACAACATTATTATTAAAGCTGAACCCCAAAAGGAGACCCAACCCTAGGTCTTCCCCTAAAGGATGATCCTTCTAACTGCAGCTTCACATTGTAACCGCTTACCAAAAACCAACATTATTATTATTAAAGCTGAACCCCAAAAGGAGACCCAACCCTAGGTCTTCACCTTAAGGATGATCCTTCTAACTGCGGCTTCACATTGTAAGCGCTTACCAAAAACCAACATTTTTATTATTAAAGCTGAACTCCAGAAGGAGACCCAACCCTAGGTCTTCACCTAAAGGATGATCCTTCTAACTGCAGCTTCCCCCTGGGATGCCCGGCTGCGTTGACAATAATAATAATAATAACAACAGTACTTAAGTGCTTACTATGTGCCAGGCACTGTTCTAAGCGCTGGGGTAGACCCAAGCTAATCTGGTTGGACACAGTCCCTGTCCCCCATGGGGCTCACACTCTTCGTGTCTCAGTGGAAAGCGGAGTCAGAGGTCATGACTTCGACTCCCGCCCCTGCCACTTGTCGGCTGTGTGACTGTGGGCAAATCACTTCACTTCTCTGGGCCTCAGTTCCCTCACCTGTCAAATGGGGATTAACTGAGCAGCGTGGCTCAGTGGAAAGAGCACGGGCTTTGGAGTCAGAGGTCATGAGTTCAAATCCCAGCTCTGCCACTTGTCAGCTGTGTGACTGTGGGCGAGTCACTTCACTTCTCTGTGCCTCAGTGACCTCATCTGTAAAATGGGGATGAAGACTGTGAGCCCCACGTGGGACAACCCGATTCCCCTGTGTCTACCCCAGCGCTTAGAACAGTGCTCGGCACATAGTAAGCGCTTAACAAATACCAACATTATTATTAACTGTGAGCCTCACGTGGGCCAACCTGATTCCCCCGTATCTCCCCCAGCGCTTAGTGCTCTGCACATAGTAAGCGCTTAACAAATACCAACATTATTATTTTCCAGAGGGAACTGGGGCCCAGGGGGACTTGTCCGAGGTCAGTCAGCAGAGTGTGGGATTAGAACTCAGGTCCTCCTGCCTCCCAGGGCCCCCATTTCTGGCGGGTGCCGGGCCTACGACAACCACCTTCTTTCTCCCTCCCTCGGGGCATCTCCTGGGGTCTCTCACCCACGCCCCCCGTTTGGGGTTAGCAAGGGCATCGCCTGGTCCGGCCCGTCGGGGACCGGCCGCCGCCGCCGCCGCCGCCGCCGCCGGTTGCCAAGCGAGCCCTTGGCGCTTGCCGCCCGCCTCGAGGGATTCTGGGAGTTGGAGTCCGAGGGGGGCCGGGCCCGCGCGCCTTCCGCCGCCAGGAAGGAGAGCAGCAGACTACAACTCCCAGAATCCCCCGCCCGCCCCCTAGCCCGGGGACGAGACCGGCCGGAGGAACCCGGGCAACCCCTGCGCTTGGTGGGCAACGCCTGGCGACAGGGACGGGCCCGCTGTGGCCCTGGAGAAGGAGGCACATTGGGGAGAAACGAAAACAAAAAGACAAAAACGACCTCCCCCCCCCCCAGGGAGGGCTTGCCTTAATTCCCCTCATCAAGACTCATTTGGAGAGACCCCCTAGGAAAAGGGCAATCACAGTGCTCGGCACACAGTAATAATAATGTTGGTATTTGTTAAGCGCTTACTATGTGCCGAGCACTGTTCTAAGCGCTGGGGTAGACATAGGGGAATCGGGTTGTCCCACGTGGGGCTCACAGTCTTCATCCCCATTTTACAGATGAGGGATCTGAGGCACAGAGAAGTGAAGTGACTGGCCCACAGTCACACAGCCGACAAGTGGCAGAGCTGGGATTCGAACTCATGAGCTCTTTCCACTGAGCCACGCTGCTTCTCAGCAGTAAACGCTCAATAGCCAGTCGTCTTTACTGAGCGCCTCCTGCACTCTATTAAATATGGGGGGGGTAATAAAATAATAATGTTGGTAGTGGTTAAGCGCTTATGATTCTATTTATTGCTAGTGTTCTTGTCTGTCCGTCTCCCCCGATTAGACTGTAAACCCGTCAAAGGGCAGGGACTGTCTCTATCTGTTGCCCATTTGTACATTCCAAGCGCTTAGTCCAGTGCTCTGCACATTGTAAGCGCTCAATAAATACTATTGAATGAATGAATGGGCAGAGCAGTGTTCTGAGCGCTGGGGTAGATATAGGGTAATCAGGTTGTCCCACGTGAGGCTCACAGTCTTAATCCCCGTTTTACAGATGAGGGAACTGAGGCACAGAGAAGTTAATGATAACAATAATGTTGGTATTTGTTAAGCGCTTACTATGTGCAGAGCACTGTTCTAAGCGCTGGGGGAGATACAGGATAATCAGGTTGTCTCACGTGAGGCTCACAGACTTCATCCCCATTTTACGGATGAGGGAACTGAGGCACAGAGAAGTTAATGATAATAATAATGTTGGTATTTGTTAAACACTTACTATTTGCAGAGCACTGTTCTAAGCGCTGGGGTAGATACAGGGTCATCAGGTTGTCCCACGTGAGGCTCATAGTCTTCATCCCCATTTTACAGATGAGGTAACTGAGGCACAGAGGCACTTGCCCACAGTCACACAGCTGACAAGTGGCAGATCCGGATTCAAACCCATGACCTCTGACTCCCAAGCCCGGTCTCTTTCCACTAAGCCACGTTGCTTCTCTTACAATATAACAATGTAGAGATTCATTTGGAAAGACAATTAGGAAAATTCCGGGTACAGTAATTTGCCCACAGTAAACTTAAAATAATAATCATATCATTATTAATAATAATGGCATTTGTCAAGCACTTACTATGTGCCAAGCATAGTTAACTGCAAACTCCCTATGGGTAGAGAACTTGTCTAACAACTCTGTTGTATTATACTCTTCCCACACCCTTCATACAGTGCTCTGCACACAGTAAACACTCAGTACATATGATTGATATGTATTGTGTCCCCCTCTAAACTCTGAGGGGGATACAATTCATTTATTCATTCATTCAATAGTATTTATTGAGCGCTTGCTATGTGCAGAGCACTGTACTAAGCGCTTTGAATGTACAAATCAGTAACAGACAGAGACAGTCCCTGCCCTTTGATAGTCTCACGGTCTCATCAGGGGAGACGGGCAGACAAGAACAATAGCAATAAAGAGAATCAAGGGGATGAACATCTCATTAAAACAACAGCAAAGAAATAGAATCGATAAATAGAATCAATAATGAAATTTGTTATTTCATTCACAAAATAAACAGGGTAATGAAAATATATACAGTTGAGCAGATCAGTTTGTTTCACGTGAGGCTCACAGTCTTAATCCCCATTTTACAGATGAGGGAATTGAGGCCCACAGAAGTGAAATGACCTACCCCAAGTCACCCAGCTGACAAGCGGCGGAGTAGAGATTAGAACCCATTACCTCTGACTCCGAAGCCCTTGCTCTTTCCACTGAGCCACGCTGCTTGAGTAAAAGCCCAATAGTCAATCGTATTTACTGAGCACTTACCGCGTGCAGAGCACTGTACTAAACGCTGAGGGGAGTACACTATAACAATATAAAGATTCATTTGGAAAGACAGCTAGGAAAATTCCAGTTACAGTTCTCTGCATGCAGTAAACACTCAGTAGTCAGTCGCATTTATTGAGCACCTACTGTGTGCAGAGCACTGTACTAAACATTAGGGGGAATACAATATAGAGATTCATTTGGAAATAGAATATTTCTCCCCCAATTAGACTGTAAGCCCGTCAAAGGGCAAGGACTGTCTCTATCTGTTACCGATTTGTACATTCCAAGCTCATAGTACAGTGCTCTGCACATAGTAAGCGCTCAATAAATACTACTGAATGAATGAATGAAAGAGAACTAGGAAAATTCCAGTTTCAGTGCTCTGCACACAGTAAACGTCCAATAGCCAATCGTATTTATTGAGCGCTTTTTGCATGCAGAGCACTGCACTAAACACTGGGGAGAATACAATATAACAATATAACACATTCCCTGCCCATAATGAGCTTACTTGATTACACGGCATGCAAACCCAGGCATGAGGGAAGTAGGGAGGGAGGGATGTTGGGGAATTAGAAACTAGAGATTGTCAATCACAGCCCCATCCCCCTTCCTCCCTGCTCGACTCCTGTCACAGCAGCCCCCTGACCGTTCTCCTGGGGGGTTTAAAAAATAGGTACAAGGAAGAGAGGGGAGGAAAAATAATTATGGTAGTAAGCGCTATGTGCAGAGCACTGTTCTAAGCACTGGAAAAATACCGGGGAGGAGTGGAGGGTGAAAGAAGAAACAGGAGAAGCGAGAGGAGAAAAGAAATGGGAGAAATGAGGAAAGGAAAAAGAGGAAAGAATAAAAACGAAGAGGAATGAAAGGGGGAGTGGAGAGAGCAGAGATGATCTTCCTTTCCCCTTTTCCTTCCCTTATGAAGCCAGAAAGGAACATAACCCAAGGTGCATCATTTTAAAAAAAAATGGGGTTGATGAGGAGGTAGGTGAGGAGAGTTAACTGCAAACTCCCTATGGGCAGAGTACTTGTCTAACAACTCTGTTGTATTATACTCTTCCCACTCCCTTCATACAGTGCTCTGCACACAGTAAGCACTCAATACATATGATTGATTTAGAGGAACCTGTCAGATGAACAACATGGCCTAATGGACAAAGGATGAACCTGAATGTCAGAAGGGCCTGGGTTCTAATGCCACCTCTGTCGCTTGTCCGCTGAATCACCTTAGGCAAGTCACTTACCTTTTGTGCCTCAGTTCCCTCATCTGTAAAATGGGAACTAAACTGGTGAAACTGAGCGGTTCAGGCACTGCGTTTAAGCCTAATTAATTCATAACTTCTCGGTGCCTCAGTTACCTCATCTGTAAAATGGGGATTAAGACTGTGAGCCCCACGTGGGACAACCTGATTCCCCTGTGTCTACTCCAGCGCTTAGAACAGTACTCGGCACATAGTAAGCGCTTAACAAATACCAACATTATTATTATATCTACCCTAGCTCTTAGGACAGGGCCAGACATAGAGTAAGCACTTAACAAATACCAAATTAGTGTGGTGAAATGGAGATATTTCTAATTTGCAGTAAATCAGGGACAGGACAGGTTGGAAAGATGAGTTTTGAATATCTCCCTGAAGATGGCGATATTAGACCGGTCTAATGTGCTAACGTGACCACTGTATTTTACAAAGAAGAGAAACACTCAAGCGAATCAAGGGTCCATTCTTGACAAGAGAAACAAAAGAATACGGGGTCTGAGGGGGATAAAGATAAAAAAAAAAGTACAGAATTTTCTACAAAAACTGTATGTGAAAACCAGACAAAGAAGCAGCACAATGACATTCCTTAACTAAAAGAGGAAAGTGTCCTAATGGTCTGTTGATTCCTTTTTCTGAATCAATTTTCATAAAAATGATTTGTAGAAGAAAATTTCTAAGGCAGAATATAACCGGTGGTCAATTCTCTTGACCTAGAGAAGTGGTAGCTATAGATCTGTGGATAGGATGTAGAATTTTAAAAAGGTAAATGATTTTTTTATTCTGTCAGAAATAAATTATTTCAACCAGAACCTTTACCTGTTATAGGGACTAGACAATAAAATATCACCACATTTCCCAGTAGCATCTTTAACTATTTTTGTGGTTCAAACCCATAGGTTAATAGAAATGCTCTCAGATGCATTGTGAGACACTCCAAATTCATTTAATGTCATCTATTTGATATTCTCGAAAACCTTTGCATTGAAACAGCATTACGACATAGCTGGCGTTTCCCAACAATAACTGTGGTTTGGCTTAAAACACTTTTTCCAGAATTGCTTCTCTACCCAGCATTTAGGAAGGGTTTAAATCAATCATATTTATTGAGCATTTATTGTTTAAAAATAACAACAACAATTGTGGTATTTGTTAAGCGCTATGTGCCAGGAACTGTACTACCTGCTGGGGTGGATGCAAGCAGATCATGTTGGACACAGTTCTTGTCCCATACAGGGTTTACAGTCTTAGTCCCCACTTTACAGATGAGGTAACTGAGGCACAGAGAAGTGAAGTGACTTGCCCAAGGCCACACAACAAACAGGTGGTGGAGCTGAGATTAGACTCCATGACCTCTGACTCCCAGGCCCATGCTCTATCTACTACGAAGGCAAGACAGAATGTGAATCTGACAATAAATCAGGACATTTTGGCATGGGATACTCTTGATAAAACAGGTCCCATTAGTTTGAAACACTGATGTAACTTACATGATTTAGCTCCATTTTTAAGACTTTTAGTTATGGTCAATAGGAGAGAGAGGAAAAAATGAAAACAAACTGTCCTTTCTGTTTAGAGTGTGGTCCTCAAAAACCTCCAATGGCCACCTACTTCTTCCTACATCTACACCTCTACAATATCGCCAAGATCCGCCCTTTCCTCTCCACCCAAACGGCTACCTTACTATTACGGGCTCTCGTTATATCCCGGCTAGACTACCGTGTCGGCCTTCTCTCTGACCTCCCTTCCTCCTCTCTCGCCCTGCTCCGGTCTATTCTTCACTCCGCCGCCCGGCTCATCTTCCCGCAGAAACGATCTGGGCGTGTCACTCCCCTTCTTAAACAACTCCGGTGGTTGCCTATCGACCTCCGCTCCCAACAAAAACTCCTCACTCTAGGCTTCGAGGCTCTCCGTCACCTCGCCCCTTCCTACCTCTCCTCCCTTCTCTCTTTCTACCGCCCACCCCGCACGCTCCGCTCCTCTGCCGCCCACCTCCTCGCCGTCCCTCGGTCTCGCCCATCCCGCCGTCGACCCCCGGGTCGCGTCCTCCCGCGGTCCCGGAACGCCCTCCCTCCTCACCTCCGCCAAACCGATTCTCTTTCCCTCTTCAAAACCCTACTTAAAAATCACCTCCTCCAAGAGGCGTTCCCAGACTGAGCTCCTCTTCTCCCTCTACTCCCTCTGCCATCCCCCCCTTTACCTCTCCGCAGCTAAAGCCTCATTTTCCCCTTTTCCCTCCGCTCCTCCACCTCTCCCTTCCCATCCCCACGGCACCGTACTCGTCCGCTCAACTGTATATATTTTCGTTACCCTATTTATTTTGTTAATGAATTGTACATCGCCTCGATTCTATTTATTTGCCATCGGTTTTTACGAGATGTTCTTCCCCTTGACGCTGTTTAGTGCCATTGTTCTCGTCCGTCCGTCTCCCCCGATTAGACCGTAAGCCCGTCAAACGGCAGGGACTGTCTCTATCTGTTGCCGACTTGTTCATCCCAAGCGCTTAGTACAGTGCTCTGCACATAGTAAGCGCTCAATAAATACTATTGAATGAATACATAAAACAAAGACTCTTAACACTTGCCTTCAAGCCCTCCACCAGCTGTCTCCCTCTTACCTATTCATTCATTCATATTTATTGAGCACTTACTGTGTGAAGAGCACTGTACTAAGCACTTAGAAAGTACAATGCAGCAATAAAGAGAGACGATCACTGCCCACCTATCCATTCTCTTCCCTTCAGCCAAGCTAACCAATCCCATCACCTAACCAAGTCCATCACGCACCCTTTTTCTCTGCCCACGCAAAGCCTCTGAGCCACATCCCTTTTCACTTTCAAAGCTTTCCCCCAAAGTCATGTCTTCCAATGGGCCTTTCTCCACCTATCGCCCACTTTCTTAATGGTGCCACCCTTCAAACCCCTTTGCATTCATACGCGTGGAAATCTGCTTGGTGTTTTTTTGTCATTTCAATGGTTTCACATTTGAAAATAGACTCTTCATATTTTACCTATTGTATATTTGATCATTTGGGTCAGCTTGCCTCCCCTATTAGACTGCAAACCCCATGAGGACAGGGAGAGTAGGTAGTAGTGGATAGAGCACATCATGGGTTCTAATCCTGAATCCGCCACTTGTATGCTGGGTGACCTTGGGCAAATCACTTCACTTCTCTGTCTGTAAAATGGGGATTGAGACTGTGAGCCCCACATGGGACAGAGACTGCATCTAACCTGATTTGCTTGTATCCACCCCACACTTAGTACAATGCCTGACACATAGTAAGCGCTTAATAATATCAACATTATTATTATTAGAGACCACAGCTTTTTACTTCTGTTTATGTTCTCAAATACCTAGTACAGTAATCTCTATACACCAAAGGCACTCGACAAGTGCTGTTGAAGATGATTAAAATAAGGAGTTTCCTGGAGCTCATAGAAGCTTAGTACTGTAATAGAATGTAAAAAGATGTGATTTAAGAGAAGCAACATGGTCTAGTGAAAGGAGTACAGGCCTGGGACTCAGATGACCTCGGTTCTAATCCCAGTTCCACCTCTTCTCTGCTGTGTAACTTCGGGCAAGTCACGTCACTTCTCTGTGCCTCAGTGACTTCATCTATAAAATGGGGATTAAGATTGTAAGCCCCTTGTGGGACATGGACTTTGTCCGACCTGATTATCTTGTATCTAACCCAGAGCTTAGTTCAGGGCCTGGCACATAGAAAGGGCTTAACAAATACATTTTTTAAAAAACTAATGTCCCAGGAAGAGATGAGGCCAGAAAATAATAATGGAAGTGCTGGATGCCAAGCCCTGTACTGAGGGCTGGTTTAGAGGCAAGGTAATCACGTTGGACAGAGCGCCTTTCCCACACAGGGCTCACAGTCTAAAGGGGAGGGAGAACAGTTATTGGATCCCCATTTTACATTTGAGAAAATTGAGGAACTGAGAAGTGGCTTGCCCAACGTCACACAGGAGACAACAGCAAAGCTGTGATTCTGTTAGAAAATAATAGAATGTTGAAAAAGAGAAGACGGAAGTAGATCAGATTTGTCCCAGGGAGATGAAAATGACCACTGAAGTTAAGGAATGATCAAGGTAATCGGTAGCAGACTGTTCTACAGAGCACTGTACTAAGCGGTTGGGAGAGTAGAGTCTTACAAAAAACAGACATATTCCCTGCCCACAACAAGCTCACAGTCTACAGATGAGCTCACAATCTAGAGATCTGTCCATATGAGAGGCAGAGGCAAGGTCTGAAACAGAAGAAGAAAACAGGTTGAGTTTAAGATCCCAGAAAGTGGTGGACTTTACAGGCTTATCGATGAGGACGTGAAAATACTGTAAAAAGGTAAAGAAGGCCTGGAATAATTCTGTTACTGCTACTCTGGGAGTGAGTCTTAGACCTGGAACTCTCAGGGCAAGAAGGCCAATTCAATCAATCAATTGTATTTGTTGAGCGGTTACGGTGTGCACAGCCTTATACTAAGCGCTCAGAAGAGTACATCATAATAGAGTTGGTAAACCCTTTCCCTGCCTACAGTGAGCTCACAGCCTAGACGGTTACAGGCAAACAGGGATTGCGCCCTGTGGCCTATCAGTGTAGCCAGGCCCACATTTGAATTCAAGCAGTCCAGACGATGGACTATGCAAAAAAATACTCAAAAGATACAAAAAAAAAAAAAATCCACTCAGCTGGTTTCAAGCAGTCTCAAAGTGCTAAGAGACCAAAAGCCGCAACAAGTCATAGGGACAACGTAGCCGTTCATGAATGTGCTACAGAAACTGGTCTCACTGCCCCTCTCTTAGGCCCAGGCCAAAAACTTCCAGCCTGGGCGGAAGGCCTATTATGTCAATCTTCCCTGAGAAACATGACTATCACCTCCTGTTTCTATTTTCCTTGTATCAGGACACCCACAGCACAAGGTTCAAGAGCTTATTTACACTTCTTTAAGGGTTGAAAAGCATTCAACCTTAATTTCATCCCGCAGACATCGCTGAGGCAGGAATAACAATCAGCCAGAAGAGTAATGCCCTCAGTGGAAGAGTCTGAGCACCCCAGGTCCAAGTGGAATTCAGAGAAACAATCCATACCCCTCTCAACTCTAAAGGCCACATTTCTTGGAAGGCTTTTTGCTGAAAGATTCATGGGATAAATGGCCTATAGAAAACAAAGAATTCCTGATTCCTTCCTAGTGATCACACACAGAACTCATTTCTGTTACTCCTGATGGATTTCAGATTAGGAGGTAATGTGGACTATTGGGAAGAACATGGGACTAGAAGACAGGAAACCTGGGTTCTCCTAGCAGTTTTGCCACTTGCGGGCCTTATGACCTTAAACAAACCACTTAAAAAAAATAATAAATTTCTGGGCCTCAGTTTCCTCATCTGTAAAATGGGGATAAAATAGCTGTTTCCTCCCTCTTGGGTGATTCCACATTCATTCCTTTGTAAAGAGGGAAGGTTTTCTTTGTTTTTTAAGCCTAGCCTAAAACCCATTTGCTAACTTTGGTCCTGATTGGAGATTTAAAATGATAGATTGCCTTCAAATAAGTCCCACTGGTACTTTATATAGTTTCAGAGAAATGTGGGACTTTATATCACTTTTCACCTTTGAAAGGCCCTAGTGTTTCAACACCTTTCCATTTGATACATTCCCTTTAATGACAGCGTAAGAGGAAATGGATCCAGTGCTTTTAAATTAAATATTAATGGGGACCATTTAAATTACAAACGGTTGGTCTTCCTTTTGGGCAAGCTGTGCTGTTCATACATTTCATTTGGATAAAGATACCTTTGGATTCTCCTCACACAAAGAGATCAGAAGAATTCCTGTCCAAACAGCAGTTTTTTGGACACGAGCTATTTATAACCTCATCATCTAATGCACTTGGGTCCTAACATTCCCGGAAAGAAGAGTCTAGTCCCTGGTTGCTACAGGCCTTCTGCAACATACATATATTTTAGAAAAAATGCTGATGGGTTGTTTCACAGCATTTTATGAAAGTGCTGTATCACTGACTCCTATTCTGACCTTGTAGTTTCAGTGCTTAAGGAAACAGATTTCTGGAGGATTCCGTTTATTCTAACCAAACTGAATGTGATGAAAAGTGTCAGACCCCTGAAATCAGAAACCAAGTGATGAGTTTTAACTCAGATCTGAGGGGTACTTTTGACAAGCAATTATATGCTGACAGTTAAAAAAAAAACCCTCATATCTTCTTTCCTAAGTACAGGTGAGAAAGCCATAAGGATGTGTCCCAGAATGGCTAACAAGGGTAATAATAATAATTATGGTATTTGTTAAGCATTTACTATGTGCAGAGTACTGTTCTAAGCACTGGGGTAGATACAGGGTAATCAGATTGTCCCACGTGGGGCTCACATTTTTTAATCTCCATTTTTCAGATGAGGTAACTGAGGCACAGAGAAGTTAAGTGACTTGCCCAAGGTCACACAGCAGACAAGTGGCAGAGCCAGGATTAGAACCCATGACCTCTGACTCCCAAGCCTGTGCTCTTTCCACTAAGCCACGCTGCTTCTCTAACAAATACAGTGTAAGGTGGCTGAATAGGAAACTTGTAGGAGGGTATAGCAATGTCTCCTGCCCTATGCCCTCCAAAAGCCATTCCTGAGTATGGCACTACTGGCTATACTAAGCACGTAGTACAGTGCTCTGCACAGAGTTAAGCGCTGAATAAATACTACTGAATGAATTAATAAGCCTGGCACAGTCAGGACTAGAACCTAGGGCTCCTTAGAGCTGAGGCTCATCTGTTTCTCATGGAGTCCATTATCACTACTAAGGTCGGAGGCTTCGCTTCTTGCTAGAACCGTTTAACCTCGGCTGAACTAAATGGAACTCAGTTCCACAGAGGCTCAGATATACTTTATATGAGCAGCAGGTTACGTCTTTAAGGGTAGGCAATGCACAAACCTTTCAATATAAGAAAGATTGCCTAAGGCTCAAAATCAGCTTTTAAGAAAGGATCGAACACTTGTCAAATGATCAGAGGCCAGTCACTCAGCAAATGGTAAGGCAGGGAGAAAGGTGACAGATCTGGAGTAGAATTGGCAGGGTAAGGGGAGAAGTGAGAAAGGCAGAGAGAGTAATGGATAGAGCACGGGCCTGAAAATCAGAAGGACCTGGGTTCTAATTCCAACTCTACATTTTTCTGCTCTGTGACCTTGGGCAAGTCACTTCACTTCTCTGGCCCTCAGTTATCTCACCTGTAAAATGGGGATTAAGACTATGAGACCCACGTGGGACATGGACTGTGTTCAACCTGATGAGCTTGTATCTACCCCAGAGCCTAGTACCGTGCCTGGCATATATAGAGTGCCTAAATCCTATTAAAAAAAAAGGAAGGATCAGATTACTGCCTGAAGGAGAGAGTATAATGGTTATTAAAGAGGGTGAATCAGAGTTGACTTCTTTTTGATAACTGGTTGTGGGCCCAAGATAATCCTTCATTGTGTTGATGCACTTGCTATTTGCAGGGCCTGGGGCTGTTTCTGATTGTACTTTTTGCAATCATTCTTTTTTTTGTTGTTATTCAAAATCAGTGCTTTAGAAGGGCCCACCCATTCCTGACGGCTTCATACCGATTACATCAAAATATTTTATAGGTATTATTTAGTTCATCTGCACAGCTCTGGGCAGGCACCATTATCTCAGTTACAAAATAAGAAGATGGGACATAGAGACAAGGAAATTGATCCCAGAGTCCATCTATTTAGAAAAAGGCCCAGTAGGATGTAAGTTCCTTGAGGGCACGGACCTTATCTAACTATGCCCAAGAGCTATGTATAAAGTTCTGGTAACGGTAGGTGTTCAATAAATGCTATCTATTGATTGCTATTAAACTAGGAACAGAATCTAATAGTTATTCATTCAATAGTATTTATTGAACACTTACTATGTGCAGAGCACTGTACTAAGCACTTGGAATGTACAATTCGTCAACAGATAGAGATGATCCCTGCCCAGTAACGGGCTCACAGACTAAACAGGTAAGGTAGCAGGTAACTTAGTAGGTAAGTTCCCTGCCCACAGTGAGTTTACAGTCCAGAGGGGTATAACGCTGTTGTTTTGTACTCTCCCAAGTGCTTACTACAGTCCTGTGCCCACAGTAAGGGCTCAAAAAAGACCATTGATGATGGTGATGATAGTGATAAGACCAAAAGATTAGGATAAAAATTATTTTCTACCTTAATCTCCTACACTATCCTTTCAAGAACGATCCTATTCAAGTCTATTTTATGTATTTGTTTGCACTGTGGTTTAATGTTTTATCACTCTTGATGTGTATCTCCAATCCCTTCTCCCCACTTAAACTCTCAGGTTGTGTGCTCCCCAAGGGACAGGAACCATGTCTAATTCCCACCTGTGGATTCTCTCCCAGCACTTAGTATAGTGTTCTGCACACTGTCAGTGCTTAGTAAATAGAATTAGTACTTCTACTATCCTGAATACACAGTTGGATCCAAGGAAGCATAAAGGGAAGCACCGTGGCTTAGTGGAAAGAGCCCAGGCTTGGGAGTCAGAGATCTTGGGTTTGAATCCCAGCTCCGCCACTTGTCAGCTGTGTGACTTTGGGTAAGTCCCTTCACTTCTCTGTGCCTCAGTTACCTCATCTGGAAAATGGGGACGAAGACTGTGAGCCCCACGGGGGACAACTTGATTACTTTGTATCTACCCCAGCGCTTAGAACAGTGCTTGCCGCATGGTAAGTGCTTAAATACCATAATTATTATACTATCTGAATCTCCTAGACAATTAACTGTATTATTATTATTAGTTAAGCACTTAATGTGTCAAGCACTCTTCTAAACCCTGGGGTAGACACAGGTCAGACACAGTCCCTGTCTTAGATGGGTCTCACAGTCTAAGTAGAAAGGATAATAGATATTGAATCCCCATTTTACAGTTGAGGAAACAGGCACAGAGACATTCAAAGCCACAAAGCAAGTAACTGGCAGAGCCAGGATTAGAACCTTGGTCTTCTGACTTTCAGGCCCATCCTCTTTCCACTAGGCCATGCTGCTTCCAGTAGACTGGAAACTTCTTAAGGGCCAGGACCTTATCAACCAACTCAACAGCTTAGTACAGCCCTCTGGACTAAATGCTCAATAAATACTAATGACTGATTGTGATGTTTGAGTGTACTGGATACCCTTCTTTAGGAGCTGTACACATGGCATTCTCATTTAAAATTATCCTTCCAGAAGTCAGAGACGGGGTTCTCTCAAAAGCAGCTTCTCAGCCTAAATTCATGATGGGCTTATTGCTATGAACCCATTCCTTTTACTAAATATGACTTGTGTTGAACGATAGGGGAGCCTCACTAGGCATGAAAGCTAAATGACACTTTTTGAAACCAAGGAAAAAAAGCTGAATTCCTGAAGTCACCATCTTGACTTTGAAATCAGTCAATCAAAATAAATTATGGAACAATTAACCATGTGCAGAGCACTGAACTAAACAGTTGGGAGAGTACCACTGAATAAGAGAGATGGTGCCTGCCCTGGAAGAACTTGCATTCTAAAGGAAAAGGTGGACAGATTCAAGCAGTGGAAAGAGCCCAAGCCTGGGAGCCAGAGGACCTGTTCTAAGTCCCAACTCTGCCACCTGCCTGCTGTGAGGCCTTGACCAAGTCACTTAACTTCTCTGGGCCTCAGTTTCCTCATCTGTAAAATGGAGATTCAATACCTCGTCTCCCTCCTACTTAGACTGTGAACCCCATGTGGGACATGGACTGTGTCTGACCCATTTATCAATCCATCAGTGGTATATATTTTCTTACTGTGTGCAGAGCACTGTACTAAGCACTTGGAAGAGTTCAATACAACATAGTTAGTAGACCCTGTACCTGCTCAAAATGAATTTAGAGTCTAGGCGGAGGAGAAAGACATTGAAATAAATTACAGATATGTACCGAAGTGCTGTGGAGCTGAGGGTGGGGTGAGTATCTAGTGCTTAAGGGGTACAGACCCAAGAGCACAGACAACCCAGAAGAGACTGTTAGCTCCTTGTGGGCAGGGAATGTGTCTGCTTATTGTTATATTGTAGTCTCCCAAGCGCTCTGCACATAGTAAGTGCTCAATAAATACAATTGAATGAATGAATGGTACTAAGTGCTGGAAAAGACATGGGAAGACAGTTTTGGGTAAGATGAGGACTTCTCTTCTGGAGATGTTAAGTTTGTGGTGTTGGCAGGACAGTTAACTAGAGATGTCCTGAAAAGAGGAGGAAATGTGAAACTGCAGAGAAGGAGAGAGACTATCTTGAATCTGCCCCAGAGTGTAGTACAGTACTTGGCACAAAATGTTTACCACCACAATTATTATTAATAAGCCAGTCATTGGGCAAGTATCCAAGTGCATAGGAGGTGAGGACTCAAGTGCATACATGATGTGGAAATTGTGAAGTGGCAATAGGTGTGTGTGTGTGTGTGTGAGAGAGAGAGAGAGAGAGAGAGAGAGAGAAAGAAAACCAGCTGGAGGAGATAAATTTAAATAAATTATTCCAGCAAATGGAACATGGAAAACAGGGTATTCCCCTTCCAGAGAAGCAGAAGACCTAGGATTTTTACAAAGGACCAAGCAATCTTTAAAATTTCACGCCAAATGAAGTTTTTCAAAATTCTCACTGATTCTCAGGGTTATGAGCAAGAACTCATCTGGACTCTTATGGGTGCTGCACGCTCTGAATGACTGTATTGATGCAGAGAGAGAGTTGCTGAGCACAGTTAGATAAATAGCAAGGGAAGTAAATGGACTAATCAGAGGAAGAAAGCGCAGACAGTGATTGAATCAGAAGACAGAATGTTCCCAGTGGGGGAAGTCAATGAGATGTCGAATCAAAGCCGTAGCTACTCACCCTGCCCATATCCTGAAAGGAACAATGGGGCCCTGGGACACCTCAGAAATTAAATCTTTCCTGAAAATAGAAGGAAAACTTGATTTTACATTTTTACAGGGGCTGGAACAAATCAGTTCCGAGAGGCCGGGGCCAAGTTAGAGAAATAAACTTTAACATTCGCCGACTACAGGGGGGTCCCTACCCATCTGCCTCACAGGGTGCGCTCTGATCCACAAGTCCGAAAAATGAGGACAAGAACCTTATTGTTCTCTCCTCAGAATTGCTTTTCGGACCAAAGGACTCAAGTCAATCAAAACCATCAAGGGCTTCCTTGCTCAGGAAGTCTTCCTCGCCCCCCTCCCCGTCATGAACGCAGTTTTTGTGGTTTCCCCGGCCCGACAGGAAAATCGGAAGGAGGCTTTATTGAAGTCGAACCCTAGCACCCCCTTTTCTCACTGGCCCCCACTGGTCTGTGAACGGCGGCCAACTAGTTTACTGCCCTGGCAAGGTCTGAGGAACATCTGTTCCTCTCTGAATCACTGGCCATTCTGGGGCTCACTGTATGATCTGCTTTGGGCAGTCCTGCTTTAGTACACTTCATAATAATAATAATAATAATGGCAGTTGTTAAGCGCTTACTATGTACAAAGCACTGTTCTAAGCGCTGGGGAGGATACAAGGTGATCAGGTGTCCCACATGGGGCTCACAGTCTTAATTCCCATTTCACAGATAAGGTAACTGAGGCACAGAGAAGTTAAGTGACTTGCCCAATACACATAGCTGACAAACAGCAGAGCTGGGATTAGAACCCATGACCTCTGACTCCCAAGCCCGGGCTCTTTCCACTGAGCCCCGTTGTTTCTTCATCCCACCAAGGTTACTTCTGCTAGTCTTCAATCAATCTTATTATTGAGGGCTGAGTGCAGAGCACTGTACCAAGTGCTTGGGACAGTACAATATAACAGACACTCCCTGCCCACAGTGAGATTACAGTCTAGAGGGGGAGACAGACATTAATAGAAATAAATTATAAGTTCATAAGTGCTGAGGGACTGGAAGGGGGGATGAATAAAGGGAGCTAGTCAGGGAGTCATAGAAGGGAGTGGAAGAAAAGGAAAAAAGGGCTTAATCAGGGAAGGCCTCTTGGAGGAGATCTGCCTTTAATAATAATAATGGTGGTATTTGTTAAGCGCTTACTATGTTCAAAGCACTGTTCTAAGCGCTGGGGGATACAAGGTGATCAGTTGTCCCACGTGGGGCTCACAGTTTTAATCCCCCTTTTACAGATGAGGTAACTGAGGCACAGGGAAGTTAAGTGACTTGCCCAAAGTCACACAGCTGACAAGCTGGGGAGCCGGATTTCGAACCTATGACCTCTGACTCCCAAGCCTGGGCTCTTTCCACTGAGATAAGGCTTTGAACATCTAGAGCATAACTGTTCATCAGATAGGAAGATGGAGGGTGATCCAGGCCAGACAGACAGGACGTGGGCAAGAGGTTGGTGGCGAGAGACAAAACTGAGGTACGGTGAGTAGTTTGGCATTAAAAGAACAAAGTATGCGGGCTGGGTTGTAGGAGAGTAACTAGGTGAGGCGGGAAGGAGTCAGATGATTGAGTGCTTCATCGCCCACTTACCTCAATATTCTCAGATCAGCAACAGAACAGCCCAAACACTGTGCCATGATGGAGCATTTTGGCAATTTACTATTTCCCCTCGTACCTCAACACCAGCACAACATCCACTCTGAGCTACGGACTGCAGGTGGAGACACAGAGTGCCACGTTTAATCGAATTATATTTATTCAACTATTGTATGTTTCTCATGTTCTTATGTCTATTTTTCCTCATTGTTCATGCATATTCTGTTGCCGAATTGTATACTCCAAGCGCTTTGTACAGTGTTCTGCACAAAGTAAGCGCTCAATAAATACTATTGAATATTCAATTTTTGATTCTGATTCAGCCTGACATTTCATCTGGCTGTATTCCTTCTACTCCTTTACTGAAGGCACACCTCCTCCAAAAGGCCTTCGTTGCCTAAGCCCTCATTTTGTCTTCACCCACTCCCTTCTGCATCGCTCTTGCACTTGAATTTGCTTCCTTTAGTTACTCCTCCCTCCGCTCCACAGTACTTAAGTACATATCCATTATTTATATTAATATCTGTCTTCCCCCTCTAGACTGTAAACTTGTTGTGAGCAACAACTATTATATTGTAATCTCCAACACACTGAGTACAGTGCTCTGAGGAGCAGCATGGCTTAGTGGAAAGAAGCTGGGTTTGGGAGTCAAAGGATATGGGTTCGAATCCCAACTCTGCCACTTGTCGGCTGTATGACTCTGGGTAAGTCACTTCACTGTGCCTCAGTCACCTCATCTGTAAAATGGGGATGAAGACTGGGAGCCCCACAAGGGACAACTCGATTATGTCGTATCTGCCCCAGCGCTTAGAACAGTACTTAGAAAAGCGCTTAGAACAGTAGAGAAGCGGCGTGGCTCAGTGGAAAGAGCACGGGCTTGGGAGTCAGAGGTCATGGGTTCAAATCCTAGCTCTGCGACTGTGGGCAAGTCACTTAACTTCTCTGTGCCTCAGTGACCTCATCCGTAAAATGGGGATTAAGACTGAGCCTCACGTGGGACAAGCTGATTAACGAGTCTAGCCCAGCACTTAGAACAGTGCACTGCACAGAGTAAGCGCTTAACAAATACCAACATTATTATGACTTGGCACAGTAAGCGCTTAATGAGCCTCACGTGGGACAACCTGATTCCCCTGTATCTCCCCCAGCGCTTAGAACAGTGCTCTGCACATAGTAAGCGCTTAACAAATACGAATATTCGATTAGACTGTGCGCCCGTCAAAGGTCAGGGACTGTATCTGTTGCCGATTTGTACATTCCAAGCGCTTAGTACAGTGCTCTGCACATAGTAAGCACTCAATAAATACTATTGAATATTATAAATATGATTGATTAATGCAGACCGAGTACAGTGCTCTGCACAAAATAACCAATAAATATAATGGATAAATACAATTGCTTGCTTGCTCTTCATACTACCCCAACTTGGACATATTTTGTCCATTATTCTCTCTCAATTGATTGAAAATGCCCGGTGGCAAAGGAACACATGAATGGTTTCTGTCCTTCCCAAGTGCTTACTACAGGACACCACAGTCAATAAGCACTCAGTAGTGACGAGAGGATTTGTCAAGCAACTACCATGTGTCAAGGACTGTTCTAAGCGCTGGGGTGGATACAAGCTAATCAGGTTGGACACAGTCCCTGTCTCACGTGGGGCTCACGATCTTAATCCCCATTTTACAGATGAGGGAACCGAGCCCCAGAGAAGCAATTTGCCCAAGGTAATAATAATGTTGGTATTTGTTAAGCGCTTACTATGTGCAGAGCACTGTTCTAAGCGCTGGGGGAGATATAGGGTCATCAGGTTGTCCCACGTGAGGCTCAGTCTTAACCCCCATTTTATGGGAAGCAGCGTGGCTCAGTGGAAAGAGCCTGGGCTTGGGAGTCAGAGGTCATGGGTTCGAATCCCAGCTCTGCCACTTGTCAGCTGTGTGACTGTGGGCAAGTCACTTCACTGGGCCTCAGTTCCCTCATCTGTTAAATGGGGATTAACTGTGAGCCTCACATGGGACGACCTGATTAGCCTGTATCTCCCCCCAGCGCTTAGAACAGTGCTCTGCACATAGTAAGCGCTTAACAAATACCAACATTATTATTCTAGGTCACCCCGCAGACCAGTGACGGAGGTGGGATTGGAACCCAAGCATCCTGGCTTAATGGAAAGAGCCTGGGTTTGGGAGTCAGAGGTCGTGGGTTCGAATCCCACCTCCTTCGCTTGCCAGCTGGGTGACTGTGGGCAAGTCACTTCTCTGGGCCTCAGTTCCCTCATCTGGAAAATGGGGAAGAAGACTGTGCGCCCCACGTGGGGAACCACCTGATGACCTTGCATCGATCCCAGCGCTTAGAACAGTGCTTGGCACAAAGTAAGCGCTTAAAAAACACCATTATCATCCACTAAGCCACAGGGCTTCTCTTCAGCACCAGGCCTCAGCACGTGACCGCCCCGCCGCCCCTCCCTGACGAGGGAGCGCGCGCGCTCGGCCCGGAGCACGTGACCACCCCCGGGCGCCCCGCCCCCTGGGCACGTGACCCTTCCCGCCTCGCCTCCTCGCGCCCGGAAGGAGTCCTGCGCAGGGGGCGGCCTTCCGAGCCGTGGTTTCTCCCAGGATGCAACGGGAGGGCAGAAGAGCTCGCGGGGGACAGACGACGCCGAAGGTGGAGGAGCGTCCGCGCGGGCAGCGGCGCGTGCCTGAGGGCGGCTTCCGGTCCCGCCCCCTGGCGCCCCCTAGCGTCGAAGCCCGGCCAGAGCGTCTGAGCAGCGCGTCTCCAGGCCCTTCATTCATTCATTCAAACAGTCATTCATTCATTCATTCAAACAATCATTCGTTCAATCATTCAGTCATTCATTCAATCAATCTTTCAAACAGTCATTCATTCAATCAATCTTTCAAACAGTCATTCATTCAATCTTTCAAACAGTCATTCATTCATTCAGTCATTCATTCAAACAGTCATTCAATCAAACATTCAATCGTATTTAACAACAGTATTAATTATAGGAATGGCCATTTGTTAAGCACTTACTATCTGCCTAGCACTGTTCATTCAATAGTATTTGAGCGCTTACTATGTGCAGAGCACTGTACTAAGCGCTTGGAATGTACAAATCGGTAACAGATGCAGTCCCTGCCCTTTGACGGGCTTGCACTGGGGGGGATACAAGGTCGTCAGGGTGTCCCCCATGGGGCTCACGGTCTTCATCCCCATTTTCCAGATGAGGGAACTGAGGCCCAGAGAAGCGACTTGCCCAAAACCACAAAGCTGACATGTGGAGGTGAGATTAGAACCCATGACCTCTGACTCCCAAGGCCGGGCTCTTTCCACTGAGCCACGCTGCTTCTCATTAAAAGCTTACTGTGTGCAGATCACTGTACTAAGCGCTTGGGAAAGAAAAATGCTCCACTAAACAGTGACAATCCCTGCCCACAGTGAGATCGAGGGGGTTAAATGGTCTTCGGGAGTTTGAACAGTTTTTTTTTTTTAAATTGTATTTCATTCATTCGATAGTATTTATTGAGCGCTTACTGTGTGTGGTGCACTGTACTAAGCGCTTGGAAAGTACAATTCGGCAACAAATAGGGACAATCCCTGCCCAACAACAGGCTCAAAGTCCAGAAGTGGGGAGACAGACAAAACAAAAAAACCAAGTAGGCATCAATAGTATCAAAATAAATAGAATTATAGATATTTATACATCATTAATAGAATAATAAATGACATTTATATACACAAGTACTGTGGGGCAGGGAAGGGGGTAGAGCAGATGGAGGGAGTGGGGCGATGGGGAGGGGATGAAGAGCAGAGGAAAAGGGGCGCTCAGTCCTGTCTTGTTTTGCTGCCTGTCTCTCCCTTTTAGACTGTGAGCCCATTATTGGGCAGAGATTGTCTATCTGTTGCTGTATTGTACATTCCAAGCACTTAGTACAGTGCTCTGCACACAGTGAGTGCTTAACAAATACGATTGAATGAATGAATGGGAAGGCCTCCTGGAGGAGGTGAGCTTTCAGTAGGGCTTCGAAGGGGGTATGCATATCACTGTACTAAGCGCTTGGGAAAGACCAATCCACCGATAAACAGTGACAATTCCTGCCCACAGTGAGATGGAGGGGGAGTTTGAACAGTTTTTTTAAAAAATGGTATTTCTTAAGCGCTTATTGTGTACCAGGCACTGTACTAAGTGCTAGGGGAAGTACAAGCCAATTAAGTTAGACACAGAGAAGCACTGTGGGGTCTGGAAGTCAGAAGGATCTGACTTCTAATTCCAACTCTGACGTGTCTGCTCTGTGACCTTGGGCTAGTCACTTCATTTCTCTGGGCCTCAGTTCCCTCACCGGTAAAATGGGGATTAAGAGGTGAGCCCCATGTGGGATAGGGATTGTGTAACACTTGATTAACTTGTATCTACCCCAAAGTTTAGAACACTGCTTGGCATACAGTGCTTAAGAAGTACCATAATTATTTCACAATTCGTGTCCCACGTGGGATTCAGTCAATCCCCATTTTGCAGGTGAGGTAAATGAAGCACAGAGAAATTAAATGACTTGCCCCAGGTCTCACAGCAGACAGGTAACGGAGTCAGGATTAAAACCTAGGTCCTTCTGACTCCTCGGCCTGTGCTCTATCCACTTGGACACACTGCTTCTCTGCCATTTATTACTTCTCTCTATATTCATCCCCTAGAGAATAAAGAAGCTTTCAACAAGGCTGTTGATTAATCAGTTCCCCAGCCCTGACACCTGGGTTTGGCACCGAGTGTTTGCCAGTGGTCTGATGCTGATAAACCTGGATTTTTGGTGGCTGAGAAATGTGACTGCTCTGCTTTACTTGCTAAGGCTTGTGGAGAGAATCAATAAACGAAGACTTCATGCTTTCTGAAAGATGGGAAGGGCAGGGTTGAGGGGGGAAATTAAAGGGGTTCAGTTTTTAGACATGTTTAGTTTGAAGTGCTGGTGAGACATCCACACAGAGCTATTCTTTAGGTAAGAAGAAATACCAGGGAAATTGCAGGGAAGGAGAGAGGTCAAGGCTGGATAGAGATGAAAGTTGAAGCAATGGGAGAAAAAATAATAATAATAATGATGGTATTTGTTAAGCACTTATGTGCCAAGCACTCTAAGTGCTGAGGTAGAAAAAGGGTAAGCAGGTTGCCCCACGTGGGACTCCCAGTCTTAATCCCCATTTTACAGATGAGGTCACTGAGGCACAGAGAAGCTAAGTGACTTCCCAAAGTCACACAGCTGACAAGTGGCGGTCAGGATTAGAACCCACAAACCGATTCCCAAGCCCTTGCTCTTTCCACTGAGCCACACTGCTTCTCAGAACTCAGGAAATGAGTTATGCAAGGGAGTGGGTATAAACAGAGAATGGAAGGTTATCTAAAACTGAGCTTTAAAGAACACCCACTGTCAGTACTCAAGTACTTAGCTGCTGGTTCCCTTGACTCGAGGTGGTTGGAGGATAGGGACTTGGTTGTAAATTAATTGGGAAAGTTTTTGCATTTGGAAAAGCCTGAGCAGAACCCCAGTTGTAGATTAAGCTAGTCGTGGGCAGGGAATGTGCCTAGCGATCAATAAATACCACTGAAAGAACGAACAAACTCTTCTCCCCATATTATGAATCTGGCAGCACGAAGTAGCAGAAGTATTTATTGAATGCATATTCTGTTTGGAGCCCGTGATAAGCACTTGGGAGGGTACAAAGAGTGAGTAGACACAACCGTGCCCTTAAGGAATTTACAATCTAGAGTCTGAAACAGCGACAGGAGCTTCCCTTAAAAAACTACAGTGGGAAGCAACCTTGAGAGACTAGCTAGTCCAACTCTTCTGCTTCCAGGCAAGTGAAGAGCCAAAGAGTTGGTGGGGAAGCAACGTGCCTGTGTGTTATATTGTACTCTCGCAAGTGCTTAGTACAGTGCTTTGCACACAGTGCTCAATAAATACAACTGGAGGAAGTAAATTGATCATCTGCCCAGTTTTCAGATGTTGCCTGTCCGATATTGTGGGGGACAAAGAACTGCCAAAGAGGTGTCCAGTAGCAAACAATGGCCCCCTAGAAGCACCCTTTTGTTCCCAAAGACATTCCCATTCCATCCTGCAGTTTGGCCTCTGACTCACCTCCTTGTCCACATGCCTCAGAACAGCTCACCCTGGAAGGCAGCTTGCTCCCAGGGGCACAGGGCCATGTGCTTGATCCAGCTGCTCGGTCTATGCCCAGGGAGACCTGATCCAACATTGTTCCTCACAACTATTCCTTCCTCCAGTGAGGAAAGTAGAGTCTCTTTTCCAACTGGCTTCTCTGGGAGCCAAACATAGTCAGGAAGCTCCATAAATCACAGGTGTACATCAGCCCCCCCCCCCCCCCCTTCCACTTCTCACAGGTGACTTCAGTTTAATTAGGCCCCTTTGCACTCCTCACAGGTGACTTCATTAGCTACTTTCCTACTTACCCCGTGAACCTCACGTAGGACAGGGTCTCCGTGTCTCATCTGACTGTATTGCTTCTACCTCAACACTCCGTAGCATATTTAGCTCATTCGAAGTGCTTAACAAGCACCTTGTGGACATCAGGCAGAGATCTCAGGCTCAGGGATAGTTGTTTATGTTGCCTTTCTCACGGCAGAGAAGTTCTGCTCTGAAAATGTAGATTGTGGGTTGGATGTGGAGGCTTCTGTATGTTCAAGTTGGAAGGAGCATGTATGGGATACATGGAAGAGGACAAAAATACCTTGGGTTTAGGTAAAGCCTCCCCTAAGGGCTCAACATTTTCCTATTCATAATCTCCAATTATTCCCCCTTGAGAGGGAGGTTCAGGTATTATTATCCCAGTTTTTCAGACAGTGAAACAGGGCCCAGACTTGCCTGAAGCCCAACCAGCCAATCCCAAATCTTTATAGGTCCCGGGCCCCAAATCCCTCTATCCCAATTCCCTTTCTGTATCTGTGTACATCCATACATGGGAACAAGAGAAGCAGCATGGCCTGGTGAATAGAGCCCGGGCCTGGGCATCAGAAGGACCTGAGTTTTAATCCCTGCTCTGCCACTTGTCTGCTGTGTGACCTTGGGCAAGCCACTTAACTTCTCTGTGCCTCAGTTACCTCATCTGTAAAATGGGAATGAAGACTGGTGAGCTCCATGTGGGACAACCTGATTTATTGTATCTATCCCGGTGCTTAGAACAGTCCTTGCCACAGAGTAAGCAATTAACAAGTACCATAATTATTCCAGCACTTAGAACAGTGAATGGCACATAGTAAGTGCTTAACGAATACCAGCATTTTAATTGCACAGCTGCCCTTGAAAAAGACCCCCACCCCACTTTCCCCCAGCCAGAAGAAAGGTGACCTCAAGTCCTGGAAATGGAAGTTTCTCTCCTCCCCTAATGGGTTCAGAATCATGGGTGAAGAAAATACAAATCACTGGAGGGGGGAAAAAGGTGGTTAAAATTAAAATTTCATTTAATCCAACTCCAAATTAGTCAAATAGTATTTATTGGACACTTTCTCTGTACAGAACACTATCACACACTTTAGATTATAATACAATAGAGTTGGTAGACACATTCCCTGTCCACCAAGTAAATCCTAGGAAACAAACAGGCACATGCTTCATTCCTGGCAAAGTCCACAGAGATTATTTTACTTGGGATAAAATTCTGGGGCCTCAGACTTAATTAAGAATTTTCCCATTCACATTAGATCTAGGCTTAGAGAGAAAGACAAGCCTCAGAGGCCAGATGAATCAGCAGACAAAATGACTGTTCATTTATAGTCGGCCCCAACCAACCTCTTTGTAACAAAGCTAGGCCTGGAAAAGGCTGCTGAAAAGGCATTCTGGCATATAATGTAAGGTCAGTGCATTAGAGTCATCTCTAGTCCTAGGAAGGCCATGGAGGATTTTTTTTAACTCAGCTTAATACCTCAACATTCACATTTCCCGTACTTTATAAATGATACAACTAATGCACACTTAGTCTTTTTGAAATGATGATTTATCCTAAAGAAGAAATGCTTGATAATTCAATTACACTGCCATCTGTCAATCATATTTAACTGTTCCATTCCTGATCCTGGCAAAAATGTCCATCAGGTCTCTGACTCATTTTGGGGGTTGATATAATTAGATTGAGTTCTCCACCTGTGGATAATCTTCCATCCTGGGCCAGATTTAGGGTGTGGCAACAGACACCTGGGATTTGGAGGTAGAGAGGGCAGAGGCCTGGCTATTTTCACTCATAACACTGATTTCAAGGGAGTGGATCTGTCCAGAGAGACTATCAGACTTCTGAAGGGTGTAGCATGTTACAAACGCTGAATCTCCATGGAAAAAAAGCCTTCCTCTTCAGTGGAACCAAACCATACTCAACAAAACTGCATTTAATCCAAATGGATGAAATCGTCTATGGTATTTATTGAGCGCTTACTGTGTGCAGAGGACTTTACTAAGCATGTGGGCAAGTACAGTACAACAGAGTTGGCACAAACGTTCCCCGCCCACAATGAGGGGTAAAGTCTAAAGGGGAGCTTATAGTCTAGAGGGGATGAAATGATTCAAGACCTTTTCATCCACCCTCATATTGTAATAGATGAAGAGCATCGTCGTTTGCCTAGAGGAATACCTATTAATCTTATTTTCACCTTTTCATTTTTTCATCTTCAAAAGCAGAACACACTGTAGAGATATGAAATTCAATTTTCCCACCTTTACTGATCCCTCCCAGATTACAGAAATGTCACCCAACCTTTCTCAGGATTGACTCCTTGAATCCCTCCTATTTTAAGAAACCTTTCCTGGTTAAGCCCCCCAAGACAACTTGGTCTCATTTGTTCTGATGGTAATATTTCGTGTTTTATTCTGAATTTGTTTTTGACCCAGGACATATTTCCCATGTAATAATCAACCTCTCCAGAGTATTTGCCCAAACTCTACAAAAACAATAGATAAACAATTAGTGCCTTATTTGTTTCCAGATGGAGCAGAGAATAAGTTCAGGAGAAAGGCATTTGGTCCACTTTATAAACACGACGAATATTCCAATGATTCATTCAAAAATTCAAGCTCATCTCTCTTCCTCACCCAGAAAATGAATAAGGCATCTGAAACAAATCCCAGAATTAGACTGTGAAAGGAAAATCACATTTAGAGTGAAACAAACTTGATAATACATCCGAAGTCAGCATGTACACCCAACCAATGCAGTCATTTGATTAACTTGAATATTTCCCAGTGATGCCACCTTACCTTGTCAGAGGGTCTAGGCCGAAATAATGACTTCTCATTTTGGGCCTCTTATCAAAGTCACAATCAAAGTATTCCCCTATGCTGCAAAACATGGTCAATGAACTCCCCAAAGCCTGAATAGTTGTGAAAACCCACGAAACCGGTAAGCGGTGCAGCTGGTAGGTCTGATGCATTGGCTTCCCATTATTGTATTTTTTTTTTCCTTTCCTATTCAGAACACTCAGTTCACCCGACCCTGAAGTTACATTCGTAAATGGGTGAACGAAAGCCAAATAATCTTTCCTCTTACCAAGTTGATCATTTCAGGAAAATTTACTTGAAGTGATTCAGTCTAAGTAAATAAATTCCAAAGTGGATGCAAGTTATGGAGTGTGCCAGATACCCTGGGTGGCAAGTGGTCCCCTGAGAGCCCAGAAAACGTGCTGGGGTTTGGCTCAGCCCAGGCCAACCCAGGCAGAGCCCCGGACCCCGTGGACACTCCCCAGGTTCGGGACGACGATGATCCAGGGCTGGGGAAGGCATTGCCGTATTTTGCCAAAGAAAGAATGAGCTTCTCTTCCGACTCCTCCTTCCAGACTAACTCTGGCCAAGCAGAATGAAGAACTTGTGTAGCTGGAGGACGAATTCAAACTTGCACACATCCAGCTGTGCAAATTTATGTGGCTGCTTCCCACCCCCTCATACACATGGAGAACAAGGAGACAGAGGGCCTGGGGGAAAGCACATGGGACCAGGAGTCAGGACACCTGGAATAACAATAAAAAATAACAATAGAAATATAACAATAATAATAATGGCATTTGTTAAGCATTTACTATGTGCCAGACGTTGTACTAAGTGCTTGGGTGCAGACAAGTAAATTGTGTGGACAAGGTCCTTGTCCTGCGTGGAGCACAGCGTCTCAATCCCCATTTTACAGATGAGGAAACGGGCATAGAGAAGCGAAGTGACTTGCCCAAGGTCACACAGCAGACAAGTGGCAGAGCCAGAATTAGAACCCATGACCATCTGACTCCCCGGCCATGCTCTATCTACTATGCCAAGCTGCTTCTCAAAACTCACTCTACTTCAAGAGGTGATTCAGATGCTGCCAGAGACATTAACCACTACTTTGAGAGATCCAAAGTCCAAATCCCAGAGTGAGACTTAGGGAAGGTCAAATCTTACCCCTCAGCAAATCTTACCTTTCAGCAATTACTTCCAACCGGTTCTTTGACTCCTGGTCCTCAGTCCTCACCTGCAAGAAATAAGGAAATGACTAAAATTAGGGAAATCCCAAAACACACAGGAGCCCCTCAAGTTAGATCACAGACTCTTCCAGATAGTTATCATATTTTCCCAACCCTCATGCCCAGGCTGTGCTTGAATGCTTCTCATTCATTCATTCTATCATATTTATTGAGTGCTTACTGTGGGCAGAGCACTGTACCTAAGCGCTTGGAAAGTACAATTCAGCAATAAAGAGAGACAACACCTGCTCACACTGGGCTTACAGTCTGGGGGAGGGGGGGAAGGGGAGAAGACATACATCAAAACAAGGCATCCCTCTGTCTCAGGGCAAGCTGTCAATATTTTTTTTGAACAAAACTTAAGGCTCAGATTCTTGTTCTCTGGACAAGAGTACTGGACACAGTCTTCTTCCACCCCCTCTGATCTCCAATCCCATTTCTCAAAACCCTGTTCTAGGCCACAGAGGAGTCAGTGTTGAAATTCCAAAGAAAATGCAGCCTTTTCTCCTCCCAAACTGGACCTCTGGATTCCATTTTCTTCCATCTCCAAAAGACTCCCAGGCCTAGGGCAGCAGGATTCAAGATACAAAGATACCTGGGGGCAGAAAAAGCAGTTTTAAAGCATTCTGATTTAAAAACAAGAACACCTTTGTTGAAGAAATTTGCCTGGAGAGATCACAAGTCCCAACATTGTTAGGTAAAGGGTGAAAAATAGGAAGGGCAACTAAGAATCCCTCCCACCCCCCTACACACACACACACACCCCTTCTTGCCATCAAGACACATACC
Source organism: Ornithorhynchus anatinus (assembly GCF_004115215.2). Lineage (NCBI taxonomy): Eukaryota > Metazoa > Chordata > Mammalia > Monotremata > Ornithorhynchidae > Ornithorhynchus > Ornithorhynchus anatinus. Next base: position 57,602,071 of record NC_041736.1, read on the forward strand.
TCATGCAGACACACTCCACTGTGCAAAACCCAACTACCGGAGACTTAAAAAAGAAGTGACAACTGTGATCGTCATCAACATTCTGGTATACTTTAATCAACCAAGAAGGTATTTCAGATTCTAGTCTGACACAGTAAATCCTTGCTTCTTTTGGTATTCAGATTTACACATACAGGACTGCTGGTGTTAGCTCCTATTCTTGTGTCACTAAAATCAGGCTGAAACAGTGCAAGGTCACACCAATAAGAACACATGTGCATAAACCTAAACATACTGGGTTCTGCGATGCAGGACTTACAAAAGAAGCATGATACACTAACTCGCTGTGAAAGGAATTAAGACAAATGGCACTTGCCCATCATTTTTGGAGATGTCACACTGGATACGCATCAGTGAGGGTTTTCCAGGCAAATCCCTTGGCCCATTCTCACCGACTCCTGCTTTGGAAAGGAGGTGGAAATGGTGAGAGTGAGATTTTGTGGTTTTCTTGATTATGGGCCCAATCCCTCTCCCATGTACTGTTGATAAACTTCCCAAAATGGCAGAGCCTCCCCAGGGTGTACTCATTTACTGAGATCTGAAAATGCCACTTCTTTTATTGGCTGGGATCATCTTGCACCTATCCCAGCACTTAGCATGTTGCTTTGGCACAGAATAAGCACTTCACTGCTATCAGGAGTGAGTGGTGCTGACTGTCTCAGGCAGGGAAGACTGAGGAGGTTGTCGGCCTGGCCTTAAAGGGAAAGGCGGAGAGGTCGGTGCCTTGGCGGAACTGAGAGGCAAAATGACCCTCAGGGTGCGGGCCTCTGGCTCAGAGGCCCCTGGGGATCCACACCTGCTTCCGAGGAAAGTGTGGCTCAAGAAACCAGATCGTGCTATGAAGAGACCGTCTTGGCTTTAACGGCCCCCCACAGATGCGACCAGGTGACCCAAAAAATTGGGCTGTAGGAATTCCAGGGAGCTCAAACAGCTCAGGGGGCTGGATCCCACCCAGTCCAAGGGCTCCCCCACGCTAACTCTGTCCTCGACTCGCTCACGATGGAAGTGAGTCCGTTTCCTACCTGAGCTGACATTTCATTTTCTCCTGTCCTCTGGGACGACCGATTTCAACACCGAAAACTCCCACAGAACCGACCAGGCCCTAAGTGTCTTCGATTCACCTTTCCATCCTTTGAGACGGCTCCCTGACAACGGCAGTGATGGAAAGAAGACTGCCCACGACTTTAGTTTTAAAAGCATTTAATGACATAGCATATATTTAACAGATAGGGTAAAAGTCTAGAGGTACAGTTCCATACAACTGAAAGCCAGTTCCAGTACTGTTCTGACTACAGGCCCAGTCCTTCCAAGTTCATTCCTATTAGATGTAATTTTGATTGTGCAGTAAGATGAAAATTTTTCATTACAATAGTTACAGTGACAGAAATGCACACTATGTATCAAATAGCAAGGTAATGTAGCAAAATTATAACACAGTGCTGTAGCTGACAAGCAAGTAACCATTTGAGTAACATTACTTTTTTCCAGTAAATGCTTCAGTTCCACTTTTACACTTATCGATGATTTTAGGGGCTTATTATACATCTAGTTTTATTATACTTTGTACTAGAATTATCTCAAACATACAATATAATGTATCTCGGCAAAAAAATCGAAATTACAGATTTATTTAAAACGGTATCGGTTTGCCGTTCCTTCTCGAAGACCGACTTTCTTAACTGTCGCATCTGATGCAGAGAAGCTTCCCGTCCGGGTTAATGACCGGTGCCGGGATGCAACCATCTGTAAGGTAACGTGCATCCCGGCGCTCGGATTGCGGCACAGATAATACGCTCTCCTCTCACCAAGGTTACGGTTGCCATGGGGATCTCTAGTAGTTCGGATTCGGCCCAACCACCCTCCGGAACGGAGGTTGAGCGCGGCTGGGAATTTGGACGTTTGGCCCAGGAAATTTGTTTGAAGCACCGCTGCCTTGCATACCAACAGCACGGGACGCGCGTTAATTTCCAAGACAGCCTCACAAAATTGAGGAACAATTTAAATAGTCAGATCTAATCTACATTAACTTCCGTTATTTAAAAAGAAAGGAAAAGAAAAAAAAAATCGGGTCCTCCCTCTCAAAGAAGCTGCCCAATGCACCTCATACTTTTGGAACTCAGAGATAAATTTTTGTGAGGGCTGGTTGGTTTTTTTTTCCTTTTTGGAAATGCTCTATAAATAAAAAAAATGTCAACACATTGAGGAACATTAGGCACAGAGAGTAATGCGTCGGATCTGGGCTTGCATGCTGGAATTCACTGGAAAGGAAAGAGTAGTGCAGGGAGTGGATGTGGAGAGTTCACTTCTTTTTGCCAAAGAGGCTGAACCTTTTCTCTTTGTCCTTTTCCTTGTCCTTCTCCCGCTTGCCGGGACTGGACTCGCTGGTTATTGTGACGCTGGCGGGCAGCGTCTGGGCCCGGCTGGAGGCTGGAGTGCTCTGGGTGCTGGCGGACACGTCCATCTTGTCTGAGGAGATGGCGGACGTGATGGCCTGGATCCACGTGGACATTTCCTCCTGGACACAAAGAGCGCGTCGGGCGCAATCGGTCAAACCGGTCTCAATCACATCGGTGGCAGACCACGGGGGGCCCTCTTCTCGGGTTTCTCTGGCGACGGGGCCCGGCCTTCTCCTCCACCGCCCACCCCTGGCCATCGGGCAAAACCTTACACTCTGACTCTCTGGTTCTGGCTTGTGGAATTCAATGCGGACGACTTCACTCAATCTCGTTTACTGAGCGCTTGCTAAGCGCATGGGAGAGTACCACCAAGTAGACAAGATTCCTCCCCTCTAGTACCACAAAAGTGGAAGTAGGAAGGCATCAAATGCTGAGAGGCTCCAGACTCGTATCTGCCCTGCCCGGCTCCTGAGACTGGACACATCTGCTACTCCGACCAGTGTTTCTCCAAGACTCCCACCTCTGACTGTGAGAGCATGGGGCCTGGGAGTCGGAGGACCTGGGTTCCAGTCCTGGCCCCACCACATGCCAGCTGTGTGGACTCGGACAAGTCACTTACCTTCTCTGGACCTCAGTCACCTCACCTGTAAAATGGGGATTAAATCTTCCTCCCTCTTAGACTGTGAGACGGGGTGTCTGTGCCTAACGTGAATAACTTGTATCTATCCCCAGAGTAAGCGCTTAACAGGCACCATAATGATCTGACTCCAGGAAGGGGACGGACCCTCGGCACCACAGACTAAAGCTAAAAGGGCCCACAAGTCAGAGCTAAAACACAAAATACACCACGGCTTCCTCGGCCTGAACTTACATCGTCTTTGGCTTGGAAAAGGTATTCATTGCCGTCATTTAGTCTGAAATTTGAAGAAGGAAAAAAAAGACGGTTCAGTTTTCCGTGACTTAAAAGTAATGATGATCATGATAATAATATCCATCGCATACTTAACCTGGAGCCCACAAACCTTGGGATGGGGGGTGGGAAGCAGGGGGAAGGTCATGACATCCCTCCGACATCCCTCTTTCATTTTTGAAGACTCAAAACTCAGCCTCCTCTGCCCTCCCCCCACTACACACACACTCCAAGTTATTTGGATTTGCTCCAGACGATTAATACAGTTATGGTACTTACTCAACACCTGCAGTGTGCAGAGAACTCTACTTTGTGCTTGAGAGAGATACATGGATGAGGTAGAGACCTGATCTCTGGCCCTCAAGGGGCTTACAATCAAAGATACCCCCCGGCCAACGTAGGGTGAGCAAAGGGACCCACCTTTGAATGGGTCAAAGCCTGGAGACAGGTCTTTGGTGCATAAAATGGGGGGAAAAAACTTATTTATACCCATCAGTCAACAGTATTTTTTGAGCGCCTACTGTGTGCAGAGCACTGTACTACGCACTTGGGGGAGAACAATATAACGGAATTGGCAGCCACATTCCCTGCCCACCACGAGCTTACAATCTAGAGATGATCTTACATCCTGGTTGTTTGCTGGGAATAATTCACCCACTCCAAGTCAGCAACTGGTGTGTGAGGAGGAAAATCCCAACCCAACAAGCTGTCCCAAGTTCTTCTTTCAAAGCAGGCAGCCCCGGCCTCCAGAGAGCCAGCGTTAATAGGGTTCTGTGCCTCCCGTCTGCTTCATCGTTCCCGGGCCCAAAGGGCAATGACAATTCCCCGAAAAACGTTCTCTAAGACCCCACCCACTTCTGTTTCCTGGCCGCCTTTCACTGGCTTACTGTTCACACACAATCGGAGCCTTTCAGTGGGTGAAAAATAAAACCAATTAGATGGAGGGCTGGTTTCACTGTCCCTCTGTCTTCTTCAGATGGATGCTAGAGAATCAGGGACAGACAAGGGAGGATGGGCAGAAGGAAAATATGGAGGGAGAGAAGGTGGAAGGAAGAGAGAGCCAGGGGGAGGAAGGGATAGACAGAAGGTGGAGAGGGACAGGAGAGAGAAAGAAAGTAGAAAGGGATGGTGGGAATAAAGGAGAGGAGGGAGGTGGAGTGTAGCAAGGAAAGACAGGCCTGCCACTTGTCTGCTGTGTGACCTTGGGCAAGTCGCTTCACTTCTTTGGGCTTCGGTGTCCTCAACTGTAAAATGGGGATCCAATACCTTTTCTCCCTCCTACTTAGACTGTGAGCCCCACAGGGGACAGGGGCAATATCCAATCTTTCATTCTTTCATTAATTTAATTGGATTTACTGAGCCCTTACTGTGTACACAGTACTGTACTACGCACTTGGGAGAATGTAATATAACAATAAACAGACACATTCCCTGCCCATAACAAGCTTACAGTCTAGAGGGATCTGATTCAGTTATATCTACCTCAGCACTTAGATCAGTGCTTGACACACAGCCAGTTTCTAATATAACAACGATAGCAGTAGTAATAATAACAACAACTAAGGGGGAGGGTCAAAGAGATATTACTAGAAAACCAGGAAGCAACACAAGGGATTTTTAAGTTTGGAAAAATGATAATATAGAAATCATTCGGTGCTAGAATTTTGGTTTTCTATTTCAAAGCTATGAAAACTAAAACAAAAACTGTGTCCCGCTGGCCCAAGGTCGTCGGGGGGTGGGGGGTGGGGGGGGAAATCACAGAACTCAGAAAAGAGTGACCAAGCCTCCAGCAGAGATCAATCAAGTCAACCCAGCAAGAGGGAAATATCCCACTGCTCTTCATTTTTGTGAGTATTAAAAAAAATAGTAATAATCCCAAGCAGAAACCATTCATATTAAAGGGACCAGGTCTCAACTGCTGCCTGGAAGACTTCACCCAGCCAAACCCAAAGAGTGGCCTAGTAGAAAGAGCCTGGATCTGGGAGTCTGAAGAACTGAGTTCTAATTCTGGCTCTGCCAGTCTGCAGTGTGACCTCGGGAAAGCTTCACTTCTCTGTACCTCAGCTACCTCATTTGTTTAAAAAAAAAAGAAATGAGGATTAGGACTGGGAGCCCTATGTGGGACAGGGACTGCTTCTGGTTATCTTGTATCTACCCCAGTGCTTAGTACACTGCCTGACAGAGCAAGCGCTTCAAAAATACTATAAAAATACAAAACAAAAACAAAATCCAAACTTCCAAATTAATACAAAACACACTAGCAACCCCACTGCCCCATGACAAGACACCTTAAACACCCCAAACCCTCAATTCTCCACAACTTGCGGGGGCCCTGAAAATACAAAATCTTACCTTAGTTTAAACACGTGCTTTTTCTTTTTGTAGTCAAGGGCTACTTCACACACTGCTTCTTTCAAACTAACTGGAATCTCGTTGTGGTACGGTATCCCAGAAGAAGCGGCCTTCGCATCCTTGTAGAAGCCCATCTCTTGGTTGTTGATGACACAGTATACGTTGTGCCAAGACCTTCAGGGTGGGGAAAGGAATGAAAAGTCATTATGGCCAATTCTTCTCTCCACAGATCTGACCTAAGTGTTCACAAAACCCAGGTTTCCCGGCTAGCTACCTACCCGGAGGTGGGAAAGAAGTATACATTACCTTGATTAAAAACCAGGTTCTTAAATCACATTAAAGAGGGACTTCTAATACCAAAGTCCAGATCAAGCACAGAATGAAACAATTACGATTTCTGGGCTATGGACTGAGCACAGAGAATAAGCAGATTATGGGGGAACTCGGCACCTCTTTTACTTTTGGAAAAACCCTGATTTCTCTTCCAACCTGACTTGCTCCCTTTATTCATCCCCTCTCCCAGCCCCCACAGGACTTATGAACATACGTGTAATTTATTTATTTATATTTATGTGTCTCCCCCTCTAGACCGTTAAGCTTGTTGTAAGCAGGGAAAGTGTCTGTTATATTGTTCTACAGTACTCTCCCGAGCTCTCTGCACACAGTAGGAGCTCAATGAATACGCCTGACTGACTAGAGATAAAATGTTCTCTTTCTTCTGGGGGCCAGGGAAATGGGAGGAGGGAATCCCTCTGTTTGAGGGTGAAATGTTTGCCTGGAGGACCCTGTACTGGAGAATCTAGAGATGCAATGATTTCTCCTTCCAAATAGGCATCTGAAGCAAGACTCCTCAATGAATAAAAAGCAGTGGTGTCTATTGGGAAAAAGCAGGGGCCTATGAGTCAGAGAAACTTTTCTTTTGTTTTTTAATGGAATTTGTTAAGTGCTTACTATGTGGTGGGCACTGTACTAACCACTGGAGTAGATACAAGCCAATCAGGTTGAACCAAGTCCACGTCCCACATGGGGCTCAAAGTCTTGATCCCCATTTTACAGATGGAAGAACTGACACACAGAAGTTAAGTGACTTGCCTAAGGTCACCTAACAGACAAGTGGTGGACTGTGAGCCCCCTTCTAGACTGTTAGCCGGCTGTCGGGCAGAGACCGTCTCTGTTGCTGAACTGGGCTTAGTTCCAAGGGCTTAGTACAGTGCTCTGCACACGGTAAGTGCTCAGTAAATGCGGTTGAATGAATGAGACGGGATTAGAAGCCAGATGTTCCGATTCCCAAGCTCATGCTTTTTCCACTAGGCCATCCTGATTCTCCTGAGTTCTAATCTCGGTCCTGCCACTCTGCCGGCTGTGTGACGCAGCAGACAATTGGCGGAGACGAGATTAGAACCCAGATCCTTCTGACCCAGGCCTGTGCTCTACCCAATAGGCCATGCTGTGCTGCTGTGGCACCTTGGGCAAGTCGCTTCACTTCTCTGTGTCGCAGTTACCTCGCCTGTAAAATCGGGATTAAGACCGTGAGCCCCGTGAAGGGCAGGGACTGTGTCCAACCCATTTAGCTTGGAACTACTCCAGCTGTTAGTACAGTGCCTGGCACGTAGTAAGCGCCTAATTAATACCACAAAAACACTGCTCTTCGAGGATCACCATTACTTTTGTTATTGGTGGAGAGTTTCAGCGCCGGCCTGATTTGAGGTCGAAGCATTTCCATCAAAGATGGAGACTAGTCCGACGGTGCGCCTGACTCCCTTACCTGCTGGAGGCTTTCTTATTGTGGGCCTCCCACTCGTGCTTGCGATTCAAGAAGCCCTCCATCTGGGCCGCCGGGACCTCCTGGGTCTTGGCGGGCAAGGTGGCGGCCGTCTGGGCCTGGAGGACGGTCTTGGCTTTACGATCCGAAGTCGGGGAAGGAACCGGACTGGATTCTTTGGAACTCGTCCTCTGCTCGGTGGCTCCGTTGACCATCTCACTCGTTTCGGCAGTTTCCGCCAGCTGAGAAGAGTGGAGAGAGGCAGTCAGGTAAACCTGCACCCACTGAGCAACTACACTACCACGGACTTGGCCAAGGAGGCTGTATATATAAGCTTCTTATGCAGATTGAGACAGTACAGTAAAACCATTTCACGCCCCACAGAGAAAACAAACGAAGACATTACAAGGTATAAATGGATTAGTACCCTCCCGTTGACAGGTAAATGGGGAAACGGGACTCAAGGTCAGTATGTGTTTTACTGCGCTTTTCTGATCAATCCATTTGCTCGAATATAACTCGATGGATACTCCTGCGACCGTGTACTTAAAAATGGGGGACGACATTAACAGTCACGCTTGTTATACACACGCGAGAGATAGTGGGTATTAGACTCCGGCGCCCCTCGGATCTCGGACACTACCGGAAAGTTTTAAGTTACAGAGAGAGCGCATTCCAGAACAGATTAATGGGCCCGTCTTCTGGAACAACAAGGAGCACTCCCCTAGCCAAGCTGAGACCGAACCTGCCATTCTTAGCCGGTTGAACCCCCTCCCGCACCTCCCGCCACAACCTCCGCAACACAAAAACAGTCCCGGCATGCAGAAATTAGGAAGAGGACACCATGCACGATCCATCCACCCCTCTGCCCCTCCCCGTTAGGTTGAGGACTGTAAAGCTGGGGCGGGGGACACGAGGAAAGTCAAACATCAACTGATCCAAGCCGGTCGGAGAGTTCTCATTAAGCGGATTGAATGGATGTTAGAGGAACTGGAAAGTCACCACAGTCACTCAACACCACACAGCTATTTACCCCCAGACAAAGCCAGGGCCAAGGCTTCCCCATCACTTGCTTGGCTGGTCGCGTTGCCTTTGCTGCACTGAGACGGACATAGCCCAGAGAGCAGCCCGGCTTCCAGCGGTCCTGCCCCATCTCGCTGGAGACGTCTTCGGGAACCATTCATCCAAAAAAAAAAGGGCCCTCAAACCGTAACCCCGACGGCCTTCAGCTTGGGACGCGGTTTGGCCTCGGCTTAGGGTTATCTGGCACCTGTGAACCGTGTACCTGGAGCCACCGGCGGTCCCCCGGGTAGCACCACCGGTGTGCGAGATTAGCGAGTTACGAAAGCTCGGTGGGGCCAAGGCCTTAGTAGATTACAAACATCCCGCCCCCTCCGATAGGCAGACAAACACGGCGTCGTACACGACACGCTAATCAGGACACCGCCCACATCGGTTGCCCAGAACCAGAATCATCCCCAAGCGGCAGCGGACAGGACGGCACGAACGGCAAAACTTGCCACCATGGCTACAGTGCTTCAGACCTGTTAATGACGGCAGGTCACTCTCGGTGCCCTGGCCAAATCACGGGGCCTGACTGGACGGGGACCTGGGTGGCCTCCAACGGTACCAATTCCTTGGCACTCTGGCTGGAGGTCACCTCAGCCAATCACAACTTCCCAGGCCGCTGAGCTGACGGCTACTCTACGTACACAAGGGTCTGGTGCTCTGGAAAGACCAGGCAACCCACTGGATTGCTTTCTCCCAAGTGTGCCATCCCTCTTCCTTCCTTTGGTCAAGCCAACGTAGTGTTTGTGCAAGAAATAGAAACTCCACTGACCATGGTGGATCCATCGGTGGCTTGACCAGACAGAAAGCAATAAAGCTTGTGGCTGAGTTGGACTGGGGAGCCTCCTATGCTAGGCTGAAAGCTCCTCGAGGACAAGGATCATGTCTACTAACTCCACTGGATTCCCCAAAATGCTTGGTACAGTGCTCCGCACACAGTAGGTGCTCAGACAATACTTCTGATTAAAATGGGATGGTGATCCTGCATTAAGTTTGCACATGGTTCAGGCAAGCTACTCAAGAACCTTCCATTTTACCTTTCTTTAAAAAGAAAAAAAAAAAGCAGGGGAGTGGAGGGGGGGGTGGGGGCGCGAAGAAATTTTAAGTGACGAAAAAGAGAATATTGAGTTTCGGCAGTGGTCCCTTTGGTTATGAAACCCAGTGACCTCCTACTTTCAAAGCTGACAAATCTGCGACGCTAAATAGGTGAGTTCTTGGGCTGATGAAGAAGACCCTAAAGTGACACACGTTAGTACTGGTACAGGAAAAGTTTACAAAAATTTATTGCTGCAGGTTGCAAATCTTGTGAAATGGTAGGGAAACCTTTGCTTGCTATGGCCTGGGTTTTTAATTTGCATTAACATCCAACTGAGATCAGTTTACTGAATATAAGTAAAATCCAAAGGGCTTGTGCAAGCTACAACATTCACCTCCTGGGGAAGGCATTTTTGCAGCAGTAATTTTTCTTCTCAGCATTATTAAAGGGGACAGAGACAACCCCAAACCAGTATGCACAGATATAATTAATATTATGCAAAATAAATCTCTAGTCCAGGAAAACAGAAAGAAAAAAATGAGTAAAATGAATTTTAATGGAAATGTGCTTTAAGCATGCCAACAAACCACACATCACTGGAGACAAACAAAGAAAGCGAATCGTTGTGCTATTAGGAGACAGTTAACACTTGGGAATACAGATTTCCTTCATTGTATTTTCTCTTAGAAATTAGCTGCGAGTGCTTTAGTGGCCAGTTATTTCTGAGGTATTTAAATCATGATTGTGAACAAGACAACAACATGAAGACTAGTAAAATGGGGGGAGGAAGAGGAGGAGGAGAAATCTTCTTCTCCCCTCTTCCACTGATTTTCAAAATGCAGGAAGCAACACTGTTCAGGCTTAACTTGAGTCTCTGTACCCTAACTCAGTCAAACAGAACAGGCTCCTTTTATTTCAAATCCAATTAAACAGGCCTGAAAATTGTTCCAACGAGGTTCAATTTTGAAGCCTAAGCAAAAGATAAATTGATGAAAAACAGAGTTCTCCTTGAGATTTCTCTTTTTTTTCCAGACTGCAAAGGGTATTAAATCGATATTCCGGTCCAGGGATATCAGTTTTAAATCTACATATATGGACAAAGGTGTTTGAGGGTTTGTGCCTGCTAAAATCTGAAGCCACAGAGCACATTACAGGCTTGGGCTCTAAGGCAGAGAGTCCCAACCGTAACAGGGTTTCTAGGCATAGACTGATCTATAGCCATATGTCAGCGCCTCTATATGACAGAGCGAGATATGGAACAAAACAAGATGCTACATGACGTTATCCTGACGGAAGAAAAAAAAAAAAGACATGCATCATGAAATGGAAAGACAAATTAGGTTTAACAACTGATGAACAACTATCAATCCGGTTTCTGACTTCATAAAACTTCCAAATGTAGAAAATGAGGGTTTTTTGTAATCCCGAAAGGAGGGTGGAGGAACTCCCTCTCAACCGCAACCAGACTTTTTACACACGTTTCCCTTCCCAGCTGGACCTCATGGTCCGTTTGCTAGCTGGGGCTTCGCTGGATCGGGACCAGGAAGATCAAAGGCTAGAGTTCTCAGCATGTGACATGGGAACGGCTAGACTGGTTAAAGACAGAGAAAATACGTCCCGTCAAAACTGAAATATGCTCAGTTCTCCGATGAAGACATCACCTCTAAAATCCGGGGTGATGTCACCATCCGAGTAACCGAAGGGAACCGAAATGGCTTTGTTCCCTCGGTTTGGAAAATGACCATCCCCCAAGCAGAACTGCCTCCATCGGGCAGACCGGCGGGCTTTGTCAAAGAGGAACCGCAGTTTAAAAATCGACACGTTTGTGTGTTTAAAGTCCTCTTTCCATTTTTTCAAAGAGAACTGTTGCAAGCCTCTTGGGTTCCTCCTCGACTCTAGTAAAGCGGACAAATGAACATTCTCTCAAAGCTTCACGTCTTAAATGAAAATCGCTTTCTAATGGCATCCAATATCATTTATTATATCACTATTAAATAAGCTCATCCTTCCTGGAATGTTACACAACTCACCTCACGTAGGCCTTACTTCTAGTTCTCAATCCCTCCCCAGCCCCTGCCCCCCAGCAAATCCCTCTCTGACAAGACAACTCAGTTGCATCCATTCCTCGGTCTTGGTTAATAACTAACTCATGTGCTACTAAAACCCTCATCCGGCCAAGTGCCGGAACCTGTTAGTACAAACTGGATTGTCATACCTGTCCGATTCTAGTTTTCTTCTTCATTATGGTGTAATCTCATTAAATTTCAATTACTCATGTAAAGGATGTTTTTAGCTGAAAAAGCTTAATGCTATTAATAAAATAAAAAGCTCACAATGAACAACATAAAATAAATACGTCGCTTTTCGGCAACCGGGGGGTGCTGCGTTAAAAGATTCAAATACACATGGATTATATTCAAGCATACATAACCAAAAGGGCTGTTGATGAAGTACAAATCAACTGTGTGGGTGAATCAGAACCCCAAAACGCCAAATTGAGAGGATTCTGAAAGGGGCGGTTTCTTTACAGGTCGATTTGAATTTCACAGTCCAGACCTGGGGCGGTCACTGGCTGTCCATCTGCTATTAAAGTTTTTGTAGTTTTGGTAGGTTTGAGAACGGTAACTAACCCGTGGAGATCCCTGCTCGGCAGGCAAACCGTTTTGGGAAACTTGGTCTCCTTTCGAAGCATCCCTGTTAGGAGAGAGCGACAGAGAAACACGAGAAGGGACAGAGGAAGGGGGGAAAAGAAAAGGAGGGGAGTGAGATTAATTTCATTGAGTTCACCCCATTTAGAAAAAAAAATCCATCCTTTCTCCTGCAATCCCACATACTGAATTTAAAAATAGTACTGAAGTACTTAGAATAACATGCGGAGATGGGTCCTAATGATAATCACTGTGGTATTTGTTAAGCTCTTTCTACATGCCAAGCACAGTACTAAGCACAGGGGTAGATAATCAGGTCCTTCATGGGGTTCACAGTAGGAGGGAGAACAGGCATTACGACCCCATTTCACAGGTGCGGGAATTGAGAGGTTAAGTGACTTGACCAAGGTCACACAGGAGTCAGGCAGCAGAGCTAGGATTAGAACCCAGATCCTCAGACTCCTAGGCCTGTACTCTTTGCATAGGTCACGCGGCTTCTCTACATCTCCCAGCCCTACCTCTTTTTTTGTCCAGATATGCAATGTGCAACCTGCCCCCGACCCCTAAATATAGCAGGATTGCAGCTCTTTTAGATTCCCCACCCTGCCGCAAAAAGACTATCCAAACCAGAAATCGGAGGCTACATCTGAAAAGCGATATCGCCTCCCCCAGCCTTCCCAGCCCTGGCCTTTTCTGGAGAGACCCCTCCGGAGGATTTATCGGCACAGGCCTTGGGGAACAGAGGAGCAAACTGCGGAGCCCGGCTCACCACTGCTGCTGGGATTCGGCTTCCTCTGACACCTTTGTACTCGGCTCCGGAGAAGGAGGCTGCCTCTTTCTCTCCTCTTCCTCTTGCTGTCTGCGCACTTCCAGTAATTCCAACTGTGGAGAAGACATTTGCAGTTAAGGTTCGTGTCTGCTCCCGTAAAGAAGTCGCCGGTCTTGGCTGGCGGCAACAACTGAGCAGATGGTCCCTCAGAAGCTGCTCAGTGCAGTTAAGTGTGTTTTCTTTGTAAGCAGAAATCCATGCATGTCATGGGACTTAGCTGCCGAGGGCAAGGAAATGTTAGGCAACATCCTAACACCGGGCCCTGTGACCGATTTTAAGAGCCAATGCCATGTGAAAGAGAGACCCGAGGGGATGATGGGCTTCTCCACTGGCTGGCAAAGTTAGGGAAGTTGGGTTTGCCTCTCCCACCTTCTGAACCCCTCGCTCGTGCGGTTCCCCCGGCCTGGAATTCCCTCCCTTGTCCCAAACCACCAGCCCGTAACACTCTCCCTCTTAAAACCCCACCTCCTCCAGAAAGCCAGAAACATGAGCTCCATTCCCTTCCCACAAGGAGCCTCCACCTTAATGGGGGAAGATGGGCTGGGGGGGGGGATGCAATCCCCTAGCCAGTTAAACATCTCCCATCTTTAGATCGCCTTGGCTACGGCTCCAGGAAGGCTCCAGACGCTTTTCGGTTCTGGCTCCGTGCAGCGGAGGGGACGGAGGGGACAGAGGCTTAGGCCCGAGGTGGGACCCTCTCACCGTCGTCAGCCTCTCCAGCGCCGAGAACCGTTCGTCCCACGTGGCAGCCGATTTCTCGAAGGCCTCGTGCCGCTTGATGAGCTTCTCCACCTCGTCCACGCTCTGGCCGATCTCGCGGCTGGACAGGTAGGGCTCCTGGCCCAGAAGCCAGGCCTCGGCCACGCTGGCGTCCCTCGAAAACTGGTGCACCTCCAGGACTGAGCAGAGTGGGTGGCGTCAGGGCCGCCCACCCGGGTCAGGCCACCGGACCCAAGATGCTACCAATCACGGTTACGTCTCCTAAGCTCTCGGGGCCGGGGGCCGGATTTCCCCTCCTCCCCACCCAAGGCGGATTGGGCAAGAGGGCTCGGAATTCAGAATGGGATTGGGACAGATATCCGCTGGCTGGGGATGGGAAGGAAGGAGGCCAGGATAGGGGAAGTGAAAAAAGAATGCCGCTTGCTACCACTTGGCTCTTTACAGCACGGCTTAGTGGATATAGCCCAGGCCTGGGTGTTGGAAGGACCTGAGTTCTAATCCTGGCTCCGCCACACATCTGCTGTGTGACCCAGGGCAGATCACTTGACTTTTCTGTGCCTGAGTTACCTCATCTGTGAAATGGGGATTAAGACTGTGAGCTCCACGTGGGATAGGGACTGTGTCCAACCTGATTACCTTGTATCTACCCCAGCACTTACAACAGTGCTTGGCACATAGCACGTGCTTAACAAATACCACAAAAAAAATTTTAAATCTCCATTTTTATCTCTCTTGCTTGCAAAAGGTTTTTCTGATGTGGGGAACTCCCTGCCCCTTCATATCTAAAAGACCACCGCTCTTTCCAGCAGTGAGGATGGGATTTCACTGGAGGACTATGGGCTCCAGAAACAGGACATCTGAGCTGAGGAACTTTAGGGAAGACAATTCTCCTAAGCGTTTCTCCTAAGCGCAGTACATCACCTAGTTCACAATGCATTCGTTTTCACACCGTCAACACCCAAACTAAACGTGTTGTAAATGACCTGAATGGACATTTCGGGGGATGAACGGTGAACGGAGCGGGAATCGGAGAGGACGGTTGTGCCGGGAGGTCCCCTGCACTCATTACCCAAGTAAACCAATTTGAGGGGTCCCGGTACATGGAACCCCAAGAAACAAGGGGCTGCTTGACTAAGGGGAGGGAAATGGGGTTCTTACTCAGCCTTAACCACTCCCATCGGTCTTCCCACTTGTCAATCATCTCTTTTCTCTTTTCCGTCAACTGCAACAGCTTCTCCTTGATCTGTGTGAGAGAAGGAGACCCGCTCACATCTAACAACTGGTGTTCCACCACCCACCCTGATTAACTGTTTCCTCAAAACCAGAATTTTAGGGTTTAGTGAAGTGATAGGGTAGCAACCTGAAACAGAGAAAGGAGGTTTATGAGAGTGGGGCAACGCTTATCTACCAAAGGGTTGAACGAGGGGGCAGTTCTCAGAATCCTTTCCCCGGACACAGCCCTCCACCTGAACCAAGGCTAACTCAACCGTCGATTTTCTTCGAGAAAGCGATTCCTGACCATAGCCAAAGGCACCACCAAAAAGCCCAGTACCTCCTCCGACGCATAGTGTTTCCTTGCCAACAGTGATTTTCCCAGCTCGATGCAGGTAGTGAAGCTGTCGTTCCGGGCGTCAATTTCCGCTTTGATACCCTGGTGGTTGTTCATGAGCAATTCCACAGACGACACATCCCTGGTGAGGACAGATGAGAGATCGGGATTTCACGCTGAGGTATCAGACAGTGCTGTCACGAACAGACTGCTGAATGTTCAACAGAAGGCCCTCAAATAAAAATACACTACCAGGATGACAGTGATTGCTCTTTTGCCACTGACATCTCTAGAGGCACGACCCTGGTGAACTGAGATGAAGCCACGCAAGAGGGCTGGAGAATAACAAGAGAATTCAGAAGTACCGACTCAGTCTTTCTGGATAATTCAGACAAAAGCTGGTTTTGATGTTAGATTATTTTGGGGGGGGCTTTGAGTGATCCAGAGTGTATGTGTGAGGACTCAAAATTCACTGAGTACATGCACCAGCCTCCATTTTCTCCATTAAATTTCGCTACAGCTCCTTGAGAGCAGGATGGGGTCTTAAGCCTTTCACATTCCCCCTGAACCTAGTTCAATGGATCATGTTATGTCGACTGAAGAAAACAGAGTTGCTGATGACCAAGTTAGAGTATTGTATCACTACCTGCTCTAGTCTCAAGTGTAGATTGAGGAGGGGCCCAATTCATTCCACAAGTGAACTGCCCGAAAAATGAGAACTTTTGAGTGGAAACTTTTGCTAAGTACAAAGAGACTATTACGGCAAAAACTCCTTACGGACAGCAAATGCGCCTCGGCTTTTTGATGTTCCTTCCCAAGTGCCCAATACAGTGTGCGCTGCACTCAGTAGGGGCTCAGTAAATAGTGTTATACTTTGCCCCGGGGAAGCTATCACTGGCCATTCCCAAGACTGTGCTCCTATTTCAGGGTTTCTAGTTGAAATGATAATAATAATAATGATAGCAGAAATAATTGTAGTTCCTGTGCTTTTTTAAATGGTATTTATTAAGCGCTTACTATGTGTCAAACACTGTACTAATCGCTGGGATAGGTGCAAGTCAATTAAGTTGGACACAGTTCCTGTCCCACAGTGCGGCTCAGTCTAAGTAATCATTGTGGTGTTTGTTAAGTATTTAATAATAATAATAATAATAATGTTGGTATTTGTTAAGCACTTACTATGTGCCGAGCACTGTTCTAAGCGCTGGGGTAGATACAGGGTAATCAGGTTGTCCCATGTGAGGCTCACAGTTAATCCCCATTTTACAGATGAGGTAACTGAGGCACAGAGAAGTTAAGTGACTTGCCCACAGTCACACAGCTGACAAGTGGCAGAGCTGGGATTCGAACTCATGACTTCTGACTCCCAAGCCCGTGCTCTTTCCACTGAGCCACGCTGCTTCTCTATGTATTTACTATGTGCCAGGCACTGTTCTAGGCACTGGGGGGGAATATAAGCAAATTGGGTTAGACACGGTCCCTAACCCACAGCGGGCTAACAATCTTAATCCTCATTTTACGGAAGAGATAACTGAGGCACAGGGAAGTGAAGTGACTTGCCCGAGGACACACAGCAGACAAGTGGCAGAGCCAGGATTAGAATCCATGGCCTTCTGATTCCCAAGCCCGTGCTCTTTCCACTAGTCCATGTGCTTTCCCCTAATTCAGACCTGTTGGGCATTTATGAATGTGCCAAGCACTGACCAGAGCCCTGGAGTCAATATGAGATAATCAGGTCAAACAAGGTCCCTGCCTTGCTCTCCACCAACCCCAGTGAGGCACGGCCCACCGTCACCCCTGCCGTGCTCTCCTCCTGAGGAGCCGCACTGGGGGCCAAAGGGAAGCTCCCTCTCTGAGGCTCAGCGCTCTTCCCTCACGGGTCTCCCCGGCTCTCCCCTCGTGCCTCGTCCCTGAGCCTACCTCCCCCGGGGCCGTGGTGGCCCAGCAGGGAGCGAGGCGGGTGTTCTTACCGGGGCTTCTCCTGGGCTTCGATCTGCCGGATGACGTCCTCCATCCAGAGCATGAGGTCGCGCACCAAGCTGAAGAAGCGGAACTTGTCTCCGGTGTCCACCAGCCGGGCCCTGCGGCCCTCGCAGGCGTCCAGGAGGGCTTTCCAGGCTTCCAGGACCTCATTCTCCCGCTTCTGGATGTCGTCGGCCTTGTCTCCAGCGTAGGCGGCCTGGAGCCGGGCGGCATCTTCCTGCAGCTGCCGCACCTAGGGCACGAGATGAGAGAAGTTAACGTCTGCCTACCCTGGGTTCCGGGCACTCCCCCCGTGTCCTCCTTTCCTCCCTCCTGCTCCGAGATTCCTCCCTCTTCCAGGGAGCACTGGCAAAGTCCCAGGAAACTCCTCCTATCAGACCAAAGGGGTGGAGCAGGGAGAGGGGAGAGCTCAGAATGGGAGCTGCTTCTTTTTCTTTGTTTTTAATGGCACTTGTTAAGCGCTATGTGCCAAGCACTGTACTAAGCACTGGGGCAGACACTAGCTAATCAGGTTGGATACAGTTCCTGTCCCACATGGGGCTCACAGTCTTAATCCACATTTTATAATAAAAATAATTATTATGGTATTTGTTAAGCACTTACTTTGTGCCAGGCACTGTTCTCTGTGCTGGGGTGAATACAAGCAAATTGGGGTGGACACAGTCCCTGTACCACATGGACACAGGGTTTCAATCCCCATTTTACAGATGAAGTCACTGAATAAATAAAATTGTGGTATTAAGTGCTTACTAAGTGCAAAGCACTGTTCTAAGCGCTGGGGGATACAAGGTGATCAGGTTGTCCCATTTTTAATCCCCATTTGACAGATGAGGTAACTGAGGCACAGAGAAGTTAAGTGACTTGCCCAAGGTCACACAGCTGACTAGTGGCTGAGCGGGGATTAGAACCCGTGACCTCTGACTCCCAAACCCGCGCTCTTTCCACTGAGCCTGCGCTCTTTCCAGAGCCACACCCAGTGAAGTGACTTGCTCAAGGTCACACAGCCGACCAGTGGCAGGGCTGAGATTAGAACCCTGGTCCTCCTGACTCTCAGGCCCTTGCTCTTTCCACTAGGCCATGCTGCTTCTCCATTTCTGTGAGGTGGGCGAGTTCCAGAGAAGCTAGAGATTCACCTGGTTGACTGGGTACACGGAGAACTCGCGTCCTCAGGGCAGGACCAAGATTGCCAGAGCACGTCAGGGTCTCCCCCGCCCCCAGGCTCATGGCATGACCTCACCCTCCCTGATGTCAGGGCAAACTATGGCCTTGGGACTGACCACATTAACCATGTTCCTGGACAGCTGATAGGTCCTAGTAATAATAATAATAATAATGTTGGTATTTGTTAAGCGCTTACTATGTGCCGAGCACTGTTCTAAGCGCTGGGGTAGACATAGGGGAATCAGGTTGTCCCACGTGAGGCTCACAGTCTTAATCCCCATTTTACAGATGAGGGAACTGAGGCACAGAGAAGTTAAGTGACTCGCCCACAGTCACACAGCCGACAAGTGGCAGAGCTGGGATTCGAACTCATGAGCCCTGACTCCAAAGCCCGTGCTCTTTCCACTGAGCCACGCTATTGGACTGCTGCTTTGCAGCAGAGATTCGATGAGAGAATGCAGTGTGTTTGGAGGGACAAGACCTGCCTCCCTGACCCCTCCAGTTATTTACTGGAACCCAAATAATGATTAACCCATTTACTTCATTCATATTTTCCCAAGGGTGGCATTTTTTTAAAACGGTATTTGTTAAGCACTTACTATGTTCCAGGCACAGTTCTAAGCACTGGAGTGCTTAGCACAAGTTAATCAGGTTGGACACAATCCATAGCCCACATGAAGCTTAATCTCCATTCTACAGATGAGCAAACTGAGGCACAGAGAAGTGAAATAACTTGGCCAAGGTCATACGACAGACAACTCAGAATTCAGAAAAACAAAGACACCAGTAAAATGACTGGACTCCATCAGGGTGATGGGCTACAATTACCAGAAGACGAGTAATATTTTTCCTCTTCAAAAGATTAAAATTCTTATTTGAAATGCATCTTCTAGGAGGTCTAGAAAATGTGTAGATGCTTTTTTGGAAAAATGGTGTATGGGGAATGTCCCTGAATAGCCTCAGCGAGAATCCCAAGAGGGGAATGAATCAAGATGGATGGATCTATGGAGTCACATACAGGCAGCAAAACTGAATGTGCTGGCCACAGTTAACATGGCCCCAAAAGCAGGAACCTGGTGCTGATTTATCGTCACAAAAAATGTCTTTCAGAGCTGGGTGGCCTAAGACCCAATAGCCAAAGGTCCCAATTCCGCAGTATAAGAACCAATAGCCAAAGGTGCTAATTTTCATTTTGAATATGGGGGCAGGGAGCTGAGTGGGGATGAGGACAGACTGTAGAGGGCCGGGAGCCGCCATCTGGGGCCTTTCCAGCCCTCAGCGGAAGTATATATATATATGTTGGTATTTCTTAAGCGCTTACTATGTGCAGAGCACTGTTCTAAGCGCTGGGGGAGACACAGGGGTATCAGGTTGTCCCACGTGGGGCTCACAGTCTTCATCCCCATTTTACAGATGAGGGAACTGAGGCACAGAGAAGTTAAGTGACTTGCCCACAGTCACACAGCTGACAAGTGGCAGAGCTGGGAATCGAACTCATGACCTCTGACTCCAAAGCCCATGCTCTTTCCACTGAGCCACGCTGCTTCTCTAGTAGTCAGGCCTCGGTAGACATGGCAGACCGTCCAGCTCAGACAATAATAACAACGATGGTATTTGTTACGCGTTTTCAATGTGGGAAGCATTTTTCTAAGCACTGAGGTAGATATAGGTTGGTCAGTTGGACAGAGTCCTTGTCCCATATGGGGCTTAGTCTTAAACCCTATTTTACAAATGAAGTAACTGAGGCATAGAGAAGTGAAGTGATTTGCCCAAGGTCACAGAGCAGACAACTGGAAGAGCCAGGATTAGGACCCAGGTCCTTGTGACTCCCAGGTCCGTGCTCTACCCACGAGGTTGTGCTGCTTCCCTGGGGGTGGGGCCAATACTTCCTCCTCACCACACCCACAGTGGGCACTGGTGACAATTACAAAAATAATAATTAGGGTATTTAATTGCTTACTTTGTGCCAGGCACTGTACTAAGCACTGGGGTGGATATAAGCAAATTGGGTTGGACACAGTCCCTGTCCCACGTGGGGCTCACAGTCAGAATCTCCATGTTACAGATGAGGTTACAGACATATAAAAGTTGAGTGACTTGCTCAAGGTCACCCAACAGACAAATGGCGGAGCCAGGATTAGAACCCATGACCTTCTGACTCCCAGCCCACGCTTCACCCACTACATCATGCTAGCCGGCCCCTCACTGCCCCTGGGGTACGGCTCCCGCCAGGGGATTCGAAACCCACCTGGGTGCCCAAAGCCTGGATGTCATGCTCAAATGTCGTATGCATCCTCTGGAGCGTCTCCACCGTGTTCTGATCCCTCCCGAGCTCCTCGGGCAGCTTCTTGTGTTTGTCCTGGATGCGCCCGAAAATCTCCTTGGCATCGTGGTAAAATTTGTGCAGTTCGTACGAGGCGGCCAGGATCTGCGTTCTCGTGTCGATCAGCTCCAGGAGGTCGGCCCAGGCCTCGTTCAGGCCGTCCTTCCACTCGGCGATGGTGGCGGCGTCGGAATGTCCGGAGTTGATGAGGTCGTCGGCCATGTGATTGACCGTGTCCACCCGCTCCTGCCCGATGTTTCCGGTGTCGCGGGCAAATTCACGGAATCGTTCTTGGAGCATCTGAAATGGAAGGGTGTGGAGGAAAAATCAGTGCTGAGTTGATCGGGGGGAGACAGCGTGGCCTATTGGACAGAGCACGGGCTGGAGTCGGAGGACCTGGGTTCTATAACTAGCACTGCCACGGGTCTCCTGTGTGACCTTGGGCAAGTCACTTCACTTCTCTTTGCCTCAGCTCCCTCCTCTGCAAAATGGCAATTTATCCGACCTGGCCTTCTTCGAATAACCCCTCACTGCCGCACACTATTCGCTCTCCCCTCTACATCATCTACGCCCTTGGCTGCGAACCCCTTATGCTCCTTGAAACTCATCCCAGCCCCATAACACTCACATATATATCCTAATATTTTGTCATTTCTTCCATCCATAATTTATTTTAATGTCTGCATTCCCCCGTAGCCTATAAGCTCCATGTGGGCAGAGATCGTACCTACTAACTCTATGGTACTTCACTCTCCCAAGCGCTTTGCTCAGTGCTCTGTGCATGGTAAGCGTTCAATAAATACCACTGACTGATGGAGAGACCTTTATTTTATTGTTTTATGGTATTTGTTAAGTGCTTAGTATGTGTCAAGCACTGTTTTAAGTGTAGGGCCGATACAAATTAATTAGGGACACAATCCCTGACCCTCACGGGGCTCACAGAGGGACAACAGGATTTGAATCCCCATTTTACAGTTGAGGAATCTGAGGCCCACAGAAGTGAAAAGACTCGCCCAAGGTCACACAGCAAACAATGGGCAGATCAGGGATTAGAATTTAGGTCCTTGCTTTAAGCCACACTGCTTTTTTTTTTTTTTTAATTCCAGTCCAGGAGCTAGGTTTCAGGAAAAGCTAAAAGAAAGTCTGCCCGATCCAGACCGTGAACCCAGGAGATTTGGGCCCCGGGAAGGGGACTTACTGTGACGTGCTCGTAGTCCTGTCCCAGCTCATGGGAGCCAGCCACCACCTCCCTCTCGGCGATCCACTGCTCCAGATCGTCCACCTCCCGGTTCAGCTGGAATAGCCTGTGTCTCTCGTCCAGTTTGCCTCTCCTCTCCTCGGCCAAATCCTTCAGGCCTGCGTACAGTTTATCCACTTTGGACTGCCTCATGCTGATTCTCTCACTGGAAAACAAACCAAAGTTACACTTGTGTCCTGGGGTGGTGGAAGGGGACGGGACGGGGGCGGTCCTAGGTGACAACTCCTCAGTGATGATCGCCTCACAGCTGCTTCTGCTGGATGCCCAGTTTCCCTAACTCTAGGGCTCTGAGAAGACCTGAGAGATTTTCATCATGCTTGAAATGGTGGCTTTCAGGCCAATGTTAGCTCTGAAGCCTGCCCCACTCCCCGTTCCCACCCTTTCACAATAAACAAATAAATAGATAAATAAACAAATAAAAATCCCTGGCCCATTTTCATCCCCACAATCCAAACGAAAAGTTGGCAGCACCTAGAGGTGGGGTGAGTGAAAAATAAACAGTTGGACAACATAGCTAGTGGGAAAAAAAATCACTAAAATTACTTTTAGTAATGAAAACTAATATTACTTTAGGCTCAAATTTGGCCTTTTTGGACAGACCTTAGTTCCAAGCCACAAAAAATGGACATGTCATCCAAATGCAATTTAGTTAGGTTGAGGGTCCAAAACTGAATTAAGCCACATAATCTCGGCTCCAGGAATCGGGCCTTCCTTCAACATTCAGAGCGAATACACGCTTAGCAGTCAAAATGTTGACCCATCCTTAAACAAGAAGTTGCCTGACCCAAATATGACAGATTGCCAGGCGGGGCGTGACTTTCTGCTAGGTCATCTTCTCTCCCACAACATTTGGGTTTTTCTCCTGTTCCTTTCCAGGAGCCAAAAGTCTGAGAGAAGGAGGCGGGAAACCTGCTAAATGCAGCCATTTTCTTCCCAGTCCCACCCCACATCTCCCAGACTCCGGGAATTGCAACGCTATGGACCCTGCAAAGCAGCCATGCACCAGCAACTAGGACACCCAAACTGCAGTCCCCTTTTCCTCTAGACTGTAAGCTTGTTATAGGCAGGGAATGTTTCTGTTATACTGTACTCTCCTAAGTGCTTAGTACAATGCTCTGCACAGAGTAAGAGCTCAATAAATACAACCGACTCCTGCAGTCCCCTCAGGCCCGGGCCTGTCCCCATTCTCCTCTCCTCTTCCCCCATCTCCCTCTCATCGTCTTCATTTTAAGATTCCCATATGCTCACCCTGGATATTAAGCTCAGGGGTCAAAGCCACATTCAGAGCCTCCTAAAGTCGCACCTCCTCCAACAAGCTTTCCCCGATTACCTCCAAACACCTTGAATTGATTCAACGCAAGGGCATGGCCTACTGGAAAGAGCAAGGACCTGGGAGTCGGGGGACCTGGGTTCTAATCCCAGCTCTACCACTTGCCTGCTCTGTGATATTTAGCCAGTTGCTTAGCTTCTCTGTGCCTCAGTTCCATTATTAAATGGGGATGAAACACATGTTCTCCCTCCTCTTTAGACCGTGAGTCCTGTGTGGGGCAGTTCACAGTGTGTCAGAACTGATGAAGCTGCATCTACCCCAGTGTTTAGTACTGTGCTTAACACATAGTAAGTGCTTAATACCATAATTATTATTACCTTCCTCAGCACTTGCCAAATCTATGAAATGTTCAATTGTTTATTGTTGATTGATTATTATTACTACTCCAGTTGGGAATACCTGTACATCTGTCTCCCCATTAGAGCAGCAACTCCTGAGCAAAGAACTGTGTTTCTTGTTTCTGTGCACTGTCCCAAGTGCTTGGTGTAGTTCACTACTTTGGGCAAGTCACTTAACCTCTCTGTGCCTCAGTTCCCTCATCTCTAAAATGGGGATGAAAACTGTGAGCCCCACGTGGGACAACCTGATTACCTTGCATTAACCCCAGCGCTTAGAACAGTGCTTTGCACATAGTAAGCACTTAACAAATACCATAATTATTATTATTCATTGTATCACATGAAAACTTGGCAACTACACTTTACTGCTATTTCTACTAGGTATCCAATCGTGTCCTGGCACTTCAGCTCTAACATATCCCAATGCCAAAATCTCCTATCCGAACCTCAGGTCTAGGAACATTCATACCCTGAAGCTCACACAGACTTTGACCGTATCTGTCTCAACACCAAGGCTTTGACAGATATGGTTCGCTACCAGCTGGGAACTTTAGATCTCTCGATGTTGCCTGAAAACAGATTCGATGACATCGTTCTATGACAGTCAGCAATTTCTCTGCTGAATATGCAGACTGGCTCGTGTCTGGCCCGGTGCAGGTGAGAAGGTTGCTTTGGCAAGCCCAGTCCAAGCTGTGGAATCAGCACAGTCAAGGCCCAAGCCCCACTCAGCCATCTTTTCGGGTCCAAAGCTCCTCAAATACCCAGTGGGGACAGGTATTGAATAAGGTAAACGTTCCACCCTGTGACTGATCTGAGTTCAGTAGCCTATCAGTTCAGTGAAAACGCCACCACTAGATCTCACTGAAGGCACACATACACCTAAATCCTCCCTTCCACTTCCCTCGTCGATCTCCCCTCAACTAAGGCAGGGTCTCGTGCAGCCGGAAACACTCTGCCTTACGTTAAGGGTGGCCCGGTTCGGTCCAGCACCTTTTAATCCCAAAAGATTGGGAATGCTTTAACTGAGACTGCCTTTTGGCCCAATTTTCCCACCTGCCCAAGACCGACTGGGCCGTTTTCTTTTCCGGGGAGCTAGAGCAACCCGTTGGTCATACAAAAGGCATTAACCTCTCCGGGTGATTGTCGGCCACCAGAGCCCTGCTGGTCTTGGACAGCTGGTGCACGGTCTCGGCGTAGTCCTCCACCGCTTGTTCCAGAATCTGGTGCTTCTTCAGCATAGACACGGCGCTCTGCTCATCCTGGGGACGGTACAGAGAGATTACAGCCGTGGCACACCTGCCCTGCGATGAACCCAAACTCCATCCTACAGCAGGGAGCCTGGGGAGTAGGGGATGGGGGCAGCCTGGACCTCCTCAGAGAGGAGTGTGCTTGGCAGTGGCTTGGAGAGATGACAAATGGAAGGGTTTGGGAGACAGTGCTATTAGCTGACTAGATGGCAGATGGCCTGCATGAGGACAAAGCCAGGAGACAGGATGGAGACGGTGGCGGGAAGGGAGAGAGAGAGAGAAGAAAGGAGAGAGGAGAGCGAGACAAGGAAGAGGGGAGGAGTAGAAAAGGAGAGAGAGAAGGGAGAGAAGAGGGGAAGAGAAGGAGGATGGTGTAATGGATAGAGCATGGGCCTGGGAGTCAAAAGGTCATGGGTTCTAATCCCAGATCTGCCACTTTTCTGCTGTGTGACCTTGGGCAAGTCACTTCACTTCTCTGAGCCTCAGTTACCTCATTTGTAAAAAATGGGGAATAAGAGTGTGAGCCCAATTTGGAATAGGGACTGAGTCCAACCTGATTAATTTGTATCTACCCCAGCGCTTAGAACAGTGCTTGGCACATAGTAAGTGCTTAATAACTACCAAAATTATTATTATTATTATTAGGGGAGAGAGGGAGAGAGGTGTGGAGGTACTACTCTCTGCCACTGGAAGGTGGCTGAAGCCAACGAGGCCTCCAGCCTGTTCAACGGCAGCGTTGGGAGCCGGTGCCCCCGCTCACTGGACAAGGCTTCCACCGGCTGGCAGTCGGACCCAGGCCCGAAGCTGCTCCAAACGTCGGCAGGCCCCATTTTATGGAGAATGACGACTGCGCTCACATCCCTAGCTGGAGTCCAGTCCAGAAAGAGGAAGCGGCCGCCGGCAACGCCACGCACTGCGGGAGACCAACCGCGCCTTGACTGACAGCCGCCGCCATGAGGATGAGCTTCCCTGAGGCCTGGGGCGGGGTGCTGCGGGGGTGGGGGGGGTGGGGGGGGGGGGGGAGGATAAGCTGAGCCGCCGACCTCGGCCCCTCCCGCTCGCAAACAAGACTCCCTTCACCTTGGCTTTCTCTTCTGACATCATGTAGAGCTCCTGCTCGCTCATCCAGGCCTCGGCCTCGGCCGCGTCGAAGTAGTACTGCTGAGCTTTGTGGGATTCCTCCAGCCGCCGGTGCCGCTTCTCCGTCTCCTCTATGACCAGGTTCCACAGCTGCTTCAGGTCCGCCAGCCTCTGCCTGATGGCTTCGGCGCTCAGGCTGCTGTCGGTGAGGATGTTCTGACTCCTCTCGTAGATGTCGTCGATGCGGGGCTGGTGGCCCTGGATTTCTTTCTGGAGGGTCTTTGGGGTGATTGCCGGGGGGTGGGGGAGAGAGGAAGAGGGAAATAAGAAAGGCGCTCACCAAAGGGCCATGACCCCACTACTCATTCCAAGCCCTTATTAGTAAACGGAAACCACAGTCTTTTAGAATTCCCTCAGAAGAAACTCTGCCTTGTAATTTAGCGCAATCATTTATCAAGCGGGCCCGGACCTATTACCTGGTTCTTCTTAATCAACAGCTGCACGGTCTGGAGGTTGTGGCCATGGTCCGTGGAGGTGGCTATGGGCATCCTTTCACCGACCCACAGCTGGAAAGGAGTGAAAACAATAGTCATTATAATAATCGTGGTATTTGTTATGCGCTCACTCTGTGCCGGGCACTGTACTAGGTGCTAGGGTAGATACAAGCAAATTAAGTTGGACGCAGTCCCTGTGTCACAAGGGACTCACAGTCTTAATGCCCGCTGTACGGATGAGGGTACGGAGGCGCAGAGAAGTTAAACGACTTGCTTAAATTCACACGGCAGACAAGCGGAGGAGCTGGGATTAGAGCCCAGGTCCCTTTGAATTCCAAGCCCGTACTCTGAACATTAGGGCCACACTGCTTCTCCATCTGCCCCCAGGCATCTGATGGAGGGGAAACTATACAGGGCTGATGGTCTTTGACTCAAGGCAGGAGAGCGAAGGACATCAGGGAAGTCGAAACGATTTCAGTTCTTCGAGGAGCATCTGACTGCACTGGGAGGCAGGTTGTCGCTGAAAATGCCGCTAACCCAACTCACGTTAGGAAGAGGGACCGAGTGTCAGCTTCAAGAGTCATTCCCCAAGATTGACTACTTCTGCTAGGCATTTAGTACAAGTGCCTAAGGTTCTCACACAAGGTTCTCAGGAAATAGTATCGATTGATTCATTCCTGCCCAAAGCCATCCTGGACTCCTTCCAGTTGCAAACTGGACCAAAAAGACCCACATCCTCAAACCACTTATGTATTCATCTGTAATTTTATTTAGCCCTTTCCTCTTCCCCCGTCCCAGCTCCAAAGCACTTATGTACACATCTCTAATTTTATTTATTTGTATTGAAGTCTGTCTCCCCCATTCTAGACTGTGGGCTCGACGTGGGCAGGGAATGTCTCTGTTTATCGTTGCAGTGTATTTTCCCAAGTGCTTAGTACAGTGCTCTGCACACAGTAAGCGCTCAATAAATACGGCTGAATGAACGAATGAATCCTACCCTGAGGGAGAAGGGCTTAGCTCCAGTGACGGTCAAAGGTCAGCGGCGTTCTGAAAACCCAGCGGCCCAACAGCCTAGAGAGGCGAGGGGAGACTCCGCCCCGAACCCCCTACTCACAATCTCGTCCTCCACATCCCGGTTGAACTGATGAATCTCTTTGGAAGCCAACAGGTTGCTCTTCCGTTCGGTCAGAGGCTCCAGGAGCTCCATGAATTTGGTCTGCACGGTGAGGCGTTTGCTGTCCACTTCGTCAGTGCTTTTTCCTTCTTGGCTCAAGGCCTGGGCTTGGCTCTGCAGTTCCTCAATCTCCTTCTTCCGCACATCCATCTGATTCTCCAGCATCTAATGGCAGAAATAGGCCAGGGAGATGTCAGCCCGCAGAGCACGCAGAGGGAAACAAGCAAGTATCTGTTCTTAAGAGATGGGAATCGCTTGTAGCATTTTGGCAGAGGCCAAAATGGGGGGTTTTATTCAGCGTTTACTGTGGGGCAAACACTGTACTAAGCACTGAGGTAAGCACAGGATAATCGTGTGGGAGAGGAACAGGCTCATGGTCTAAGTAGGAGGGAGAACAAGGCATTGAATCCGCATTTCAGAGCTGAGGAAACTGAGACCCTGAGAAGCTAAGTGACTTAAGCTCATCCTCCAGATTGAAAGCTTAATGTTGGCAAGAAACTTGTCTATCAACTCTGGTATAGTGTAGTCTCCAAGCACTTAGTATACTGCTCTACACACACTAAGTGCTCAATAAATACAACTGATTAAATGACTTGCCCAAGGACACAGAGGATGGTACTACTGACAGGCTTGTACCTACGGGGTGAATAGGCAGAGGAATTCTGCTGTTGGACTGGGCAACAGCCTTCTGTCTACTGCTGGAATATTCACTAAGAAGCAGTTTGGCCTAGTAGAAAGAGCACAGGCCTGGGAGTCAGAGGACCTGTTCTAATCCCTACTCTGCCACTTGCCTACTGTGACCTTGGGTAAGTCCTTAGCTTTTCTGTGCTTCAGTTCCCTCATCTGTAAAATGGGGATTCCATATCTGCTTTCCCCCCTTCTTGTACTGGGAACCCCTCGTGGGACCTACGTTGTCTCTACTCTAGGGCTTAGCACATAGTAAGTGCCTAGCAAATACCATAATTATTATTATTTCTCTTTTGCAAAAACCTGACCCTGGGTTGCTTGCACTACAAAGGGAACTTGGATTAAAAAACATTCTATGGCAGTTTGGCGGTGCCCATTTCTTCGAATCCTGGGTTCCCAGCTGGGAAGCAGTGCGGCTCACTGGAAAGAGCACAAGCCTGGGAGTCGGGAGACCTGGTTTCTAATTCCAGCTTTGCCACTTGCCTGCTCTGTGACTTCAGACATGAGAACTAACGGGGTCTGATAGATAAAGCACAGGCTTGGGAATCAGAAGGACCTGAGTTCTAATCCTGGTCTCGCCAGTTGGCTGCTGTGTGATCTTGGGCAAGTCACAACTTCTCTGAGCCTCGGTTCTGTTGTACTGTACTCTCTCAAGCATTTAATACAGTGCTCTGCATATCGTAGGCACTCAAATACCACTGATCGATTATCTCATCTGTAAAATGGAGATTAAGACTGTGAGCTCCTTGGGGGAACATGGACTGTGTTCAACCTGAATAGCTTCTATCTACCCCAGCTAGGTACAGTGCCTGGCACATAATAAGAGCTTACATGCTATTAAAAAAGGTGTCACTCAACTTCCCTGTGCCTCAGTTTCCTCACCTGCCCAATGGAGACTAAATACCTGTTCTGCCCCCCTAGATGGTGAGCCTCACCTGGGACAGGGACTCAGTCCAACCTGATTATCTTGTTTCTTCCCCAGTGCTTAGCACAGAGCTCGGCACAGACTAAGTGCTTGACAAATACCCCCACCGTCACGGGCACCACCCACTCCCGAGGACTTGCCTGCTGCTTTTTCAGTAAGATGTTTACGCTGGTGAGGTCTTTGCCGTAGTCGTCAGACTGAATCTGGCTCTCCAGGCCATTCAGCCACTTGTCCAGATCGGCACAGCTCTGCGTGAAGAGTTCGGCTTTATTTGCATCGAACAGCCGCTGGGCCTTCGTCTGGGTGGTGGATTCCAGAACTTCCCACATCTTATGTAAGCCCGTCAGCTTCTCCTTCACCACTGCTTCTGTCTCGGGCTTCTCGGCAATCAGCTGCATTCCTTCCTGCGTAGCACAGACGAGTGTGTTACATATGTCGACCGCGGCACCGTGGGAAAGGAAATCCGGGCTTCTGCTATGGGTTAAGGTGGACTCCACACCTCTCCCCTCCAGAAAACCTTGATGATTCCTCCTCAGATCTGGCCCTCACCAAAGACGGTAGCTGAGAGCGGAACACGGCTCACACCGTGATTCTCTCTGGACGTGGTCGAGGGATGCTATGGGGGTAGTGGAGCTAAAAGGTCACATGCATTGAGCTGGGCTAATGGAACGAGCGAGGAATGTTGAACCCGAATCCCTCGTCCGAGGCGGCTCAGGGCCTGGGCATGTACCCTCGGCAGCCACGAACTGGGGAGTCACGTATGCAACAAAGGTGGAGTCTGGAACACCCTCCCCCTCCTCATATCTGACAATCACTCTCCTCCTCTGCAAACCTTACTGAAGGCACATCTCCTTCAAGAGGTCTTCTCTGCCAAAGCCCTCCTTTCCTCTTTTCCCATCCCCTTCTGCCTTCACCCTGGCTCCCTTTCTTCAACCCCCCCTCCAGGCCCCACAGCACTTATGTCCAGATCTCTAATTTATTTATATTAATGTCTATCTCCCCTTCTAGACTGTATGTTCATTGTGGGTAGGAAATATGTCTGTTTATTGTTATATTGCACTCTCCCAAGTGCTTAGTACAATGCTTTGCACACAGTAAGGGCTTAATAAATACAACTGGCTGACTCACTGAGGAAGAGGGCCTGACCACCATCTACAACCGCTTAGGAAGCGGTTGCGTTGGGGAGCACCAGGGTGGGGTGAGCGGTGTCGCCGACCTGATGATAAGTTTGACCGTCTGAGGTAGCTGGCCCACCAAGAGCTCTGAAAGGGGCAGTGAGATCACAGGCACGCAGTCTTGACGACTCTGCTTGGACAAGTCATTTGCCAAAAGGAAATGTCATTGGGTGGGTGGGGAAGCAAGGGGGGATTAAAGGAAAGAGCTTAGTTAAGTTTAATTACAGCCCTTTACATGAAATCCTTTGAGGTCTGCGCAGATGCTGGCTAGGGGAAGACACTCATCATCCCCACTGTGACTGTTCCCTCCATTTCAAAGGTCCCCTTGGAAAAATGACATTTCTACAAGGCTCGACACAGGCACTTAACTGTTCTAAGCTCGAAGGAAAAAAATTGAGGTTGATTAAACCTAGTAATTAGCAAGCAGAAGCATTGAGAAAGACATCAGACAAGCCCCAAACTGCCCACATAACCACACCTCCTGGAGGAGAAGAAAGAGGGAGAGAGATGGGAGAGAGGAGAGAGGAGAAAGAGAGAATAAAGACAGGAGAGAGAGAGGAACGAAAGAGAAAGACACAGACAGAGAGAAAGAGAAAGAAAGAGGGCTGGAGGCAGACAGAGCTGATGAAAATCATTTTGCTGGCCTACTTAATAGGAAACAGTTGCTAAGCCTGGCTCATGAATCCCATCAATTTTCACTTGTAGAGGCCACATAGATGAAATGTCCTTGGCTTGACCCAAGGTGTACATGGCCAAAATTAGCCTCCCTTTGTCCCCCGAACGGTGAGCTGTAAGACTCATGAAATGGGGAACAATTTTCTTTTTCTAAAAATGCTTGGAAGGTTTCAGCTATGACTCGCCACACTCTTATACAAGTCTGTTGAGTCATGAGACGCTGCAATCGTGTGCCTTCTGACCCAAGCCAAACCTCGGAGTCACCTGTTCGATTTTGTCGAGCCACTCTTTGTTGGAAGCCAGTTCTGCCATGAACGCTTGGTGCTTCAGCCATTTACTGTGCAGGTTTCTGGCTTCGTCGTAGGACATGTCCTGGGCTGTAAGCATCTTCTCGTTGATCCAGAGGGACAGCTGGAAAATGTGGAAAGGATATGGGTAAGAGGTGGTGACTTTTGTAAAGAAATTTTCACATGTGGATCATTGGTGGTAACTGGGTCCCTGTCCCACATGGGGCTCATGCCCTTAAGCCCCATTTTACAGAGGAGGGAACTGAGGCATAGAAGTGATTTGCTCAAGGTCACACAGCAGACAAGTGTCAGAGCTGGGATTAGAACCGAGATCCTTCCAACCCCCAGGCCTGTGCTCAGTCCACTAGGCCACCCAGCTCACTGAGGATGCACACGGGACCCAGAACTGGGCCCGGCTCGGACTCCCCGGCCAGACTGTATACTGAGCGCCTGGCATGGAGCTGTGATACTTTACGGAAAGCTGGGGGTTGGGGTGCCTCCAGAATTCCCTAAGACGGCAGGCCGGCCGTCGAGATTTTGTATTTTGATTCCTCATTCTCCCATCTAGAATAACCATCTTCAGCTTTCTACCAAATAAGTAAACATTAAGAGATCTGCTCTTCTAATTATGATGGAATTTGTTAAGTGCTTATCATGTGTCAAGCATTATTCTAAGTGCTGAAGCAGATACCAGTTAATCAGGTCAGACACACTCCCTGTCCCATAAAGGGCTCTCCAACTAAGGAGGAGGATCAGGCATTAAATTCCCATTTTACAGTCAATGAAACGGGCACCAAAGTGACTTGCCCAAGGTCACACAGCAGGCAAGTGACGAATCCCAGCATTAGAACCCAGGTCCTCTGACTCCCAGGCCCGGGCTCTTTCTATTACGCCTCGCTGCTTCAGTTAGGTAACAGTTGAAGTCCAATCCCCCAATGATTTCATAGAATTTCACCCTTACCCTGAGGCACTGCAAAGATCTACTGAATGAATAAAAAGCAACCTGCTCGCCAGCTGTCTTGGACTTTGGACACCGGCCTTGCCTAGGCTGTTCTCAGCCTGGCTGTAATAAGAGAATAGGTTTCGCGTGGCGCAGTGGAAAGAGCACGGGCTTTGGAGTCAGGGCTCATGAGTTCGAATCCCAGCTCTGCCACTTGTCAGCTGTGTGACTGTGGGCAAGTCACTTAACTTCTCTGTGCCTCAGTTCCCTCATCTGTAAAATGGGGATTAAGACTGTGAGCCCCACGTGGGACAACCTGATTCCCCTGTGTCTACCCCAGCGCTTAGAACAGTGCTCTGCACATAGTAAGCGCTTAACAAATACCAACATTATTATTATTATTATTTCGTAGTTTAGACACGCAAAGCGACAAAACCTTCCTGCAGCTGTGTCCACCCAACCCGTTCGGGGTACCTTGTGTCCCCAGTGGTCTGGTTTGGGGAGTCCAACAGGGAAAGACATTTAGCAGAGATACTAGGACGTCGCTTATTCCCTCCGTCTGTCACCACCTACCCAAGAGGGATGAAAGGGGAAACAAGTCTCCGCTTTGTGAGGAGCTGAGCGGAACACCGCATCCCACAGACTCCAAAGCATCTTGGGAGCCCTTGCGCTGGGATGGGCGCGTGGAACCTGCCAACTCATTGGTTCTCCCGCAGCCTCGTTGGACAAAAACTGCATTTATAGTTCACGGGCACCAGGAAAGGTCACTCCCACGTGCGCACATTCTTTCCCGAAAGGGTCACCCAGATTGGCAAAAGAGAGAACGCTCCTATCGAAAATCCCCGGTGATAGTCATGAAGGTGCTGGACGCAGACCTCACTAGGGACACAAAAGAGGCATTTTTTTCATGACAAATTAATAGAAGTGGTGAACCTGTAGGCTCCCTGAGGGCAGGGGACCTATGTCTTGCTTCTGCTGTCCCTGCCCAAGCACCAAAGTGTGACACGCCCAGTAGAGGCTCAATCAATACCAGTGAATGGAAGAAAGAACCTAAATCCAGCCAAACCTCACCAGGGTTCTCAAGGGAAATCAGACCGGCCCAGGTTAGCCTCCTGGGCATTCCTAACGGAAACTGGCATCGACACGTCTCGAGAAGTGGGCGGTAATTTACAGTGAATGGAAAGAAAAATTCTACTTCCCAGACTTGGGACTGATTACATAGTGTTGGCCAAGCATTAGGCAAAGCATGCTGCCTTGTTATGTTTTCCACTCGTTTGTACTTCAGAATCTCACGGGACACAGTCAGAAATTGAAGGGTTGGGAACAGAATAAAAGCACCACCCCGAATGGGGAGACTGGTTATTAACTTGATCTATTTCCTCGGTCTCCTCTTTAGGTTTCTCCTGTTCCTGCCTTTGACTGGTGGATGCACACACGAGAACTTAGCACAGGGTCTATTCCTCAGCCAGATTGACCAGGCTAAAGTCGAGGTTGAAAACATGTCTGTGCACATGTCGGTGGAGCGTGAAACGGTTTGACGATCATTAGATCGATATCACATGTTCACATTTTGTGTGCAGAAATCAAGATGATGTCAAACTCCTAAACTACTACTCCAGGCACGTAAGGCAACTGTTTTTGCTGCGGGAACCAAAGAAAAGGTTTGCAGATTTCCAATTTTGAAAAGGCTCATTGGAAATCTTCATCACCCATTCCCTTGAAGACCTGGAACCCTCCTGCTTAATCTTAAGCCTTCAATCTGGTCTTGTTGAATGAATGCCCGCTTAATTTTAAAACTGTTTTTATAGTTAAATGGGACTGTTTTTAGGTGGGCCATGCTCTTCTGTACGAATAAAAGACCTCAGAGAAATGAGAGAGCTGGGTATTAACTGAAAAGATTCCATATTCAAAAAACTGAAGACTCGGACCACCCAAGCACCAAATTAAAGTGTAATAGCCCACCTTGTACTGCAAGAAGCCCAGTTTCACTTATTTTTTTCCTTCATTTCATCCCCTCTAGACTGTCAGCACCTTGTGGGCTCGGAACACATCTACCAACTCTGTCATATTAAACTCTCTCAAGTATACAGTACAGTGCTCTGCAGCCAGTAAGTACTCAGTAAGTATCACTGATTGGCTTTTCCTGAGTATCTGCTGGAAAACGATGATGACATGACACAGCCATACCTCCTGGCAATCCTGCAGAAATTTCTGAAGATCCCTGTTATCTTTTAATCGCATCAGAAGCTCGCTGGCTGCCTCCCGGTTCTTCCGATGTCTGTTTAAAAAACAAAACAGGAAAATTTAATTACAAAACCGAAAGGGTGACATATTTCCCAGCCCTGGGGATTACCCCCAGGCTGCAGGATGTGAACACCCTGAGGGGACAACTATTTTTGCTGAGGTGATATTAAGGAACAGCCTGGCCTAGTGGATACAGCATGGTCCTCGGAGTCAGAAGGACCTGGGTTTTAATCCCGATCCTGCCACTTGTCTGCTGTTTGCCCTTGAGCAAGTCACTTCACTTCTCCGGGCCTCAGTTTCCTCATCTGTAAAATGCGGATTAAAACTGTGAGCCCGATGTGGGACAGGGACTGTGCCCAACCCTATTTGTATACACTCGAGTGCTTAGTATAGTGCCTGGCACATAGTAAGCACTTAAGAAATACCAAAATTATTATTATTATTATTATTACTACCAGGCAACTGAACATAGGATCCAAAGCTGGACTTTGCTAGATGTTTATTCACCCTGCCCTTCACAACCATATTGTTCATCCAGTGAAATGACATAAACTGGGTTAAAGCAATACTGAATTTTAGAATCCCTGGCAAAATTCCAAGATCTTCAAGCATGAAAACCCTATTTCCAAAACTTCACTTCGAGTGCAACTTACCTGTTCATGTCCAAGTATCAAACTAGTTCTTACTCCTCCCTCGAATGGAGGCTTTACACATGACCCTGGGCAAGGTGTTTAAGGAAGGCAGACTTAAAGCTAATTTGAGGGGACGGATTTCGAGCATTAAAGGCAATCAGCCCAACTTCAATAATTGCCAAAAAGAATGCCATCTTATGGACAATCGGAAAGGCCACTCATTTATTCAACCCATTCAAACCCTCAACCTTATGCTGAATGCATTTTTGCTAAGGTCTCCTCTAGCTTCCTTTCTATAGCAGGGCTTCGGAGGGAGAAAAGTTAAGAAAGGGAGCTCTGCACACAGTAAGTGCTCAATAAATACAACTGAATGAACTGTCCAAGTGGAATCATTACCCTTGGAGGAGGGAAGCAAAGGGCTGTTCAACGGACATCATCATAATAATAATACTGGTATTAGTTAAATGCTTACTTGTATCAAGAACCCATGTCCTTCTGACCCCAGGCCTGTGCTCTATCCACTAGGCCACACTAGTTTCATAGCCTTGCTCTGGAGGGACGGGAAAACGAGCCATAGAGGCAAAAACACCACCACTGACTCAGAAAACACCTGAGGGAGTTCTTGTGGCATAACTTCTCGCCAGCACAAGCAGGAAGTGAAACACTTGAAAAATCACTCAGAATGAAACAGTTTGCTTCACAAACTCACTCTCAGAGGTGTGCTCAGAGAGAAGAGACCTGAGCTGAATGCCCAAATTCTGCCCCAGGACAGTCACGGAAGATGACTTTTGAGGAGGTCACAGAGAGGACAAAGAGCTGATGTGTTCTGGGAAAACCGAGTTGGCTATTTCCAAGCTACAATCCTGTTTTCTGTGGGCTGGGAGTGTGTTTTGAGCCTGTCTCTTCAGTTTTCAGTTCCACCCTTGGATGAAGTTGGACTAAAACCTTGTTTTTTCCCCATGACACCACAGTCATCCTCAAACCCGGCTCATACTCCACCCAGAGCTGAAATACGCCAAGTCTTTGTTTGAGGAGTTTATCGTATCAACTCATTTAATGGTGATTCTTGAGATTCCCAAAACTAGGGAGGTGCCTGAAAGAGGATATCACTCTGAAATGGAGGAAGAAGGATTATCTAAAAGAACACCTGTGAGAAGCAGCATCGCCTAGTGAATAGAGCACAGGTCCAGGAGCCAGAAAGAAAACCAATAATTGATAATAATAGAATAATAATTGTGGCATTTGTTAAGCACTTACTATAAGCCAAGCTCTACACTAAGCTCTGTGGCTCAGTTACCTCATCTGTATAATGGGGATTAAGACAAGATACGATCTTGCATCTACCCCAGCGTATAATAGTGTCTGGCACCTAGTAAGCACTTAAACACCATTAGAAAAAAAAAAAAAGGCCTAAAACCATCCGAGTTGGAGTGTTGAAGTCAGGAATCTGTAGCCCCGAAGTCAGCAGCTGAATCAACTGTATCTATTATGTGCTTACGATGTGCAGAGTACTGTATTAAACGCTTGGGTGAGTCCAATACAAAAGAGTTGGTAGACACATTTCCTGCCCACAACTGAATCCACCGACCGGGGAAGAACGAAGACTGAAAATAAACTTCGAGACAAGTAATGGCCAGTGCTCTAATGGTGGGGAGGATAGTGACTTTCCCCCAACTCTGTTAACTGTACTCTCCCAAGCACTTAGTACAGTGCTCAGCACATAGTAAGCGTTCAATAAATACCACTGATTGATTTCCCAACCTCCTCCTCCTCATGCCCACCCATAAAAGGAACTGAGAAAAGAAACTGCTCAAGATCTGAGCTCCTGATCAACAGATGTCTGCCGCTGGCAAAAATGGATCCCGCCAATGTTGGTTTTATATTCAAATTCCAAATCTGTTCAAAGGAATGGGACCCCTCCAGGACTACTTGGCTCTGATTTTGCGGGGAGAAAAGAGCAGTCTGCCAGTCCTCGAACCAGCCCCAGGTGCTAGAAGTTTCCCAGAAAGCCACTCCCATTACTGAAAAGGTGCCACAAGAAGCCACGTGGTCTAAGTGGCTACAGTCCAGGTCTGGGGGTCAGAAGAACCTAGGTTCTAATCCCAGCTCCGCCATCTGTCGAGTGTGTGACCCTGGGCAAGTCACTTCACTTCTCTGTGCCTCGGTTCCCTTATCCATAGAACGGGGATTAAGATGGTGAGCTCCATGTGGGACATGGACTTCACCCAACTTCATCGGCATGTATCTACCCCAGTGCTTAGTACAGTGCCGGGCACATAGTAAACACTTAAACAAATACCATCAAAACCCACCAAAAACCCCTGGTGTCCTGGCCAGAACGTGATGGGGAGGTGGATAGAGGGCGGAAGTCTTTTCTCCCATTAAGACAGAGACACTGTTCCAGTGTCACTGAAGCTGGCTTGGCAAGAGACACCAGAGAGGTGGCCTGCAAACGTGACACGCCGGCTTAGCCAAGCAGATCCTCCTCGCTGCTTTGGAAGTGTCTCCCACGTGCCGACGGGACGCTGGGAAAGGAACCGACCACAGGACTGCCTGAGGAAACTCCCAGCAGTCGGGACTCTAGACACGTAAGCTTGTTGTGGGCAGGGAAAGTATCTGTTATATTGTTCTATTGCCCTCTCCCAAGAGCTTCGTACAGGGCTCGGCAC
Organism: Ornithorhynchus anatinus; assembly: GCF_004115215.2. NCBI lineage: Eukaryota > Metazoa > Chordata > Mammalia > Monotremata > Ornithorhynchidae > Ornithorhynchus > Ornithorhynchus anatinus. The sequence goes on from NC_041736.1 coordinate 57,640,002, forward strand.
AAGGTAAGCGCTCAATAAATACGATTGATTGGAGTCAGTCCCAGGTCCTGTTGGCCAAGACCACCAAGGACCTAAAAGCCATACCTGTCGTCGATGGAGTCCACTTTCTCTTGGATCCGGTCGGAGTTAATGTTGCCATCGCTCACCAGTCTTCGACCGGTTTCCACCACCGCGTTGATCTTTTCCTCGTTGGCGTCCATCGTGGTCATGAAGTCCTCTTGCTTCTTAATAGCAGCTTCTGCTGCCTCCAAGGTGGTGGGCATCTCGGTATGGGCCAAGACATATTCCTTGGGAGACAGAAAAAGGTGAGACAATATATTAGAGTATTGCTTTCCCAACAGCGTGTCAGACACACTCAATGTGGGGCTTTTTTTTTTTAAAATGATATGTTAAGCACTTACTATGTGCCAGCTACCAAACTAAGCGCTGGGTAATCAGGCAATCAGGTTGTCTCACATGGGGCTCACAGTCTTAATCCCCCTTTTCTAGATGAAGTAACTAAGGCCCAGAGAAGTGAAGTGACTTGCTCGAAGTCACAGAGCAGACAAGTGGAGGAGCCGGGATTAGAACCTAAGTCCTTCTGACTTTCAGGCCTATGCTCAATCCACTACGCCATGCTGCTCCTTGGACATGGACTGGGAATATGCTCTGACTTGGCTCCCGGGACTCCCGACGGAAGGGGAGAGAATATGACCTATGGATGGCTTATCACGTGGTTTGGCAGTGCTGACCCCTGACGCAGTTCACATTATACATTTCTTACTACTAAGGAGAAGTAGCAGAGTCTAGTGGAAAGAGCCCAAGCTTGGGAGTCAGAGGACCTGGGTTCTAATCTGCAGTGTGACCTTGGGAAAGTCAAAACTTCTCTGTGCCTCAGTTTCCCCACCTAGAAAATGGGAATTAAATCCTACTCCCTCGCGCCTAGACTGGGAGCCCGGTGTGGGGCAGGGACTAAGTGCCAGCACTTACAACAGTGCTTGGCACATTGTAAGCGCCTAACAGATATCACTATTGTTGCTATTATTATTACTCTCCCAAGTGCTCAGTATAGTGCTCTGCACACAGTAAGCACTCGATCAATGCCACCGATTGACCGACGGGTCCATCTCGCCTGCCCCCAGTGATGGGTTTTAACCAATTCGACTTCGTTAAGGGTCTTTCGGCCTGAATTAAAGGCATGCGCTTGACCCAAGGAACTGCTCAGACAGTGCCAAAGGGCACTGGGGGGCTCACGGGACCCCAGAGTCCAATGCGGGTCACTGCCGGTGGTACCTGGTTATTGAGAAATGCCTCCGCTTGCTTGGTGTCCCTGAGGAACAGCTGGTAGGCGTGAGACTGGGAGAGGAGATTCTGCCTGTTCTCCCACATCTTGTGGAGCTCGTTCCAGCCTGTGTCCAGAGCCTGCAGGCGCTGCCTCAGGAACATGTACTGGGCATCCGTCTGGCCCTGCGTGACCATCTCGCCCATGTCCCTCATCTTCTGGTAGTCCTCCTCGTAGTTGTTGATTTCATTCTTGATGTTCTCGTGCTGGGTGAGCAGCTTCTCGGCCTCGGCCATGGTGTTGGGCATGTCCTCGGAGGCGATGGCCGTCTGGGTGCGGGACAGCCAGGACTGGAAGTCGTCCAGGTCGCGCAGGAACTGCTGGAGCTTGCTCGCCTCCCCCAGCGACGCCTCGCGGTTCTTCAGGGTGGTCTTCATTTCCTCCCACACGTCGTTGATCTCCGCCAGGCGGGACAGGATGGCCTGGGCCTGGTCCGGGTGCTCCGACTCCAGCTTCTCCGCCTCCTTCTGCAGGTCCGTCAGCTTGGCCTCGATGGCCACCAGATCCCGTTCCATGCCGGTCAGCTTCCTCTGCAGGGCCATGACCCCCGCCAGGTCGTTGCCCAGGTCCTGGGTGGATTCGATGACTTTGGTCTTTTCCCGAATCCAGGACTTGGTTTCGTTGCACTCGAGGTGGTAGTTCTGGATGCTCAGGGCCGAGAGGAGGGCGTCTTTCTTCCGGTCTACCAGTTCTCGGAACTGGCTCCACCTGGGGAGTGGGAGAGAGGAGGATAAACCGGGAGATCAGTGGGGAACCGCCGGCTCCTGCTAAGATTTGATCCCAGTGGAGAAACACCTCCCAAATTAAACCAATAAAGCTGCCTCATTTTTCAAGGTGAGAACCGGCGATTGCTAAAAAAGAGACTTGGAGCTGCTGTGAGAACAGTACTCACCGAAAACGAAGGGGACCTGTGGCAGTTTTGACGGCAACAGATTCAACACTTAGAATGTAGGTGTCTTGTGGGCAGGGAACGCGTCTACCAACTCCGTTGTATTGTACTAATCCAAGTTCTTAGTTCAGTGCTCTGCATACACTAAGTACTCAATCGATTCCCGTGAGTGACCCAACACGCCTGCTTATCAGTTTTTGTCCGTCCTCTGGGAGCTTCGAGGCACCCAGACATCCGACTTTAGCCCTCCCCACGTTCACAATCCTCCAACAAGTCTTGGATGACTAATCGTCGCAGTACCCCGAATCTTATCGACCCATCCCGTCTCCCGGGCGTATGATCATCCTCAGCACTTGCGCATAAATGTATCTTCGACTGAACATTCACCTTTGTTTTCTCTTGATTTTCTGGGCTGCCTCTCCCTTTAGAATGTAAGTTCCATGAGGGAAAGGAAGGCTTCAGTTGCGCTTCCCAAGTGACTGGGACAGCACATTGCATTCAGTCGACTCTCAACTAATACCACCGCTAATGATACTATCCCGAAGGCTGTCGTCTAAAGCCCAACTATGGTGATTATTTTTAGAATGAAGAACATTTAGCAGCGGGGCCCGCTATGTTAGATTTGTCAAATTCGACTGTGGATTGGCAGTGTCTTAGAAAACGGAGGACAACACGGTGGAGGCTGCAGAGGCGCTTCGAGGGAAGAAGGTCCCAGGCACGGTGAAACCCCGCCCTGAGCCATGGGGGCAGGAGGGAAGATTTAGGGTTACTCCTCTCTCGCCCCCAGCCTCCGCCCTGGCCAACCCGCGTACCCACCTTGTGTTGAGCTTATCCTGCTGGGCCTTGATCTCCTTCTCGCTCGGATGGCCGCTGTGCATCAGCTGTCGGGCGATCTGGTTCACCACGGCCACACGGGACGCCTGGTTGTTCATTTCCGGCTCTAAGCTCTCGAACCTGAAAGAGCCGAGACGGGCGGTGTCAGAGCAGTGTGGCCTTCCCCCTCTCCCCCCGACCCCGGGAATGGCCCTCACCTGTGCTGGATCACCTCGAGGTCCTCCAGCTTCTCCGGGATCTGCATGCTGTTGAGCCACTGCTCCTTCTCGTCGATCCAGAGCTCGCAGGCGTCGGCCTCGCTGAACATCTTGTAGAGGGCCAGAGTGTCCTGCAGGGCCTGCTTCCGGAGCCGGGTGAGCTCCGCCACCTCTTTGTAGCGCTCCTCGATGCCGGACAGCCGGCCGCGCACGTCGGGAGACTCGGCGTGCTCCCGGGGCAGGGCCCCGGCCTGCTCGTGCAGCGAGTCGATGGCCGGCCGGTAGTTGGCAATCTCCTCGGCCACGTCCTTGTGCTTCTTGACCAGGGACTGGGTCGAGTACTCGTCGTGGCCCACGTCGTTGCTGGACACGATCTTGAGGATGTCCAGCATCCAGGCGTCGATGTCGTCCGCGTCCGCCTGGAACTGGTGGAGCAGAGAGGCCTCCTCCAGGCGCTTCTTCCGGATGGCCGACAGCTGCTCCAGGTTGGCCCACTGTTCCCGGATGTAGCCGATCCGCTCCCGGATCTTCTCCGCCCCGAAGTGCTCCTCGGCGATCATGTCTTCCCCTTCCTTGATGGCCTGCTCGAAGTGGCCGCTGCGCCCGCTCATCTCGTCCTCGAAGGCCCTGTGCTTGCTGAGCAGGCGCACGACGCTGGTCAGGTCTTTGCCATAGTCGTCCGAGGACAGGATCTGCTCCTTCTCCCTGATCCAGCCCTCCTCTTCCGCCATCTCCCAGAAGAACTTCCAGAGGCGGCGGGACTCCTCCAGGCGGGCCCGGCGCTCGGCCGCCAGCTGGCACAGCTCCTGGTAGCAGAAGTCCATGTGCGCCACGCGGTCGCGGATCACCTGGGGGTCGCAGGGCTTGTAACCTGCCGAGGTGGAAAAGGACAATTGTGGTGACACCTCTCCGGAGGGCCTAGGTGGGATCCCTTCCCTGTCTACTGCCCGCCAGCCTGCCCGAAATTGTCGGGACCCTGGGACTCCAGGCCCTCTGGTAGGGGGACCGCTCAAGAACCAAGACGGCATGAGGGAAGGAATAGGGCTTCCACTTGGCTGCCGTTTCTAAAAGAGAATGGGGGAACATGGTTACTCTTAATGAACACGGCAAGGATCACCAGTTGAAAGGGTCACGATGGCCGCTACCCCCGGCCTCAGGAGCTGGAAGGGGCGGCCAATCCCTGGCCCAACAGAGGACTGTTCAGTTGGATCTTGTCTCTTGAAGTGGCATCAGTCCTAGTCAATTGTAATTATTGAGCGCTTACTGTGTGCAAAGTACTGTACTAAGCACTTGGGAGAGTGAGACACAACAATAAACACATTCCCTGCCCACATGAGCTTACAGTCTACAGGGAGAGACAGACAGTATGACTAAATACATCAATAAATTGCAAAACCAGGCTGGGCTTAGGAAGGGAAATGGAAACAAGCCTGGTTGGTCCTACTCATGATGTCATGGCCGGAAAGAAGTGGGAACCACTCCCATCACTCTCTAGGCTGTAAACTCATTGCGGGCAGGGAATGTGCCTGCTTACTGTTATATTGGACTCTCCCAAGCACTTAGTACAGAGCTTTGCACACATCAAGTGATCAATAAATATGACTAAATGAATGAATGAACCTTTTTCCCACGACCACTGGCAGGGAGTCCCAGAGTTTGAATCTCAGATGGGGATGCCGAGGCGGGAAGGTCGTCCCTCTGTTTCCTCTCTTTGGTTGCTGGGGAAAGAGTTTGCATTGACTCTTTGGGGGCGCGGAGTCCTTACCTTCCCCATCTGTGGCAAACTTCTGAGCCGAGGCGTTGACACCTCTCACCCTTTCTGCTTGGATACCAATGTCCGCCTCCACCAGTGCGTGTTTCTGCAACAGGTCTTCTACCCCCAGCAAATGTTTGCCATAGTCTTGAGACAGCAAAAGCACCTATAGGAATAACAGAGCGGAAGGGAGGCTCTAAGTTTTTAAATGGGAATCCAATGTGCCCCCCCAAATCATCCCAGTTTGGCCCCCTCAAACGTTCACTAAGCGGTGTCACTCCCCCTCAAGATTTTAGCAGCGCTCTCTTGGGATGTGTTGGAGCTGTAAGCACAAACTTCCCTAAGACAAGACCCCGCCAAAGGCTTTTGTTTCAGACCCTGGCTGCTTCCCTGACACAGTCATGGGGTTCAAAAAGTCGTGAACCACTCCTTTCAATTTATAGGATGTGTCCGTACAGGTGTGAGGGTACCGCCACGCAAACTAACTCAACGGAGGCAGTGTTGCCTGGTGGAAAGGGCATGGGGCAGGGAGTCAGGAGACTGGGGGCTTAGTCCCAGCTCCACCCCTGGCCTGCTGGGTGACACTGGGCAAATCCCTTAACCTCTCTGGGCCTCAAGTTTCCTCGTGTATAAAATGGGGATAAGACACCTGCTTTCCCTTATCTCTTTGACAGGGAGCTCTATGTAGGGCAGAGTTGGTGCGTGTCAGTCGCAGCACTAAGAACAGTGTTTGGCATTTACTACGTGCTTAGTCAATTCCCTGATTGACTGAACAAGTGGAAGGGCTCAGCTTTTAAGAGGGTTCAACACTCCTCATAGAATGTGCTCTGCTTCCTCTTTCCAGGTGGGGACGACTCGCTTACCTTCATCTCATCCATCCAGTCCATAATGTAGAGCATTTCCTGGAATATCTTCTGCAGCCCCAGGTTCATCTCCAGGCGCTGCCTACGGGCTCGGAGCAGCTCCAGCAGGTACTCCCACAGGCGGATCACGTTGTCCTTCCTCGCTGTGATTCGCTTGATGTCGTGATAATTCTCTGCCTCCAGCTCCTTGGCCACGGCCACCACGGCCTGGACTCGCTCCTCGTAGGCGGCGATGTCCGTCTCGATGGCCTCGTGCTTTTTCGTGGCGGCCTCCACGGCGGGGAGGTCAAACCCGAAGTTGTCCTGTGGGAACCACCGTGAGAGTTTGAGGGAAATGACACCCGTGGGAAGTGGGGAAGAAAGGGGGGATCGGGATGGGCCGGGCTGCCCCGCCTTCTCTGAGAGGTTGCCCGGTCCTCGGGCTCCCTACCCTCACTCCCCTCCTGCTCTCCCTGCGTATCGCAGAGGGGTCTGCCCAGCTGCGATGTGACACTGGCTCATACGTTCTGCAGGAAGAAACTTGCCCATCTTGCCTAGGGCAAGTAACAATTTTTATTGAACAAGAACAAAAGTACCCTGGCTGTGGCCTAGTGGATAGAGCATGGTCCTAGGAGTCAGAAGGACCCGGGTTCTAATCCTGGACCCGCCACATGTCTGCTATGTGACCTTGGGCAAGTCAGTTCACTTCTCTGGGCCTCAGTTATCTCATCTGCAAAATGGGGATTAAGACTGTGAGCCCCATGTGGAATGGGGACTGTCTCCAACCCAATTTGCTTGCATCTATCCTTAAAACTGCACTTGGCACATAGTAAGCACTTAACAAGTACCATAATTATTATTATTTTGCTACCTATGGCTCCACCAGGAAGGGGTGGGTCAGTCAGATTTTCTACTTGATTATAAATCCGTTTGAGGACAGGGACTGTATTATTTTTTTTTAACAGGAGGTGCTCATTAAATAGCACTGACTGCTTGCTTGAGTGGGCTGTTCATTCTTCATAAATATTTTACCCAACAGGTCTACAAACACCTCTTAACAATCAATCAATCTTATTTACTGCGTGCTTATTATGAGCAAAGCACTGTACTATGCACTTGGGAGAGTACAATATAACACTCAAGTTGCTTCTAAAGGGACAACAGATTGGCATTATACACCAACTTTGTGTGGTGACTGTACTTCTAATTGCAATCCCACAGCCTTATTCTAGGAACATACCTTCGGGGCTACCGAAACACAAACTCTCATGACTCGAGGACGCCAAGGTAGGAATAGGGAAAATCTGTCTGGATACGGTCTGTTGGAAGGAGCAGCTGGGTGTGGTAGAACCGGTGAGTTTCCCTAGTGCTTAGTACAGTGCATTGCACTCAAAGGGTGCTCTGTCAATTTATTGCTATCAGGACACCCTTAACTCTGGCCAGACCGGAAGCTCCTTGTAGGGGGGTAACATGCCAAACAATTCTGTTGATCTGCACTCTCCCAAAGACTTAACACAGTGGTCTGCACACAGTAAGTGCACAATAAATACTGCTGGTTTACTAATGGGTTCTGAGAGAGCACGAGCCCCATGTTCAGGGAGAACAGGTACCCCTTATCTTGCTCCACTATATTCCAATCCAACACCCGCCATGATGCTACAAGCAGATTTGGGGAATTATTTCAGAGGAGGATACAGTGATTTCAGAACAAGAGGGAAGCCAAAGTGTAAATACAGTATCCTGCCATAGAGTAATCCTCATTTCAGTGCTCCTAGTAAGGCTCAGAGCCACTCCAAGAAGCAGCATAGTTTAGTGGATACGGCACTGGCTCGGGAGACAGGTCATGGGTTCTGATCTCGGCTCTGCCACTAGTCTGCTGTGTGTCCTTGGACAAGTCACTTCACCTCTTTGGGCCTCAGTTACCTCATCTATAAAACGGGTTGAGACCGTGAACCCCTCTGGGACAGGGACTGTGTCCCACTCGATTTGCTTGTATCCATCCCAGTGCTTAGTACAGTGTTTAGCACATAGTAAGCGCTTATCAAATACCACAATTATACTATTGGGAATGGGTTACCTTGGACTAATGGAATGACTGGGAATCAGAAGGCCCAGGTACTAGACCCAGTTCTCTGGCCTGCTGTTTGACTTTCATCTCTCTGGGTCTCAGGCTCCTCCTCCGTAAAATGGGGATAAACCACTTGTTCTCCCTCCCTCTTGGACTGTGAACCCTACTCTGTGTTCGATCTACCTTTGTGGCATCAACCCTTGTGCTTGACATCTAGTCCAGGCTTCGGAAATTCCGTCACTAACTCACTAACCTGAGACACGAGACGCTGGTTTTCACTCAGCCACGTCTCCCTCATAGCTGCCTTTCGATCAAATCGGCGGGCCAGTTGTTCCAGTTTCTCCTGTCGGATGAGCTCATTGCGCAGTGCCAGTTCTCGTTCGTGCTCAGCTTTTTCCAGTCGTTCCCAGGCCTGGGCGGATGAGAGAGAACATCTATCTGACATGGGGCATTCAATAGAGCCTCCCTGACAGGCCATCGCCACTGGCCATTCTGGAAAGTCAGAACTGAGAGCCAGAAAGCTGTTCCCTCTGCGCCCTGGATTCCCTCTTCAGATCGGGACCGGTTACACATCTTTCGTTCCCTCAGCTAACCCGTCTTGGCACCAGGGCTTCCTCCTTTGGAAGGCCTCAGGCCTCGATGACACTGGAGACCTGAGGTGAGCTGGCCTGGTTTGGATTCCAAGGATTACAGTGAAATCCAAACTCCTTTCAAGTTCGAAATGTCCGAAGATGAAAAGAAAAATTAAAATCAATAAACAGATTTAAAAAAATAATCAGTGGGTTTTTGTGTGGTAACGTCCACAGGTCATGGTCCAGCCTTCTAAGAAACGACAAAATGAAGGTTCACTCATTTTTCTCCAACAGGAGAAAACTTTCAGGGGAGGAAATGTAAACTTTAAAGCACTGCTGAGGTCCAACTAGATTTTTTTTGGAAGTTGATTTTCTGCCCAGGATAAAACCATTGCTGCCTGTTGAAAAAAAAATCACAGAACTTAGCAAGGTTGGGTCAGAAAGATGGGAGAATTTCTAATTAAGCATCTGGATATTTTGATTCCTCAGCAGACAACACTTCAGATATTTATGCAGCTTCCTGACAGATACAGGCACCACATGACTGTTCGTTGGAGGTAGGGAGGGGAGGGATGGCTGCTCTAAGACTCTCCCTGAAGGGGTAATCTTCCAGGATTCTCCTTCAAATTAGCCAGAAATATAGAGGGTGTACTGATTTACGGTAGGACAACCTGGGGTAGATTGGGCTGGTAAAACTCCTCCAAAAAAACCGCCACTCTTACAGGCTGGTAAACTCTTCCTACATATCTGCACGGTTGTTTTCACGAGGAGACCAGAATCCCAGTACTCCCTCCCTGGTCATAAGCTTGGTCACTGGGTCCCTTCCTCATACCCTGACCGGCTGCCAGCATTTTCCAGGACACTCAGTCTGCTAAGCTTGAGACGGCTCTTCCCCGCCATTATACTTTTCCTATCCAAGCAGGGGTCTGTCCTTACCTTGTTGATGTCGGAGATGAGCTTCCCCTCCCGGGGCATGTACACTTTCTGATTGTTGGCCCTCATTTTGCTCTGGATGGTGAACAGCAGAACTTCCAGGTTCCCTTTTTCTGTAAATCTAAAGAACACCAAGGAGTGAACCAACAGGGGTCTCTTGGGCTCTTCCCCCGTGAGGGGAATGCTGCGGTGAATGCCACCAAGGGACTTCCTTCCTTCCCTCCCACTGGCCAGAGACCCTCCGAGGAAGCCTTGAAGACCCCAGCAAATCTCTGGGAGCAGAGCGGGTCACCAACAGATGGTCACTGACAATTAAGACTCACCGACAATTAAGATGCTGAGCCCTATGTGGGACAGGGACTGTGTCCAGCCCAATTTGCCCGTATTCACGCTGGAGCTCAAGTAAAGTGCCTTGCACACAGTTAGCACTTAACAAATACCATAACAACTACTAATAGGTGGAGAGGACCCCCGGTTACAGGGCTAACGAGAAACATTGTGGATCGGTGGAAAGAACGAGGCCTAGGAGTATATGATCTCGGACAAGTCACTTGACTTCTCTGTGCCTCGGTTACCCCTTGTGTAAAATGGGGATTAAGACTGTGCGCCCAATTGGGGACATGGACTGTGTCCAACCTGATAAATTTTTATCTACCCCAGCGCTTAGAACAGTGCCTGGCATGTAGTAAGTACTTAAAAAATACTGGGGGGGAAAAGGGGACCTAGGTTCTAATCCTGGCCCTGCCATTTGTCTGCTGTGTGACCTTGGGCAAGTCACTTCACCTCCTCTGTGCCTCAGTTTTCTCTTCTAAAATGGGGATTAAATCCTCTTCCCTCCTACCTATACTGCGAACCCCGTGTGTGACAGAAACTGTGTCCGATCTGCTAACTATAGTTACCCCAGTGCTTAGAACAGTGCTTGGCACATAGTAAGTGCTTAACAAACGTCATTATTATTATTATTACCAGATGGCATTGGCTATTCGTGTTGAGGACTGACTGCCTCTCAATCTCCTGAGTGAAAGTTTAAGGTTCCCTTCCTGGCAACAGGATTTCTTAACTGGAAGCATGAGCGAGCACTTTCAAATGGGGATTACCTCACGCAAAGTGCTTGAGCAATTCCCAGCGGCCAGGAGAATCGGTGCTGATTGGTTTTAAAGAGCCAAGTCAGGAGCAAACTAATTTGTTCTCTGAAGGGGTCGGGGGCTACCTAAGCCATTAACCTAGGGATGGGCCAGCGGTGGGTGCAACATCATGGAAGGACCTTACTTATGAGTCGTCGTGACCTTTTTGGGGAGCGGGGTGGTAGACAAAGGTGAGACCTTTGGGTACGGGTTAGAAGCACCAACGAAAGCTTGGGGGTCGAAAGGACAGCTCCCAACCTGCCTCGATGCTACTCCTTCCAGCCTCCAGCCCCACTGGCTCGTGAGGGGGATGTGGAACTTACTTGGGCGGCTTCTCCACTGTGCGGTATGTGTTGAACGCCTGGAGCTGCTGCTGGACTCCCACCAGTGAGTTGGCAAATTTGCGATTGTTCAAGATAATGATGGTCTGTTCGATCCATTCCAGGAGGTCAGAGGCGAGTGATTCGTATTTTTCGATCATCTTCTCTGTTTCGATAGCGTTGTCCAGCACCTGGAAGCAAGTGGCAGAAGCTGGATGGGCCAGATTGGTTGGTTTCCCCACTGGCGATCCCAGCTCTCCCCGGGAAATGGGTGAGGGTGGTTTTCAGATCCTGAGGGCTCCTATTTTCCACAGGCCTTTTAGAAAAAGCATTCTGGACAAGTATTTAAGTCTGATTTTATTCCTTATGAGGGAAGATGGGACAAAAGAGGTTGACACTGGCTTCTCAGCCAGGCGGAGACACCTTCTCGGATGTAAACTCACCCCTCCCTTCTTCCAACATGACGATGGTCTCACCCCCTTTAACAAGTTCATCTCCGCTGCCCACCTCTCCTCCAGAACCCCCGGCTAATCCACAGTGATGCCATTTTATGCCCTCACTCCCCTCCCTTGCTTCATTTTATAAGTCCAACTATTTAGGAAACCAAAGACTGGTGTTTTTCTTCGAGAAGAAAAGCAACACCAGGGAGACTGGCAGGTAGCATCTGCGTTAGGAAACGGGTACTCATTTTGGCCACGTGTTTACGAGTCCATAACGAGCAAACCTTTCCAATTCGCTTTCCTTCAACAGCCAGAGCCTTCATCTTGGAAAAGTAGTGGTAATATGTCACCACGTAGGTGATGATGGACTTCTCGTCAGGATGGTCAACGCTGATATCTGGAATAGAGACAGTCTTCCTTTAGCATGGGCTTTCTCGTTCAAACCATCCACCTTGGGGGCTAATCCAACCCACCCGAGGAGACCAAGGAGTGAAGGAGCAAAGTTCACTGGCTTAGCCATGTCCAATTTTCTCATCTCTTAAATGATGCACATACGGTGGCTGTGGGTCGAGGAGGATGTGGAGAATGGAGGTTCAATTTTTTTAGATTCAGCCTTCCTGACCAGATGGGTTTGTATCCAAGGGGTGATTCCAACTATTTAACTAGCGAGCAGTGAGCAGGTTTGGTATCCTCAGGGCAGACAGAGTTGATAAAAGCCATTTGTCGACAGCGCCTGAGGGTTGCCTCTTCAACTCTGTCCAAACTTCGTGGTGTGACCTTAGGGGTGCCACTTAATTTCTCATCCTCTGTTCGCTCCGGCTACAGAGGCTTCAACACATGAGCAATTCTAAGTACAGAGTTATAACGTGACATGAAAGGTCATATAGCAGTGGATAAAGGACTGAAGGCAGGAGGCCATTTCCTCCAGGACTGCTGGGTTAAGTGGTACACCAAACATCCCACTCAGAATTCTAGTTACAATCAAGCTGGTTCACTTTTTCACACACCAGGAGAAAGACAATGCCATTTGTTTCCTGCAGTGAACTGCTATATTGGAAAAGAGCAAGACTCTTGATGGGCAACTTCCTGTCCTCTATCTGCACTAGGGAAGGGATGGAGAGACAAAACTTCCTGTTCTGATGTTCTAAATTCTTACCCCACCCCCATACCCACACACAGAAAAATCACAACTTGCGTGTCCAAGAGGTTGCAAGTTCATTCATTCATTCAATTGTATTTATTGAGCGCTTACTCTGTGCAGAGTACTGTACTTAGCGCTTGGTCAAAGAAGTACCAAGGCCTAGTGGAAAAGACATGGGCCTGAAAGTCAGAGGACCTACGGAGAAGCAGCGTGGCCTAACGGATAGAAGACAGGCCTGCAAGTCAGAAGGACCTGGGTTCTAATCATGGCTCTGCTACTTGCCAGCTGTGTGACCTTGGGCAAATCAATTCACTTCTCTGGGCCTCCAGTTATCTTAACTGTAAAATAGGGATTAAGACTGTGAGCTCCATCTGGGACATGGACTGTCTTCAACTTCATTAGCTTGTATCAATCCCAGTGCTTAGAACAATGTTTGACACATATTAAGCACTTAAATACCATAGAAAAGTCACTTTATTTCTCTGAGCCTCAGTTTCCTCAACTGTAAGATGAGGTTTCGATACCTGTTCTCCCTCCTACTTAGACTGTGAGCCCCATGTGGAACAGGGATTCTGCCTGACCTGATTAACTTATAACTGCCGCAGCAATTACAACAGTGCCTGTTACATAGTAAGCACTTAACAAGCACCATAAAAAAAGTTCATGAACAAAAACATTGTGACATTTTAAATTTGAGTCTATTCTTTTCTAGCCTAGGGCCACGTGGGCCTGAAGTTAGGGCTGGTAGAGTCCAGTCTGCTTGGCATATTGGGGGCCACAGAGTTGTTCTGGTGAGCCTGCGACAGAGCTGAGGTTTAAGGTGGTCCTGGGCTCCCAAGGACACCACAGACAACAGCACTAAGGGATAAAGAAAGGCTTCATTTCTTTTCAAAAAGCTCACTCCTCAATGCCATGATGAGTAGCAAAGGAGGATACGGTGGTCAGCTACGAGGTACAGGGAGGGGTCTTGAAAATTAGGTCCAAGGACATTCACTTTTCCTCCTCCACAACACCAATTCGTACCCCAATTTGAGACTCCTGGTCAGACTTACCCTCTGGGTCCAATAGCTTTGTAAGTCCAAGGTGCTGCTCAGCCAAATTAAAAGCGTTCTGCAGATTGTAGTGTGCATTTGACTTCTTCAGCTTATCAAAATCAATCAGGTCAGGCCTGCGGAGAGAAGGAAACATTCAGCTCTCAGAACGCATGTGGGAAGACCCCCTGGGGTCCCTGACCGTGGTCTTTCCTACAAATTCTCCTTTGGAAATCCTCGCCAGCTAAGCAGATCTCCAGAAAGCTAAAGGGATTTATTTCCCCCATGATAAAAACTGTTCACGAGTCACAGACGTGAAATTCCAGTTTGATCTGCAGAGCTGCAGTCTACCACTTGTTGAGTAGTGAGTGAAGTCTCAAAGGCTGGAATTTGAGATTGCCTTCATTTCCCCACAACTCCCTCTACTCTAAGGTGGATCCCAGGGCTCAGCTGCAGATCTGGTAGATTCAGAGCCACAAATGGAACCACTCGGCCAAAAAAGAACAAGCAGCAGCGAGGAAAGCAGTGTGGTCTAATGGGAAGAGCACAGGCCTGGGAGTCGGAAGGCCGGGGTTCTAATCTTGGCTAAGTCGCTTGCCTGCTGTGTGACCCTGGGCAAGTCACTTCACTTCTCTGTGCTTCAGTATCCTCAACTGTAAAATGGAGATTTAATACCTGGTCTCTCTCCTACTTAAGACTGTGAGCCCCATTTGTGGGACAGGGGCTGTGTCTGGCCTGATTATCGTGACTCGACCCCAGCGCTTAAAATAACGTACAACACAGAGTAAGCGCTGAACAAATATCCTTAAAAAAGAAAAATAAAAAACAAGCACCCTAAACAAGCTTCTAGTAGGGAAACAATTGTCATGTGTTTGTGGAGGACTTACCGGTGTTTGTGTATTAGTGCGTTGAAAGCCATTCCGTCTCTCCAGCTTGTGGTGAAGTTATGGATGTTGACATTGGGGTAACTGTGGTAGCAAAAATCAAGGGAACTGGCTCTTACTTTACTCATTAAGAAATAACCATTTAAAGAATCAGTGAACATCAATGAGAATGTATCATCTCCAAACAGAGCAACTGTTTCAGAGACTTCTGCTTCAAGACCAAGTCCAACCTTTCCCCAGTGTAATCACACATCTGATTGTTGTTGATCGGGCACATACGTCTACCTGTTCTTCAACACCCTCCAATGGCTGCCCATCTTGCTCCCTCCACATCAGGCAAAGACTTCTCATGCTTGACCTTATAGCTCTCCACCAGTCCTCTCCACCGCATCTCCTACCCTTACTCACTCGTTAATTGATGCTTGCTGCTTTCCTCTTTCCAAGCCCAACTCCTGGATGTGCCACGCTCTCTTCCTGCCTGCTTCTGACCCCCTGCTAAAGTCATCTCCAAGGCCTGAAACTCCCTTCTCCCTCACACCCACCACATGCCAACAACATCATCCGACACGTTCTAACAGACCACCACCCTCCCCACCTTCAAAACCTGATTAAAAGCACATCTCCTCCAAGAGGTCTTCCCTGACTTCAGCCCTCATTTCCTCTTCTCCTACTCCCATCTTTGTCGCCCTTGCACTTGGATTTGTGCCCTTTATTCATCCTTCCCACAGCACTTATGACAGTATCCATAATTTTTTTACTCATATTAATGTCTGTCTCCCCTTCTAGACTATACACTCATTGTGGGCAGGGAGCATTTCCATCAATTCTCTTAATAATGTATTCTCCCAAATGCTAAGTACAGTGCCCCGCACATAGTAAGCGCTGAATAAATACAATTGATTGATTCTTTCCTTCTCCAGCCAGTCCCATGAGACCCTAACCCTAACCCCCTCTAGACTGCAAGCTCCTTAAGAGTCAGGATCGCATCTATTAACACTTACTATATTGTGCTTTCCCAAGTGCTTAGTTCAAACAAAACTCTGCACACATTGCTCAATAAATACCACTGGTTATTTAAGCCTATCCTTATATACACGCACATATGCAATATGTATGTGTATTCGATTTTTCTGGGTTTGTCTCCTGCATTAGAGTGAGGGAATGTGTCTTTTGCAACTGTTTCAGCCCCTCAGCACTTAACATTAGCGCACTGCATCAGCCGGGGCTTCATAACTACCTTATTACTACTATTATGATTGGTGACCCAGGCGGTGGTCAGAATTCTGCGATTCAAAAATCCTCCCTTCCTTGAAACAATAAATCCAACCACCCTTCAGTGAAGAGTGAATTGCTTCTTTTGATAGCAGAGTGACTTCCATTGTCTCCCAACCCTGCCAAGGAGAATGCTAGGAAACTGAGATCACCGCAACCAAAATACTCACAGCGCTTCAGGGCACCAAAAGGGGCCAAGTCTACCTGTCAGAGTTGGCACCCTGCATTCTTTTTCCATGGAGCCACAGAAGAGCCAAGCAGATTTGGGAGTGGCTAAAAGCGGTGCCAGGACAGGCCGCTCCCGCTGCGATGGCATCCCACATGGCCCCTCGGCAGCCATCTTTCTTTTTTTTCAGTCCAAGATGCCATTTTGGACGGAATTAATAATGATTGATGGCTGAGGTCATTTAAAATACATTTGAAAAGACCTTCTTCCAAAAGAGGTGTAAATATCAGTGTCCTCCTAACAATCTCTGTAGATGAGACCCAGAATACACGGTCTGCCCCGGAGGGAAACAGAGGTAGAATGCCACCTGAGTGGGGTGTATAGACCTCTAGACTCTAAGCTCGTTGGGCAGGGAACATGTCTGTTTATTGTTATATTGTACTCTCCCAAGCTCTTAGTACAGTGCTCTGCACATAGTAAGCGCTCAATAAATACGATTGACTGACTGAGCGTAGGACTCCTGGCTCTGGGCCTGAGGCGCTCTGTGGAATGTGCCCCTAAGCTGAGCTAAGTCTTAGACAGCTGGCAGGACTTGCTCACGTGAACCTTTTAAGAGGCCTAGGTCCCATCGCATTTTGCCGCTGAAGCCACGGGTGGGAGACAGAAAGCCCTGTGAAAACTAAAATGTCAGTCACCTCTTAAGGGCATCTTACATGAATAGAAAGGGTTTGATCCCTGAGAGGGGTTTCCGATTCCTTACACTCAGGAACCTGGCTCTCTGGAGGTGCCTCATTAATAGGAGGAAATCGTTTAGAGAATGCTGAAAGGCCCAATAAATAAACTAGCACCCTTCCTTAATAAAAGCAGTCTGGGCGATGGACACGTCAAAAATACTGCATCTGGATGGGAACCAGCTGAGGAGATGTGTGTCGGTTTGTTGTGAACCATCTTTGTTAGTGGCAACTCAGGGCCGCCAGAGGCATTTCTTGATCATCTTTCCGTTCACACTCACCCTGCCGTCTTCATCTGGCACCAGAGCAGCAGTGCGTCCTTGGCTGATTTCTTCTCCTTATTATCTTCTGTTTCCACACTGATATCTTGGATCTAAAAGTCAGACATCAACAGTGTCAATCAGACAATGCCTAAATCAATAAGGGGGTTGGGGGGGGGGGGGGGTGTATGTGTGTGTAAGTGTGTGTGTGTGTGTGTGTGTGTGTGTGTGTGTGTGTGTAAATTGTAAGCTCCTTGAGGGCAGGGATCAGTCTTCTGAGTCTATGGTGCCTTTTCTAGTGGTCTACACACTGTAGGCACTCATACTCAATACTCTTCTAGACTGTAAGCTCGTTGTGGGCAGGGAATGTGTCTGTTTTATTGTTGAATTGTACTCTCCCAAGTTCTCAGTACAGTGCTCTGCACACAGCAAGCACATAATAAATACAAATGAATGAATACACACTGTTGACTGGGTGAGAACTGGAAATCTGAGGAAGAGGATTTAATTGAACACACATCCTCTCTGTCTCTTGGGTCCCAAGCAGAGCTGCTACTCCCCTCCCCACCACCCAACCCCCTCCTCCAACACCCACCACTTGGGCCTCTATGGGGAGAAGGTGAAAGGGAGCATAGGGTGAGAGTTGAGTTCTTTGCATTTCAAACTCTGGAAAGGGAAAAGCCAGGTCAAGAGCAAAAACCCATTTTATTTCTTCCCAAGGGGCGGAGTGCCCCCAAATCAGTTTTATGGTGCAGCAGGGCCAATCCAATAGTGCGTTCTCTCTCCCTCGCTTTGCTCCCTCTTGGGCCTGGGAGTCAAGAATCCTGGCTCTGCTGCGTGTCTGCTGTGTGACCTTGGGCAAGTCACTTCACTTCTCTCTGCCTTAGTTTCCTCATCTGTAAAATGGGGATTGAGATTCTGAGCCCCACTTGGGACAGGGACTGTGTCCAACCCGATTTGCTTGTACTCATCCCCGTGCTTAGTACACTACTTGGTACATAGTAAGTGTTTAACATATACCATCATTATTATCTCATTATTGCTCTCATTTGGGCAGTTAGTGCTCCATAAAGAGTCAGCCCGAAGAAATATTTGCACCTAAGGGTTTGGGATCAGGGATGTGGATAAGTTGGTGGCGGGGTCTATGCCTCACATTCTGGTTCCAGGGTCCACTGAGGCCTGGGCAGAGGGGTGTGGCAGAGGAGGGGGAAGGGAAAGGTAATTACACCGTTCTTTATACCTTGTTACTCCTCTTATTTCCTACTCACACGACCCCCTAACCTGGCCAGACCCTAAAAGCCATACACCTACAGGCACAGGAAGCAGCGTGGCTCAGTGAAAAGAGCCAGAGCTTGGGAGTCAGAGGTCGTGGGTTCTAATCCCAGCTCCACCACTTGTCAGCTGTGTGACTCTGGGCAAGTCATTTAACTTCTCTGTGCCTCAGTTAACTCATCTGTAAAATGGGAATTAAGACTGTGAGCCCCAGGTGGGACAATGTGATCACCTTGTATCCCCCAGCGCTTAAAACAGTGCTTTGCACATAGTAAGTGCTTAATTACAAATACCAAATACCACAGGAATGTGGACCCTGTTGGGCTCAGTGAACCAAGCCAGACCCAGGGATGGAAAACCATGGAAAAAGCAGAAAAGGCAGGAAAGAATGAAGCTGAGGTATGAATGGGGTTTCCTGTCCACTCTGGAAACCTCCCCGGCAGAAGAGAACTTCCCCGCCTGGAGATTTCAGATGCCCCTGGCTGGCGTTTGAGCGCCAGTAAGAAACTGTGCTTCCCAACTGGCCGCCAACAGGTCTGAAGCCTGAGGAGGAAGACTGGTGGAAGGCGACCCACTGTCTTCCCAACATGCACGGCGCCTCAGGTGGCTAGTGCTCAGGAAGGACCTGGGCCGGGTCATCGCTTTCCCCTACTCGAAAGGCCTCGGCCAGGTCCACTCACCTTCTCGGGCCACTGTCCTCTACTGCTTCGCCCAGTTCTGTCCTGCTCAGTGTGCCCTGTGAGCTGCAAAGCGAAACTTACTAACCGGCCTAGTAAGTTTCACTAAACAAGCCACAGAGAACACAGAGGAACAGAGAAAAGCAAAGTAGCGGGGGGAGGCCTCAGAGACAAAACGGACCATCTGGTGAGAGACATAGAGAGAGACAAGAAAGGAAGGAGCGAAAGAGATGGCAAGAGAGGGGACAAATCAGGTGAAGGGAAATTGGGAGAACAGAACTGGGGGTGGGAAGAAGGGTGGGAACAAGGGAGGGAGCTAAAGTAAATGAGGAACATAGCTCAGCTGCAAGAGGTTAGTCAGAATAATATTAGTGACGTCACGATGACAGAATTGCTGTTAATACAAAAAAGTTCTTCATACCCCTCACCCACAATGGACATGAACAAAAGCATGGGAACAATGAAAAGAGGACAGAACAGACAAGGAACCAGAAATGCAGAACTCTGGAATACCCCTAAGGGGAATGTCGGGGCTCTGAGGGGGGAAAAAAGGGTGTCAGACTTGAGATAAGGGCTGCTACAGTCCCCATTCAGATCTCCTATGACTTATCTGACCTTTGAGATACCGGTTGGGCCTGGAGGGACAGAGGCAAGTAGTTTTTAACTGACTGCCGTCTTCCTTCCGAAAACCTTTTCTGGCCCCAACTTTCATAGTTGCTAACCAACGATTACAGCTTGGGGACTCCCCTTTCTCCATCTAAAACCCTAAAAGACGGTGTTGGGTAATAACCCTGGGAGGGAACAGCCAGGGGAAAGAAGCTCAGGTTACTGTCCTTGGCTAGCCTGATCCATCGTGGGTATTTATCAAGCGCTTGTCGTATGCGGAGCATTGTACTAAGCGCTTACTCTCCCCACTTTCAAAGTCTTATTGAAGGTACTTCTCCAGGAGGCCTTCCCTGACTATGGCCTCATTTCCTTTTCTCCCACTCCCTTCTGTGTCACCCTTTGCTCCCTTTATTCATCACTTTGCCTCAGCCCTGCAGCACTTATGTCCATAGCCGTAATTTATATATTTCTATTAATGTCTATCTCCCTCCCCAGAATATGAGCTCACTGTGGGCCGGGCATATATACTGTACTCACCCAAGGACTAAGTACAGTGCTCTACATATAGTAACTGCTCAATAAATGATTGATTAATACTAAGTGCTTGGAATAACCTGATAGTGCATTCGACAGGCTTAGGGCAGTGACTCCATGTCCTCGATAAATCCATTTCTGTCTTCTGCTGGCAAAAACATCCCCAAATCTCCGAAAAGGCCCTCTAAACTGTAAGCTCCTTGTTGACAGGCAAGATGTCTAGCATCTCTGCTATTTTACTCAATAAACTGTTCAATAAACTCCATTTATTGGATTGATTAACCCTATATTAGTAATAGTAATAATAATAATAATGGTATTTATTAAGTGCTTACTATGTGCCAAGCACTATTCTAAGCAGTGGGTTATATACAAGGTAATCAGGTTGTCCCACTTGGGGCGGCTCACAGTCTTAATCCCCATTTTACATCTGAGGTAACTGAGGCACAGAGAAGTGAAGTGACTTGCCGGAAGTCACAGAACTGACAAGTGGCAGAGCCGGCATTAGAACCCAAGACCTCTGACTCCCAAGCCCGGGGTCTTTCCACTAGCCATGCTGCTTCTCATATTACAAATGAGCAGAGCCTGGAGGCATGTTTAAAGTGTCCGTGAAATAAATCAAAATCAAGGGCAGATGGCAGAGTAGACATTACACCACTCCCAGGGTGAATTTGGGCTGGGATAGGGAATTCTTCAGAATCTTGGGGCAAGGAGGAACTAAAAACACCACATCTTCTGGGCAGGGTCCCCTAAGCAAGAAAGAGCCCAGGCCTGGGAGTCAGAAGAATCTGGGTTCTAATCCCGGCTCTGCCACCTGTCTGCTGGGTGACCTTGGGCAAATCACTTCACTTCTATGGGCCTAAATTACCTCATCTGTAAAATGGGGATTAAGAGTGAGAGTCCCATGTGGGACAGGGGCTGCACCTGACCTGATTAGCTTGTATCTACCCCAGTGCTTAGAACACTGCTTGGCACATTGTAAGAGCTTAACAAGTACCATTCTTTTATTATTATTACTATTGCCCCAGAGCTACAGAGCAAGCACACAGCTCTTCCACTTTGCACTGAGTTTGAACCTCCACTCTGCCTAGCACTTTGACTGGGCCGAGGGTACTTCGAGACAGAGAGGTTCCGAGGGCTGATTTTGCCAGCACGGAGTCCTATACCATCAGTCTCCTAAAGGCCACCTGTTTCTAGGTGCCATGCCAATCAATTAGTAGTGCTTACTTTGTGTGGGTGTGGGTGTTGTGTATGTGTGCAATCAATTAATGGTATTTATTGAGCACTGACTATGTGCAAAGCTTAGGAGAGTACCATACAAAAAAGTAGGTAGAGAAAATTGATGCCCACAAGGAGTTAACGGTCTAGAGAGGGTCAGAGTCCAACCTGATCACCTTAAACCTACCCCAGAACTTTGCACAGAGTAATCGCTTACTTTGAGATTTGAATCCAGCTGTTGGGTGAGAGAAAAACGGAAATGAACTGAGACTAAAATCCCAATCTGAATACAAAGTAGGATTCCGCTCACTCATTATTCCATCTCCAACTAAATGTTCTGGTCCTGCCAGCTCTTTTTCCAGGAGAGACGGCTCACAGCTTGGCCAGGAAGAGATGGGAAGGATGTGGCAGTTACCATATAAATCACTGCTGCTGTAATTTACTTCATGGTAGGAAATGGATCTTATAGGAAGGTTTTTCCTGCATATCGTATTACTTCAAGGGTGCTGGCATATACAGATGCCCACTACACAATCTATACCCAAAAACCATTTGATTCAGTACCTGAAAATGGGACAAGTCAGTTGGATTAAGTGTAGTTTGCCGTTACGGTATGGGTGTGCTCTAGCAAGATCTGTAGATAAGGTTTCCCAGGTCAACATAACTTTCAACTGAAGTATTTGCAGTATCCTGCCGCTTCACCCCACTTCTAAGCCTGAGGAGGAGTTTTAGGCACGTTTCTTTCGACGCTGGATTTTTCGACGGGCCTCAAAAATAAGAGCCAGGCTCGCTTAGGTGAAACCCAATAAACTGAGGGAAGGCCACTGATCCTCTGCCTTTGTACATCATGACTCAGTCACCCTAATCCCTGCAGTCTCTGGATGCAAATTAGCCAATAAAATTGGCCCTCTGATGGGCAGAGCTGAAGAGAGTCACCCCCCTACACTCCCGCACCCCTGGGCTAGTGTCTCCCGGGGCCCTGTTGCTCCCCGACCCCCACAGACCTGGAAACGCAGGATGATGGTCCAGATGAGGCCCAGCGTCAGCCGGTGGTTTCCATCGACGATATCGTGCGAGCCCATGTTTTCCAGGTGCACTCGCTGCTCCTTCAAGAACTGGAGGGCTTTGTCCACATTCTCCAGGCAGTGGATACGCATTCTTCCTTTGGTTGGTTTGGGCTAAGGGGGCACGAGAGTAAAAGGAGAGGTCGGTTACCCAAAAGGCAGAGAAAATGTCCGCCCCAAAACACTGTGACAACGCAAGACCTCCCTCCGAGCTTCACAGACAGACCCAAACCGTCACGCTTCCTACATCGTGCTGGTCGTCGATGACATTCTGAAAGTGAGGTTTAGTGTTGGCTACCTGGCCCCCTCCTTTGGAAACCAAGGCTTTGACTCACTGTCCTGGAATTTAGGAGAAAACCTTCATATCTACAACTTACCTCACCACCCACATAGTTTTCAATTCAGAAGACGATGACCTTCATTAAGGGTGTGGTTTTTTAATGGTATTTATTAAGTGGTTACTATGTCCCAGGCACTGTTCTAAGCGCTGGGGTAGATACATGGTAATCCTGATGGACACAGTCCCTAATTCACTTGGGGCTCATAGTCTTAATTCCCACCGTACAGATGAGGTAACTGAAGAGAGGTGGCGCCAATCCAGAGAGGTTGCTTGGCATGGCAAAATTAATTGGAAAAAAAAGAATTGATTAGTTATGCCAATTATTAAGAGGTGGTGTGGCCTATTGGAAAGAGAACAGGCCTGGGAGGCAGAGGACCTGAATGTGTCCTTGGGCAAGTCACTTTATTTCCCTGGGCCTCAGTTTCCTCATCTGCAAATTGGTGATTAAGACTGTGAGCCCCATGGGGGACAGGGACTGTGTCCAATCTGTCTGACTTGTATCTACCTTAGCATTTAACACAGTAAGTGCTTAATGAATACAGGGAAAAAAATTGAAAAAGCACCAGATTAAATATAAACCCAGATAGTCCACAGGCCCTAACCCATATATTGTGAAGTTCTCCCCAAATAATACCACCAATACAAATACTAATATTGTATCTGTTAAGTGCTCACTATATGCCAAGCATTGTACTATGTGTTAAGGAAGATACAAGGTGATCAGCCTCATGGGGAACATAATCTTGATCCTCATTTTACAGATGAGGTAACTGAGGCACAGAGAAGTTAGGTGACTTGCCCAAGGTCACCCAGCAGATAATGCGGCAGAACCGAGATTAGAGCCCAGGTCCTCAGAGGCCGGGCAAAGGGAATGTCTGGTTCCCCCCTCACCCTATACTTCAAGAGAAAAGAACTGGAGGGTGGAAATTCTAAACCACAGTGAAGTCAGTGAATGCCTTCAGGGAGTGGTTAAAGACATGCCCCATGGAGGAAAACAACAGTCACGCCCTAAGGGACCTAACAACCAACAGGAAACCAAACCCACAGGTTCTTGCCCACAGCAAGAGATAACACCACCTTCACCCTTCCCAGCACAGGCGGAGGGGAGAGGGAGGGGGTCCTCTGAAACACTGGAAATGAAATGCCGGGTGGGCTGGGGGGGCCCTTGCTAATTTCATAAAGTTGGTATTTGTTAAGCGCTTACTATGTGCAGAGCACTTGTTCTAAGCACTGGGGTAGATACATGGTTGTCCCATGTGAGGCTCACAGTCTTAATCCCCATTTTATAGATAAGGTAACTGGGGCACAGAGGAGTTAAGTGACTTGTCCACAGTCACACAGCTGACAAGTGGCAGATCTGGAATCTGAACCCATGACCTCTGACTCCCAAGCCCGTGCTCTTTCCACTGAGCCACGTAATTTGTTTCCACTCTAAGGAAAGCACAGGTCCGGGGATGTGTTCTAAACCCAGGGAACCCAATCTGACACCAAAGACCTTGGAGGCACCAAGGAGAAGCAAGGTGACCTAGTAGATAGAGCATGGACCTGGAAGTCAGAAGGACCTGGGTTCTAATCATAGCTCCACCACCTGCCTATGTCGCTTCACTTTTCTGGGTCTTAGTTACCTTACCCTTAAAATGGGGATTAAGACCGTTAACCCCCTTGTGGTATATGGACTGTGCCCAACCTGATTATCCTGTAACTACCTCAGCATTTAGTACAGTGCCTGGCCATAGTAAGTGCTCAAGAAAAACCATTAGGAGAAAAAAAACCAAAAAAACCCAAAGGCCCTACCCCAAAGTGGTCCCTATCAAGGGCCTTGTATTTGGGGTTGCTTTCAGCTGGGTGACTGGACAAGTCACTTATTTCTCTGTGCCTCAGTTACCTCATCAAAAAATTGCTCTGTACATAGTAAGCACTCAGTAAATACGATTGAAAGAAAATAAGGATTAAGACTGTGAACTCCATGTGGGACAACCTGATTACCTTGTATCTCCCCCAGAGCCTAGAACAGTGCTTGGCACATAGCGCTTAAATACCATTATTATTATTATTTGATGTTTCTATTGGTTCATGTCTCACTTTATGTCTGTTACTGGCTCTCCCTACCCTCATATCTCTCCCGTTTGAGACCAGTGGGGGTGGGGGTGGGGGAATGTACCCAAAGGAACACTAACCACTATCTAATAATAATAATAACTATGGTATTTGTTAAGTGCTTACTATGTGCCAAGCACTGTTCTAAATATATAACCTGACAAGGTAGTCAGGTTGTCCCACATGGGGCTCACAGTCTTAATCCCCATTTTACAGATGAGGTAACTGAGGCCCAGAGAAGTGAAGTGACTTGCCCAAGGTCACACAGCAGACAAGTAGATCCCCAGAGAGAGATGAGTCTTCCCCCATTTGCTCCCTTGGATAAAGAAGGCGAGAAGTCTCACCCTTCTTCCCCAGCATTCCACTGCTTTCTTTTTTTATGATATTTGTTTAGCTTTTACTATGTGTCAAAAATTGTTTTAAGCACTGGGGTTAGTTACAGTTCAAGTCAGACACAATCCCTGCCCTTGCATGGGGCTCAGAATCTAAGTAGGAGGGAGAACAGGCATTTTCATCCCCATTTTACATTTGAGGGAACTGAAACACACACAAGTTAAATGACTTGCCCAAGGTCACACAGCAAGCAACTGGCAGAGTTGGCATTAGAACCCAGGCCCAAGCTCTTTCCACGAGGCCATGCGGTTGCTCCCACCACTCCTCCTCTAGGCTCAATCGACAGTATTTAGTGAGCACTTACTGTGTGCAGAGTACTGTACTAAGCACTTGAGAACTCTAGGAGTTCTCTCTCTGCCCGTTTGGTACCTGGCCACGCCACCCTCTCACTCCTTGATGTCCTTCTGGGATCAGGCAGGCAGAGGGTTTATGGGAGAGGTTGGCGATGGCACAGGACCCTTTGGTCCAGAACTGGGGCTAGATAGAAATCTCTGACAATATTTTCTCCTGGGACAAATTTTTAAAATAGTGTATTGCAGTAATAGGTGCCAGGCACTGTACTAAGCGCTGGGGCAGATAAGAGATTATCAGGTTGGACACCATCCATGTCCCGCAAGGGGCTCAGGGCTTTAATTCTCTTTTTACAGATGAAGTAACTGAGGCACGAAGAAGTCAAGTAACTTGCTCAAGGTCACGCAGCAGACATTCATTCATTCAATCGTATTTATTCAGTGCTTACTATGTGCAGAGCACTGTACTAAGCTCTTGGAATGTACAATTTGGCCACAACATGTGGCAGAACCGTGATTAGAACCCAGGTCCTCTGACTCTTAAACCTGTGCTCTTTCCATGAGGCCATGCTGCTTCTCAATCTGGCCTAAGAGCTTTCTTTCAGCTTCTGGAAGAACTGACCAATTTGCCTAATTAAAAGGGGAAAGGTTCGCCACACCTCCCCTCCCTGAGGACAAACTGAGTAAACTGAACATTCCACCAGGCTTTACCGATAAATTGTCCTTTCCTAGCCAGGGAGAGGTACTATTCAACACATCTGCTTTATCCAGGTGGTTCAATCCCAGAGCCTTTGAAATGAAGTGGGACAACCCTGGGGTGAGGGGAGGGAAAGCACCTGGGTTCTTCAGAGAGCCCAAGACACACTCAATCCATCAATGCTATTTATTAAGTGCCTACTGTTTTGAGAGCACTGTAAAATAAATCCTTCCGACTCCTAGGCCTGTGCTCTACCCACTAAACCACACTCTTATCTGTACTAAACACCAGAAGATTATGTTATGGGCAGGGAGCGTGTCTGCTGCTAATTGTTGCATTGTACTCTCCCAAGCGCTTAGTACAGTGTTCCGTACATAGCGCTCAACAAATATGATCGACTTATTCCCTCATTCAATCGTATTTACTGATCCCTTACTGTATGCAGACCACTGTACTAAGTGCTTGGAAAGTACAGTTCAGCAACAGAGAGACAATCCCTGCCCGCACCGGGATTTGAGCTAGGGGTAAGTGGTGAGAAAGATGAGATTAAGGTACAGTGAATAGGGTGGGGGCTGGTATGTAGGAGGAAATTAAGTGAGGCAAGATAAGATGAGGAGAGCTGATTAAGTGCTTCGCATAAAGTAAGCGGTCAAGCAGCATCGCCTAATGGATACAGCCAAGGGCCTGAGAGTCAGGGGATCTGGGTTTTAATTCCAACTCCACCACTTGCCTGCTGTGTGACCTTGGGCAATCACTTCACTCTTCCGGGCCTCAGTTTCCTGCAAAATGGGCATTCAATTCCTGTTTTCCTTCCTTTTTTAAGACTGTGAGC
Organism: Ornithorhynchus anatinus; assembly: GCF_004115215.2. Classification (NCBI taxonomy): domain Eukaryota; kingdom Metazoa; phylum Chordata; class Mammalia; order Monotremata; family Ornithorhynchidae; genus Ornithorhynchus; species Ornithorhynchus anatinus. The sequence continues at coordinate 57,666,800 of NC_041736.1, forward strand.
CCCATGAGGGACGGGGACTAACATGTACCAACCCAAGTGCTTAGAACAATGCTTCTCTCTCTCTCTCAATCTCACACATACACATTATCAATGATGGCTGAACTCAAGGACACTACAGCTGTGAGTTACTCAGTTATCTCAAGAATACTTTTATGGTATTTAAGTTCATATAATAAATGACTGTGATGTGTTAAGTGCTTACTAAGTGCCAAGCCCTGTGCCAAGCACTAGAGGTGATGCAAGAAAATAGGTCAGACACAGTCTCTATCCCACGTGAGCCTCACAGTCCAATGGGGAGTACCCCATTTTACAGGTGAAGAAACTGAGGCACAGAAGTGACTTGCCCAAGATTGTCCAGCAGGCAAGTAACACAGGAGGGATGAGAACCCAGGTCCCCTGACTCCCAGGCCCAGGCTCTTTTCACTAGCCTCACACTGCTTCTCCCTCCCCTGACTACTAATCAGCCAATTATCTGTGGGGAAAAGGGTTTACAGAATAGGACAGAAGAACTTCAGGGGGCAGATTTCAGAGAGGGGGGCACGAGAGACGTCCCCTGACCCTCGAACCTTCGGTAAACCTTCCCATTATCCGAGAGCATCAGCCTTCCAACTTCCAGTGATGGAAATCTGATGGTGGGCTCACAACGCTGAAGACTGTAAGCTCATTGTGAGCAAGGGAACGTGTCTACCAACTGTGTTATACTGGACTCTACCCAGCGCTTAGTACAGTGCTCTGCATAGGTGCTTAGTGGAAAGGGCTTGGGAGTCAGAGGACGTGTGTTCTAATCCCAGCACTGCCACTTGTCAGCTGTGTGACTTTGGGCAAGTCATTTAACTTCTCTGTGCCTCAGTTCCCTCATCAGTAAAATGGGGATGAAGCCTGTGAGCCCCACGTGGGACAACCTGATAACCTTGCATCTATCCCAGAATTTAGAACAGCCCTTGGCAGATAGCAGGTGCTTAACAAAAACCACTATTGTGATTATTATTATTATTATTAAAAATAACCACTGACTGACAAGACGACCAGAGACTGTAACCTTGTTATGGGCGGGGAGTGTGTCTGCTAATTCTGCTGAATGCTGTACTGTACTATCCCAAGTGTTTAGTACCATGCTCTGCACATAGTAAGCGCTCAGTAAATCCCATTGATTCATTGATTGATTGACTGGAGCCTTCCAGGGCTGGGACACTGGAGGACCTTGCTTCTGGAACTTTGACTTCTCGTTCCACAGGAGCACACATTTTAAAAGCAAATGCAGAAAATTCTCCCTTTCAAAATGTAAAGAAGTCAGTGGCACCTCCCGCAGGGCCACCTCTCAGCAAATAGGAATATTTTCTGCATAAAAGACAGATCCCAGCACTTAACCAAACCCTCCCCCCACCTCCAAAACCCCTCAGGCCTGGGTGGGGCAGTTTGGGAAATTCCAGACAGAGTTTTCTGAAATCTCTCCATCTGCCACAGCCAAACTACTCTCACTGAGGGCTGGATCAGGGAGGGTTAAAAAGTCCGGGGTGGGGGAGGTGGTGCAACACACCCTATTTGCTTACTCTAGGTGACTTCATTCATTCAGTCGTATTTATTGAGCACTTACTGTGTGCAGAACACTGTACTAAGCGCTTGGAAAGTACAATTCAGCAACAAATAGAGACAATCCCTACCCAGCAAAGGGCTCACAGTCTAGAAGGGGGAGACAGATATCAAAACAAGTAAACAGGCATCAGCAACATCAATATAAAGAGTTATATATATATACGCCATTAATAAAATAAACAAATATGTATATATATACACAAGTGCTGTGGGGTGGGGGGTAGAGCAGAAGGAGTCAGGGCGATAGGGAGGAGGAGCAGAGGAAAAGGGGGGCTTAGTTTGGGAAGGCCTCCTGGAGGAGGTGAGCTTTCAGTAGGGCTTTGAATGGGGGACTTGGGTATTCTCACCTATCAGTCATTCAGTGGTAATGGTATTTATTAAATGCTTACTTTGTGGCACGCACTGTAATAAGCACTTGGGTAGATACAAGCTAATCAGACTGGACACAGTCCAATTCCCACTTGAGACTGACAGTCTTAATCCCTGTTCTACAGATGAGGTAACTGAGGCACAGAAGTGAAATGACTTGCCCAAGGTTACACAGCAGACAAGTGGCGGAGCTAGGATTAGAACCTAATAATAATACTAATGAAAATTATGGTATTTCTTAAGCATTTACTATGTGCCAGGCACCGTACTAAGCGCTGAGAGTACTCCCTCCTAGTTAGATTCATTCAATAGTATTTATTGAGCGCTTACTATGTGCAGAGCACTGTACTAAGCGCTTGGGATGAACAAGTCGGCAACAGATAGAGACAGTCCCTGCCGTTTGACGGGCTTACAGTCTAATCGGGGGAGACGGATAGACGAGAACAATGGCACTAAACAGCGTCAAGGGGAAGAACATCTCGTAAAAACAATGGCAACTAAATAGAATCAAGGCGATGTACAATTCATTAACAAAATAAATAGGGTAACGAAAATATATACAGTTGAGCGGACGGGTACAGTGCTGTGGGGATGGGAAGGGAGAGGTGGAGGAGCAGAGGGAAAAGGGGAAAATGAGGCTTTAGCTGCGGAGAGGTGAAGGGGGGATGGCAGAGGGAGTAGAGGGGGAAGAGGAGCTCAGTCTGGGAAGGCCTCTTGGAGGAGGTGAGTTTTAAGTAAGGTTTTGAAGAGGGAAAGAGAATCAGTTTGGCGGAGGTGAGGAGGGAGGGTGTTCCAGGACCGCGGGAGGACGTGACCCGGGGGTCGACAGCGGGATAGGCGAGACCGAGGGACGGCGAGGAGGCGGGCGGCGGAGGAGCGGAGCGTGCGGGGTGGGCGGTAGAAAGAGAGAAGGGAGGAGAGGTAGGAAGGGGCGAGGTGATGGAGAGCCTTGAAGCCTAGAGTGAGGAGTTTTTGTTTGGAGCGGAGGTCGATAGGCAACCACTGGAGTTGTTTAAGAAGGGGAGTGACATGCCCAGATCGTTTCTGCAGGAAGATGAGCTGGGCAGCGGAGTGAAGAATAGACCGGAGCGGGGCGAGAGAGGAGGAAGGGAGGTCAGAGAGAAGGCTGACACGGTAGTCTAGCCGGGATATAACGAGAGCCCGTAATAGTAAGGTAGCCGTTTGGGTGGAGAGGAAAGGGCGGATCTTGGCGATATTGTAGAGGTGAAACCGGCAGGTCTCGGTAACGGATAGGATGTGTGGGGTGAACGAGAGGGACGAGTCAAGGATGACACCGAGATTGCGGGCCTGCGGGACGGGAAGGATGGTCGTGCCATCCACGGTGATGGAGAAGTCTGGGAGTGGACCGGGCTTGGGAGGGAAGATGAGGAGCTCAGTCTCGCTCATGTTGAGTTTTAGGTGGCGGGCAGACATCCAGGTGGAGACGTCCCGGAGGCAGGAGGAGATGCGAGCCTGAAGGGAGGGGGAGAGGACAGGGGCGGAGATGTAGATCTGCGTGTCATCTGCGTAGAGATGGTAGTCAAAGCCGTGAGAGCGAATGAGTTCACCGAGGGAGTGAGTGTAAATGGAGAACAGAAGAGGGCCAAGAACTGACCCTTGAGGAACTCCAACAGTTAAAGGATGGGAGGGGGAGGAGGCTCCAGCGTAGGAGACCGAGAATGATCGGCCAGAGAGGTAAGAGGAGAACCAGGAGAGGACAGAGTCCGTGAAGCCAAGGTGAGATAAGGTACGGAGGAGGAGGGGATGGTCGACAGTGTCAAAGGCAGCAGAGAGGTCAAGGAGGATCAGAATGGAGTAGGAGCCATTGGATTTGGCAAGAAGGAGGTCATGGGTGACCTTAGAGAGAGCAGTCTCGGTAGAGTGGAGGGGGTTAGATTGAGAGCCCCATGTAGTGCAGAGACTTTTATCTACCCCAGCACGTTATATAGTTGCTGACACACAGTAATCTCTTAACAAGTACAATAATAATCATCATAATTTAAAAACACCACAGTAACTGTTATTATTATTAGAATGACAGTAAGAAGGGCGGATAATTAGGTCTTTGGTAATTGGGAAGATGTGGCAAAAGACAACATTAAGTACCCGAGAAACTCATCCCGTGATAGCTGGAGAGCTCAGAGTTCTTGAATCCCATACTGCAGTGGTGAAACTCAGTAAAACAAACAGCCCCGGTTTTAGGAATGCTCTTGGAGAAGTGGGAGAGGCACAGGGAAGGAGGAATATGAAGGAGAGTCGTTGGTAGTTGTTGTTTTGGGGAGGGGGGTTCAGGGAGGGGATTGCGTGAGCAGGCATGGTTTTGTAGATTGTGATAAGCTTCAGATCTACAGAGATGCCCAAAAACGCTGGTAACATGCCTGCCAACTCGGTTGTATTGTACAATCCCAGGTGCTCAGTATGGTGCTTTGCACACAGAAAGCGCTCAAAAAATATCACTGATGGTGGAGGTGTGCTGTGTATCAAAGTATTTAGTGGCTATGGATCCAAGTGTGTGGACAGTGCAGAAGGTAGGGAGAATTGGGCGGGGGAAATGAGGAATTAATCAGGGAAGGTTTCCTAGACGAGATATGATTTTAGGGGGCTTTGAAGATGGGGAGAGAGAGGCTGTCTGACAGCTATGAAGAGGGAGAGGGCGTGAGCAAGGGGTTAAAGGTGAGAGAACCAAGAGCGAGATACAGTGAGTTGGCCGGTGTTAGAGGAGCGGAAGCCCACGGGCTGGACTGTAGTGGGAGAAGAGTGAGACTAGGCAGAAGGAAGCCGACTGAGCTGCTCCTAGACCTTGTCTGCCAAGGACCCTTGAAGGCGACAGGTAGAGTCCCTTCAGGTTTCGACCAGTATTTCTTCATCTTTCCTGGGTCTCTGCTCTTTTCCCTTTGCCCATCTCTAATAAACTGTAACATCTGCCAGTCCCCCCTCCCCTGGTGAACCTGGCCCTCACCCCATCAGCAGCTTCACTCTGCGAGAGCCACCTGGGTGAGATCAGACAAAGGAACGCCCAGAGTTCACATACTTGTGCAATCGGCTTTCTAAGATGGAGAAGATGGAACAAAGAACTAGAACTGGATCACCCGCCCACAATCTAGATGGAGTCACGGGCCAGGAGTTTTATTCCAGGTGGGGCTAATATGTTTTAAAATGTCGGTAATTTACACCCCTTGAAGGGAAAGAATGGGTTTTAAATCCTTCTAATCTCTTTTTCTCTAACACAATACAGGAACTAGACTGGCTTTCCAGTAGGCACCTGCTTGTACAATACAAGCGACGGGCTTTCAGCAGTAATAAAGCTTTAGAGATTTCCCCGGTGAAAGTCAGGAAACAGAACTTTTACATAATCCACCGACTTTTCCCTTGGCGGCTTCCGCATCTATGGAGCATCTACTGCCTGCAGAGCACTGCTCTTGGGCCTGAGGGACACACTACATAAGTCACAGGATGGTGTTTGACTTGTGCACTGTGTCCCCGAGCCAGGGACTGCCTTGGCCTTGAGACTTATATGGCCTGATGCCCCCACAGCGACTGTAAGAACTGATTCTTTATTTATGATCTCCCGAGGTAGGCAATTAATCAATCACATTTACTGAGCCTGGGTGCAAGGCACTGTACTAAGTGCTTGGGAAAGCACTACAAAGCAATATAACAGACGTATTCTCTGCCCACGACAAGCTTAGGTAAAGCAGCAGGGTGGCAGAATGGAAAAAATGTAGGTCTTGGAGTCAAGGGACCTGGGTTCTAATCCCAGATCCAAGGTTTGTCTGCTGAGTGTCCTTTAGCAAGTCACTTCCCTTCTACAGGTCTCAGTTCCCTCATCTGCAAAATGGGGATTCAATAGTTCTTCCCCATACTTAGACTGTGAAACACAGTTGGGGCAGAAACTGTGTCTGACCTGAATACTTTGTGTCTACCAACAGTGAGTGCAGTGCTTGGCATATAGTAAGCTCTTAAATAACACAACTGCTAATATTAGTATTCACTGGCCCTCTGCACAGAGCTGGAAGTCTGACAGGCAGATTAACTGGATTCAGGTGACAAGTGGTGCTGTCAATACCCAACTTGCAGCCAACAGGGAGAGACGAATCCCTGCGTTCATCCATCATGGCTGGCCCGTTACATTTCCTTCTATTTCACACGCTTCTCTGACCCAGCTCTGGGGGCAAGTAAGCAATTCGCTGGCCGGTGCTTTGTTTATTCATGTTTTCCTCAGCTAATTTACTGCTAAACCGAGGGCAACTCTGATGGGAGTCCTTCTCGGCAGATCACCAAAATAGATTTATAAGTTCCTCAGGAAGAACTTTTTCTCCCAGAGGTCCTAAGACCCTATTATTTTTGGTCCATAACTCGATACTTCACCTCTCTGAATCCAGAGGTCTCTACACTATGAACTCCTCCATTAGACTGAGCTCCTTGTGGCCAGGGAGTGTGTCTTAAATGGCTGTTGACTAGCAAGAATTAGAATTAACTCTAGGGCACTCTCCCAAGCGCTTAGAATAGTGCCACACAGTAGGCATTCAAAAAATATTATTACAGCTAATGATACCCCCAGGGAGTTGAAGCCAGCTAAAATGTAGGGTGGAGGCCAAGGTTCTGTAAAGTCACCGAAGGGGTGAGGTTTGAGGTGAATGCTGGGAGGAAGGAAAAGATGGGCAGGGTGGGGGTCATTTGAATTTCCTGAGAAGACTTCTGCTGCTTACACTGAGTAAATCAGTGGGATACCTCATGGGTTCCTGCTGACTGTCTGAAAGACAAAGTAGTAGAGGCTACGAGAGTTTTGACTTATTTTTCTCTGGGATCCAGAAGGCAATTGTTCTGATGCTCCTATGTTGAGTAAACTTAGAGAAGGACTCATTAGCAAAACGGGGATTAAGACTGTGAGTACCATGTGGGACATGGACAATGTCCCACCTGATTAGCTTGTATCTACCCTGTGCTTAACAAATACCACTATATATTTAAAAAAAGCACTAGGCCCTGTTTAGTTACCAACTAACAAAGTGATGTCTTACTAATAGGACAAGATTAACAAGTCTTCCTTAAGTAAGTCATTTACTCCCATCTCCTAAAGTGGCTGGATAGAAAAGATAGAGAACTGGGGGAAATGGAGGCCGACAACGTTAGGGGAGAGGCGCTACTTTCTCCAGCCTCCTTCCAAAATGGCGTTTCGAATGTCCCTCCAGGTCCCATTCCTGCCCTGCCCTGAGCAGCCCTCCAGAACAAAAGCCTCCTTTCCAAGACGCATGCCAGTTCCGAGCAGGAAAGGGCAGGTGAGGATGCTCCTTACCCACCCTTTTCACCACACAATATTCTTATACTGTACTCTCCCAAGAGCTTAATACAGTGCTCTGCACACAATAAGTACAAATAACTGACTAGTCTTCACTTCCTACAGGAGCTGCCTCTCCAAGGATGTGGCCTGTCATTCAAACTGGCAGAGGAAAGGAGGAAATTGAACCCAGACACTGAAGAAAACAAGCAACCTATACAAGGCTCACTCTGGAGCCATCTGCATTGTCTTCTTCAGGGGATAGTTCACAATACGGCAAGGAAGGAAAGGCAAGGCAGGAAGGGAAAGAAAACCAGCCTGCAGGCTCTACCCTGTTTATAACAACCCTCCAGGAAAGCAGACCAGACATCCTAAAATCAACTCCCACAGGTAATGGCTTAGAGATCATACATTCCGAACGCTAATAATAGGAGTGGGAGAAGGATCCGGGGTCTGGCTTGGGGTCAAAGGTGCACGCTAAGTAAAGCTTGTTCTGGGCAGGCAATGTGTCTGATTATTGTTGTATTGTCATACCAAGACCAAGAGCTTAATACAGTGCTCTGCACTCAGTAAGCACTCAATAAATACAATTGCATGAATGAATAAAGGCAGATAAAAATGTGGGTGCAAGGAGGTGGGGACAAAAGTTAAAATAAGGCCTCTGGACAGGTCTGCCAACCCCCATATTTTCCTGATGATGTCTCCGCTGTGGCAGGACCCCCCTCCTCAAGATTCAGGCCCAGTCCCCCAACCCTAGCGACTCCTCCCTCTCTGCTGGAACCGGGCCTCAAACCTGTTGGGTCAGTTTAGGGCAACCGTTGGAGCTGCTAAAACTTAAGCTCCATAAAGAGAAGTCATGTCAGAGCCCGCAGGGGGACTCTGGGAAACGGGAAGAGGAGAGATGCCATCCACACGGAAAGAACGGCAAGCAGGACGGCTGCCCAGGGGCAACGTGGTAGGAACCAGGCTCCAGTGCCCAGGGTGCGCGGGGACAAGGCGGCTGGTTAACCTCGTCCAGGCTTGATGTGAACACGTAGGGTCCTCTCTTTCTAAATTCCCCCAGTGGTTCAGTGGGCCGGTTAGCTTAGAGCCCGGGGTCTGCCCCACACAAGCTCAATCTCTTCTTAATGGGTATTTAAGTGACCTGAGGCAAGTCTCTATGACTGAGTTACCACATCTGTAAAATGGGGATTAAATCCTCCTCACTTAGACTAGGAGCCCCTTGTGGGACAAGGACTATATCCATCCTGATTATCTTCCCCAGAGCTTGGATAGTATTTTGCACAAAGTGAATGCTTAACAAGTACTATTACTATTATGTAAGGACGCCACCAAAATCCCTTCTGCAAAACTTTTTCCGACTGGAGCTTGCACGGCTCCATTCCACCTGATCGCTGAAGGGAACTTCGGTACTTCTGTGGCTCCCACAGTGGGTGTTTAGAAAGACGCTAGCCAAAAGTGATTTCAGGCATTTGGATTTCGACTCTGTCACGTATGCACTGTTTTGAATAGGTCTCTGTCATTCTATTTCCCAAATATTTCCATGTACTTATGCTCCAGTCATTTGTGTTGCACAAAGCTTTATTTATGGATGGATAGTTATATTCATCCTGTTCCCTTCCCTAGATTTTAAGTTTCTGGAGAGTCAGTCAATGTTTTGTACTTCTTATGTGCCAAGAAACTTCCAGAGCACATTCAATAAAAAGCTTTCGATGAAAGGCTCAGAGAATTAAAATGGCACGTTCCCCAAACCATATTAAGGCTATGAGCCCCATGTGGGACAGGGACTGTGTCCAACCCAATTTGCTTGCATTAACCCCAGTGCTTAGTACAGTGCCTGTCACACAACAAGCGCATAACAAATGCCACAATTATTATTAAGTCCCTTGGAAGTTGCCATTGTTCCCATTAGATTATCTCCTTAATAGGTAAAATAAAGCTCTTAGAAATTCTAGACACATGCTCGCACTCACACACAAAACACTTTCACAACAAAGCAAGGCAAAGGAGGCGGAAAGAGGGGCTGCCCGTCACTTACGAGTCTCTCTCCGGACAGAACCTCGAGCAATTTGATGAGCATCCGTCCATCGCGCAGGTCGGCGTACAAGTCGGTGATTCGGCAAGACACCCGAGCCAGGTGTGAGTTGACCCATTTGGTGAACGTCTTCTTCTGCACTGCTTCCCGCTCATCTGGGAGAAGAAAGAGTTTGGTCTGACTCCAAACCAACCACAGAAGTTTTCAGCCCAGCATAACTGGGCACAAATACTCTCAGTATATATATTTTTTTGGTTATTATTATTATTGTTGTTGGTAACTGAATCACCTCAGAGTAGTTACCATCCTTTTTTGGAGGAACTGAAAGATCTCAAATCACTAAAAGTAGAAGACTGCGACCTCTCTTACCTATACTGCCCCCCGTCCCTCCTTTTCTTTTCTCTCCAATAATAATAATAATAATTGATAATAATTGTGGTACTTAAGTGTTTACTATGTGCCAGACACTGTACTAAGTGCTGAGGTGAATACAAGTAAATTGGGATGGACTCAGTCACCGACTCAATCCCCATTTTACAGATGAGATAACTGAGGCACAGAGCAGGGAAGTGATTTGCCCGAAGTCCAACAGAAGACAAGTGGCAGAGCCGGAATTAGAACCCATGACCTTCTGACTCCTGGGCCTGTGGTCTAACCACTATGCCATGCTGCTTCCAAAGCTGGGGAGATGGCCAAGATGCTCTCTGCAGGTTTGAGATGCATTGTGGCCATGTGGAAAGAGCACAAGGCTGAGTGTTAGAAAAAAGTGAGTTTTTACCCTGGCTCTGCTACTTGTCTGCTGCATGACCATGGGCAAGTCACTTCACTTCTCTGTGCCTCAGTTTCCTCATCTGTAAAATGGAGATTAATACCTATTCCCTCTTGCTTAGACTGTAAGCCCACATGACCGAAGACTACTTGATTATCTTGTATCTACACCAGTGATTAGCACAATCACTTTAATACCATCATTATTATTTCGATCCTGCTCTTTAATATAATATAGTTACAGTCAAAACTAAGCCCTGTGCAGTTTGCTGTGTCTCTTTGGTGCCCTGGGATCAGATCAGAGTCCACCCCTCAAGCTTCAATGATCAACAAGCTGCTTCCTCTGCCCAGAGGCAAACAGTGCCAAAACCAGAGTGGAAATTTAATTGCTCATACAAGAACACTTACTGAGTGACTAGTGGATGCAGAGCCCTATGCTAAACACCTGGGCGAGAACAGTCCAAGACACATGGTACTGTCCTTGAGAAGCGTATTATCTAATTTCCCATCCTGCCAAAACCTGAGGAAACAAAAAAAATCCCACTTCCCTGGATTAATTCACAACACATCTCCTCTAAGAGGCCTTCCCTAACTAAGCCCTCCTTTCCTCTTCTCCCACTCCCTTCTGCATCAAACTGACTTGCTCCCTTTATTCACTTATGTACATATCTGTTATTTATTTATATTAATGTCTGTCCCCCCCTCTAGACTGTGAGCTCGTTGTGGGCAGAGAATGTGTTTACTGTTATATTATGCTCTCAAGTGCTTAGTAGAGAGCTATTGAACACAGAAAGTGCTCAATAAATACAACCGAATGAACAACACCCCAGTCACATGAACCTTACACCATCCTAAGCACATTACATTCCTGTCCAACTCTTATGTACCTATGCATATTTTTATTTGCCTATTCAGTGTTTATGTTCCTATGCATATTTGTATTTGAATATTCAACTACTCAGTGCTTAGGTACCGATGTATATATTTTTATTTGTATAGTCAACTATTCACTGCTTATTTACCATTGTATAATTAGTCCATATTCAAACATTTCCTTAGCAGTTCCAGCCTGATACACTTGACCTATTTACAGCATTTTGGTCTGTTTGTCTAGCATACTGTCAGCTCTTGGAGAACAAAAATATAGGTCTTGCTTCTGTGGTACCCTCTCAAATGCTTAGTACAGTGTCCGGTACTCAGCAGGTGCTCAATAAATACCACTGATGATGAGGAGCAGGAGGAAAATTTGAAGCAACCAAAAATCACAAGAGTACGGACGAATGATTAAGTGTACGGAGTATGTAAATTGATATATGATTGCTAGCCTCATGTAGGGCAGGGGCGGTGTGCAATCTGTATTTACCTCAGGGTTTGGCACCTAGTAAACATTCATTAATCTTTTTATTAATAATAACTGCAGTGTCTGTAAAGTGCTGTGGGCTGTAGAAATTAGCTGGGGAACGCCCCTTGGATAAATGCATGAACAAAAAAATAATAATCACGGGCCTATTAATTTGCCCATCGCCTCCATCACAAAACAGCCAAGCCCAGGGTTTCCGGAGCCCAGCACATGTATGTCCAGCTGGTGGGATTGTTGAGTCACCTCATGCAGCTGTTTCAGCCTCAGGCCCCCATCCCCAGAAAACCCCTCCCCCACCTCAGGCATCTTGGCTGCCGAACGTGAACACCTGTAGAACACTTACACAGTTTAAATGGCGCACAAATGAAAGACACCGGCTGCTGAATTATAGTAATAATAATGTTGGTATTTGTTAAACACTTATTATGTGCACAGCATTGTTCTAGGCGCTGGGGTAGATACAGGGTAATCAGGTCGTCCCAGGTGAGGCTCACAGTCTTACTCCCCATTTTATAGATGAGGTAACTGAGGCACAGAGAAGTTAAGTGACTTGCCCACAGTCACACAGCTGACAAGTGGCAGAGCCGGGATTCAAACCCATGACCTCTGACTCCCAAGCTCGGACTCTTTCCACTGAGCCACGCTGCTTCTCTGAATTATCCCACTGTTGGTTCAATTTCAACTTGTCTGTGAACCTTGAGGGCTCACCATTGCCTACTTAAAGACAGTAAGCTAGCCCTCTAGACTGTAAACTCGTGTTGTGGGCTGGGAATGTGTCTGTTAATTGTTATATTGTACTCTCCCAGACATTTAGTCCAGTACTCTGCACACAGTAAGCGCTCAATAAATAGCTCTGACTGACTGCCTGCGACCTAGTGGAAAGAGGGGCCTGGGAATCAGGGAACTCATATTATGGCTATGCCCTTGGGGAAGTCACTTCACTTCTCTGGGCCTTAGTCTCCCCATTTGTAAAGTGGGGATTAAGACTCTGAGCCCCATGGGACAAGGACTGGGTCTACCCTGATTACCTCGTATCTACCCCAGTGCTTAGAACAGTGCATGGCACATAGTAAGCGATTAACAAATACCACTTAAAAAGAAATTCCCATTCTCCCTCCTACTTACACTGTGAACTCCATGTGGGGCAAGGACTCTGTCTGACCTATTTTATATCTACCCCAGTGCTTAGTATAATGCTTGACACATAATAACTGCTTAAAGAAAATCACAATTATTATTATGTAGCTCTTCATTAAGAATATTTAGTATACACTAACTGTATGAGGGTTAATTGAAACTGAGTATCAGCATCAGTATGAGAAGCAGCGTGGCTCAGTGGAAAGAGCACGGGCTTTGGAGTCAGGGCTCATGAGTTCGAATCCCAGCTCTGCCACTTATCGGCTGTGTGACTGTGGGCAAGTCACTTAACTTCTCTGTGCCTCAGTTCCCTCATCTGTAAAATGGGGATTAAGACTGTGAGCCCCACGTGGGACAACCTGATTCCCCTATGTCTACCCCAGCGCTTAGAACAGTGCTCGGCACATAGTAAGCGCTTAACAAATACCAACATTTAACAAATACCACCAATTCGAGATTTTTTTTCAGTAATCCCATTCTAGAGGACTTTTCTGAGACTAACAGGCTGTTAATAAAAAGCTTCAGTCTCATCACACCTCCACTCCTCAAGCATTAAGACCAAAATAAAAGCCTTGTTTCCATCAACACAGTCTTAAGAAAGCAGCCCAATAGTTGTTCTTCAGCTAATGGACCAACTGAACAAGAGACACCTGTTTTCAGGCAACAGTAATTGTTGATTTAGGTTTTACGGTGGTTTTGACTGAATTCTGATCTCTACATCTGTGCCCCTTCCCCTTTTAGACAGCCAGCCCTGGGTGGGCTTGAGACCATGTCTTATGTTTCATATGATCACCCCAGCACTTAGAAGACTGACATGTAAGCTCTTAATAAATGTTTGTTCTGGGGAGAATAATGACAAAGACACCCCTGCTCCTTTCAGCCTATCAACTGGGACGGGTGCTCAAAATTTGAGCTTCAAAGAGGCTAAGACAGTCCCTTCCTGGATGTTCTCCGTGCCCTCCAAGGAACCCTGGCTTCCTCTCCAAGTCCTCCTGGACTGGTCTCAGGGAAAAATGTTTGTTCCTGCAGAGCAGAGGGGAACGTAAGGACAACCCTGGAGTTCTTGGAGGTAGTAGCCGAGCTCTGGAGTAGTTTACCAAACCAGAAGAGGGTAGAGCTGTCACTTTAACTAGAAAATTCTCCTCCTCCTCTTCTCTTGCCCCCCCCCAACACACACACACACACACACACACACACACACACACACACACACACATTTTCTCAGTTCCCTTCTCTCATCTTCTCCTGACAGAGTCAGAGAGACAACAGAGAGGGCGAGGAGGAGGAGAAGAACTCTGTGGAATCACAACAGCCCCATCCCTCAGTGTTACAGTTGGAGACAGAATCCTGGGCTGGGTGACCCAGTGCTGCATATAGGGGTGCCATTTAGGGTCTCTCTCCCCTTCCTCTCCCCTGCACCTTTCCTCCCTCCCCATCTACCCCTACCCTCCACCCCCGCCCCCTCCCTCGGGGTGTGAGGGCAGTCCAGGCTCCTTTCCATGGCTCAGCTTCTTGGAAACTCCATCCTGGGAACTGCCTTAATCCCTCATCCCCATTTCCTTCCAGCGCTGGTATGGAGATAAGGACAAGAAGGAGGGGAAGGGAGAGGAAGGAGGAGAAGGGAGGGGCAGTGAAAACCCCTACAGCCAGGAGGCTGAAGCTGTTTATGTATAAACAAACTAAACAGGCCTGTTCAGACCCAAGCTGAAGCTGCTGAGTGCCTGATCTCCCTGCCCCTCTCTTACCTCTCTGACAAGCGTGGGAGAGTAGTGGGATGGGACATGGGTGGAGGAGGAAAATGGCGGACGGATTACCTGGGAAACAGACCAACCCAAGTCGCGGCCGGCTGGGGGTGGGATAGGGCTGCTGGCTGGCTCCGTGAAGAGATAGTCCTTTCCCTAACCATGTCCATCAAGCTGGGCAGAGACAATACCTTGGAGCTGGACAGCGCTAAGCCTCAACAACTAAGAATTGGGATTTAGCCAGGGTGAGGGGGAAAAAAATTGCTCTGCAACACTGGGGGGCCAAATGGGGCTGGAGAAGAGCATGATCTGGCTTGTCAGGGACTCCTGCCCTGGCCGGGCGGTCAGTCATCTTAGGGGCAGGGCATTGCCCTTGGCCTTCTTGGAGGACTGTGTCAAGCATTCCTGTCATACATTAAGTACAACAACACAACGAGGAACAACCTTTTTGTGAAGCCAATGTGGCCGGGACTATGGATCCTGCATTAGCCTTTTCGGCCACACACGCACTCAGTTATTAACAGTAACAATGATGATCATGTTGTAGTAGCCAGAGCACAGACCTGGGAGTCAGAGGATCATGGGTTCTAATCCTGGCTATGTCACTTGTCTGTGTGACCTTGGGCATGTCACTTCATTTCTTTGGGCCTCAGTTACCTCATCTGCAAAATGGGGGTTGAACTGTGAGCCCCACATGGAATAGAGACTGTGTCCAGCCCAATTTGCCTGTATCCACCCCAGCGCTTAGTACGGATCCTGGCGCATAGCAAGCATTTAACATATACTACAGTTATTAGAAACATTCACTGCCCACAACAATCCTACAACCTAGAGAGGGGTACATTCATTCAATAGTATTTATTGAGCGCTTACTATGTGCAGAGCACTGTACTAAGCGCTTGGGATGAACAAGTCGGCAACAGATAGAGACGGTCCCTGCCGTTTGACGGGCTTACGGTCTAATCGGGGGAGACGGACAGACAAGAACAATGGCACTAAACAGCGTCAAGGGGAAGAACATCTCGTAAAAACCGATGGCAACTAAATAGAATCGAGGCGATGTACAATTCATTAACAAAATAAATAGGGTAACGAAAATATATACAGTTGAGCGGACGAGTACAGTGCTGTGGGGATGGGAAGGGAGAGGTGGAGGAGCGGAGGGAAAAGGGGAAAATGAGGCTTTAGCTGCGGAGAGGTAAAGGGGGGATGGCAGAGGGAGTAGAGGGGGAAGAGGAGCTCAGTCTGGGAACGTCTCTTGGAGGAGGTGATTTTTAAGTAGGGTTTTGAAGAGGGAAAGAGAATCGGTTTGGCGGAGGTGAGGAGGGAGGGCGTTCCGGGACCGCGGGAGGACGTGACCCGGGGGTCGACGGCGGGACGGGCGAGACCGAGGGACGGCGAGGAGGTGGGCGGCGGAGGAGCGGAGCGTGCGGGGTGGGCGGTAGAAAGAGATAAGGGAGGAGAGGTAGGAAGGGGCGAGGTGATGGAGAGCCTCGAAGCCTAGAGTGAGGAGTTTTTGTTTGGAGCGGAGGTCGATAGGCAACCACTGGAGTTGTTTAAGAAGGGGAGTGACATGCCCAGATCGTTTCTGCAGGGTACATTCCACTACAACACACCACCTCACTGCCATACCAGGGGGCTGCAACTTAGTTCAGTCATATTCAATCATATTTATTGAGAGTTAAATGTGTGCAGAGCACTGTACTAAGCGCTCTCATCTGCTGCAGCTCAGGCAGCGCTCCTGGCAGCAGAGTTTGAACATTACCTGGGACAACAGGTGGTGGGGAAAAAGGACTAGAGGGTGGAAGGAGAAATGGGGGTGAAAGCGTATGAGGCCATGAAAGACCCGGAAAAGACAATGAAGGATGCATAGGGCAATCGGAACAAGAGGCAAAGAAAATGGAATCTGTGGTGTCAGGAGGGATTTGTCTAAGCCAACTCACGTTATCCACCTGCGGCTACAGAGGTGGGAGAGGGATGGGAAAAGGTCTTTGGGTGATGATGGGTTATCAACCTCACTATGTGATTGCTCCTCTTTCCCTTGGAAAACCTCAGCGTGGCCTACAGAGCACGGGCCTAGAAGTCAGAGAACCTGGGTTCTAATCCTGGCTCTGCCCCCTCCCTGCTGGGAGACCTTGGATAAGTCATTTCACTTCCTCTGTGCCACTTTTTCCTCACTTGCAAAATACAGATTAAGTACCTGCTCTCTTTTGCATTTAGACTGAAAGCCCCATGTAGGAGCCTGTGTGATAGGATCATATCATACCTAGTTGAGTGCTTGGGAAATACCTTTATCATTACAATCTTCTTCTTCTTGACCTCATTGGTGTCTTCTTCGATTACAAAGGGCAGCTATTTCTAGATCCCAAAAAAGCATATTTCTCTTTCCGTTTTTGCACTGCTGGGGCTTCCTGTTGGGGTTATTTTATAGAGACCGACACACCAGATGGCGGCAAATTCTGATTTCCGTGTGGCAACTTCGGGTGACATGGATGGCTCTCACGCTATTTTCTTTCCAGCTGAATATCAGTTGGACAGAGTGCTTGGGGGAGGGATGACCCGGGAGCAGAGATTCAAATTAGGAAGAAGGGTTGAAATGAGGGCAACGTCCAAGAGACAAACAAAAGCAAGACGGGCAAAATGTTGGACAGAATCGAGAGGAAGCATGAGCACCACCACGCCCCCCGAACCAGGACTTTTGAACCAGAAACTCTAAATCAAACCACAGTGGAGGCCAAAGGAGATGGCAGGACACTGGATCAAAGGGAGAAGAGAGAATGGAATGGTAAAAACATCTTTGCCACACAATCACCGAGACCCCCTACTCGATATTTCTTGGTTATTTCTCAACTGGCTTCTCTCAGGCAATTGTGCCCTCTCGTCTTTTACCGACCAACAGATCTTTAAGCTGTGTTTCTGTCTTTTAAACTAAACGGGGCACCAAGTTACCTAAGCGGTTGGGAATTCTAGCTGAATGGAAATAACTGCCTCCTTATTCAGTGATGTGGCGAATGATTCTACCGAAAAGCTGAAACTGTATAAGGCACTTGTCCGGCCCTGAGTGACTTCTAGACAGGACTTATGAGATCAGAAAACCGTTGGATTTTGGAGCGGGTTCGATGTATATCTCCCAAGTTAAACTCAACATCCGTCCCACACTATTTTTAGCCTTTCAAAAAAAGCCTCCCGGTTGAAAACAAAGAATATGGGTGGGGCCAGAATATCTTGCAGCTTGCAAAAACATTCATTTCCCTGGAGTCCAGACCAAAGAGCATCATGCAAAAGCACAAAGAGCAGGAAAGCGGAAGCAGCCCCAACGGCTGTATTGATAATACATAACCAAACTGTTATCTTGAGACTGCAAGAGGAAGGAAGTTAATCTTTTGACGGAAGGCCCCATGACAAAATGATTAGTCTGGAGGCTTTTCACCTTGGGTTTGCTTGTTACAATTTACCCTGACTGATTAGTAATTAAATAGGATTTAAGTTAAAGAACTTTGCCTAATAGCTTAACCGGATATCAACACACACAACTAATAAAGCATAAAGCAAGAGACTCAGCTCAGCCCTATCTGACTGGCGCTGGGGAATTAGGGAGGTTAGAGCGGGGAGGAGAGAGGGAAGTGGGATAGGAAAGGCACACAGATGACAGAGTCTGGGCATGGGAGTCAGAAAGATGTGGTTTCTAATTCCGGCTCCACCACTTGTCTGCTGTGTGACCTTGGGCAAGTCACTTAACTTTTCTGGGTCTTAGTTACCGCTATCTGCAAAATGGGGATTAAGGCTGGGAGCCCCAAGGGGGACAGGGACTGTGTCCAATCCGATTAGCGCTTACTACAGTGCCTGGCACACAGTAAGAGCTTAACAAATGCCATTAAAAAAAAATCCCAAAGAAGCAGCAACATTCCCAATTCAATTAAAATATCTCCCTTTCTGTTCCTGGCCCAAGATGATTAGATGGAACCAACGCATTGCTACCACTGAGAAATATGGTGGATAAACTCATATCTCTTCCAAGCGTTCTGTATGGTTCCAGGCTGGGCCCAGTTGAGGATGGAATTGTTCTATGTGGCTCCGAGAGAGTTCATGGATTTCTGAGCATGGGCATTGTTTCTGCCCACTTGTGATTCTTCGGATCCTTTCAGATGATGCCGGGAACTTCTGTCCCTATGCTAGAGGGGGCCTGGAGTGGGAAGCCTGATCCAGCCAGGACCAGAGGGCCATTATCCTGTGGTCTGACAGGGCTCCATACTCACTGCCTGCGATTTTCCAGAGCAAAACTGGGCAGAGTTGCAAGTTAACTGAGTTTACTACATGCCCGGAAACCAGAATGTCACCATGTTTCACATCCAGTCACAAAGGCATATCCTCTGCTTTTCAAAGCCTTGCTTCCACGCAAGGTTTCATCCTCCAGGAGCCTCAGAGGAAATATCAAGAAGAATTGGGATTTGTCTGAGGATTATCTAAGACAATAATGTTGGTATTTGTTAAGCGCTTACTATGTGCAGAGTACTGTTCTAAGCACTGGGGTAGACACAAAGGAATCAGGTTGTCCCATGTGGGGCTCACAGTCTTAATCCCCATTTTACAGATGAGGTAACAGGCACAGAGAAGTTAAGTGACTTGCCCACAGTCACACAGCTGACAAGCAGCAGAGCTGGGATTTGAACCTCTGACTCCAAAGCCCGTGCCCTTTCCACTGAGCCACGCTGCTTCTCTAATGGAGAAATGGATCAGACTCACTAATTTCACTGCAGTCCTGAGACATAAGGTCCACATTTCTAGAGAAAACAATAATTCCCCTACCAAAGTCACAGATTATCATAAATTAAAGAATGCAATATGATCCAATAAAAAGGACCAAAACTATTGTTTCATGACAATGTCCTATCAGGGTGTGCCATGCAAGGTCCAGGAAGAGCCATTCACATCAGCAAGGGAAGCTAGCCCTTAGCCTCCAATCAATCTTTTTTAAAATTGTATTTTTCACCTGCTTATTATATGCTTACTACAAGCTAATTGTGGGGATCACCATCTTAACCCCCATTTTGCAGACGAGAGAACTGAGGCACAGAGCAGTTAAGTAACTTGCTCAAGGACCTACAGTAAACACAGCAGACAAGCAGTGGAGCAAAATAAGAACCAAGTCCTCTGACTCCCAGACTTGTGCTCTTTTCACTAGGTCACCCTGCTTCTCATATATTTAATGAGCACTTACTGTGGGGAGAGCACTATACTATGTGCTTGGGAGAGTACAACAGAGTTGGTAGACATGATCTCTTCCCCTCATGGAGTTCACAGTCCAGTGGGACTGTTTTAAGAGGGTGGCGGAGAATCTGGAGAGGGAGCAGAGAAGGAAACAGTGTAAGAAATTGGGATTATTTCACCTGGAAAAGAAAGGGTTCAAGGAGAACGCTGACTAGCTCTTCTCTACCTCTAAGGAAGACAAGACAGGAAAAAAATGGTTTCAGATGACAGTGAGAGATTTCAGCTAGACATCACAAAGAGTTAGTTTCCTGATTGTAAAAATGTTTAAATACAAGATCAGGCTGCCAACAAGAGGGGCAGTAAAGTCTCCCTCTGAAGATATTTAAGAAAAGACTAGAAAGTCAAACTTTCTTGGTGGTTAGGTAATAAAATAACGATAATAATGGTACTTCTTAAGCACTTACTCTGGGCCAAGAACTGTACTAAGAGCTGGGATAGATACAAGATAATCACTTCGGACATTGACCCTGTCCCACACAGGTCTCGCAGTCTAAGATGGAGGGAGAACAGGTGTTGAATCCCCTTTTCACAGATATGGAAATGGAGGCACATAGAATAATAATAATGTTGGTATTTGTTAAGTGCTTACTATGTGCAGAGCACTGTTCTAAGCGCTGGGGGAGATACAGGGTCATCAGGTTGTCCCACGTGAGGCTCAGTTAATCCCCATTTTACAGATGAGGTAACTGAGGCACACAGAGAAGTTAAGTGACTTGCCCACAGTCACACAGCTGACAAGTGGCAGAGCCGGAAGTCAAACCCATGACCTCTGACTCTGAAGCCGAGGTTCTTTCCACTGAGCCACGCTGCTTCCCAAAGTGAGGTGAAGTGGATGGCCCAAAGTCTTACAGAAGACAATTAGCAGTTAGGATTAGAACACAGGTCATCTGAGTCCCAGGACTGTTCTCTTTTCACTAGGCCTCGCTGCTCTCTAGGTACAGTTCTGCCTCCAAGTGGGGGGGAAGGGACAGAGTTTTAACTTTTACTGTATGATTCCAAGTGCCTAATTCAATGGTCTGCCTATGGCAGGCATTCAGTAAATACAGCTGGTTACTGAACTAAAATAACCTCTTGGGATCCTCTAGACAGTAAGCTCTTTGTGGGTAGGTAATATGTCTGTCTATTGTTACACTGTACATTCCCAAGCCTTAGTATAGTGCACTGCACACAGTAAGCTCACAATAAATATGACTGAATGAATGAACCCACAGTTTACCTACTTTAATTGGGGGAAGGGTGGGGGTCTCAAGCTCTTTCTCTTATGCTGTATTTTCTCATGGCCAGCCCAGAAGCCCCTTACCACAAAGCAGAGACAGCTACAATCCACTGCCCCTATCAAGACAGGCCTAGGGTCAAATTCCTTTCCTTTGGACTCCGATTTGGCTCCCAGTATGTTTGAAAAGGAAGTGTGTTAGCCATCTTCTCCTCAGAGACCAATGCATTTCCCTCTAATGAAAGGTGACTCCTTGTTTCAACTTGCAATATCTAGAAACATGTAACCAGTCTCTGAACCCAAGCAAATATCTCTCGATGGGTAAACCACTAAGACCACATGCTAAAATTAGTAGAGACACAAACCAGGAGAAGAGGTGGCGGGGGGAAAGGGGAAATTAAGTCACAGTTAGACAAAGCAGGAACGTTAGGCATCAGAGACCACTGAGGGCTGATCACTTTAAAGAACTCATAGCAGCTGAAGAACATGTACAAGGATGATAATAATAACAACAACATTGGTATTACTTAAGCAAGGTAATCAAATTGGAGTCACTGTCTCAGAAGAGGCTCACGGGCTAATTAGGAGGGATAACAAGTACTGAATCCCCCATTTTACAGATGAGGAAACCGGGTCAAAGAGAAACCATGTGACTTGCTCATGGTCACACAGGAGGCAAGTGGCATTCAATGCACATAAGTGAGTCACGATGAATTTTATGAATTTTTGAATTTTAGGTCAAACAGTGTCTAAACACTAAAAGGCCTGACTTTCCTGGTTCAGGGAACACAGGGATTGGGGGGAGGGAGGCAGGGGGAGGAAGGATTCAAACCTACTTTTCTTCCCTATAATACACAAAAAGGTAAATTATCCACAATTCCAGGCTGCCTGGAACAATGCTAAGTACAACGTGGAGGGAATCAAACACCATCACCCTAAAGCTCAGGGCTTTTCCTTATGATATTCAATCTCCTTATTTCCCAGAATTCTCAGGATCTTAAGCATCCAGGTCAACAGGGCAGGCAGGAAAGCAGCCTTTTCTTCCCAAACTATTAGCCACTTTTTGTCAGACCTTCAGGGTACGGGATTTTGTTCTGCCCCAGTGTTTTCACACAAATGCCCGGATGAGGGAATGGCGCATCCAATAATAGACAACTTCTCAAGTCCCAGCTGCTCACGACAGTTTCTGACAGTTCTCCTATTAATCAGGTGTGGAAGGTACCAGTGATTCATTGTCCCAACAAGAAATTGGAACAGATTCTTGCCACAGGAAGACATGGAAACATTTCAAAAATGAAAGGAAGGAAGAAGGAAAAATCATCAAGAGGCCTGCCTGCTTTTCACTGACAGAGCCATTCTTGCTCAAATATCTGGCCCTGAAAGAATGTTTTATAGACACTGTCATCTGAAATATCAAGGTATCATCCACTCCCAAAGAAATACATGGAACATAATTCTGTCCAATGGGGAATAGGGTACCACTTTAGTACAGAAATTATCACGGTGTTTGAAAACAATGAGATAGGGAAATGGTTCATTGGGATCCCAAAATTCTGACAAATAACAGATAGGATGACACAACATGAAAATTGGCCAAATTAGGCCCAAAATAATGAATACCAAAAAGGAAAAGGAAAACTCTGTCAGCCAATTCATACTGTACTCTCCCAAATGCTTAGTATAATGGTCTGAATACAGTAAGCACTCAATAAATATGACTGAATGAATGAAATACGATTGAATGAAGTCCCCTCCTAACAAACACCTCTCTGATGTCTAGCTGTGGACACTGCACTGGGTCTGAAAACTAAGAATATTTCAATGAGGGCTTTGCAACCTAAATGCCAAAGCCCCAGTAATTATGAACATATGCACATGCAAACTCCAGGCTTGATGAAGTGGCCATGCAATTAACAGAAGACCACCCCAAGCACCCCAAAGAACAAGACCCCATGGCTCCACTCCACTGGGTTAATTTTTGAGGGCTGGGGGGGGGGGGCAGTCTCCCTTTCCAACTTAAAAAAAAAATTCAAGATTTAAAATTGGAAAACAACTTGCTCATGTGACATCCAGATCAGGCCTGCAGACTGAAGGCTTTAGGATATTTTTTAATTGGTGGATTTAAAAAAGATGGGAGGGGGGAGAATCTCTTCCCATCTTATTCTTCTTTATCTGTAGTGCTTATTAAGCAATTAGGCACAGAACACTGTATTGAGCACTTGGGAGACTGAGTCCTGCTCTCAAGGAACTTACACTCTTTTAGACTGGGGGTTGGTGAGGGATTTCTAATGGGAATAACAAGCTTTTTAGAAACAACACTTTCACTGAAAGAGTCAGGGAGAGGGCACAGGCTCATGTGTGTTGCCAACTTCTCCTGGCAACCTTGGCACCAGTTCAAGTTCAAGGAGACTCCAGGTCTGGCCAGTGAACTGGATGTTTGATGTCATGGGGTTGCCTTACTAGGCAGTGAAGTCAAAGTCCTCCAAGCAAAACGTGCCCAGGTGGTGCCCACTGCCATCTGGGCACCACTCCTCAGACCAGCTTCCAGTAGGGGCGAGGGGTGGGGGAAGAGTTGACAGGGGAGCAGAATGGCCTAATCAATAGAGCACGGGCTTGGGAGTCTGCTATGTGACCTTGAGCATGTCACTTCATTTCTTTGTGACTTACCTCATCTGTAAAATGGAGATTAGGACTGTGAGCCCTATGTGGGAGAGGGACTGTGTCCAACCCAATTACTTTGTATCTATTCCAGGGCTTAGTACAGTGCTTGGCACAGAGTAAGCACTTAAAAAATACCACAGTTATTATTATTACTCCCCTTGTGCTTCTAGGACCCTACTGTTGTCAAGATGAGAGAACCACCCTCATATATGGGTCAGCAAAGGGGCAGGCTGCCCGGCTGAAACGAAGCCTTTTTGCACTCTGCAGGTCAGTGAGACCCTACCCCCACCCACTGACCCCCCTCTTTCTTAGACTGTACTCCGTTGTGAAGTATTCCTGGCTTCACAATCATGACAGTCAAATGATCTGGAGTTCTGGAATACCTTGTATTTGAGGACTAAATTACATGGAAAGTTGAAGGACAGTGTATTTTCACCATTTGGTATTCAAATGCCTAGACTCCTGACTGCCAGCTGGAACAGTGGGTACTGATATTTTATCGGCTCTCCAATTAAGCCAGATTCAGCTCTCCCTCAGCAAAGCAGCATGAAGCAGCTGTTTCACAGGAAGCAGCATGGCCTAGTGGATAGAGCCTGGGCCTGGCAGTCAGAAGGACCTGGGTTCTAATCCCCGCTCCACCATTTGTCTGCGGTGTGACCTTGGGCAAATCGCTTCCCTTCTCTGTACCTCAGTTACATCTTCTGTAAAATGGGGATTAAGATTGCGAGCCCCAAGTGGGACTTTGACTATGTCCCACCTGATTAACTTAAATCTACCCCAGCACTTAGTACAGTGTCCAGCAAATGGTAAGCACTTAATAAATGGCATTTTAAAAGAGGCACTCCATACCTTCTACCTCTGTTAGCTACCCAACATCCTTGTAGCACTAAAAATTGGGGTATTTGCTAAGCAATTACTAAATGCTGAGCCCTGGAGTAGATTCGATGTAATGTGATCATACACAGTCACTGCGGCTCACAGTTTAAGGGGGAAGGAGAACAGGTATTTCATCCCCATTTTACAACTGTGGAAAATGAAACACAAAGAAGTGACTTGCCCAGGGTCACAGAGCAGGCAAGTGGCAGAGCAGGGATTAGAACAGCCAGGTCTTCTGATGCCCAGGCCCTGGCTTTATCCACTTACTAGCAAACATTACACACATGTCATCTCCATCTGTCCTGATTCTCTGAACACCAGCCCCAAATTCTCCACAGCTGGATCATTCAGCAGCTCTCCTTCCACATCCTCTCCCTTGCTACAGCCAGTTCCCTACCAGGGGTTCAGCAGAACTGCCCATCTTAATTTACATCTGAGAGGTTTGCGCTCTTGATAATGATAGTATTTGTTGTTCTAAGAGCTGGGTTAGATACAATCAATCACTTTGAAAACAGTCCCTGCCCTATATGGGGCTAGGGGTCTAAGTAGGAAGGAGGACTGATATTGAATACCAGGAAACTGAGGCACAGAGAAGTGAAGTACCTTGCCCAAGGTCACAAGGCAGGCAATAGGCAGAGCTGGGATAGAACCCAAGTCCTCTGACTGAACTCTCAAAACCAAACAATAAAGTGTGATTTTTTTTTTCTTCCATGTGATGTCCCGACTGGGGATTTAGGGACCAGCTCCAAGTGACTCGTACCAAATGTGTGGTTACTGTTCATTCTGAAGAAGCTATAACAAGGAGAGAAAGTTTCACCCAAGTAGTGAAAAACAATTCTGGTAGCTTCCTTTGTGGCTTTTCTCAACCTCACCCCTCTGTTAAACCCGCCTTGAGCAAGCTTCCTTTTA
Source organism: Ornithorhynchus anatinus (assembly GCF_004115215.2). Lineage (NCBI taxonomy): Eukaryota > Metazoa > Chordata > Mammalia > Monotremata > Ornithorhynchidae > Ornithorhynchus > Ornithorhynchus anatinus. The sequence continues at coordinate 57,692,009 of NC_041736.1, forward strand.
AAGTTCACAAGAGCAGCCTCTCCTTCTCAATAAAGTCTCCCCGACTAGCTCTGATTGGGGTGGAGGGAGTCGGGCTGGGAAACGCTGGCCCAGATTGTGAAAACCAACACCGAAGGCTGTCATGCAAAGTTTGTGGCTCAAATGAATGAAAAAGAACCATCATCTCCGGGGGAAAAAAAATGAAAAAAAAAAATCAAAGCCAGTTTTTATTGGGGTGGGCACCAATAAATCCAAAGTCCATGAAGATTTATGGATGGCAACATGCTCGACTGTTTTAATATCCTTAGTGCCTTGGTTGACTTGACCTGGGTCAGAGTTAAACCTTCTTAATCTTAGAAGGTCAGCTTTCCCCTTGCTTGAAAAGAGAAATCGACTGAGAAGTAGCATGGCCTAATGGATAAAGCACGAGTCTGGGAGCCAGAATGGTCTGGGTTCTAATTCCAACTCCGCCACTTGTCTGCTGTGTGACCATGATCAAGTCATTTCTCTGTGTCTCATTTCCCTCTGTAAAATGGGTATTAAAACTGTGAGCCCCATGTGGGACCTGGACTGTGTCCAACCTGATTACCTTGTATCTACCCCAGGGCTTAGAACACTGCCAGGCACATAGTGATTAACCAATATCAAAAAACACAATTTGGGGGAGAGAATGGCCGTCTAGACTGTAAGCTCTTTGTAGGCAGAGAAAGTTTCCATTATTGTGTATACTATAGTGTTAGACTATATCGTATTCTTCCAAGCACTTAGTACAGTGCACTGCACAGAGTGAGCACTCAATAAATACGATTTACTGATTGAATCCATTTTTGGATTCAAGTGGATCAAGATCTAGGTAGACAGCCCCCTCCCCAAAGATGCAGTGCTTGACACAACAAACCCAACACTCTGCCCCACCAAAGCCCCCTCTAGACTGCAAACTCACTGTGGGTAGGGAATGTATCTCATAATAATAATAATGGTATTTGTTAAGTGCTTATTACTTTCCAGGCACTGCACTAAGCGCTGGGGTGGATCCAAGCAAATAGAGTTGGACACGGTTACTGTTCTGTTGCACTCTCCCAAGTGCTTAGTATGGAGCTCTGCACACAGTAAGTGCTCAATAAATACAACTGAATGAACTCCACACTGATGCCAGACATCCAGAGCTCCACAGGATGCAGTCTGCCCACCCACCCCCGCCTCTGGTCCCAGCCCTGCTAGCTTTCAGGGCAGCAGTGGGAAAGGGAGTATCTCCCTTAGCTGTCTAAGGCCTGGGAACCTTATCTGGAAGTTGGGAATTTGTGGGTTTGCAGATAATTTACTGCTGTAAGCTCCCTCGTCACTAAATCCTATAAAGATGATTATCAGCCCTATAAAAAGGCACCACCTTTAGGTCACTGAGGAGGAGCCATCACTAACCCTGAGTCTTCCTGTTTAAAAAAGAAATCTCTTGACCTGATTCATGGTCTGTTAAAAGAGGAACCAGGGCTTCCTACCTCCACTAGGCCAAAGAAAGATGGGGCTAATTCATGCTTGTCAACTGTTCCCTAAGCTTAGCCCTGAGCAGTGCTATTAGCAGTAAAAAGGCATTTATAGAATACAAAGCACCTCCTAAGTACTGGCAGACACTGTCCTGACCCCAAGGAGCTTATACTTAATTAATGCCCCCAAACTGTAATTTGTTGTGGGTAGGGAATGTGTCTGTTTAGTGTTAAGTGTTAAACTGCACTCTCCTAAGCACTTAATACAGTGCTCTGCACATGGTAAGCACTCAGTAAATACGGCTAACTGAATAATATTAAGTCTGCCCAGTGAGCATGGAAGAACTGGACTTCTTATTGGGATTCAGTTGAACCCCCAGGGCCAAAGGGCTGAGTGTTCCAGGGTACCAATAAATTTCATTGATTACACTGATTGCATGATCCACTTGCTTCAGCACCCCATAAAATCCCATAATACTCTGCACCTCTCTTCTGAAGGCCCCCCCACCACAATCCTTAAAGCTGTTGTTCTCACCCTAGACTTTATTTTCATTTTGCCAAATAGCAGTGGTTGTTATTTGATTGGCTCAGCTGGAGGATAAAGTTGGCCGTCTTTTTCTGTCTCTCTAAATTAGTTTTCTTGGGGTATTGGCCTCTGATGTCTTCAAGATGCAAGCAGGAAGAGAGAAACAGTCAGGGCTCCCTATAAACAGCTCTGTTAGTTTGCGGATTAGCCCTCATTCCTAGGGGATTCTAGGAGATGTCAGCCTTTGGCTTTGGGGCAATGTAGCTCTTTAGGGAGTAGGCCTTGTAAGAGTGGGATTCCTGCCTTCCCTTCAGTCCCTTATACCGGCAATAGAAGCCTGAACATTCTCACAACCAAGATCTGCCTGGAGGAAGAAGGAAAAGAAAAGGGGCCAGAGGGATTTCCCATCAAGAACACACTCACACTCATCTCATGACTGCTGTCTCTGGAGTAAGCAAAATGGTGGCTACCATTTTGATTTCCTCAGAAAAAAAGCAGTAGCTGACTATTCTCAACTGGAAAAGCCCTCAACCTCTAATAGATCTGGTTTTCTGAAGTTGGTGGGGGCTAGAAAAGAATCTACCCCCACATTTCCCACCTCCCTCCCCCAACTAAAATGTAAACAGGGCTTTCCCATACACCACTGGAAAGGCGCATCAGTAAACCATTGGGGACCACAACTTGGACCCGAGTTACCCGTGATTTTCATACACATTTTTCACATATCCCCTTGAAACACAAGCCTGAAATGAGCATTCACTCCCCGACTAAACCTCCTCTCTGAATACCTCACCCACCCCCACTCCATACATACACACTCCCCTACCAAGAAATTCCTTTGGAGATCTTACGGCTCAAAGATGAGTCAAGAGAACTTAGCTTTATAATCACTTTGCCGTTATGTATTTTCACAATTAGATGGCATGTTCTAAATGGAGGAGCCTGTTTTTAAATAGCTACAGTATCAATTAGAGCTTTTTTTTAACAAGTGAGGTTCACATGTAACACAGGTTGCCTCCCAGACTTGATTCAACTCGGTTTCCATGGTCACCAAACAATGTGCATTACGGGCCTCTCCTCCAACCAAGCCAGAGAAATCATCCTGAGCCAGGTGAAACAGTAATCAAACAGGCCAGCACACACAAGTGATACCAGGGTGGGCCCTGCCTCCTTCTGCGGATGATCAGGGCAACAAAGGAGCTTCAAGAGTCGTGACGACGACCAGAGGTTCCAGTGCCTTTTCTATTTTCAACTTGAGTCGGTTTCTCAAGGCAGGATCCCAGATTTGGAAGACCAAACGAAGTCAGAAGCAGTTAGCTAGTTAGTTAGTGTGGAAAGGAAGCAGTAACAGAATGAAACACCGCCCTGGTTGGCTTGCCTTAGGGCGCTGTTTCTCTAACTGGGTGTCCCACGGGCCAGAAGGATGAAAGAGGGGGGTGAAAAGGACAATGGAGCATGAGGTAAAAATGCGCAGAATGGATAAAAACGACAGTTGAGTCTCCCGGTGCTTAGTACATGCTCTATACATAGTAAGCACTCGATAAATATCACTGATGATGAAAATCACGATGGACAGCTTGGGTGGGAGGGCTTGATCCTCATGCTGGTGGTTTGCGGAGTGTTCCTCAAGCTCTCTCGCCTCAGTCGTGCTACACTTGATCATGAGGTGCGGTCAGTGAAAAGGTGGGCAAGGGGCAGCACACCGCAAAGGGCAGGTGACGGTTGAAGTCTGGGACTCAATTACAGCCCACTAAAAGTGGTCCACGCTTGACTGTCCATGATGGGATTATCAATCAATGGTATTTATTGAGAGTTTACTGTATGCGAAGCACTGGACTAAGTACTTGGGGGAGTACAATGCAATGGAGTTGAAAGACAAGTTTCCTGCCTGCCACAAGTTTAGAGTCTAGAAGATTATCTGTGTGTTATCCATGTTTTCACTCACTATATCGTAAGCCTCAAGGGTAAGGACCACATCTATCAACTCCACTGCTCTCTCCCGACTTTTCAGTATGTACTCATGGTAAGCGCTCAACAGATGCCACTGACTGAATGACTGACTTACTTGATACTTCAGCTCACCAAAGACCAAGATCCCAGATGCCGGGATGGTCCCAAAACATCCACTTTGACAGATTCATTTGTTCATTTATTCAGTCGTACTTACTGAGCGCTTACTGTGTGCAAAGCACTGTAAAAGCACTTGGGAAAGTACAATATAATAACAGTAATCATAATAATAATTGTGGTTATTCGTTAAGTGCTTACTATGTGCTCAGCACTGTTCTGAGCACTGGAGTATACACAAGGTAAATAGGTTGGACACAGTTCCTTTCCTCAAGGAGCTCACAGTCTTAATCCCCATTGTACAGATGAGGTAACTGAGGCCCAAAGAAGCGAAGTGATTTACCCAAGGTCACATAGCACAAGGTCATGTGGCGGAGCCAGGATCAGAACCCACATCCTCTGAGTCCCAAAGCCTGTAGCTCAGAAGCAGTGTGGTTTAGTGGATTAGAGCACGAGTTTAGGAGTCGGAGGTCATGGGTGCTAATCCGCCATTGGTCAGCTGTGTGACTTTGGCTAGTCACTTAACTACTCTGTGCCTCAGGTATCCCACCTGTAAAATGGGGATTAAGACTGTGAGCCACACAAGGGACAATCTGATTACTTGTATCTACCCCAGTGCTTAGAACAGTGTTCGGCACATAGTAAGCACTTAATATATACAACAGATCTATTTTAGGCGTCCTCGCCATCTCCCATGTCATGCTAGTCGCTTTCAGAAAACTGCTATTATGTATTTCTCTGTATTTCTCTCCAAGCCTCAGTGTCCCAGGGCAATTCCTCCTGTCACATGGGGTCTTGCTTGGGGCAGCTTTTTCCCGAGGGCCTAGCCACCATCCTGGTTCTCCACTGTCTTTGCTTTTGGATTTTCTGTGCTCCTCCTCCCTCGCATTGGCACAGGAAAATTGACAGATGACTGCGTAGGTGTTCTGCCAACCCTCAAGCCACGAGAAAAGAAATGAGAGAAATGAGAGGGGAAATTGGAGGAGAAACAGCAAAAAGAGGAGGATAGGTAACACAGGAAAGAGAAACCCACCAGGAAGGGTGGCAGAAGAGAGCAAGGCCTGAGCCACACATCCAAGGCCCGAACTGAGATGAGTTTCACACAGGGTGACTGATCACTGACAGTTTCACACTGAGAAATTCTGAAACTAAGACAACGCCCTCTGAAGATCACACACCTCAAAGATGTTAGAGACCTCTAGTTTCTGCAGGAAATCTGCAGTTTATGGGGGCCTCTGCAATGTGAAAAGAGGGTGAAACTAAGGCCTGGTTGGAAAGAGGACCAACAGCTGGTGAGGCTGTGGGGAATGACTGTACCAGGGAAACTTGGAAATCTCAGGCATTTACTGGATCTGGAGGGATCTAGAGAGTTGGAAAAAAAAGCTCACCAAAGTTGGCTGATTCATCACTCAATATTATTTACTGAGCAGCTACCACTTTCGGAACACTGAACTAAGAGCTAAAGTGAGTGCAAAAGAAGCAGTAGACATGGTCCCTGCCCTCAAGGGGTTTATAATCTAGCAGCAGAGTCACAAGAAAAATCTGGGAAGCAGCGTAGCCTAGTAGAATGTCCTGGGAGTCAGAAGGGCCTAGCTTCTCTGCCAACTGCTGTGACCTTGGGCAAGTCACTTAACTTCTCTGGGCCTAGGTTTCCTCAACTGTAAAATGGGGATTAAATACCTGTTCTCCCTCTTACTTGGCCCGTGAGCCCCATGCGGGACAGGGGCCGTGTCTGATCTAATTAACTGGACCTACCTAAATGCGAAGAACAGTGTTTAACCCATAATAAGCACCTAACGAATACCACCAAAAAAAAGAGAAAAAAAGGCATCGTATTCCTTGATTGCACCGAATGACAGACAAGCTCCATCTCACACGTGACTCTGCTTTTAAGTTAACCCCATTCGTTTAAGCTTGTTAAAATAGCAACCACCATAGGGGTGGGAGGAAGGCCAGACTCAGAAGCAAAACTTTCAAAGAAGAAAAGATAAAAATAGGTTCTCAGTTATCACGGCCACCCAGCTAATCCCAGGACAGGCAGGCGGCTGGAGCAAAGTTCCGCAGTGCCGGCTATTTCGGTTCACTCTTCCGTGCTGCTCTTCCTCTGCCAAACACCACCAGCAGATGGATGGGCATGACAGATTGACAGGGGCCGGACTGGGGGTGAGGGGGGCTCATCTTTCCTACTCTGCTGGGCCAACAGACACCTTCCTCTTCAAGACCTCGCTGACTGCTTTGGAATAAGAAAAAAATACCTTTTTCACTATTTACCTGTGGAAGTTGGGTTGGAACTCTGGTAATAATAATCCATCAGTGGTATTTATTGAGTGTTTACTGGGTGCAGAGCACTGTCACAAGTGCTTGGAGGGGTTGTAGACTGCAAGCTTGTTGTGGGCAGGGAATTTGTTTATTGTTATATTGTACTCTCCCAAGTGCTTAGTACAGTGCTGTACACACAGTAGGTACTCAATAAATGCAAGTGAATGAATGAAAGTTGGTAGACAGGTTCCCTGCCCACAAGGAGGTTATACAAGTCCTGAGGGGGAGACAGCCAAGAATGCTAATGCATAATTTGGAGATCTGCACTGTGGATCTGAGGGTGGGGTGAATAATAATAATAATAATGCTATTTGTTAAGTGCTTACTATGTACCAAGCACAGCATTAAGCACTGGGATAGATACAAGACAACCACATGGGGCACAATATCTGCCCACAGGAGGCTCAGTCTAAGGGGAGAGGGAAAACAAGCAATATGGCCTAGTGGCTAGAGCATGGGCCTGGGAGTCAGAAGGCCATGGCTTCTAATCCCATATCTGCCACTTCTCTGTTCTGACCTTGGACAAGTCACTTCACTTCTCTGTTCCCACTGAGAATATTTCGTAGGGAATGTGTGTGTTTACTGTTATACTGTGCTCTCTAATTTGTAAAATGGGGACTGTGACCCCCACGTGGGATGGGGAAAGTGTCCAACCTGATTTGGACATCCTCCCATCCTTTAACTGTTGGAGTTCCTCAAGGGTCAGTTCTTGGCCCTCTTCTGTTCTCCATTTACACTCACTCCCTCGGTGAACTCATCCGCTCTCACGGCTTTGACTACCATCTCTACGCAGATGACACGCAGATCTACATCTCCGCCCCTGTCCTCTCCCCCTCCCTTCGGGCTCGCATCTCCTCCTGCCTCCGGGACGTCTCCACCTGGATGTCGGCCCGCCACCTAAAACTCGACATGAGCAAGACTGAGCTCCTCATCTTCCCTCCCAAACCCAGTCCTCTCCCAGACTTCTCTATCACCGTGGATGGCACGACCATCCTTCCCGTCCCGCAGGCCCGCAATCTCGGTGTCATCCTTGACTCGTCCCTCTCGTTCACCCCACACACCCTATCCGTTACCGAGACCTGCCGGTTTCACCTCTACAATATCGCCAAGATCCGCCCTTTCCTCTCCACCCAAACGGCTACCTTACTATTACGGGCTCTCGTTATATCCCGGCTAGACTACTGTGTCGGCCTTCTCTCTGACCTCCCTTCCTCCTCTCTCGCCCCGCTCCGGTCTATTCTTCACTCTGCTGCCCGGCTCATCTTCCTGCAGAAACGATCTGGGCGTGTCACTCCCCTTCTTAAACAACTCCAGTGGTTGCCTATCGACCTCCGCTCCGAACAAAAACTCCTCACTCTAGGCTTCGAGGCTCTCCATCACCTCGCCCCTTCCTACCTCTCCTCCCTTCTCTCTTTCTACCGCCCACCCCGCACGCTCCGCTCCTCCGCCGCCCACCTCCTCGCCGTCCCTCGGTCTCGCCTATCCCGCCGTCGACCACCGGGTCGCGTCCTCCCGCGGTCCTGGAACGCCCTCCCTCCTCACCTCCGCCAAACTGATTCTCTTTCCCTCTTCAAAACCTTACTTAAAAATCACCTCCTCCGAGAGGCGTTCCCAGACTGAGCTCCTCTTCCCCCTCTACTCCCTCTGCCATCCCCCCTTTACCTCTCCGCAGCTAAAGCCTCATTTTCCCCTTTTCCCTCTGCTCCTCCACCTCTCCCTTCCCATCCCCACGGCACCGTACTCGTCCGCTCAACTGTATATATTTTCATTACCCTATTTATTTTGTTAATGAATCGTACATCGCCTCGATTCTATTTAGTCGCCATCGGTTTTTACGAGACGTTCTTCCCCTCGACGCTGTTTAGTGCCATTGTTCTCGTCTGTCCGTCTCCCCCGATTAGACTGTAAGCCCGTCAAACAGCAGGGACTGTCTCTATCTGTTGCCGACTTGTTCATCCCAAGCGCTTAGTACAGTGCTCTGCACATAGTAAGCGCTCAATACTATTGAATGATTTACCTGTACCCACCTCAGCACTTAGTACAGTGCCAGGCACATTGTAAGTGTTTAACAAATACCATCATTATTATTATTATTATTATTATTATTATTATTATTGAGTCCTCATTTCACAAATGTGGAAACTGAAGCACAGGAAAGTGATTTGCTCAAGGTCACACAGCAGACAAGAGGCAGAACCTGATTAGAGCCCAAGTCCTCTGATTCCTAGGGCCTTGCTTGCTGCTTCTCCTTTTGGGTAGCACCTCTTTCAAGGGGAAAAGAAGATCCCCAGCTGTGGTTAGAAGATGGATTTGCTTAGAGCCTATTTCCAATGCAAATCTGGCGAGCTACCCTGGGTTATTTACCCTTCAATTTACAAAGATCTCTCTGTCACTCTGCACCACCGGCCGCTAACCAGGAACAATGCAAAAATCAAATCTTAATCCACTGGCTAAAAAGCAACCAGGGTGAAAAAAAGCCACATTCTCCAGCAGTCCTCTGCCGTGCTGTGCCACACCTCCACTTGAAGGTCAAAAGAGGTGGATTTCCTTGACCTGATGGGGGTAACAGTTTAAAAGCATAGAAATTCCATGATCCAGGAACGAGGAGCTGGGGGCAATCAATTAATCAATAGTATGAGTGCTACTGAATTTAGAGCCCCACCTGTGAGAGGCAGTGTGGCTTAATGGATAGAGTCCAGGCTAGAAGTCAGTAGGACCTGGGTTCTAATCCCCATCCGCCATATCTGCTGGGTGACCTTGGACAAGATGCTTCACTTCTGTGCTTCCACTGAGAATATGTGGTAGGGAATGTGTGTGTTTACTGTTATATTGTACTCTCTCAAGCACTCATTACAGTGTTCTGCACACAGTAAGCGCTCGATAAATGTGATCGAATGAATCCTCCATCAGAAAGTAAGCTCCTTGAGAGCAGGGAAAGGGTCCTGTATTTCCGTTATACTTCCCACGTGCTTGGTACGGAGCAAGGCCCTCAGAAATCACTCAATAAATTCCATCTCTGCCACTACTCTCCGAGTGAGATACCAACTGACTGAAGAGACACTTTAATAATAATGGTAGTATCTGGTAAGTGCTTTCTACGTGCAAAGCACCATTCTACAACCCCCACCATCTTTATAGTGGGCAGACAATGAGTCTACCAACTCTGTTACAATGTACTCTCTCCCAGGTGCTTAGTACGGTGCTCTGTGTCCACACCATAAGCGCTCAATAAATACCACATACAATAAATACCACAATGACTGATTTGATAAAGACCATGATGCTGGTTTTTAGCCCAGTGCCTCCGAGGATAATTTCTTCAGGGCAAGCACAGGTGCCAACGTCAGTGCTGGCAGAGGGCTCTGCCGGAAAAGTAGCCAGGTAACGAGATATGCCCGTTATCAAGGGGAGGGTGGGAGGTGAACTGAGAACATACTCCACTCTTAGCAGCTATCAGCCCGGTGACTCAATTTCCTTCCAACTGCTCCCCAAGCTCTAGTCATGATCCTTAGGAAAATCAAAGGAAAATGCCCTCTTGCTCTCTGGTTAGAACAGTTGGACGGATATTAAAGCCACAAATACCTTTGTGCCTCTGACGTCTAAAAATGGTCCCTCGTATCTGCTTCAGAAGGACCTCCAAAGGGGGCATGTGAAATGGCCTGGTAATAGCCGCTGAACCAGAAATGGGAGTTCATTGATCTACTCTAGTCTCACATGCGAACGTAGCAGAACAAGAGGGCCCTTTGGCATTGAGACAGACACCTTCAGGCACTACGGTACAGGTAAAAATGAGTCTAGGGCCAACAACAGCAACAAAAAAAGGTTCAGGAAACTTGGAAGAGTCCGGTTGAAATTTAGTCTGTGGCTCAGCCCAATGTTCCTAACCTGCACTACCAGAAGCCACAGCAACTCCTACCTCCAGATGCCATACCCAAACCCCAGCTGAGTGACTAGACTGTAAGCTCACTGAAGGTAAGGAATGTATCTGTTTACTGTTATTGTGTACTCTCCCGGGCGCTTAGAACACATTAAGTGCTCAATAAATACGACTGAATGACCAGTCCTGTTTCCTACAGCTCTGAGACCATCCACTTCTGCAAACTCAATGTGGCCGACAAATAGTGATTCTCCGCTACGGGGAAGGCAGAAAGCTTAACTGAAAATCAGAACTTAATTTTTCTTGGGTGATCTGGAAGGCAGACTTAAATCGGCCCCAGTTTTCGGCTAGTTCCCGCGTGCTTGGCCCAAACTGATCGTCTTTTATCTATCCCGGTGCTTAGTACAGTGTTTGGCACATAGTAAGCACTTAAATACCACAATTATACTGTTACCCCTGAGGCAAAGAATCCCTATTAGGAAGGGAATGTGGTGAAGAGGCAGCAGTGTCTGTGTGTGTGTCTCCGTCTGTGTGTGTGTGTCTGTCTCCATCTGCTCTCTTTCCTCCCCACCCCCTAACACTCACACCACCCAGTGTTCCAGGCCTCAGGCTGGGCCCAGAGTTTTCAGACTTTCCCTTCTTCTTCTAATATCCTGCCAGGATATCCACCTGATTGGTCCACTGCTCTCTCCCAAACAGGAAATGCCTGGGATTCTCTTCAAGAAGCTCCCCTGGGAAATCTGGGGGTAAATGTGGTCTGGTACCATAGCATTGCCCTGGGCATGACCACCAGCACCTGGGTGTGGGTGGGTCCCCTCCTCCCCTGCCCCCCCCCCTTACCCCATCACCCAACAACGGGGGGGGGGGGGGGGCGATGAACCATCAAGGGTGACCTCATCCTTCCCAGAAATGGGCTGGGTCCAAGACCCACCTCGATTCTGGAACCAGAGTGCTCACTCTTTGCTGAGCAAAGGCCTAGTTGGGCAGAAAATACCAGCCCAGATCCCTGTAAACTTTTCTAGCCACTTCAATCTGAAAACTAGTCTGCACATTTCCCTTTTCCTGGTTGCTCTTTACTTTCTTCTTTTCCTTCTTTCAGGGTCACTTTGATTTTTGTCCATCAGTCAGAAAAAACAGAGTGGGAGGGTTTGGGATGGGCTAGGAGTGGATACCCAGGTCTTGTTTAATGGGAGGGAAAGGCTCCCTGTTGGAGGTGACTTGAAGGCAAGTTTTAGGGGAAGCGGAGTGTGGCCTAGTGGGAAGAGCATAGGTCTGAAAGTCAGAGGACCTGGGTTCTCAACCCGGCTCTGCCACTTGCCTGCTTTGTGACCTTGGGCAAGTCACTTAACTGTGAGATGCAGTTTCCTCATCTATAAAATGGGGATTCATCCCCAGCTCTCCCTCCTACTTAGACAACGAGTCCCAGGTGGGACATAGACTGTGTTCAACCTGATGATCCTGTATCTACCCCAGTGCTTAGTCAAGTGCTTGGCACATAGTAAATGACCAAATACTATTATATTATTATTACCATCGTTATCATTATTAATGGATCAGCAGTAGAGAGCCAGACATAACAGTTCACCCACCCCTGAATTCTGCTCTTTGATAATGGCAAGAGGATTCTGGGAGAAAATCCCTCCTTATTCTCCTCCGGCAAATCCACCACCCCACAAATAATTTTAGCCCAAGGCTCCAAAGTTAGGTCTAAAGTGGTAGCAGTAATACAGCACTTATCAAGTACCTGCTGGAGCAATGCAGCATACTAAGTGCTCGGGAAAATGGACCGGAAACACAAGACAAGGTGCAAAGCAAAGAACACTAACTTCCAGCTCCCCGATCGACAACTGCTTTTTCCTTTAAGCCTTTGAAAATCCTATTAAAATGAGGAGCCAAGGGCAGAAGCTAAGGGATTCGTGACCACCTAAGCCTGAGGGGCGCAGGCTATGGCTTCTCCCACCCCTGCTTGCGGGTGACCTTTCCAGAGTCCCGACGACTTTCTCCCTGTGACGCTTCCCGGCTGGGTCACCGGTTGGTGCCCGCGAGCATCCCGTCCACCCCAGTTGGAAGGTGGAGACGTCATGCTGGAGGAATGCGAAGGTGGGGGCGAGATAGAGATCTGGTCGCCCTGTTAGTACAGCTCCCTCTTTTATCACTCCTACATTCGTCATACATTGGGGAGGGGGGAGGGAGAGAGGGAGGGTGCTCCATGAGCCGAGGCCAGATGCTCATCACCTGATGTTTTCAGCCACCAGGTTAAGCACCTTGACCTCAGGGGCGAGGCTGGAAGCCACATCACATAAACCATCCGGATGGGTGGAGGCCGGGGCCGCCAACAGGCAGGCCCACACTAGAGTCCGGAGAAAGAGTGGTGAAACTGCTTCAAAGCACAGAATCTCGGGGTTGAAAGGAGAGTCCGACCTAATAATAATAATAATGGTATTGGTTTGGCGCTTACTATGTGTCAAGCACTGTTCTAAGTGCTGGGGTAGATACAAGTTTAACAGGTTGGACAAAGTCCCTGCCCCACTAGGGCTCACAGTTTTAAAACCCATTTTACAGACGAGGGAAACTCAGACACAGAGGAAGTGAAGTGAGTTGTCCTAGGTCACAAAGCAGATAAGTGGCAGAGCTGGGATTAGAACCCAGGTCACTCTGACTTCCGGGCCCGTGCTCCAGCCTAATGCTTCCCTGGGGCTTTGATACATAGCAAGTGCTAAACAAATACCACAATTATTATTATTATTATTGTTATCCCTGGGTGACCATTTTGACCAGGCCAGAACAGCCAAAGGGGAAGGCCTCGAGGGAAAGGGGTGGAGGTTTGGCCCGAGTCTGAAAACCAACCAGAAGGCTGCAGGAGGGTTTGGCCATCTTATCTTTGGGGCTTATTTTGATCCTGCTCTATTAAAATAATTGTGGTATTTGCTAAGTGTTTACTATATTAATAATAATGTTGGTATTTGTTAAGCGCTTACTATGTGCAGAGCACTGTTCTAAGCGCTGGGGTAAACACAAGGGAATCAAGTTGTCCCACGTGGGGCTCACAGTCTTAATCCCCATTTTACAGATGAGGGAACTGAGGCACAGAGAAGTTAAGTGACTTGCCCACAGTCACACAGCTGACAAGTGGCAGAGCTGGGATTCGAACTCATGAGCCCTGACTCCAAAGCTCGTGCTCTTTCCACTGCGCCATGCTGCTTCACTATATTCCAAGCCCCATTCTAAACCTGGGGTAGATTCAAGATAATCAGGCCACAAGTGTGGCTTAGTGGATAGAGCACAGACCTGGGAGTTAGGTCTTCGGCTCTAATTCTGACTCCTCTATGTCTGCTGTGTGACCTTGGGCAGGTCACTTAACTTCTCTGGATCTCAGTTCCCTCATCTGTAAAATGGGGATTAAGAGCGAGAGCCCCAAGTGGGACAGGTACTGTGACCAACCTGATAAACTTCTATTTGCCTGGCACATAAATGCTTAACAAATACCATCATTAACTACCCCAGCTATTAGAACAGTGCTTGACATGCACCATAATTATTATTATTATTAGACACAGTCCCTGTCCCACATCATACTCACAGTCTAAACAGGCAGGAGAACAGGAATTTAATCCCCACTTTATTTGTGGAAATTTAGGCACAGAGAAATGACTTGTCCAAGGTCACAGCAGGCAGGTGGCGTAGCTAGGATTAGAATGCAGGCCTGGGCTCCTTCCGCTTTCCCTACCATCCAAAACTATTGATGGCCTAACCATTTCTGGGTAGTTTTTTAATAGCCCCATCGACTTTAGCCCTGTGCTGATTACCACCTTTGGGGTCCCTAGAGTGGCTGTTTCTAGTCCCATGCGAGGTAAGAAATCTCATCAGGAAACAGTCGCACTAGTTATGATGGGGCGGCAGGATTGGGAAAGTGGGGGTTAATCAACAAATGCAAAAGGAAGCAGTTTCTCCACTTGTCTGTTGTGTATCCTTGGGCAAGCCACTTTACTTCTCTGTGCCTCGGTTGCCTCATCTGTAAAATGGGGATTAAGACTGTGAGCCCTTTGTGGGCCAGGGACTGTGTCTAACCTGATTAAATGGTACCCACCCCAAAACTTAGTACAGTGGCCTGACACACAAGAAGCGATTAACAAATACCATAAAAAAAAAAGCTGAGCCATTCTGAATTACCTCGCTCAGGTAAATCACTGCAAAGGGTCCAGTCAATCAATCACTGGTATTTATTAGGTGTTTCCTGTTTGCACTGAATGGAACTCATGGAAGAGTTCAATATAATAAAGTCAGTAGATATGATTCCTACTCTCAAGGAGTTTGCAGTACTGTGGGAAAGACAAGACCCCGAGTGACATCCCTATTAAGCTAGAAATACCTACTCCCAATTTAGTTATCTTGGCTGGTTTTACCTGTTAAGAAAAAGAGAAGGGGATCGCTGTATTTGGTCTTTAGGGTGCTAATGGTAATCTGGATTCTGATGTATTATGGCCCAGGGGCAGACTGGGCTGGGGGAAAAACTAGGATTTGGGTGGTATACTCTCCCAAGTGCTCAGTACAGTGCTCTGCATACAGTAAATGCTCAATAAATACAATTGATTGATTAAAGACACAGAAAACCAAAGCCCAAACTACAAGACCACCACGTTAGGAGTTGTGTAGGGAAGAGCGAAAGAAGGGAAAGATGAAGAAAAAGACCAGCCGCTGGCTCAGTGTGTCCCCTTAGGCAATCTGCTCTGGTCTAAACCTCAATTTCTCCTTCCATAAAATGGAGCTGGGAATCTTTGCTCATCTCACAAGGATGTGTCCAGGAACTATGATGTAATGTTTGCACAGCACTCTGAACTCCCAGGAAGGGAAGGCTAAGTACATAGGTCAGTGATAACAAATGAATAGAAAATAATGAGTCAAATACTTAGTCACAGGAAGAGCCCCTTTCAACTCCCCTTACCATCTCTATTCAGACCCCACTGAATCGCTAAAGCTTCAGATTTCACTGTTTAGCTCAGAGGCAAATGGAGTTTTACCATGTCAAAGCCCTGACCCCACAAAAGCCATTTTACTATATTACCCTGATAACAACAATAATGTTTTGTCATCATTACTTCCCGGTCGGGCCGCTGGTTGAAAAAAAGGCCCTCAATGGCATGATGAGGAGTTTAAATAAATGATTTCCTTGTGTTCAAAGTGAAATCACAGTCAGTCAATCGTATTTACTGAGCGCTTCCTGTGTGCACATGCCCTACCTTCAACCGTGAAGGAGTTTGGTACAGACAAAGAATTTTGAGTTTTGATGTCCTTTTTGGAAGGATGGAATACGTGTGGAAAAGGGAATGGGGGTATGAAAAAATTCCTGTTTTCAAACAGTTTTAAAGGCCCAAGTTTTCAATTGTATCCAATCCTCAAATTTCTAGAATCCTGCCTGTGCTCTGTCTCTGGCGAGCGGCTCCCCTGAACAACCATCAGTGCAGTCATATTTGCGTCGAGGAGCAGCGTGGCCTAGTGGGCAGTGCACGGGCCTGGGAGTCAGAAGGCTCTGGGTTCTAATCCCAGCTCTGCCACTCATCTGCTGTATGACCTTGGGCAAGTCAACTTCTCTTCTCTGGGCCTCAGTTCCCTCATCTATGAAATGGGGATTAAGACTGTGAGCCCCTTGTGGGAGAGGGTCTGTGTCCAACCTGAGTAGCTTATATCTAATAAGCACACAGGAAGACCTCAATAAAGACCATATTTATTTAATTTTTAAAAAGTCAGTCTCATGCTAGTCCCACACACTATGTAATCCAAATGGCTGCCCCGCCGAGGAAATGGGTGGGTTCCCCATAATGGAAGCCGATTTCTTCCTCGAAAGGACACCAGCCTGCCACCAAAGTCCACCCCACACTCCTTGCATTCTCTTTCCTGCCCTCAGCCCACAAGTTGGGTCTCCAACTACGAAATAAGCCTTCTTCCATTTCTCCAAATGCCCAAATCATTTGTCCATCCAGAAAAAGGTTTAAGCTTCTCCATCGGCCTGAGTCTGTCCTAAGCGGACACTTCCCTTTCTGGTTCTCAAGCAGGATTTTCATGGTTCTTGAACCCTGATCTTGGCCCAGCAGAAAGCGACCATCTCCGGAGGTCAGGAGGGCTGGGGGTCTAGCCCTGGTCTGGCCTGCACTGACCTTGAAGGATGCTGAGAGAGAACTGGTAAACTGCTGTGGTTTAGTCGTTGGCGCTACCGAGGCAACTGTCTGCTGGATTATGGCCCAGCATCAGTGCTGTGCTGGTGTCACTTCCACTGCTGACGGATCCCATGCTTAAAAAGCCTTGATCTGTCCTTCACGATGCCCCTGCCCCACTACTTGCCCAACTGCACCCTGGGCCCCAGGGGGCACACAATGGGCAGGGAGCGAGAGAGCACAAATAGCCCCATACAAACCACCCGACTTTCTAGAGATTCCTTTGTCCAGTTCTCAGTCCTGAAGCCTCAGTACAAAGCTGGTCCCGTTCATCTTTCTTGACTGAAGACTCCATCATTCATTCACTCAATCAATTGTATTTGAGTGTTTATTGTGTGCAGAGCACTGTACTGAGCACATGGGAGAGTACAATATAACAATACACAAACACATTCTGCTTACAGTCTAGAGATCACCAATGGTTGGTGTGAGAGAGGTCCCCAGGCTTCACAGCGGCCCAGCCCAAGGACAAGAAGAAAACGGTAGAGCCTGGGATTTTGGAAAATCAGGCCTGAAGCTTTAACCCCTGATCTCCCACTTTTCAGAACTGGGAGAAAGGGACAGAGAGAAACCTGTGCATGATGGTGCCCAAGAGCCAACCCAACAAATCACAATAGCACCACCCCTTTCTTCTGACCTACTTGGACCATTTCCACACATACCCTTTAGGCACTTGATATTCACCTCACCCTTAACCCCTTAGTACTTATCCACAATTTATTTATACGTCATCTCCCCCTTTAGACTGAAGGCTTCTTGGGGGCAGGGAATGCGTTTACCAATTCTGCTGAATTGTACTCTCCCAAATGCTCTGCACCCAATAAGTGCTCAATAAACTGACTGACTGATATCTGTCTTATTCATCTCTGAGGAAAATAGGGCCCAGCAGATGAGACAGCTGGGTGAGAAAGCCCAGAAATAGGTCTGGTGTGCAGAGATAATATGTCACGTTGGTCAGATGAAACCTCAAAGGGCATCTTTGACCACGAGACCCAACTTTACTGCACCTTTCACATAGTCATAGCCCTGATCCACACCCTGCCTCTCCCTACCACCTCTCCCCTCAGCAAAATCTGGGCAGCTGGGAGGTCACTTCTTTGGCAGTTGGTGGGTAGATAAGGCATAATCTCTGCTGAATCACTGGGAGCCTGAATTTTACTGCCTGTTGTTAAAACTCTGGTAGGCATAAACTTGTCCCCTTCCAGGGAGATTTGGATGAAGATTTCCAGGGACCCCATCCTTTCTGCTGATTGTACCTGGCCCTCATTTCTTCCCTACTACAGCCAGGGGACTATCCACCATAATGATGCTAACCCATCCATAAAAGCCCTAAAACAGAATGATCTTCAAAACAAGTGTCCTGCCATCTACCCATGAAATAAAACAAAAAACACTAAAACTCTTTAAAAAAAATAGAATATACATTTGCCTAAACTTTGCCATTTAAATTGTCAACAGGTTCCAGGGCCTCAAAGCTCCTGGCCACTTATAATAATAATGATGGCATTTGTTAAGCGCTATGTGCCAAGCACTTTTCTAAGCACTGCAATGTTGTGGGACCTAATTAAAAAAAAGATAATAATAGTATTTGTTACACACTTATGACGTGCCAAGCACTGGTCTAAGTGCTGGAGTAGATACCAGGTAATTAGGTTGGACACAGTCTATGTCTCACATGGGGCTCACAGCTTAATCTCCATTTTACATGTGAGGTTACTGAGCCACAGAGAAGTGATGTGACTTGCCTGAGGTCACACACAGCAGACAAGTGCCGGACTCCTAGGGCCATGCTCTATCCACTAAACCATACTGCTTTTCTACTTGCAAGTGTAGTCCGCAGCTAAACTGTAAACTTGTTGTGGATAGGGAACGTGTCTACCAACTCTGTTATACTGTACTCACCCAAAGGCTCAGTACAGTGCTCTGCATACAGTAAATGCTCCGTGAATACCACTGATTAGTACATAGTAAGCGCTTAATCCCAGAATTATCATTCGTGACCCAGGCAGGCCTTATCTCTGCTTTAATCCCAATCAAATGTTAGCACCCATTGGGCACCTACTGTGCAGAACACTGAACAAAGCCTTTGGGATGGAACGAGATAAGACACAATCCCTGCCCACATGGAACTTCGACTCCACCCCTATGGCATCACAACACTGGATTCACTCTGAGACCAGTGGCAAGACGTGGCCTGCAGGCGATGTGATCCATGCCATTTTCTGGCCACATGAATATGGCAGAATGTGTGCACTGTATGTCAGTGTGTTTGGTTCACATTTTTCATGAAGCAAGCAGGCCGGGGAGGGGGCTACATTAATCCTAAAATGATGCAAGGGGGAAAGATGGAAAGCTAAAGGCCAACTCTTTTACAAGACCTTTTGTGCATTGGATTGCAGGCTCTAAACTCTGTGCTTTCTGTCACGATTACTGTATCGGCTCCTTAAATGCTCCGTTCCGCTAGAAAACTGAAAGGCCTTCTTTGCTCTGCCTTCACTTTCTCCCTGAAAGGGAAACACAGGGGACATTCAGCCTAGCTGTGGGGGCTGGTTAATATTAGTTTGGCTACAGAGGCTGTCCTTCACAAAGGAGGTCATAGTCACGGCTGGCTGTGACTGTACAAGGTTCTTTGTGTGGGGATTCTTTCCCCACCATAGTGACCTTCAAATCGACATCGAGTTACCAAGAATGGATGGCCGTTCATCAATCTTGTTTTCTATTCGCTGGGAAGAATATGAAGTGTTCTGGAATGTGCGTTTTTCCATCCCATCAAACACTCTTCCCGGCTCTCCGCCCCACCCCCCATTCCCCAGTTATTCCATGGGCCCTGGGTTACATCAGAAACTTTAGGCTCCGGTTGCTTCCAGAAAACAGAGTGCTTATCTCCTTGCCGATTCCCATCCCCTCCCAACTCCCTCCTTAGGGCAGCGCTGCACATTCCAGCACAAAAAGTTTAATGGCTGGTAATTTTTAACTTGAGCTGCCGTTTCAAAGAAAAATCCTCACTCTTCCGCGAGGGCGTTCACCCCAACTTCCTAATAGCTATTGCCACAGCTTGTTCCGAAAGGTAAGGCTGGATTCTGAGGGACCCACAGGCCTGCTCAGAATCAAGGAGGGGGAGGTGAGGGAGGGAAATCAATCCTTCCCTATCAGGTTGACATTTTCTACTACTTCCTCTCCAGAGCCAAGCACCTGAGCTGAAGGAGCAGTATTATAGCATAAAATGGACAAGCAAGCCGCCCATCCTCAAAACGGGCCTAAAGTTAATGGACCCTCGGACAGCTGGATCTGAGATTTGGGGGCAAAATTTGGAGGTAGAGAACCCAAAACACTAAGTGATGACTTGGGAATCTGCGTGGCCTAATGGAAAGAGTCTAGGCTGGAGTGTCATGGGACCTGAGTTCTAATCTCGGATCCGCCACTCATCTGCTGGGTGACCCTGGTCAAGTTACTTCACTTCTCTACGCCTCAGTTCCCTCATCTATAAAATACAGGGTTCAATCCTCCTTCCCCTTATTTAGACTGTGGACCCCACGTAGGACAGGGACTGGGTCCATCTTGATTATCTTGTACCTACCCCAGTGCTTAGAACAGTGCCTGGGACGTAGTAAGTACTTAACAAACAACATAAAAAACAAACAAAAAAATCCAAAACAAAGCCAGTTGTTTCTGCAACTTGGATTCTAGGGAGAAACTCCCTTTCCAAGAAGCTCCTGATCCGCCTTTCAGAATCATAGAGCTGGGGCCTATGGCCCCTTAGAAGCCCGGGAAAATCCCTCAAGGGTAGCAGAATGTTCTTCAATCAATCAATGGAACATCCACCTAGCACCGGGTGACAAAACTCTCCGGCTCCCAAAGTCTCCAAAGAGGAGAAAGGATCAGCCGCCTTAGGAAAAACTGACCAGCTACATTCACAAGTCAAAAGTTAATCTGCTGTGAGACACCTTAGACAGTTACTTCACTTCTCCATGCCACAGTTCCCTCATCTGAAAATGGGGATTGAATTCTCCTCCCTTAGACTATGGGCTTCATGTGACAGAGACTGTGTCCAACCAACATGATTAGCCTGTATAGACCTCATTGCTTAGTAGAGTGCTTGGCACATAGTAAGGGCTTAACAAATACCATTAAAAGAATTGAGCCCAAACAATCACAACCTCCTCAACGCTGTCAATATGGCTGCCCTACCCCCTCCCATGGATCAGATGGCAATAAGCCTCTGCATGTCCTTCACTCTAATTAACTTGAAATACTGAACGATAAGATACTGCATTCATGCACTCACATATCTACTTCACGTGCGCATACACATGTCCTTTTTTATTCAAAGACATCACTGATGTTGAAATTAGCCTATTTTTCAAGAGGAGTTGAAATGTTCAGTTACGGCTGCTGAGAAATACCAACCAAATGGTACCTATGTGACCTTCATGCATTTACTGCTTTTCCCCACTCCCAGCTTATATCTTCCAACTACTATCATGCCAACTACACATGTGTATTTACAACCACCTTTAACACTCCTGGATGCCCATATCGACACACCATATCCCTTAAGCACCCAACTCATCTGCAAACCCCTATTTCCTTCTTCCTTCCATCTGTATGTTATTTGAGATTCTGTCTCCCTAAACTAGATTGTAAATTTCTTGAGTGGCTGGAATTGTGTTTACTAGTTTGCTCTCCAGAGGGCTTAGTTCAATGGTCTACAGACAGTAGGTGGCTCAATAAATACTATAGGCTGGTTGGTTGAAACAAATACAGATCACATCACAAAACATCTTTTAAAACTCCCTGCATTCTCTACTAACGGTCTTCGATTTGCTTTTTCTATGGCCTGGCTATGACCAAGTCAAAGGTTAGTTTCTTTGGAATTTTTTTTTCAGTTTACCTTGACTGAATTCTAATAGAAGCTTTTTTGTAAATGTTAAGTAGCATTTTTTTTTGCAGGACTATTAACTCTGGGGCCTCCGGAGTTTTCTTTCTGACTCTTCTCATCCTCACATATAAAGACAAAACAGGGCAACCAACTTCACGAATTTCTCATGAAGACTAGCCAAGGAGATCATTAGAAAGTACTTAAAGGAAAAGAAAAAAATACTAGATGCTAATTCAATGCTAGAGCTTCTTCACTGGTGTGGTTCAGGTCTTCACCAGATATATTTATAGCATATACAAACGTATACACAAACACACACATGCGCTTAAATGTAAGCCCCTTGAGGGCAAGGACTGTTTCTCCAGCTATTAATATACAACATTCTGCAGGTGCTCAATAACTACTGATAATGATAATAAGGAACTAGGTTACCTTGGGCAAGCCACTTATCTTCCTCTGGACTGTAGGACTGTTGTAGGCAGGGAACACGTCTACCAAATCTGTTATAAATGCTCAAAGAATACGACTTTTTATGGTATTTGCTAAACACTTCTTGTGTGTCAAGCACTGTTCTAAGTGCTAGGATAGATATAAATTCATCAGGTCGGACACAGTCCCTACCCCACATGGGGCTCATGGTCTAAATAGGAGAGAGTATTGAATCCCCAATATATATGGAAAAACTGAAGAACACAAAATCAACTGCATTTATTGACCACTTACTATGTGCAGAGCACTGTACTAAGCACTTAGAAAAGTACAATATAACAGAGTTGGGAGAAACATTCACTACCCACAACAAGCTTCCAGTCTAGAGGACGAGCTTATAGCCTAGAGAAGTGAACTACCCAGGTTCTCACAGCATGCAGGTGCTCCCAGACCTGTGCTTTATCCATTAGGCCTTGCTATTTCCCTTGCTTTTTGGTGACTCAGTCTCCTCATCTGTAAAGTGGGGATTCACTACTTGTTCTCCTTCTCCGAGACAGTGAGCCCCATGTGACACAGAGCCTGCTTATCCAGGCACACAGTGGTTGGCATATGTATCACTTTTTATATACTCCCATCCCACCTGCCAGTCTTCACAACTCACTGGGCTTCTGTGCCTGTGGAGAACCGAGATTGTTGTGATGAAACCACAGGCCCCAGAATTATCAGCGGTGTAAAGAATAACCCTACAAGCAGTCTGGTGGAGAGATAAGGCTATGGCAGGCTCTGCTTGGTTGGAAACAAGCAATCCCACAGAACACTGTTCACAGAACACCCTCCGCTACATCCAACCACAGTCTCCTCTAAAGGGAGGTAAACTCAGGGGAAAGAAGAGGCTATAAATCCTTGATGAAATGCCTTTTGTTCTAAACACTGGAATTTAAACCACCCTCTGGATCTTTGGGTTTGTTTTTTTTTAGTGCTATTTGTTAAGTGCTTACTATGTGCCAGGCACTGTACTAAGCACTGGGTTAGATACAAGCTAATCAGGTTGGACACAGTCCCTGTCCCACAGGGGGCTCACAGTCTTAATCTCCATTTTACTGATGAGATAACTGAGGCCCAGAGAAATGAAGTGACTTGCCCAAGGTCACACAGTAGACAAGTGGCACAGCTGGGATTAGAACTCAGGTCTTCCTGACTCCTAGCCCCGTGCTCTATCCCCTAGGCCATGTTGCTTTTCCATCGATAACCAAGTTTTTACAAAATAGGATCATTTTTGATCAAAACATGAGTTCTCATTTAGTCTTACCCTAAAGACCCATAATGACAAATATTCAAGCACTCTCCTCCCTCTCTCATTCTTAAGCCATTCCCATGATCCTCTTCCAGACCATCAACTTGTTTAAACCAAATGACACTTTCTTTTCCAGGGGTTTTTGCAAACAGCATCCTTCTGGTGCATTCCTGTGGCCTGCAATGAACTCTTGTCCACTCTTCATCGATGCACTCTAGCACCACTTAAAAGAAATGCTCTCCTTTCGTGACTGGCTAATGGCGCTAAATTTATGGAGTTCTCTAAAGCCGGCTCTCCTGTAGGGTGTCCAGTTGCCCGGGTCGGCCATCAGAGGAATGTAGAAATGTCCACCAGGCCATTTCTCAGCCCTCACTGTATAACCCCATCTACACAGTCAAGTTTTGACAGGAGTATTATTGCCCTTGGGGTTGACAGCATTGAGACAGAAGGCACGAAACATGCTTAGGAAGAGTCCCCACTGGAGAAGAAGTGCGGTCTACAGGATAAAACCTGAGCCTAGGAGTCAAAAGGGCCTGGGTTCTAATCCCAACTAAGTCACTGGTCTGCTGGATGACTCTGGGCAAGTCATTTCATTTCTCTGTGCCTGTTACCTCATCTGAAAAATGGGATCAAGACTGTGACCGCTTGTGGGTCAGGGACTGTGTCCAATCTGATTTGCCTGTATCCACCCCAGTGCTTAGTACAGCACCTGGCACTTAGCACCTAACAAATACCCGTAAAAAAAGGGGACATCTTTTATTACCAAAAAACTCATCTGGAAACTGCATGATTTTTATCAGCACATCAACTATTCCCTCAGGGGGAGAGCGGAGCCCGCTGGAGTGTGATTCTAGTCCTTGTCTTTTGATGATGTGTTTCTCTTTTTTATTGTTTCTCCTCTCCCTATGTTTCCTTCTCCAATCCTCCCCCTTTATTCTTAGATTGAGAGCTCTTTAGGGGCTGCCTAATGCCCATCCGTGTGTTTTTGCTAGCGCTTAGCCCACAGTAGGCGCTTCATACATACCATTACAACTACTGGGTGACAGGCCAAACCAATTAGCAAAGGAAGACAATTAAAACAGATTAGGATAGGAGTTTCTTTTCAGAGTGGTCTGGCAATGTACATAGACTTCTGTTCATCAAGCTCCAATCAGATGAGCTACTTTCTTTTATCACACCCCTGGGACTTTTTTTTTCCTTTTTAATCAAATGTCAACATTCACCAGAATCCCCTTCCACAAAATGCTGCCAAAGATTCTGGGGGCTGCCTTTTACCCCTCTTCCCCCTCCCTCCTTCCCAACCTTCCTTAATCCTTCTGAGTCTGTTTGAAAGCAGTGCTTGCCTCTTTCCAACAAGACTATTGAGAAGAAATGTGAGCATTTCCTCTTTCCTCTTCTCCCACTCCCTGACTTGCTCCCTTTGTTCTCCCCACTTCCCAGCCCCACAGCATTTATATCCATATCTGCTATCTCCCCGACCCCCAAGACTATAAACTCACTGTAGGCAGGGAACCTGTGTTTATTGTCCTACTGTCCTTTCCCAAGCTCTTAATACAGTGCCCTGCACATAAGCGCTCAGTAAACACGACTGAATGAATGAATGAGCAGTCTGGCGAAAGAACAACTGTAAATCTCTTCAATCCCCTTAGGCTCATTAAGACACAAAAATCGAGATGGCTTTTAATTTCTCCCCCTATCGTGACTTCATGGATCTGTGATTTCTGAACCCTGTTTTGGATGCCGCTCTTTAACACATGCTTCCGAAAATGTATCGGAGTTATGAAAAAAGGATCACTTATGCTTCCATGTTAAACTGAGAATTTTGGCTAACAGTAATATTTATTCGAAATCTGTCACACTGAAAAAATGACCAGGATGGCTAGGGCCATGCAGTCATAATGCAGGTGGAGTATTGTGTAAACATTAAAAGTTGATTTAGGGAGTCTCTAATAAAAAAGCGTTTAGGGAGCACAGCTGTAGAAGAGTATAGATAAAACCCCAAGAGAATGAATTCCATTCTAACAAATCACTCGCTATAATGAAATTTCTTCATGGTCCCAGCCACCTCCATTAGCTGTGATACAGTTCGGATGCTATTTTTCACTCAAATCACAGACTTTTCAGTAAGCTGCTTGGCCTGACCCTGCCTAGACCCTGAGAGCTCTCCGGGGACTAAGAGGATTCCCCTTAAATTTTCGACAGCACCGGGAACCTTGGCAGGGTTGGATTTTGGGTGGTCACTGACTGCACTCAAGAATACCTGAATCTCTTGTCTTCCCTCTACCCCCATCTCCCAACACAGACACACACACTCTCACACACTTCCAACAGGGACGGCTAGCTAAAAGCCAGAAGAATGTCCAGTGTAAACTGGAAAAATAGCCACCCTGGTTTGGACTATTTTACCTGCAGCTCCAGAGACAGCCGAAGCAAGGGAGCCTACAGACTAGCACTTCTACCATTTCCAGCCACCTGGGATGAGCAATTAATCAGTAGTCTTTATTGAGCCTTACTCAGTGCAGAGCACCACACTTATTACTGAGAAGGCAACAAAAGAGGCTGTAAGCATAATAATGAGGGCATTTGTTAAGCGCTTACTATGTGCCAAGCACTGTTTTAAGCACTGGAGGTGCTCAGGTAATCAGGCTGTCCCACGAGGGGCTCACAGTCTTAATCCTCATTTTTACAGATGAGGTTAACTGAGGCACTGAGAAGTTAAGTGACTTACCCAAGGTCGCACAGCTGATAAGTGGGGGGCCGGAATTAGAACCCACTACCTCTGACACCCAAGCCCGGGCTCTTTCCAACATGAGCCCTGATGTTCAGTATCTTACAGCTTAGTGGAGAATTAAACCCCAACGCTTCCCCACATGTTCCCCAGCCCTGAATACTCTCAAAACTGCTAATGGTAGTGATTCAAATTTTTGAGCCCTTCTGAAATAATATCTTCACCGGAAGGCTTTCTTCAGTTGTTACTTCCTTCCTAGGTCAATTCCCCCGACTACCATCATTTCTTCACCCACACCCATCCATACCAATCAATCAACGGTATTTAATGAACTCTTTCTATGTGCAGAGCACTGTACAAAGCACTTTTGTACAATTCTACATACAAACCCTACTCTAAGCACTTACTCTAATACACACATTTTTCCTATCTCTTCAGCAGGTAAATATTCTTATGTTTGTTTCCCCTCCTAGACTGTAAGTTCTTTGCAGGCAGGGATCAGGATCTTCGAATTGTAGTGCAGCTTTTCAAGCCACATTCTGCCTACAGAACAGACTGTAAGCTCGTTGTGGGCATGGAATATGTCTGTTATACTGTACTCTCCCAAGGATAATACAGTGCTCTGCACACAGTAAGTGCTCAATAAATAACGACTAACACAGTAGGTGCTCAATAATTACTTTTGATTGACTGATTGAGCACACATCAAGTCAGCTCTGCATAAATAATTCACTTTGCAAGGTTCAACAAGTAACTTCAAAGGCCCAGAAGCTCTTGGCCTAGAAAAGGCTCAGAGTAGATTTCACTGTGGCCACCCATCCACATGAGCTGGAATCCAGCACAAGTTAGATATATCCAAGCCTGCTCCACTGAGCTTTCCTAAATGAAAAGGTGGTTTCCGGGAGGGGAAGGATAGAATCACTCTGCATTTGCGTATTTAAAACAGCAAATTAGCACCCCTTATTACCGATGGTTTACCCTGATCGGTTGCGAAAAGCTGCCAAGGTCAAAACAAAAGGTATTTCAAAGAATACTTTAAACACACCCAAGTGTTTTCAAGTGGGACAAATTGAGTAGAAACCAAGGAGTCCCACTGGGCGCCATGATCAGCAAACACCTTTGTGGACTCTTACGACAAACTGCGCTTGGATACAAATTCTACAAATTCGTGCAAAAAACTATTCCTCCTAGTTCCTCAACATGGGTGGCTCTCTGCTAGGGAAACTCTAGCACTAAACTTGTGCAACTCCCAGGGCAGAGAAACCACAATATTTAGAAACAAGAAACTTATCTCGGCGCTCAATTGGGGGCCAAAGAGCACAATTTCAAATGCCCCACAGAAGGTGAAGTTTCGCTGTTGGCGGGCGCTTCAGAATTCATGGAGGGACCCCTCAGAATCTCGGGGACCCTAACTTTTGCATCCATTTTGTGGGGAACAATTCTACACATTTCCTGTCCTTGAGCCCCACCCTTTACTGACAGCAGTATTTTTTTTTCTTTTCTGACTCCTCCACGGGGAGTATAAATGGCCTTTTGTTGGGGGTGAGCTGAGGCCCTGGTCCTCCTTCCACCTCCTTGGA
The DNA here is from genome assembly GCF_004115215.2 of Ornithorhynchus anatinus. NCBI lineage: Eukaryota > Metazoa > Chordata > Mammalia > Monotremata > Ornithorhynchidae > Ornithorhynchus > Ornithorhynchus anatinus. The sequence goes on from NC_041736.1 coordinate 57,719,377, forward strand.
TTTTTCCCTCCCTGGTTTTGCACCGGGCTTTCTTCGGAGGCCATGGAGGCGAATTGGGGAGAACTGCTGCTCCGGTTTATGGTGATGGATGGGGCGGCCACGGCGGTCCTAGCCCGGCCGGAGGCGCCCCTATGTCAGAAACAGATGTCCCGTCGAACCCTGCCCGCGACTGCTGGACCAGATGGGAGGCCGGCCGTGAATCTGCAGGAAAATTAGGATGCAGGGACACCTCCGTGAGGGCCACCGGACACACCCGGGAAGAGGAAACTTCCTCCAAGCAGCGTGGCCTAGTGGATAGAGCATGGGTCTGGGAGTCAGAAGGACCTGGGTTCTAATCTCGGCTCCGCCTGCTGGGTGACCCTGGGCAAGTCACTTCACTTCTCTGGACCTCAGTTCCCTCACCTGTAAAATGGGGATTAAGATTGTGAGCCCCATGGGGCAGGGACTGTGTCCAACCTGATTAGCTTGCATCTACCCCAGCGCTTAGAACAGGGCTTGACACATAAAAAATGGTGCTATTTGTTAAGCGCTTACTATGTGCAAAGCACTGTTCTAAACGCCGGGGGAATACAAGGCAATCAGGTTGTCCCACGTGGGGCTCACAGTTTTAATCCCCATTTTACAGATGAGACACATAATAAGCGCTTAACAAGTATCATTTTTATTAACCACCCCCCCCCCCCACGCACTCAAATTCAGCAGGCCGCCTAAAATACAACAGACTGGTTCCCGGGCCCGGAAAATGGGTGAAAGGGATCTTTGGGGTTCGGTCAGCTCTACCCAGTCAATCCATCATTTTTATTAATAGCTTACTGTGTGCAGAGCACTGTACACTTTGGGAGAGTACAATACGACATTAAACAGACACATTTCCTGCCCAAAACGACATTCATGAGTCACCTACGCCATGGGTGACCAGGGGATAATGAAAATTATAGTTGTGGGGTGTGTTTTGCACCTACTATAGCCAGACACTGGGCTAAACGCTGGGGTAGAAACAACCCAATCAATGGGGCTCATAGTCTAAAACGGAGGGAGAACCAGCACTTAATCCCTAATTTAAAGATGCACTGTACCCTCCCAAGCGCTTGGTACAGTGCTTTGCACACAGTAAGCGCTCAGTAAATACGATTGAATTGAACTGAGGTCCAGAAGTGACTTGCCCAGGACCCCACACGGGCAAGTGGTGGAACCAGGGTTAGAACTAGGCCAAGCTGCTTCTCCCCGATCTACCTAAAATTCCATCTCACCGAGCGTTGCTCACGTCCACCATTCAAAAGAAATAAACACCAATGAAGAAACCATCCTTCTTCCTCCCCTTTTCCTCCCACCACGAACATCCTGCCAACCCTAAGGGTCCTTCCCGCTCCTGATTCCCCCCATCAGGACACCAACCACCCTTACCTTTTCAATGGTATTTACTAAGCGCTTACCACGCGGGCACCGTACTAAGCGCTGAGACAGATACAAGTCAATGGGGTTGGAGACAGTCCGTGTCCCCACATGGGGTACGGGGTCTTAAATCCCAATATTTAGATGAGGTAACGGGCACAGGCAAGTTAAGTGACTTGCCCAAGGTCATCCAGCAGCCAAGTGGCGGGGCCTCGATCGAGGCCCTCAAGTACAACAGGTACCTGGAGGCAGATTTAGCATGGTTCTTGGCCTCTGGGACTCTTTGATTTATTGATTCTGGAGATTTGCCAAGGGAAGAAGTTGTTCTGGGCTTTGCATCCCCATCTGTTTACAAGCCTGCGGCCCAGGAGCCTGCCTTGTCCCTACAACACTGTGTCCCCGCCAAAGGAAGAGAAAATTTAGCACAGGTCCAGGTCTTTGAACACCAGCAGGCCCTTCCCCACGGCACACATTTCCACAGGGACTTGGGCATCAGAGGTCGTGGGTTCTAATCCTGGCTCTGCCACTTGTCAGCTGTGTGACTTTGGGCAAGTCGCTTCACTTCTCTGGGCCTCAGTTCCCTCATCTGTAAATGGGGATGAAGACTGTGAGCCTCACGTGGGACAACCTGATCACCTTGTATCCCCCAGCGCTTAGAACAGTGCTTTGCCCACAGTAAGCACTTAACAAATACCATCATTATTATTATTCGGTTTCAACCTCTTCCGCCGCCCCTGATTCAACGCGAAGACAAACAAGATACGATGAAGCGGCGTGGCTCGGTGGAAAGAGCCCGGGTTTGGGAGTCAGAGGTCGTGGGTTCTAATCCCGGCTCTGCTGCTTGTCAGCTGCCTGACTTTGGGCAAGTCACTTCATTTCTCTGGGCCTCAGTTCCCTCATCTGGAAACTGGGGATGAAGCCTGTGAGCCCCAAGGGGGACAACCTAATGTCCCTGTATCTACTCCAGGGTTTGGCACATAGTAAGCGCTTAAGAAATATCATCATTATTATTATGATGATCGACGCCTTTCCTTGGACGGTGGATTATCCAGAACCCACAGGCCACCCAGGAACCCAACGCCTAGCTGAATGAAAACAGCAGGCTTTGGGGATGAATTGCAGCCCGGATCCGAACGTTTAGTTCGGGGAGGGGCTGGATCCCCTTCCTCTCCCTTTGCACAATGCCTGGATTAAGCACCGGAGTCAAAACTGTAATTTGCAGAGGGGTTTGGAACAAAAAGACCACTCCCTCCTCCCCCTTTGCCATTGTTCTACATGACTGGGTCTGGGAGGGTCGAGCCCCACACCTTAAAAGGCTGCAAAAGTGGGGTGCGAGGAGTGTGAGGTCCAGGGGACATGTTGGTTTGGAGACCAACTCATCCACCTGCACGCCAATTCCGCCTTTTTTTCTATTTCTGGAGGACTGGGGAGGGACGGAGAGCTATGCATGCACACAAACACTAGCTACCTGCCAGGACCTGAGCGTCTTGGGCCTTCGCTTTTTAGGGGGTTGCAAAAAAAAAAGGAGAGCAAAATCGAGCCACCGATGCAATGAACTGAGCGCTCACTAGGCGGAGGGCACTGTGCTAAGCGCTCGGGAGACTCCTTCCCTGCCCTCAACGGGTTCACGGGCCTGGCGGAAAGACCATTCCGGGGAGGAGGCCCAGGGTGGGCCACCCGAGAGGTCTAGGAGCGGGGCGGGGGGAGGAAAAAGAAGTCCCAGCCGATTCGGCGGAGAGTGTGCATTGAGTGCAGAGCACTGTACTGAGCGCTTGGGAGGGGACAATACTCCAAACTCGTGGCAGCTCCCGGGGCCTGCACGGACGGTCCCGGGGCGAGCTGAGGGTGCATTCATTCCTCCGCTCCTATGTACCGAGCGCTCGCGGGGCGCTGTACTGAGCGCTCGGAAGGTAGAAATGCAGCCCCCTAGAAACGTGCACCCTCCCCCCCGGCGGCGGGTTTACCTTGCAGCTGCTTGAACCTCCCCTCCAGCTGGTTGTAATTGTAAGGCACCTGCCCGGTGTAGGCGGGGGACGGGGGTGCGGCCGTGCCGGCCGTCCGCTGTAATTCCATCACCGGGGGGCGGCGAGCGGCGCCGAGCGACAGCCCCGGGACCGGCCGGGCTCCATGCGACCAGCGGCGGCGCCCCGATCGCCGCTCCGCAGCCTCCCCGCGGCGCGCGCGCCGGGGCCCCGCCCCCCTCCCCGTCCATCAACCCGGGACCCGCCCCCCGCCCGCCCCGCCCGCCAATCGGAGCCCGCGCCGCGGCCCGCCCGCCAATCGGAGCCCGCGGCCCGCCCCGCCCCTCGAGCAGGCCCCGCCCCCTCGCTCCGCCCCCTCCCGGGACGCCCGTCAATCAGGGACACCCACCCCCCCCCCCTCCGGGAAGGGGGCGGGGGCCGTCCGTGACGTCACTCATTAGCATAGAGCGCGCTCCGTCCTCCGCCCCTCCCCACTGGCCCTTCATTCATTCATTCACTCATTCATTCATTCACTCATTCGTTCGTCCTTTCGTTCATTCATTCATTCGTTCTTTCATTCGCTCATTCGTTCTTTCATTCATTCGTTCGTTCTTTCATTCGTTCATTCTCATTCGTTCTTTCATTCATTCACTCATTCGTTCCTTCATTCACTCATTCGTTCGTTCTTTCATTCACTCATTCTTTCATTCATTCGTTCGTTCTTTCATTCATTCATTCGCTCATTCGTTCTTTCATTCATTCTCATTCGTTCTTTCATTCATTCACTCGTTCGTTCCTTCATTCACTCATTCATTCGTTCTTTCATTCATTCATTCTTTCATTCATTCACTCGTTCGTTCATTCTTTCATTCATTCATTCTCATTCATTCCTTCGCTCATTCATTCGTTCATTCATTCTTTCGTTCCTTCACTTATTCGTTCGTTCTTTCATTCATTCATTCACTCATTCTTTCATTCATTCACTCATCCGTTCGTTCTTTCATTCATTCATTCATATTCGTTCCTTCGCTCATTCCTTCGTTCATTCATTCATTCATTCTTCCGTTCCTTCACTCCTTCACTCATTCGTTCGTTCTTTCATTCACTCATTCATTCGTTCTTTCATTCATTCATTCGTTCTTTCAATCATTCACTCATTCGTTCTTTCATTCATTCACTCATTCATTCTTTCATTCATTTGTTTGTTCATTCATTCAGTCGTTCATTCGTTTGTTCATTCATTCAGTCACTCTTTCATTCATTCACTCCCTCAGAGAAGCAGTGTGGCTCAGTGGAAAGAGCCCGGGCTTGGGAGTCAGAGGTCCTGGGTTCGAATCCCAACTCTGCCACTTGTCAGCTGTGTGACTGTGGGCAAGTCACTTCACTTCTCTGGGCCTCAGTGACCTCAACTGTAAAATGGGGATGAAGACTGGGAGCCTCACGTGGGACAACCTGATGACCCTGGATCTCCCCCAGCGCTTAGAACAGTGCTCTGCACATAGGAAGCGCTTAACAAATACCAACATTATTATTCGTTCATTCTTTCATTCATTCATTCACTCTCATTCATTCACTCATTCGTTCGTTCTCATTCATTCACTCATTCATTCATTTCATTTCATTCGTATTTTTTGAGCGTTTACTGTGTGCAAAGCACTGTACTAAGCGCCTGGGAGGGCACCCTGTAGCAGCAGACACACTCCTGCCCAACAACGAGCTCACAGTCTAGAGGGGTAGACAGGCATTAATATAAATGAGTTGATAAATAAATTACAGATGTATGTATACATACATACATATACACATACAGATATATACATAATAATAAAGATGATGATGATGGCACTTGTTAAGCGCTTACTATGTGCAAAGCACTGAAGTGGTTTGCCCAAGGTCACATAGCAGACAATTGGCGGAGGCAGCATTAGAATCTACATCCACACCCAAGCCTGTGCTCTTTCCACTAAGCCAAGCTATTTCTCGTATTCATTCATTCAGCAGTATTTATTGAGTGCTTACTATGCGCAGAGCACTGTACTAAGCACTTGGAACGGACAATTCGGCAACAGACAGACACAATCCCCGCCCATCGACGGGCTCCCAGTCTACCCCAGCGCTTAGTACAGTGCCTGGCACATAGTAAGCGCTTAACTATGGAGAAGCGGCATGGCTCAGTGGAAAGAGCACGGGCTTTGGAGTCAGAGGTCATGGGTTCGAATCCCGGATCCGCCACTTGTCAGCCGTGGGACTGTGGGCAAGTCACTTCACTTCTCTGTGCCTCAGTGACCTCATGTGTAAAATGGGGATTAAGACTGGGAGCCCCACGTGGGACAACCTGATTCCCCTGTGAATACCCCAGCGCTTAGAACAGTGCTCGGCACATAGTAAGCGCTTAACAAATACCAATATTATTATTATTATTAACAAATATCGTAATTAGTATTACCCTGCCTCCCTGCAGCCATCCCCATCCGACCCCATCCTGGGGAGGTGCGGGATCCCGTCTGGCCACGGTCCGGAGCCTCGGGGAGCCTACACCTAGGCCCAGGATGGGAGGTTTTGGGGGGGGTCCCTTCCCTCCCCCCACCGGTGGAATTACAACCTTTTGTCGGGAGCCTCACGTAACGGAAAAGTGTCCGATTACTATCACATGAAAAGGAGAGCACTTTCCTTCGATTGGCTTCAAGAACAGTCGGGGTTGGCGGGGAGGGGAGGAACCTGGTAGGGTTGGCCTAGCGGATCAGATCAAAGGACTGGGAGGCAGGAGCCCTGGGTTCTAATTCCAGCTCCACCACTTGCCTGCTGAGACCTTGGGCAAGTCAGGTAACATCCCTGGGCCTCAGTTTCTCCATTGGAAAAATGGGGATTCATTTCTTCCTTCATTCAATCATACTTATTAAACGTTTACTGTGTATAGAGCACTGTACTAAGCGCTTGGGAAAGTACACTTGGGGAAGCAGTGTGGCTCAGTGGAAAGAGCCCGGGCTTGGGAGTCAGAGGTCATGGGTTCGAATCCCAGCTCTGCCACCTGTCTGTGGCTGTGGGGAAGTCATTTAACTTCTCTGGGCCTCAGTTACCTCATCTGTAAAATGGGGATTAGGACTGTGAGCCTCACGTGGGACAATTTGATTACCCTGTATCTACCCCAGCGCTTAGAACAGTGCTCTGTACATAGTAAGCGCTTAACAAATACCAACATTATTATTATTATTATTATTATTATTACACTACAATAGTAAACAGTGACAATCTCTGCCCAAAATGAGCTCTCCCTCTGCTGGCCTATGAGCCCAAATAAATTGTCTTATATCTATTCCTGGCCTTGTTACGTGATGCTTTAACAAATACCACAATCAATCCATTAATGGCATTTACTGAGTGCTTCCGGGGTGCAGAACCCTGTACTAAGGTGCTTGGAAGAGTACAACAGACTGGTGAACATATTCCCTGTCCACAAGGAGCTTACAGTCAGAGTATCATTTTTTAAATTTATCATTATTGTTAAATAATAATAATAATAATGTTGGTATTTGTTAAGCGCTTACTATGTGCACAGCACTGTTCTAAGCACTGGGGTAGACACAGGGTAGTCAGGTTGTCCCACATGAGGCTCTCAGTCTTCATCCCCATTTTACAGATGAGGCAACTGAGGCACAGAGAAGTGACTTGCCCACAGTCACACGGCTGACAAGGGGCAGAGCTGGGATTCACGGGGCCATTTTCAGGCAGCACCTGGTCAGTATCTGGGCTCTGACTATAAATTCATTGTGGGCAGGGAATGTAATAACAATCACATCTGTTAAGCACTTACTATATGCCAAACACTGTTCTAAGCACTAGGGTAGATACAAAGTAATCAGGTTGGACACAGTCTCTGTCCCATGCGGGGTTCGCAGTCTTAATCCCCATTTTACAGATGAGGTAACTAAGGCCCAGAGAAGTGAAGGCACAGAGAAGTAAAGTGACTTGCCCAAGGTCCCACTGCAGAAAAGTGGCAGAGACGCGATGAGAACCCACGTCCTCTGACTCCCAAGCCCGTGCTCTTGTCACTAGGCCATGCTGTACTCTCCCACATGCTTAGTACAGTGCTCTGCACACAGTAAGCGCTCAATAAATACAACTGACTGACAGACTGACTCTTCCTGACCCCAAAGATTACTTAGAAATGCAGACTCTGCAGCAGGGCTTGCTGAGCTGGGTGGTCCCGACTGGGAAAGCGGGTGGTAGGACTCTGGGCCCGGAGAAACCTTCCCAATAAATCCAGCCACTCGCTCTTTTCCACGGCTGCTTCTTCGGAAGCCCTGGTCTGGCTGGTGACCCTCACATCCGCTTGGCCACGCCGAATCACAGACATCCAGGAATTCCTAGAATTCTGCCCTCCATTTCTCTTTCCAACTATAAAATCCTGGGATTTGGGCAATAACAGAGATTAAAAAAAACACAGTCAGAGTTTCTGAGACAGTGCTTATGCATTCTGACATCTTTAGAGGAACGTTTTTCAATCGAAAAGTGTCATGGTAAGAAAGGGAAGCTCGATTCATTCTCTCCTCTTTCTCGCTCTCTAAATTTGTGATTGACGTTTTGAGATTGGGCTACATTATTTTGGAGTCCTGGAGCACAGTCAAGGGCCATTTTGCTTCTCCAAAGATCTCATTTTACTGGAAATTCAGGGTTACCTAGTATTGGGCATCACTACCTCATGACAAGCTTACACCTGCCCCTTAAAGCACTTGTAATTCAAACGACTGCCTAATGTGTAATCCCGATAAGCAACGGCCTGAATGCTGGGAAACACTTATTTGTCTTAGAACTAATTCCTAAACCCAATGCTCCTGGGCTTGCTAGGAAGCTGAAACCTCTGGAAATGGCCTTCGTAACCTGGACCTTTAGCCAGTTTGTAACAATAATAAAAATAATGATGATGATGGCCTTCCTTAAGCACGTACTATAAGAATGATGGTATTTTTTAAGCACTTACTATGTGCAAAACACTGTTCTAAGCGCTGGGGGGATACAAGGTGATTAGGTTGTCCCACATGGGGCTCACAGTCTTGATCCCCATTGTACAGATGAGGTAACTGAGGCACAGAGAAGTTAAGTGACTGGCCCAAAGTCACACAGCTGACAAGTGGTGGAGCTGTAGGCACTACACTAGGCACCGGGGTGAATGAAAGCTAATCTAATTGGACACAGTCCCTGTCCCACGTGGGGCTCACAGTCTCCATCCCCATTTTCCAGATGAGATAACTGAGGCCCAGACAAGCAACGTGACCTGCCCAAGATCACACAGCAGACAAGCGGCGGAGTCAGGATTAGAACCCATGACCTTCTGACAATAACAATCATGGCATTTGTTAAATACTTACTATGTGCCAAGCACTGTTCTAAGCGCTGGACTCCCAGGTCTGGGCTCTATCTACTACAAGATGCTGCTTCCCTAGCCGCAGCAGCTCTGGAATTGGCCATCACGGTCTTCAACACTGACAAGAGTAATACCAATCCACATTCAAAGGCATCCCTGACTAATCACTAGATTGTAAGCTTCTTGAGGGCAAGGATCATGTCTACCAACTCTATTGTACACTCCCAAGCCCTTTGCACAGTGCTGTGCACAAAATAAGCTCTCAGTAAATACCACTGATTGATTGATCTCCACCCCTTCGGCCATGTCATCCCCATCAGCCTCTCTTAGCACTTTATGTGAATATCTTGGTTTATTTACTTCATTTACTTCTTTCCTTTTTGCTTACTTTTGTTTATATCTATGGTGTCTACCCTTCTCTCGTGTGTAAACAATTTGTCTCTGCCTGTCTCCCCCAGTAGATGCTAAATGACTTTATTTGGCTGGGAATGTGATTTTTCAAGGAGGAAAATGGCCCATAATGTGTAGTAATAACAATAATGAGATTTATTGAGCACCTCCTGAATGCAATGTACTTGTACTAATCACTTGAACAGAACAACCAAAGTACAAGACTCATTTTCTGGCCACAAAGAGTTTACACTCTAACAGGGGAGAGAAAAAACATTTATAAAGGAATCAGAATAAATAAAATGGAATGCTCAATCAACTGTGTCTGTCTAAACAAGTGCAGAGGCTGGGTATAAATAAAAAATCATAAATATGAGAGGTCAATGAAGGGTTGATAAGATTCCCACGTATTCCCAAGAATTTTTATTCTTGTATTCCAAAGGCTTTTCCAATGTCAAAGCACAGTAAAAGGGTAAACTCTTGGGTGCTCCTTTACTGAAGTTAAATGATAATTATGGCATTTGTTAAGGGTTTACATTTGTACAGGCACTGTACTAAGAGCTGGGGTTGGACCCAAGCAAATCAGTCCACGAGGGGCTCAAACTTTCGATCCCCGTTTTATAGATGAGGGAACTGAGGCCCAGAGAAGTGAAGTAACTTATCTAAGGTCACCCAGCAGACAAGTGGCGAAGCAGTGACTAGAACCCATGACCTTCTGACTCCAAGGCCTGTGCTCTATCCACTAGTAACACTTTTAACATTAGTGAAACTAAAAGAATCTAGCAGAGGGTGGCCAATTAACCAGTCGATCAATAATATTAATCGAGAGCACCTATTCGGTGTAGAGTAAGCAGTAGTGGCATTTATTGAACGCCCAGTTGGTGCACTGTACTGAAAGAGGTACTTTGGAAGTACGGTACCCGGAAGAGAAATTTTTACTGACCCCCAGCAATTTGCAATCTGCACCTGGGGAGAGTTTGATAGAGTTAAAAGACTTGATCCCTACCCCCAAGGAGACAGAAACCAAATCAATTAGATTAAGGGGATGGGATAGACAAAACACTGCGATACAAGAGGATTTACACCCAAACCAAGCCGGAGGCAAAGAGCTTTTCAGTTGGGAAAAGGCAGTGGCCGCAAACCAGGAATAAAAGATTCAAATAGACTGTGAGCCCGTAGTGAGCAGAGACTGTCTCTATTTGTTGCTGAATTGTACTTCCCAAGAGCTTAGTACAGTGCTCTGCACACAGTAAGCGCTCAATAAATACGATTGAATGGAACAATTAAACGCACCTTCGGCCAAATCCTAGTTTCCAATCTGCTCCTTCCCTCTCCCCCGGCCCCATCCCTGCCTTCTCCGTTCCCCATTGTCCCAAGTGTCCTCACTAGAGCCTACCTGACATCGCTGACTTGCCTGCTGTGTGACCTTGGCTGAGTCATTTAATTTCTCTGGGTCTTGGTTGTTAAAACGGGCATTCAATACCTGACCTCCCTGCTCCTTAAACTGCCCCGAGCCTTGTGGGAGCCCACCATTGTCCTTGTCTGCCAATGGGCTGAGCAGTGGGTGGTCTGAAGGTCAAGGGTTAGGCAGTGTTGGGGGGGAGGGGGTTTGGATTGTGGAATCCTTTGGTCCAAAGCCTCCCCGTCACCCACGACGAAGGAACCAACCCAGGGCGCAGCTCAGGCCTATCCGAGTCCACCGATTCCGGACTCGGGACCAAGCACTTGATAATAATAATAATTGTGGTATTTGTTAAGTGCTTACAGTGTGCCAGGCACTGTACTAAGTGCTGGGATGGATACAAGCAAATCGGGTTGGACACCATCCCTGTCCCGCTTGGGGCTCACAGTCTCAATCCTCATATTACAGATGAGGGTACTGAGGTCCAGAGAAGTGAAGCGCCTTGCCCAAGGTCACCCAGCCGATGAGCGGTGGAGTCGGAATTAGAACCCTTGATTTTCTCACTCCCAGGCCTGTGCTCGATTCACTAGGCCACGCTGCTTCTCCCTTAGGGAGTGGGCACAGTCCACACCCTCTAGGAGCTGGCATTTGTTCCAGCCTAGCGAGGTGGGCACTCGACACCCCCGGCATCCCACAAACACAGTATCCACGGACCGACCCGGGGGCCCAGAGCGGGCACGGACCGTGGGAGGCGGGGAGGAGTTTCCGCTTCGCCCCATCTCCCCTCCGAAATGGCAGGAGGGAGGACCGACCGGTTGGAGCCGGAGCAAAGGCCGAGAGCTCAGGCCCCAGGGTCAGGAGGGATGTCGGCTGGCCGAGCCCGGTGAGTCACCGCCGTCTCCTTTGACCCAGGGTGGGAGCGGGCCTAGCTGCAGCAGTTGGAAACGTCTGCTTGAGCAACTAGTTCAAACATGTCTTGGGAAGAATGGGGGGAGAACGGGAGGGAGGAAAGGAGGGAGGGAGAAAGGGACGGTGGAGAATGGAGGAAGCAGGGTGATATCGTGTGTGGCGGACCTTTCCTGTTGCTAAGGGTCAAGCACTGGGGAAACCGTACACGGGGAAAGATTTCTCGGGGCGGATCTCAGACGAACGGCAGTTTCCACCCTCCCCCATTTCCCTCAGTGGATGGCAGTGTGCTAGGCCCCCACCGGGATCGCCCCCAACATTAGTAGCCAGAACGGTCTTAAAGACGGTGTCGCTGAGAAGCAGTGTGACCTAGTGGATAGAACACGGGCCTGGGAGTCAGAAGGGCCTGGCTTCTAATCCAAGCTCCGCCACTTCTCCATTGCATCACTTCACTTTTCTGGGCCTCAGTTACCTCATCTGGAAAATGGGGATTAAGATGATGAACCCCAGGTGGGACAGGGATTGTGTCCAACCTGATTATCTTGCATCTACCCCAGCACTTAGAACATGCCTGGCACATAGTAAGTGCTTAACAAATACTATATAAAAAATAAAAAACCTGATGGGGCTACTATTTGTGCCATAGGGGGTGAATGAAAGCCCAAAGATAATTAACAGCCTCTTTCCTTCCTGTGCTCATTAACTGAGGATGCTTATTGAGCCCTTACTCTGTACAGAGCACTGTACTAAACAGCTGGGAGTGTATGGAACCATTCGTAGATATGTCCCCTGCCCTCAAGGAGTTTTCAAGCTAGTGGGAGAGACAGACACTAAAATACATTACATGTAGGGGGAAGCAACAGAGTTTAAAGATTTTTTACATTACGTGCTTACTTTGTGCCAGGCACTGTTCTAAGTGCTGGGGTAGATGCAAAGTAATCAGATTGGACACAGTCCACATTCCACATGGGGCTCACAGTCTTAAATCCCCATTTTACAGATGAGGGAACAGAGGCCCAGAGAAGTGAAGTGACTCGCTCCAGGTCACCCAGCAGACAAGTGGCAGAGCTGGGACCAGAACCCAGGTCCCTCTGACGTCCAGGCCCCTGCTCTATCCACCAGGCCACGATGCTTCTCAACCGACGTTGGATTCTCCCGGCTTCCTGCCCAGGAGCTCTCCAGGGAGATGCAGGAGTTTCTTGCTGACAGGTGATCCGGGAATAGGATAGCCCCAGTCTGCTCTCCCTGCGCTCCCTTTGGAATCGTTCTCAGCGGGCGGCATCCCCTACATAATTCATTCCCAATCGCCCACCCCCATGGAGAGTCAACTCCGTCTAGGGGAAGTAACAGAATATAAAAATATGGACTGAAGTACTCGCTTTAGTTTTGTGAGGGGAGAAAGGGTCTCGATATATTTCCCCTCTAGACTATAAACTTGTTGTGGGCAGCGAATGTGTCTGTTATATTGTACTCTTCCAAGCATTTAGTACAGTACCTTGCACATAGTAAGCACTCAATAAGTACAATTGATTAATTCCAAACTTTCTATATTTCCTAATTTTCACACCACACTTCAGGTTAGAAATCAGAGTGTATGCCAGCGCTGGGCTCTCTTGGTCCTTTGTGACGTGATCCAAGCTGGAGAGCACCAATCGATCAATTGTATTTACTGAGCACTTACTGGAAGCAGTGTGGCTTAATGAAAAGAACTCACTGGGAGTCAGAGGATATGGGTTCTAAACCTTGGGCAAGCCACTTCATTTCTTTGTGCCTCAGTTACCTCATCTGTAAAATGGGGATGAAGACTGCGAGTCCCATGTGGGACAACCTGATTACCCTGTATCTACTCCAGTGCTTAGAATAGCGCTTGGCACATAGTAAGTACTTAAATATCATCATCATCATTATTACTATGTGCCCGGCACTGTAATAAGCACTTGGGCTAGTAAAATATAAGAGAGATGGTAGAGACGTTCCCCTAGTACTGTCCTAAGGGCTTAGTCCGATGCTCTGCACATAGTAAGTGCTCAATAAACACCGTTGATTGACTGAAGGAGCTTAAACCAGGCCCAACTTCAGGAAAAATAGCCCTTACCTGCTGCCCAACCCAGAGGAGATCCTGGATTGACGCAAGGCAAAGGTTCTTCTGCCACATGGTTTCGCCTGTAACCCGAGACGTCCAATAAATCAGTGGTATTTACTGAGCATTTAAGGTGTGCAGAGCACTGTCCTACATGCTTGGGAGAGTGCAATATAACAGAGTTGGGTGACAAGTTCTCTGCCAACAAGAAATTTCCATTTGAGAGGTCCATCGTCACAACTTCGAGGTTCCTTTGGAGTTTGGGCCTTCTAAATTTAAAACATGAGGTGGTGACTCTATTCCTGTCGGTCAGGCCAAAGGGTGACTTGAGGTTTATTCTTCCTTTGCCCAGAACAAAGGGTGGCTACCACCCATTTAACTGCTTGCCCGTTGGTCTGGCTGTATAAATAACCAACCCCATCCCCGGAAGGGAACACCTCCACCACAATAGCCCCCTTCTTCCCCCTCTTTCACTAGGTGCCCTGATTACAGGTCGTAAATTCTCCCTGAATTCTCAAAATGTATTTCTCTGGTGGTTGTCAGGCCCACAAATTACCTTTTCCCTTTCCAATTAAGATCAAACAGATAAGAAGCAGAAAGTTTCTTCCTAACCTTAGGCTAAAGCAAACAAGAGATAGGTTCCCACGTATTTCTCTTTCAAAGAAAGATTCATTTTTCTCTGCAGATTACCAAGATCCGCCTCCCTGTTTCATTTCAAAGTCCATATCTCCCCCACCCAAGAACGAGGCATACCATGGCATGCCTCTCCCTGAGTGAAATATTTCCCTGGCTTGAGTAAATAGTCCCTTTTTATTTACAGTTCATTTTGGACTATTCTCCTTTTTAAGGGACAGGGGGCATGTTTATCTTGTTTGGGGCTCTGAGTAAAAGTGCAGAAAAGGAGATTTTTATCCCTACGCTTTTCCTGTCACTGGAAAGCAACACTGCCTCAGTCTTATTGGGAAGGATTTTAACAAATCCTACGGAGAAGCAGTGCGGCCTAATGGATAGAGTCTGAGCCTGGGAGTCAGAAGGACCTGGGTTCTAATCCCGACTCTGCCACTTGTCTGCTGTGTCTCCTTGGGCAAGTCATTCATTCATTCCTCCAATCAGTCATATTTACTGAGCGCTTACTGTGTGCAGAGCACTGTACTAAGAGCTTGGGAGAGTAGTATGGCTTAGTGGAAAGAGCCTGGGCTTCGGAGTCAGAGGTCGTGGCTTCTAATCCTGGCTCCACCACTTGTCAGCTGTGTGACTTTAGGCAAGTCACAACTTCTCAGTGCCTCAGTTGCCTCATCTGTAAAATGAGGACTAAGGCTGTGAGCCCCTTATGGGACAACCTGATAATCTTGTATCTACCCCAGAGCTTAGAAGAGTGCTTGGCACATAGTAAGCACTTAACAAATACCATCAGGGTGAGGCAGAAGGGATGGGGAGATGACCAAAGGTGGGGCTTAGTCCGCTTCTCTCTGCTTCTCTGTGCCTCAGTTCCCTCATCTGTAAAATAAGGGTTAAAACTGTGAGTCCCACTTGGGATATGGACTGTGTCCAACCTGATTAGCTTATATCTACTCCAGCGCTTAACAGTGGTGGGAACATAGTAAGCACATAACAAATACCATAAAAACAATAAATCAGAAACAAAAAAACCAAGAAAAAGAGCCAGATCCGGGCAACACAACCGCTAAATTGGTTACCTCCACTTCTCTTCAATTTGCAAATCGAACTGGCAAATCTCCTTGCCACGTCAGATTCAAAACCCTTCTTAGTACTAAATCTATTTTAGCAGCAAGCTCAGGGCTGTTTATTTTGGCTTCCAACAACTCTGAGGTGTAGAATATCCTCAGGTTGTCGCAGGTTTCCCCTTTCCCCCTGCCTGAAATGATGGGATGAAACCAGCTCTAACGTGAGGAGAGTAGATGTGGGAGGCAGCTGGGAAACAGAGGACAAATGTCTCTCTCAGCCTGAGGACCGGATTGAGTGAGAAGAACTTTTGGTTCCTATTTGCCTCAAATAGGGCCAAATTTCTTTGGGTTGTGCCTGCTCTGATATTGTACCTTCCCCAGTTCTTGGCATACAGAAAGGGCTTAACAAATATCATCGTGACGATGGTGATTATTACTTCTTAGGTTTGCACTCTAGAATGCAGGAAAGATCCCTCCCTGAGACTATTCATTCGATCGGATTTATTGAGCACTTACTGTGTGCAGAGCACTGTAATAAGCGCTTGGGAGAATACGCTATAACAATAACCAGACACAGTGAGCTTACAGCCTAGCAGGGGAGAGTAGTGCAATGATGATTCCAGGTGTGCTTAGTAAAATGGCATTTTAATAGTAATGCATTCAATTAATTCAATCGTATTTATTGAGCCCTTACTGTGTACAGAGCACTGTACTAAGTGCTTGGAAAGTACAATTCAGCACCAAATAGATACAATCCCTGCCCAGAACAGGCTCACAGTTTAGAAGGGGGGAGACAGACATCAAAACAATCCAATTCAATCGAATTTATTGGGTGCTTACTGTGTGCAGAGCACTGTACTAAGTGCTTGGAAAGTACAATTCAGCACCAAATAGATACAATCCCTGCCCAGAACAGGCTCACAGTTTAGAAGGGGGGAGACAGACATCAAAACAATTCAATTCAATCGAATTTATTGGGTGCTTACTGTGTGCAGAGCACTGTACTAAGTGCCTGGAAAGTACAATTCAGCACCAAATAGATACAATCCCTGCCCAGAACAGGCTCACAATCTAGAACGGGGGAGACAGACATCAAAACAAGTAATCAAGATGATCTTCTATCCACCCCAGAACTTGGTACAGTAATTGTTATGAGCTTACTATATGCTATATTTATTAAGTGCTGGGATAGAGACAAGATAATCAGGTCCTACAGTGGGCCTACATCAGGTTCTTCTGACTCCCAGGCCACACCACTTCTCCGAGACCAGTCCCTTCTCAAAGATGAGCCCCTGAATTGTGCTCCTTCTTGGGAACCCCTCAGCCTCCAAACATGTGCGCTCCCACAACACCCAAGGGACAACTCAGGGTGCCCGTCAGCTCAGTTCCACAAACAGAAGGGGGCCAAAGAATAAGGCCCTGGAACAGACTATTTATTTCTCTTCAAAGCGCCCCTCAATCATCGATCGATTGTATTTGCCGAGCGCTTACTTGTGCAGAGCACTGTGCTGTGAGCAGAGCGGGTCTGCCAAAGTCAGAGACTTCAAGAACACACCAACTCACCCGCGCGCAAACCGCAAGCCTTCTTTCAGCGGCCTTAAAAGATTTCAGCTGATGAAAGGCAAATGAAAGAAGTACACCTGCTAATTCGGCCCCCGTTGGTATTATGTTTCATTTTAGTATCGAGTGAATCATGGCCCTGTCCTTCCCCTCGGCTGGCCACTTCTCACTGTGGTCTTGAATGCTTCTACATTATTTACAGCTTTCCTCCCTTAAATGTTTTTTGACAAATTGCGTGTTTATTTTGACGATGTGTCAGGAGCTCGACTTCGCCAGGGTTGAGGACAGAAGCTGGGAGGGTGGATTAAATTTCCCCCGAGTCTAAGACATCCCTGTGCATGTTTTTCGAGGGAAAACTTCTTTTTTGTTTCGAATTTCAGAGGCGAGCCTTGATCTTATCGGAGCCGGGAGAGCAAGCTGGTGGAGATATTCTTGGCAAGCGTATTTCTCCAAGCGCAGGGGATACAACAACCTGAGGAATGTCAAGTCCCTAGCACTGCCAAATACCTGTCTCTAAAAGTCACCACGGTGGGAGTGGGAAGGAGTGGTCTTGTGGGGGAGGGAAGGAAAAGAGAGCTCGCTGTCTACTCTCAGGTAAGTGCAAATTCCCTCCGCCAGTGCGGATACTTGATGTAATCTGGATTTGCCCGGTTTAAATGATATATTATTATTATATTATTTATAAATAATATAAGTATTGTTATATTGTTTATAAATGTTAGAATTGTTTATTATATTGTATTATTATTGTTATTATTATTAGCGTGCGACTAGAGTAATAAAACTGTGGTATTTGTTAAGTGCTTACTATGTGCCAAGCACTGTAATAATAATAATTGCGGTATTTGTTAAGCGCTTATGTGCCAGGCACTGTACTAAGCACTGGAAGGATACAACAAGCAAATCGGTTTGGACACAGTCCCTGTCCCGATGGGACTCACGGTCTCAATCCCCATTTCACTGATGAGGTAACTGAGGCCCAGAGAAGTGAAGTGACTTGCCAAGGTCACACAGCAAACAAGTGACAGAGCCAGGATTAGAAACCATGACCTTCTGATTCCCCGTCCGGGCTCTATCCACTAGGCCATGCTGCTTCCTATGTACTAAGCGGTGGGGTTGACACAAGATCATTCATTCATTCATTCAATAGTATTTATTGAACGCTTACTATGTGCAGAGCACTGTACTAACCGCTTGGAATGTATAATTCGGCAACAGATAGAGACAATCCTTGCCCAGTGACGGGCTCACAGTCTAAACGGATCATCTGGACAGATCGTCGGGTCCCACACGGGGCTGGCTCAAAGTCTAAATAGGAGGGAGACCAGGTATTGAATCCTCATTTTGCAGATGAGGGAACTGAGGCACAGAGAAGTTAAGTGACTTGCCCAAGGTCACCCTGCAGATAAGTGGCAGAGCTGGCATTAGAGTAGTAGGAGAATGGGCCTTCGCTTCAGCGTTTTCGCTCCCGCGGCCATCTTTGAGAGAAAATCTCTCACGCCAACTTGCGCTTCTTGAGGGTCAAAATACAGTAGGTTGCTTTATGTCATTTGGGGGGTGGAGGGAGAGAAAGTAATGTAAAGAGGCACTTGGGAACAAAACAAAGCGTCTTTCCTTTCTAGCTCTGAGTGTACACTCAGCTCTGCCAGGACGCATGTTTCCACAATGATTGGGGTATTTATTATGTGCTGGGAGTGCTGGGGTAGGTACAAGACAATCAGGTGGGACCAGGTCACTATTTTTAAGTAGAAGTAATAATGATGATAATTGTGCTGTTTCTAAAGTACTTACTAGGCGCCAAGCCCTGTACTAAGTGGCTGGGGTAGATAAGAGATAATGGGGCTCCCATTCTAAGTAGAAGGGAGAACAGGTATTGAATCCCCATTTTTCAGATGAGGGAAATCCTCTAGACTGTAAGCTCCTGGTGGGCAGGGAATGTGTCTGCTTTATTGTTCTAAACAGCGTGGCTTAGTGGAAAGAGTACGGACATGGGGGTCAGAGGACGTGGGTTCTAATCCCGGCTCCACCACTTGTCGAATGTGTGACCTTGGGCAAGCCACTTAACTTCTCTGTGCCTCAGTTATCTCATCCTTAAAATGGGGATTAAGACTGTGAGGCCCATGTGGGACAACCTGATTACCTTGTATCTATCCCATAGTACGCGCTTAACAAATACCATAATCATTATTATTACTCTCCCAAGTGCTTAGTACAGTGCTCTGCACATGGTAAGTGCTCAATAAATATGACTGAATGAATGGAACTGAGGCTCAGAGGAGTTAAGCGACTTTTCTGAGGTCACGCAGCAGGTAAGCGGCAGAGCCAGGATTAGAACCCACGGGCTTTGACTCCCATGCCCGGGCTCCTCGGTCGTAATGAGAGGGCAGGGTTGGGGAATGTTCTTTGACTCCGTGCGTTGGTCCGGTGGCGGTGGGAAGTCATGTTGGAAAAAACGTTCATGTGCGTGTGCTTGAGGTCAGGCATAACGTGGTACTCTGGAGGGACATTGCCCCTCTCCTCCCTGTCCCGGCCCCTGGTTCTAAGGAGCTGGCTATTATTCGCCCCACCCGCAATCCCACAGTACTTACGTACATATCTTTAAATGATATATTATCAATTATTCTTTTTTTATAGTATGTGGTAAGCGCTTACTATGTGCCAGGCACTGTACCAAGCGCTGGGGAAGATACAAGGTAATCAGGCTGGGCACAGTCCTTGTCACACATGGGGCTCACAGTCTTAATCCCCATTTTACAGATGAGATAATGAGGCGTAGAGAGGTGAAGTGACTTGCCCAAGGTCATACAGCAGGCAAGTGGCAGAGCCGGGATTAAAACCCAAGTCCTTTGGACTCCCAGACGCATGTCTACCCATTAGGCCACACTGATTCTCAATATTATTTATTTCTATCATTATATTATTATGTAGTATGTACTTAACTTCTCTGTGCCTCAGTTACCTCATCTGTAAAATGGGGATTAAGACTGTGAGCCTCATGGGGGACAACCTGATTACCCTATATACCCCAGAGTTTAGAACAGTGCTCTGCACAGAGTAAGTGCTTAACAAATACCAACATTATTATTATTATTTATATTAATGTCCGTCTCCCATTCTAGACTGTAAGCTTGTGATGGGCAGGGACCGTGCCTGCTAATCCTGTTGTACTGTACTCTCCCAAATGCTTAGAACAGTCCTTGACACATAGTAAGTGCTTAACTAATACCATAAAAAGCAACTATTAACAATAATAACAATAGCAATTGCTATTATAAGCAGTGCGGCCTAGTGGATCGAGCACGGGCACGGGAATCAGAAGGACCTGGGTTCTAATCTCAGCTCCACACTTGTCTGCTGTGTGATTCTGGGCAAGTCACCTCACCTCTCTGTGCCTCAGTTCCTTCATCTGCAAAATGGGGATTAAGACTGTGAGCCCCATGTGGGACAGGGACTGAGTCCAACTCAGCTTTGCTTGTATCTCCCTCAGAGCTCAGAACAGTGCTCGCCACATTGTAAGTGCTTAACAAACATCAAATTATTATCATTATTTGTTTCATACGTGCTAAGCATTATGAAGCCGAGCCCCACCAGGAAGCAATGGAGAGCTCTTTCCTCGCAAATGCTCAGAGCCCGGGCTTCCCCAACTGACCGAATTACCCAGGACGATACAGCATAGCCATCAGACTATTTCTAAACACAAAGTCTCCAATGTTCTAAGCCGACAATGCCCTATTTACAATCGCAAACCTGCCACCTGCTTTGGCAAACGTACAATGTATAATATTGTTCGCCGCTACCTCCCCGCCTCCTTCTAGCCGCGGCAAGCCCAAAGGTCATTCAAACATTTGTGTTGAGTAAATAGTTAGGTTTCTAGATGAGTTCAGAGTCTCAGTTGCCCTAGTATCTGGGTTGAACCGCTCCGTGCCTCAGTTTACCCTCCTTAAGATGCAAAAACCTCTCCGTGCCCCGGTGAGTTTGAAGACTGGAGGCTCTGAGGAATCCAGCCGGTTCCAGCAGGCTCCACCTCTGGAGCTCAGGGTTGAAAGTTCTATCTGGTTTATGGTGGCGGGTAGCACCGGCCTCTTGATCTCCTTGTTTGAAGGGTGTCCGATCCAGTTGGTGCTGGCTTGCTTTATCACTTACCAACAACACCCCAAATCTCAAAAAATCTTTTCCTAGGAAGCCAAGCGTTTCCCAGAAGGCAGGATTGCAACATGCAGGTTTTAGGGTGCCCTGGGAGCAGATGGACAGAACTTCTGACAAGGAAGGCTGGCGAGGCCCGTGGGGGGAGGCGGGAGATGTGAAGCAGCATGGGCTAGTGGACAGAGCCTAGGACCGGGAGTCAGAAGGTCATGGGTTCTAATTCCGGCTATGCCACTGGTCTGCTGTGTGACCTTGGGGGAGTCACTTCACTGGGCCTCAGTTACCTCATCTGTAAAAGGGGGATAAGAGTGAGAGCCCCATGTGGGACTATGTCCAATCTGACTAACTTGTATCATTCCTCAGTGCTTAGAACAGTGTTTGGCCCTTAGTAAACTTTTGACAAGTAGAAGCAGCGTGGCTCAGTGCAAAGAGCACAGGTTTAGGAGTCAGAGGTCACGGGTTCTATTCCCGGCTTCGCCACCAGTCAGCTGTGTGACTTTGAGCAAGTCAATAATAATGTTGGTATTTGTTAAGCGCTTACTAGGTGCCGAGCACTATTCTAAGCGCTGGGGGAGATACAGGATAATCAGGTAGTCCCCCGTGGGGCTCACACACTTTTAATCCCCATTTTACAGATGCGGGAACTGAGGCACAGAGAAGTGAAGTGACTTGCCCACAGTCACGCAGCTGACAAGTGGCAGAGCCGGGAGTCGAACTCATGACCTCTGACTCCGAAGCCCAGGCTCTTTTCTCGATGTCTCAGTTACCTCATCTGTAAAATGGGGATGAAGACTGTGAGCCTCATGTGGGACAATCTAATTACCCTGTATCTACCCCAGCACTTAGAACAGTGCTCGGCACATAGTAAATGCTTAACAAATACCAACATTGTTGTTATTATTATTATTATTATTATTATGTGGGGCCCCAAAGCTGAGACTAAATGTGTGCTTTTTTCACTACCTGAAAATGGACAGGAGGGAAAGAGCCCCTCCCCACCCTCCCACCCAATACACAGAGACAAAACACTGACTGGAAAATTCTCAGAAGTCAATGATCTCGGTGAAGAACACGGCGGGGCTTTCGTATCTCCCTCTGAGACAGAACCACCCTCTGCCGCGGTTCTGCCTGGCCTGGCTTCAAGGGGTCTGGAACAGCAAAGCTCCAGAAGGAATTTCAAGTGAGACTGGATCTTGAAGAGGCAGGCCTCACACCCAAGTCACACATTCCACACCAGGCCGGAGATTTCCCCCTCACTTCAAAGGAGGTGATCTTGTGAAGGGTGAGGGGAGGGACACCTGCCTTAAGCTTATGACGGATGGAAGGGAAAAGGGCTTTGGAAGGTAGGATAATGTGCCCACAACGCTCCAGGCTCTTCCAGTCAAGGGAGGGCCCTTAATCAATCAGTGGCAGTTATTGAGCACCTACTGAATGCCAAGCACCGTACTAAGCACTTGGGAAGGTAAGCAGTAGAAAGACGCAAGCACGTCTCCAGGGAGCATGATTTTAATGGTCATCGATTCACTTACTTACAGCTTTCTTTCATTCATTCATTCAACAGCATTTATTGAGCGCTTACTATGTGCAGAGCACTGTACTAAACGCTTGGAATGTACATTTCGGCAACAGAGCCAATCCCTGCCCAATGACGGATGCCTCTGGGAGAGAAGATCACCAATGGACTGTGGGTTTGGCTGTAAAAGCCAATTATTATTATTATTGTGGTATTTGTTAAGCGCTTCCTATGTGTCAAGCACTGTTCTAAATGCTGAGGTAGATATCAAGTTCATCAGGTTGGTCAGAGTCCCTGTCCCACATGAGGCTTATAGCTTAGGTAGGAGGGAGAATGGGTATTGAACCCTCATTTTGCAGTTGAGGAAGCCGAAACGCAGGGAATTTAAGTGACTTGCCCAAGATTAAAACCCAGGTCTTCTGACCCCTAGGCCCAAGTCATGTGCCGATATGGGAAGGAAAGTTTCCTGACGGAAAGAGCGAGGGGTCTGGGAGCCAGGGGGCCGGGTTCGGAGCCCAGCTCCACCACTTGCTCCCTCTGTGACCTTGGGCAAGTCTCTTAACTATGCTGTGCCTCAGGCTCCTCCTCTGTAAAAATAAAGATTCAATCCCTGTTCTACCTGTGGGCCCCATTTGGGACAGGAACTGTGTCTTGTATGTAGCCCAGCACTTGGAACAGTACTTGGCCCACAGTAAGTACTTAACAAAAATCAAAATAATATTATGATTATTTGGGACTGACAGTTCCAACTACACCATGCACATCCCACACTTGCCCGACAATGTGTTGGCATGTTTGTGCACAAACACAAACACGCACATGCACACACACACAAACACCCCATGACCTAATGGACAGCGCTCTAATCCCGGCTCTGCCACTGTCTGCTGTGTGACCTTGGGCAAGTCGTATATATATATACATATGTTGTATATGTATGTATATATTGTACATACATGTTAGAGAAGCAGCGGGATTTAGTGGAAAGAGCCCAAGATTGGGAGTCAGAGGTTGTGTGTTCTAATCTCGGCTCCGCCACTTGTCAGCTGTATGACTTTGAGCAAATCACTTAACTTCTCTGTGCCTCAGTTATCTCCTCTGTAAAATGGGGATTAAGACTGTGAGCCCCGCATGGGACCACCTGATTACCTTGTATCTCCCCCAGTGCTTAGAACAGTGCTTGGCACACATCATTATTATATAGGTACACAGCTATAATTCTATTTATATTAATGCCTGTTTACTTGTTTTGATGTGTATATATATATATATATCTATAATTCTTTTTATTTATATTGATGCTATTGATGACAGTCTACTTGTTTTTATGTGTGTTTCCCTGATTTTAGACTGTGAGCCCGTTGTGGGCAGTGACTGTCCCTCTTTGTTGCTGAATTGTACTTTCCAAGTGCTTAATACAGTGCTCTGCACAAAGTAAGCAATCAATAGATACAATTGAATGAATGAATGACATCACTTCCCTTCCCTGGGCCTCAGTGACCTCACCTGGAAAACGGGGTTTGAGACTGTGAACCCTGCGTGGGATCTGCTTTGCTTGAACCCAACCCAGTGCGTAGCACAGTGCCTGGCACAAAGTAAGTGCTTAACAAATACCACAAGTATTATCTCACACACGCAAAACCTGTCCACCAACAGGCTGACACGTCTGCTGCCTGCAGTACTGTATACCATCTGGGCTTTTACTCCGATGCTCCCCCCTGGACCCCCAGCTCCCCCAACCACCGGGCTGGCCTGCCGCTGTAGCCGCTTCCCAAAATAAAATCGTTGTCCACTACACAGCCAGGCTCTTGGGCATCCTTTCTGAGCGCAATCCCGGTTTAGAAACTGGATTGCTCTCTGGGGTTCTTCTGGGATCCTCTAGCTAGCTCCTCTCCCTCTAGCCTTCCCTTTCTCCTCCTTCTCCACGCTGTGGCTACAACCAGGAGGGTTTCAATCCGGTCCCACAAGCGTCAATGGCATACCAAATCAGAGATGACCAGTGCATCTGTTACATGGGTGGCGGGGTGGGGGGTGATAATCAAAACAATCAATCCTATTTATTGAGCATTTCCTGGGGCAGAACGCTGTACTGGGCACTTGGCAAAATACAATATAACAGAGTCAACAGAAATGTTCCTTGCCCACCGTCTAGAAGGGGACAAAGACATTAGTAGAAATAAATTACAAATACGGACACGAGTGCTGTGAGGCTGAGGAAGGGGGTGAATAAAGAGTGCAGACATAAGCTAGACCGGTGTAAGGGGAAACTGGCTTGCAATCAAGTGCCTGAGGTTGACCAGATGGCAAAGCAACCAGCAATCCAGGGAGGTTTCAAAGCGGTGGCACTACATGGCTCTCCTTCAGGTTCAAAGATGATGCTCCAGATGGCACAATCTTTATCGCGGAGAGCGAGGGCACCTGCTGAGCCTGGTGGTGGCTGGCAGTCACTTCCACACTGTGGGCACGTGAGCCCCAAGTGGGACGGGGACCGTGTCCGACCCAATAATCTCCCATCTCCCCCAGCGCTCAGCACAGCGATTGGCATATATTATTCTTATGCTATTTGTTAAGGGCTTACTGTGTGCCAGGCACGGTTCTAAACGTCAGGATAGACACAAGCTAATCAGGTTGGACACAGTCCATGTCCCATATGGAACTCCCAGTCTTAAATTCCCCACTTTACAGCTGAGGACACTGAAGCACAGAGAAGTGAAATGAATTGTTCAAGGTCACACAGCAGGCAATGTGGCAGAGTTGAGACTAGAACCAGGTCCTATTGACTTCCAGGCCCGGGCTCTATCCATTAGACCACGCTGCTTCTCAAGCACTTAAAAAATAACATGATTATGATGAGTCCTGCTCCTTGTTGCACTTCAGTCTGGTGGCGGTGTGTGCCGGGAGAAGGAAGGAGAGAGGCAACGGAGGATTCTGTCTCTCAGTAAGTGACTGAGTTGAGGCACTGACTGAGCCCTTACTCTGTGCCAACCATAGTGCAGATTACGAGATAATAAGCGGGGGCCTTGTGGGGCTCACATACAAGAGGGAGAAAGAGCCAATATTTTACCCCCATTTTACGGATGAGGAAGCTGAGGCACCGGAAGTTAGGTGACTTGTCCAGGCGACTCCGGCAGGTCAGGGGGAGAGCTGAGATTAAAATCTGGGTCTTTTGGCTCCCAGTGCGTCCTTTCCACTAGGCCACGCTGCTTCATTTTTTAAAAAAAAAGTGACATCCAGTAGCGTGGTGTAGGGGAGTCAGCCGGTACCAGGTTCGAGTCCCAGCTCCACCTGAGGCTGGCTTTATGACTGAAACCAAGTCAATTAACCTTCCCGAGCCCCGGTTTCCTCATCTGGGCAACGGGCAGGGATCAGAGAATGTGAGCCCATGGGGGACAAGGACTGGACCCTATTTCATAAACTTCTACCCAGCGCTTAGCGCCTTTAATGTTTAATCATTGCCATAATTATTTTTGGTTTTACCATTCCTATCCTACCCTGGACCATCTAACACTTCACCCCAAATCTGTGTTGGGGGAATTGGTTTCTGAGCTGTGGGTGGGCATTCACTTACCCTTGACACAAGAGAGGACGTTTCTGACCATCAGGATGATGCCAAACTCTCACATCCCGACCTTACCGTCCCTCCACATCCCCTCACGTCAACCTAGGCTCACTGGGTGAGGGAGCGTCACAAACAACCCACTGGAACCACAGGCAGCCTGTCCTCTTGACGGGTTTTAAGGTATTAAAAAAAACTTTCATTCTCCTTTCCTTTTTGAACTAAGTTTTAATAGCCAGAAGGCTCAGCCCATTCTGAGCTGCTTCACCTTCCTTCCTCCTCCCCCCTCCCGGCTCTGCCTCCACCCCGGCAGCCGGGACCCACCATGTCCCACACTACTGAGGCATTTTGTTCAGGGGTCAGGAATGTGGGCCGGCCACATCGGGGGATTCTGGGAATCATTTAGAGAATGCATGGAAATTACTTTAGCAGTAAACTGCTTCAGAGCTCAGCGAGCATGAAGTCTCTGTTATCCAACACCACACACCACACCACAAACCACAGCACACCACACACCAGAGCTGACAGGCTTCTAGTGTCCTTTCTGGCAATCATCTTGGAGGGGTAGACACCGTGTGGGGTGAAGGGGGAATGGTCTCTTCTGCAGAGCACTTGATGCTCTCTGAATGAACCCAGAATGAATAACAATAATAAAGATTAGTAATAATAATTATGGTATTTGTTAAGGGCTTACTATATGCCAGGCACTGTATTAGGCAATGGGGTGGATACAAGCAAATTGGCTTGGACACAGTCCCTATCCCACACAGGGCTCAGAGTCTTCATCCCCATTTTACAGATGAGGTAACTGAGGTACAGAGAAGAAAAGTGGCTTGTCCAAGGCCACACAGAAGACAGGTAGTGGAGCCGGGATTAGAACCCATGACCTTCTGATTCCCCGGCCCATTCTCTATCCATTACATCATGCATGTGAAGGCCTTTAATTCCCATATTATTATTGGTATTTGTTAAGTGCTTACTATGTGTCAAGTACTGTGCTTGGGTATTTATAACACAATCAGATTGGACATAGTCCCTGTCCCACATGGGGCTCCTAGTCTAATCCATCAATCCATCATATTTATTCTTCTTTATGGTATTTGTTAAGGGCTTACTATGTGCCCGGCACTGTACTAAACATTGGGGTAGATACAAGATATTCAGGTGGGACACAGTCTCTGTCCCACATAAGACTCAGAGTCTTAATCCCCATTATACCGATGAGGGAACGGAGGCCCAGAGAAGTAAAGTGACTTGCCCACGGTCACACAGCAGACAAGTGGCAGAGCAGGAATTAGAAGGCAGGTTTTCTGACTCCCAGGCCTCTCTTTCCACTAGGCCATTTATTGAACACTTATTCTATGCAGAGCACTGTACTAAGCGCTTGGGAGAGTACAGTGTAACAGAGTTGGTAAACACATTCCCTGCCCACAACGAATTTATAATCTAGAGGGGGAGAGACCAAGAGAGGAGGAGGTAAGAATTTGGTCTCCATTTTACAGAAAAGAAAACTGAGGGGCCCAGAGATATTAAGTGACTTGCCCACAGTCATGCCAACAGGCAAGGGGTGGAGTTCGCTTTAGAACCCAGGTCCTCTGGGCCTGGTCTCTTTCCACTAGGTCACGCTGCTTTCACTCTGGTTTTAGGTCTTCTTCTGAAGGAAGGTTTGGAGACGATGAAGCTTCCCGCCACTCGGGCACAACGGCTGTTTTCAATCCTGCCTCGAGATTATGAAATTTGTAGAGGGCTTTATTGTCCTTGGACTTTCTCCTGGCTCTTAAGGTTGGTGTCTGTGGCTAAATTCTAGGCAAAACTGCGGTCCCTGAGCTGAAGGGGCTGTGCTCTTCAGGCAGAGAGTTGAAAAGGAAGTAAAAGGTTTCCAAAGTCGGTCTCTAAATCATCCCACAGAAAGAGCCCTTTAGAGATTGGGCCAAGGGTGAATTCTAAATGGGAAGATGGGGAATTTGCATCAAAGCAGCAAATCCCATAGGGATATAAGCCAATTTCCAAGCAGCTCCTTGAAAAGATCCCTAAGGGGGCCAGGAGATGGACTCTTCATTGCTGCCTCCACTGCCATCACTTATTCGGTCAGTCATATTTAATTGAGCCCTAATTGTGTGCAGAGCACTGTACTAAGTGCTTGGGACAGTACAATAGAACAATAAACAGACTCATTCCCTGCCTACAACTATCTCAGGAAGGCAGGAACACGGAATTTGTAGAGAAATCAACAGACTGAAAGCACAATCTGTCCCCGGGCTGAGGTTTCAGGACTCACGGCTTTCAGGCACATCTTGGCTGGACTGGCATATGTCAATCATCTTTTTTTTTTGTTTTTAATGGTATTCATTAAATGCTTTCTAAAGGCCAAGCCCTGTACTAAGCACTGGGGTAGACAAGTTAATCAGGTTGAATACAGTCCCTATCCCACATAGGGCCATGGTTTTAATCCCCATTTTACAGATGAGATAATTTAGGCCCAGGGAAGTGAAGTGACTTGCCCAAGGTCACATACAAGATAAAAATAATAATAATGGTATTTGTTAAGTGCTTACTATGTACCAGGCACTGTACTAAGTGCTGGGGTGGATACAGGCGAATCGGGTTGGACACAGTCCCTGTCTCCTGAGGGGCTCACAGACTCCATTCCCATTTTACAGATGAGGTAACTGAGGCCCAGAGAAGTGAAGTGATTTGCCCAAAGTCACTCAGAAGACAAGTGGTAGAGCCGGGATTAGAATGCAGATTCTTCTGACTCCCAGACAGCGGCACGGCCTAGTGGAAAGAGCATGGGTCTGGGCTCAAATTCCAGCTCTGCCATTTGCCTGTTGTGTGACCTCAGGCAAGTAACAGAACTTCCCTGTCTCTCATTTTCCTCTACTGACAAATGGGGACTAAATTCCTGTTCTCCCTTCCTCAGACTGTGAACCCCATGCGGCACAGGGATTGTGTCCTATTTGTGGTGCATCTACCCTGGTTTAACAAATACCATGACGATGATTATGTTCTTTGGCCTGAAATATTGGAGTAAATTAGGCCAAAGTACAGTTTAGGCCTCTAAAGTTTATTCAGCTTGGCTATGCAAGCGGCCAAGCCCTGGAACGGACCACCAAGGAAAGCTGGGACGCCCTTTCCTGCCTTGGGGAGATCTTTATCAAAAATCTAGCAGCGATCCTGACTGGGAGTCAGAACGCTGGACCAAGTCACCACTTACCCATCAGTCAACCAACGGCACTTACTCACTGTTGGTTGTACTCTCCCAAGTACTTTTATTCGGTCGTAATTATCGAGTGCTCACTGTGTGCAGAGCACTGTACTAAACGCTTGGGAGAGGACGATACAGCAATAAAGAGTGACATTCCCTGCCCACAATGAGCTCACAGTCTAGAGGGGGAGACGGACATTCATATAAATAAATAAAATATTGATATCTACAATAAGTGCTGTGCTCTACACTAAGCGCTTGGGAGAGTAACAATATAACAGAGTTATAACAGACACATTCCCTGCCCACTAGAATAATATGGAAAATTTGTAGCAAAACATGTCAGCATCGGAGATGTTCTTCAAACCGTCTACCTCCATACCCATTATGGCAACGGTTACAGTAACGTGACTTTCGCCACATTTCGCCACACTGCACCTGGCACGTAATAAGCACTGAACAACTGCTGTACCCAAAAAGGGAGGCGTTATTTGCACATCCACGTTCAATCCCTCCCAGTCGGGGCAGGGATCCCCGCTGGCCCCCTGGCCCCCATCCTGACCCACACGTTGGCTCTTGTGGGCACCGAAGTCGGCCTACCTGCTAGCGCCTTGATTCGGGATCGCTCAAAGAGCCGGGCGGAGCTGTTTTCATTGTCCCAGTCGTCCACGTCCCAGCGGTTGTTGACGTCGCTGTACTGCTGCTGGATCTCAATGTTGTCGTAATCTGTGGCCACCGTCGTCGTCATCTTGCACCTCTTCTAGCCGCTCTGCGGCATCAGTTTCTTCTTACCGAGCTCTACGGGGACGGAAGCAGAAACACCTTTAGGTCGGCGCGCCTAGCGGAGAGAGCCCGGCCCTGCGACTGATGAGGGAGCAGGGAAAGGGGAATAAGGGGAGAACGAGAATCAATCAGTCGATGGTATCTATTATCAGGCAGTCAGTCATTAGTGTTTATTGAGTGTTTACTGTGTGCAGAACACTGTACCATGTGCTTGGAAGAGTACAATATAACAGAGTGATTACTGTGTGCAGAGCGCTGCACTGAGCGCTTGGGAATGCACAATACAAGCGAGTTGGTAGATACGATCCCTGCCCACAGGGAGATTACAGCCTTTGGGGGAGGAGGTCATTAAAATAAATTATTGGCAAGGGAAAAAGTAACATAAGTAATAATAATAACTATGGCATTTGATAAGCACTTAATATGTGCCAGGCATTATTCTAAGTGCTGAGGTAATTCCATGGGACGCAGTCCCTTTCCCACCCAGGGCTCACAGTCTTAATCCCCATTTTACAGATGAGGGAATTGAGGCCCAGGGAATTGAAGTGACTTGCCCAAGGTTACACAGTAGACAAATGGCAGAGCCGGGATTAGACTCTATGACCTTGTGACTCCCAGGCCCGTGCTCCATCCACTAGATATATGAGCCTAAGCACTCTGGGCCAAGGTCAGAATATCAGAGTGCTTAAGGGGTGCCCGGCCAAGTGCACAGTAGACGCAGGGGGGACGGCAAGCTTACAATGCGCTTAATGAATACCATGGTTATTATTATTAGTCTGAGAGCATTCTGGCCCCAGGACTAAATTTCCACAAATTGCTCACTTCTGTAGTCCTGAGACTTACTGGGAGAGAGGAGCGACGAGGAAGCCTAATGGGGAAGGCACAGCCTCTGGGTCACCTGGGTTCGAGAGCAAGAGCCCTCACTTCCACCCAAGGGAATTGGTTTAAGGCAAATGACTCTTCCAAAATGGCCCCCACTTTGACAGGGCTTGAAAACTGCCCCGGAGATCTTTCTGGGCGGGAGAGGTTGGGTCTGGATACATCTTCAGAAACAGTTGGGGAAAAGCGGCCCTTCTTCCTCTTTTTCTTTTCTCTCCTCCCTACCCAGGGTCTGCAAATTTATCAAGCTCTAGTTTGGGGAAAATGCTTTGAACGGCACCATTTTCCTTGGCCTTCACCTCCAGCAAAATGTTAGGCCGGGCCAGGCTGGGACTCCACCACATCTGCTCCAGCTGTTTCCTCTCCCCACCCTCTCCCTGCAGAGAAGCCTTTAACCGATTCTCTCCCAGAAGCCAAGGAAAGAACTCCAAGCACCAAAAACAGCTGGCCACGCTCCTTGGGAAACCATTTTCTCTCCCTCAAACTAAAGCAAAATTGAGCAGTGCAGAGGTGATCCAAAGGGGTGTCTGTGGAAAGAATGCCTTGATATGGCTTCTCTATTACCCAGAGAGGGTTTTCAACACAGCCAGGTTTCCATGGTGAAAGAATGACTGAAAAGAATACAATGGCCCTAAATTAACAATTGGTGACAAACACATAGCATGATCTAGAAGACAGCGAGAGCTGAGAGCAATAGAGAGCCACTCTACGTTTCCCCTTCCTTCCTCACTGAGGACTGAACTCTGATTCCCCTGTTGCTCCTCTGGTTTTACATAAAGGGAAACAGTGTTAACCTCTTCAGGGCATTCTTTCATTCATTTAGTCACATTTACTGAGTGCTTACTGTGTGCAGAGCACTGTACTAAGAGCTTGGGAAAGTACAACAATAAACAGACACATTCCCCGCCCACAGGGATCTTACAGACTAGCATCTGCTCCGGCAAATGAGAAAGAGAACAAGAAAAAATGTGAAAAGGTAAGCCCAAAACTGCTAGAATGCCCCTGGCTAGTGAAAATGAGAAAGAGAGAGAGAGCACGCATCCATCTAACTCCTCCCTTGCTGGACTGCTGGAGTTGAGATTTATAGTCTTTGATACATTTTTCTCTGCGGATAAATATCATAACCTTCCCTAGCCCCTGATTAATAAATCAATCAGAGGTACTTACTGAGCGCTTGCCACATGCAGAGCAATGAACTAAATGCTTGAGAACAACCCAATTGGTAGCCATTCCCCGCCCACAATGATCTTACAGTCTAGAGGAGAAGACAAACACTAACATAAACAAACAATTTATGGATATGTACTTAAGTGCTGTGGGGCTGAGGGTAGGGTGAATAACAAATGGGTACAGATCTAAGTGCAGAGACTGTGCAGAAGGAGAAAGAGACAGGGAAAAGAGGGTTTAACTGGGGAAGGTCTCTTAATAAGACTTTGAAGGTGGGGCGAGTGGTGGTCTGGCTTATATGGAGTGGGAGGGAGGTCCAGAATAGGGAGAGGACGTGGGAAAGGGATCGGTGGAGAGATAGATGAGACGGGGGCACAGTGAGTAAGCTGGTGCAAAGGAGCGAGGTGTACGGGCTGGGATGGAGTAGGAGACCAGAGAGGTGAGGTAGGAGCGGGAGAGCTGATTGAATGCTTTAAAGCTGATGGTGAGGAGCTTCTGTGTGGTGCAGAGATAGATGGGCAACCATTCATTCATTCATTCAATAGTATTTATTGAGCGCTTACTATGTGCAGAGCACTGCACTAAGCCCTTGGAATGTACAATTCGGGCAACAGATAGAGACAATCCCTGCCCATTGATGGGTTTACATTCTAATCCGGGGAGACACAGGGACCAAAACAAGACAACATAAT
This sequence comes from Ornithorhynchus anatinus, assembly GCF_004115215.2. Lineage (NCBI taxonomy): Eukaryota > Metazoa > Chordata > Mammalia > Monotremata > Ornithorhynchidae > Ornithorhynchus > Ornithorhynchus anatinus. The sequence continues at coordinate 57,752,053 of NC_041736.1, forward strand.
CACGTTAAATAGAATCAAGGGGATGTACACCTCATTAACAAAATAAATAGGGTAATAAAAAGATACCCAAATGAGCACAGTGCTGAGGGGAAGGGAGAGGGGGAGGAGTAGAGGGAAAGGAGAGAAAGGACCCTTAGCTGAAGGGAGGTGAAGAGGGGAAGGGGGAGGGAGCAGAGGCCGGAGTGGGAGGACAGAGAGAGCAGAGGGAGGTTCTTGGGTCGGGAGTGGTGGGGGGAGATGAAGAGTGGTAGTCTGTCAGATGACTGGGCAGTTGACCAAAGTTTTCAAGGACTGAAAAATAAAGAATTCACGGTCTTTGCTCTAGGGGAGCATTTAAAGCAGGGAGCCAGGGGCGTCCCTAGGATACCCAAGGGGACAACCATCCCTAACCATGTAAGCTCCTCCTGTAAGCTCATTGTGGGTAAGGAATGTGTCCGTTTTTTGTTTTAGTGCATTCTTCCAACCGCTTAGTACAGTGCTCTGCACACAGTAAGCGCTCAATAAATACGATGGGATGAAAATCCAAGCCACAGGACTAGTGTCCCCAGTAGCGTAGCTCAGTGGAAAGAGACCGGGCTTGGAAGTCAGAGGTCATGGATTCGAATCCCGGCTCTGCCGCTTGTCAGCTGTGTGACTTGGGGCAAATCACTTAACTTCTCTGAGCCTCAGTTCCCTCATCTGTAAGACGCGGATTAAAACTGTGAGGCCTACGTGGGACAACCTGATCACCCTGTATCTCCCCTAGCGCTCAGAACAGTGCTCTGCACATAGTAAGCGCTTACCAAATACCAACATTATTATTATTATTAGGGAAGCAGCGTGGCTCAGTGGAAAGAGCCCGGGCTTGGGAGTCAGAGGTCATGGGTTCGACTCCCGGCTCTGCCACTTGTCAGCTGTGTGACTGTGGGCAAGTCACTTCACTGCTCTGTGGCTCAGTTACCCCGTCTGTAAAATGGGGATGAAGACTGTGAGCCCCACGTGGGACAACCTGATTCCCCTGTGTCTACCCCAGCGCTTAGAACAGTGCTCTGCACATAGTAAACGCTTAATACCAACATTATTATTATCTGGCGCCACCTGCTGATGCATAAAACCTGCAGCCTCAATGCTAGACCCGCCTTGCTTCCCTGCAGCTCCTAGATCCCCTCCCTCATTCGTTCAATCGAATTTATTAAGCGCCTACTCTGTGCACAACACTGTACGACGCGCTTAATGCAACTGCCCAGATCTAAGCGACCCACCAGGCCCCAGAGAAAACACTTCTTCTGCGAGTTTCTTCTCCCAATAACTGTGACAAACGCCTCTCACCAATCATTTTCCAAGGCCCTGAATGCTTTTAATAATTACGGTATTTGTTAAGAGCTTACTGAGTGTCAAGCACTGTCCTAAGGGCTGGGGTAGATAATAATAATAATTATGGTATTTGTTAAGCACCCTGTCCATCGGCCCTGAATGCTTTTAATAATTACGGTATTTGTTAGGAGCTTACTGTGTGTCAAGCACTGTCCTAAGGGCTGGGGTAGATAATAATAATAATTATGGTACTTGTTAAGCACCCTGTCCATCGGCCCTGAATGCTTTTAATAATTACGGTATTTGTTAAGAGCTTACTGTGTGTCAAGCACTATCCTGAGGGCTGGGGTAGATAATAATTATGGTATTTGTTAAGTACTTACTATGTGCCAGGGACAGTACTAAGCGCCGGGTATGAAGTTAGGTTGGACACAGTCTCTGTCCCACATGAGACTCAAAGTCCAAGTAGGAGGGAGAACAGCTACTGAATCCCCATTTTACAGCTGAGGAAACTGAGGCACAGAGGAGTTGAGTCCCATGCTCAAGGTCCCAAAGCAGAATAGTGATTGAGACTATGAGCCCCATTTGGGACAAGGACTGTATCCAACCAGATTTGCTTGTGTCCCCCCCCAGCCCTTAGTTCAGTACCTGGCACACAGTAAGCGCTTAACAAATACCATAATCAATGTAATTATTCAATGGCAGAGCCAGGATCAGAACCCAGGTTCCATGACTCTCAGCGCGTGTTCCTTCCGGAAGACCACACTGCTTATACATTTGTTTATACAATATACATTTGTTTATAGGAAGGCAATCACGAGGAAAACTTTACGATCTGTTTTCTGCGTTTGATCCCGCTCCCACGCAGAGGCGATCAGCTAGATCAGCTGACCGTTCTGCCTCCAAGGAGCAGGAACTTTTATGGAATGATCTGCTTCTCATTGGTAGCAGAGAGACAGTTTGACCCAACGGGAAGGACAAGACTTGGGTTCTACCACTGCCCTGTACTGTGAGAAGCTGGGCTGAGCCACCTAACTTCTCCGGACCTCAGCTTCCCAATCTGTAAAATGGGGATTAAGCGTGTGAGCCCCACATGGGACAGGGATTGTGTCCAACCTGATTAACTTGTATCTACCCCAGTGCTTAGAACAGTGCTTGGCACATAGCAAGCACTTAACAAATACCATTATTATTATTATTTATTATTACTGAATGACATTGAAGACCTGGAAGGACAAAGCTGGGGGCGACAAGGAAGATCCATAATTTAGGACGATTTAAATGCTGATATCAAGGCCCAGGTGAGTTGCCATTCTCTCTCTCGGAATCTGACACCACAGCAGAAAGGGCTGAGGGAGTAGGCTTCACCCTGCATCCCTCACACACATCTCGACTCCGGGGGCTCAATCAATCAGCCGTATTTACTGAGCACTTACTGTGGGCACAGCACTGTACTAAGCGCTTGGGAGAGTACCACAGAACAGAGTTGGTTGACCCATTCCCTGCCAACAACAAACTCATAGTCTAGAGGGCGGGACAGACATTAATAGAAATAAAGAAATTAGGGATTGGGTCATAAGTGCTGGGGGCCGGAGAGAAGGGTGAATAAAGGGAACAGATCCAAATGTAAGGGGGATGCAGAAGGGAGTGGGAGAAGAGGAAATGAGGGATTCGAGGGGGAAGGCCTCTTGGAGGAGATGAGCTTTTAATGAGGCTTTCAAGTGGGGGAGAGTGATCATCTGTCAAATATGAGGAGGGAGGGTGTTCCAGGCCAGAGGCAAGATGTGGGCAAGAGATTGGCGGAGAGACAGGCGAGATTGAACTAGGGGGCTGCCTTTGGTTGGTCGGGTGTGCTTTCATGGTGCAAATTCATTAATTCATTCATGCAATCATATTTATTGAGCGCGTATTGTGTGCAGGGCACTGTACTCAGCGCTTGCAATGTACAATTTGGCTACGGGTAGAGACAATCCCTGCCCAACAATGGGCTCACAGTCTAAAGCGGGGGAGACAGTCAGCAAAACAAAACTAGTAGACAGGCATCAATACCATCAAAATGGAAACAAACCCGCAGCAAGGGTTCCAACCCTCAGAAGACTAGGTTCTCTGTGAGAAGTCGGGGGGGGGGGGGGGTGTCTAGTGGTAAGGGCCTGGGCCCAGGAGCCAGAGGACCTGGATTCTAATCCTGGCTCTGCCACTTGCCTGCTGGGTGATCTAGGGCAAGCCACTTAACTTCTCTGGGCCTCGGCTTCTTCACCTGTAAAATGGGAATTAAATAAATGCCTGTTATCCCTCCTACTTAGAGGGCCCTTTGGGTTAGCGGCTGTGTCCAACCCGATTATCTTGTATCTATTTTGGCACATAATAAGTCCTTAAACTCCACAATTACTATTATTAAAGACACAGAAGTTCGGGGTTTACTTTTTTCTAAGATCCCTTTTGTACTTTGTCCTTCTACTTAGAGACTACCTAAATTCGTTTATAGCCTAGTAGAGAAACTACTTGGTACAGTGCCTGACACAAAGCAGTGTTGCTTAATGATTAGAGCATGGGCCTAGTCAGAATCAGGAATCAGAAGGACCTGGGTTCTTATCCCGGCTCTGCCCCTTGTCTGCTGTGTGACCTTGGACAAGTCATTTCACTTCCTCTGTGCTTCTGTTCCCTCATCTGTAAAAGGGGGATGAAGACTGTGAGCACCATATAGGACAGAGACTGTGTCCAACCTGATTTGCCTGTATCCACTCTAGGATTCGGACAGAGCCTGGCACATTGTATGCGCTTAACAAATAGCACAATTATTATTATAATTATTATTATTATTTTTGTTAGGGGCCTGAACATTTGTCTCAGCAGCTGTGATGCCTCCAATGGCCCAGAGGAGCATTCCCTGGTGTCTGAAGCCACGACCTGAGACTACAGTTCTGGACACAAACTTCTACCCAAGTCATCTTGTAAATACGTGGTCAGATTCTGTTGCTTGCAATTCATCTTCCCAGTGATTTAAACATAGCAGAACATCTGGAACAGAACTGCTCTACAGACATTTCCTGTGGGCAAAAAATAAGCTGCCAGAATCATTCAGAATTTTTCACAGCTAAACAACGTTTTGTTTTTTTTCCCTGTCCAATTGAGCGAGGAATGAATTCAGATAAGTGTATTTCCACACGATCCGTAAGGAATGGTTTGGGTCACGTTAAGATGGGGCCGGAGATCATTTTCCCCGTAATTCTTCTCTAATCACATCTGGATTTACTTCAGAACACTTGTATTTATTCGGGATGAGACATATTTACTTTCAAGAATTGTTTCCCTTTCCAAAATGTCCTAAACCCCAGGCTGTCTCCGATTATGCGGACTGCCAGGGGATTATCGAGAGATTGAAATATTGCCATTCCCAGCTCTTCCGGGGGTGGGGATCTGCTAGTAGTCAGCTAGTTGCTACTCCTGCCTCTTTTTTTTTGTTAAATGGTATTTGTTACGCACTTACTATGTGCCAAGCACTGCACTAAGCACTGGAGTTGATACAGGTTAATCGGGTTGGACCAGACCATGGCTCCAGTGGGGCTCACGGTATTAATCCCCATTTTCCAGATGTGGTAACTAGGGCACAGAGAATTTAAATGACTTGCCCAAAGTCACAAAGGATTCAAGTGGTAGAGCTGGGATTAGAATTCAGGTCCTCTGACTTCCGGGCCCGTGCTCTTTCCACTAGGCCCCGCTGCTTCTCAAGCCTCTTGGATTTGGTTCATTTCCCCATTCACACAGAAAGTGGTTTCATTTCTAATAAACTACAAAGGGGCTGCTGACCCTGGGGTCTCCACTGGAATCACCACAATAATAATCCGGGTGTGAACTCAACAAAGAGTAGCCAGGTCAATGTAATTCATTAGGAATCTGAAAAGTAGCAATAGGATTAGTAATAGTAGCGAGAATCAGCATGGCTTAGTAGATAGAGCGCAGACCTGGGAGTCAGAAGGTCATGGGTTCCCAGCTCAGCGGGCTTAGTGGAAAGAGCCCGGGCTTGGGAGTCAAAGGGCGTGGGTTCTATTCCCGGTTCCATTACTTGTCAGCTGTGTGACTTTGGGCAACTCACTTCCTTTTCTCTGTTACCTCATCTGGAAAACAGTGATTAAGACTGTGAGCCCCACGTGGGACAATCTCATAACCTTGTATCTACCCCAGTGCTCAGAACTGTGCTCGGCACATAGTAAGCACTTAACAAATACCATCATAATTATTACTATTATCCTAATCGACTGTTCACGTTGTACTATGGACTTCCAAATGGATGCTTTCTTGTGGCCACTCCTGACATATGTAGACGATAGCCTATCTGCTGTACCTTTATTCTTCCTCTTTCTCCCACTATCTGTAATTATCTTTCAACTAATAATAATTTGTTAAGCGCTTACTAGGTGCAGAGCACTGTTCTAAGTGCTGGGGTAGATACAGGGTCATCAGGTTGTCCCACGTGAGGCTCACAATTAATCCCCATTTTTACAGATGAGGTAACTGAGGCACAGAGAAGTGAAGTGACTTGCCCACAGTCACACAGCTGACAAGTGGCAGAGCCGGGATTTGAACTCATGACCTCTGACTCCCAAGCCCATGCTCTTTCCACTGAGCCACGCCTGTATAACTGCCCCAAGGGTTTAGTACAGGGCTCTGCACTCAGAAGGTGCTCAAAAAGCACCAAAAACGAATTCATTCATTCATTCAATAGCATTTACTGAGCACTTACTATGTGCAGAGCCCTGTACTAAGCGCTTGGAATGTACAATTAGGCAATGACTAGAGAACATTCACTCTAGTGGATAGAGTCCGGGCCAGGGAGTCAGAAGGACCAGAATTCTAATCCCGGCTCCGCTCCTTGTCTGCTGTGTGACCTTGGGCCAGTCACTTCACTTCTCTGGGCCTCAGTTCCCTCATCTGTAAAATGGGGGTTGAGACGATGAGCCCCATGTGGGACAGGGACTGTGCCCACCCTGACAAGACAGTCCATCGTTTTTATTGAGCGCTTACTGTGTGCAAAGCACTATACTAAGCATTTGGCAAAGTACACTCTACTTACAGTCTAGAGGACAAGGCTGTAACTACCCCAATGCTTAGAACAGTGATTGACACAAAGTAAGTATTTAAATACCACAGGAACTGTGTCTAACCTGATTAGCTTGTGTCTATCCTGGTGCTTAGAACAGTACTGGGCACATAGTAAGTGCTTAATACTACCACAGGAAAAAAATCCACTTTCCCCCACAAAGTGAGGAGGGGGTGTCCTGGTTCTCACATCTCTGCCAGATCAGAGACAGGGCCAGCCCACTGGGGCAACGCCAGGGCCCGGGCGTCAGAAGGACCTGGGTTCTCATCGCAGCTCTGCCACTTGTCTGCTTTGTGACCTTGGGCAAGTCACTTCACTTCCCTTTGCCTCAGTTACCTCATCTGTAAAATGGGAGTGAAGACCGTGAGCCCCATGTGCGACAGGGACTGTGTCCACCCTGATGAACTTGTATATCTACCCCAGTGCTTAGAAGAGTGCTTGACACATAGTAAGAGCTTAACAAGTACCTCATCATCAACTGACAAGGGAGGGGACAGGTAAACCTAGCCTGCTCTCCCGGTTTCGGCCCCCTCCCGGGCTCCAAACCCAGACCAGCTGCAGAGGCCTTTTGACATTCCTCGCGTTCCTTTAACCAACTTCTGACGAGACTAAGAAACTCTTCGCCGTCGGCTTCCAGATGACGCCCAAGTAGAACTGTCAGGGGCCGGGAGGGAAACCGGCCAGTATGATGCCTTCTCCTTTGGACGGAAGGGGCTTTTTTTCATTTTCTTCCCCAAGGCTCCAACCCCTGAAAAGGTCAGGGAGGGAGAGGCAGTGAAATTTGGTGTCGTTTCAAAGTCCAGACTGTTTTCTGGGGTTGGGATGATTGAATTCTTTGGAGGGCAGCCTGGGGGAGAAAATATACAGAATGAGGCAGTGTGGTCTAGTAGACAGAGCCCGGGCTGGAAGTCAGAAGGACCTGGGTTCTGATCCCAGCTCTGTCACGCTTGCTGTGGGACCTTGGGCTGGTCCCTTCGCTTTTCTGGACCTCAGTTACCTCATCTGTGAAATGGGGATTAAGACTGTGAAGCCCCACATGGGACGTGGACTGTGTCCAACTTGACTAGCTTAGTACATTGCTCAATGCCGATGCTGTTTGCTTTTTTAATGGAATTTGGAAAGCGCTTACTATGTGCCAGGTACTGTACTGAGCACTGCGGCAGATGCAAGATAATCAGGTTGGACCCAATCCCTGCCCCACATGGCACTCACACTCTTAATCCCCATTTTTCAGATGAGGTAACTGAGGTCCAGAGAAGTGAAGCGATCAGGTCACACAGCTGACAAGCAGCACAGCTGGGCTTAGAACCCAGGTCCTTCTATTCACTAGACTTTGCTGCTTCTCTTGATTCCCTCCACCCCTGCTCGGATTCTCCCTCCCTCTCTAGGGTTTACTTAGACTGGGCCACAGAAATCAGCACAAGATCAAAGGCCCCAATCTGCGAGTGTGTGAGAGAGACAGAGAGAAAGAGAAAGAGAGAGAGAGAGAGAAGTCATACCATGCCAATCAGTGACAATTCCATGGTGACTCTAGATTTCTCCTGGAAAATAAATGCATGCACCCAGCCAACAGCTGCGCTGCTTTTCCAACTTGTACAAACACTCTCAAAGTTAGCCAGGGCTCTCAATTCTTGAGGCTCTCCACCCTTTTATCATCATGCACTATTGATTCTTAGTGAGAAATGCGGATGGAGGGAGAAAAGGAGGGAGCGCGCGAGAGAAAATCCACTGGGCTTCATAATGGGGTGCAGATGTGAAGATAAGACCAATCTTTATCTGCTAGACAATACCTTTCATATTGTTTCTATTGCTTGGTGGCTGTATGAGTTACTCTGTTTATAAAAGCAGCATGGCTCGGAGAAGCAGCGTGGCTCAATGGAAAGAGCCTGGGCTTGGGAGTCAGAGGTCATGCGTTCGAATCCCGGCCCTGCCACTTGTCAGCTGTGTGACTGTGGGCAAGTCACTTCACTTCTCTGGGCCTCAGTTCCCTCATCTGGAAAATGGGGATTAAGACTGTGAGCCTCACTTGGGACAACCTGATGACCCTGTATCTACCCCAGGGCTTAGAACAGTGCTCTTTCATTCAACAGTATTTATTTATTGAGCGCTTACTATGTGCAGAGCACTGTACTAAGCGCTTGGAATGAACAAGGTGGCAACAGGTAGAGACAGTCCCTGCCGTTGAGCGCTTAACAAATACCAAAATTATTAAAAGACTTTCAGATTTAATATTTAGAAGGGTATCGCTCAAGACTGAGAAGCTTGGGAAAAATGGAAGCTATTTTTCCTGAATGGGGGCAGGAGAGAAAAGAGATCTGAAATCAGAGAGATGGCCACTTGTCCTGGAGCTTTTCAGTGTCCTTCTGCATTTATCAACCTGCCTACATTTCCTTAACACGGCTCCCCCTTGTGGAAGAGAAGCATTTTCTCCCAGGCCCGGGAGGAAAAAAAAGCGATTTCTTGGCCTCCCACAGGCTGGGAGAAGCAGCTACCCACAAAATCAGCCACTACTCTTTATTCCCCTGCAGCCCGCCGACAAACCTCCAGCTCTCAGAAACACTGAAGGGCTGTGTAGACTGAATTCGGCCACAGAGTCTCCCCTCTGCAAATTCACTGCCCTAAAACATTCCAAAGCTCGCCCTACGCCGGGTTTTCACGCCATAAGATTTCCCACAATAATCAAAACCACTTTCATGTGGCGCGGAACACCCCCCAGAGAGGAAGCAAGGAAGGAGAAGCCCAGTTCGCTGCTCAGGACTCAGCACCCTGGGCTCTAATCCTGGCTCTGCTGTGTGGCCTTGGGCAAGTCACTTCGCTTCTCTGGGCCTCAGTTATCTCATCTGTATAATGGGGATTAAAACCACGAGCCCCAACGTGGGCCAGAGACTGTATCCAATCCGATTAACTTGTATTTACCCCAGCGTTTAGAACTGTTCTTGGCACACAGTAAGTGATCAACAAGTATCCCACCATACTTATTAGAGAAGCAGCGTGGCTCAGTGGAAAGAGCACGGGCTTTGGAGTCAGGGCTCATGAGTTCGAATCCCAGCTCTGCCACTTGTCGGCTGTGTGACTGTGGGCAAGTCACTTAACTTCTCTGTGCCTCAGTTCCCTCATCTGTAAAATGGGGATTAAGACTGTGAGCCCCACGTGGGACAACCTGATTCCCCTATGTCTACCCCAGCGCTTAGAACAGTGCTCGGCACATAGTAAGCGCTTAACAAATACCAACATTATTATTATTATTATTTTGTGGCCACTTGTCTGCTGTGACCCTGGGCAGCCACTAACTTTTCTGTGCCTCAGTTCTCCCATCTGTAAAATGGAGATTAAGACTGTGAGCCCCATGTGGCACGTGGACTATGTCCAACCTGACTGGCCTGTATCTACCCTGGCACTTAGTACAGTGCTTGGCACACAGTAGGCTTTTAACGAATACCATTTAAAAAAAAGGTATATGTCAAATAAAAAGCTGATTTAGTCGACCCCGGCCCCCAATCCCCTCCAACCACCCCAGCTCACGGGAAACAAACATGGTGGATTTTCCCACCCGCCGTCTCCCAGACCCTACAGAGAAAACGGATGGGCTGTTCACGGATTTGCACGGGAAGGTGGTCTTCATTCTGGCAATGGATCCTCGGGTGGACTTTTGGGCAGATTCTGGAATCCACCAATAAGGTTCCTACCCTAATGCAGATGTTCTGGGTTCACAGCGGCCTTCCGCAAAGGACAGGGTAGTGTATTTTCCCAGGTGCATAGTAAGCGCTTGATAAATACTATTGAATGATTGAGCGTGCTGCCTCTTTCAACATGGCATCGGGAGGTCTTTCATTCACTCATACGTTCAATCGCATTTGTTGAGCGCTTACTATGTGCAGAACATTGTATTAAGTGCTTGGGAGAGTACAATATAACAACAAACAGGTTCCCTGCACAGTGAGCAAAGCCCACTAAACCTTCCTCAGGGCCACAGCTGCTGTGGCAGGATTAAGGGAAAAGAGTAGTGTGGCCCAGTGGCTAGAGCACAGGCCTGGGAGTCAGAAGGACCTGGATTCTAATCATGGCTCTGCCACTAGTCTGCTGTGACCTTAGGCTAGTCGCTTCACGTCTCTGGGCCTCCGTTTCCTTATCTGGATAACGGGGATCAAGATGGTGAGCCCTGTACGGGACAGGGGCTGCGTGTCCAACCTGATTATTTGGAATTTTATCCAATTGCTTAGTACAATACCAGGCACACAGTAAGCGCTTAACGAATACCATCAAAAAAAGGGAGCGTCCTTGGCCCACTTGATGAGCACTCTCCTGCACAGCACGAGAAGACTCTTTCCTTCTACCCCTTTCCTCTCTTTTGCTCCTGAAAAAACTCCAGCAAAACCTTCCAGAGGGAAAATCAGCTTCAGCTGTCCTCTGGCCAGCCACTCCAAACTAAGAAACTGTGAGCTGACTCCACGGCTTATTGACCTCCCTGATGCAACTCCCATTCCTCCCAAAGCTCAAAGTGGGACCCAGCCAACTTTGAAACAGTGGGAGGGGTGGTGATGGGGAGTGGGGTTAGAGAGGAGGGAGAGAGAGAAAGAAGAGAGAACTGCTGCAAAACTCCCCACTGAAGTTGAAGAGGACTGAAGAACATCATTTCATCCTTTCTGGGAAAATCCATCTCCTCTTGAGGGAAAAGCCCACAGCCTGCTCAACTCCCTTTGGGAGCTGTCAAAACTGAAGGAGGAGAAAGAGAAAGAAGAGGAGGAGGAGAAGGAGGGAGAACGAGAAGGAGGAAGAAGAGGAAGAAAAGGAGGAGGAGGAGGAAGAAGCGCAGGAAAATTAGTAGTATTCATTAAGCACTTACTGTGTGCAGAGCACTATACTAAGTGATTGGGGGAGTACAACATGACTGTATAATGGACACATTCCCTGCCCATGACGAGAAGGATTCAGAGGTGGAAGAGAAGAAAGAGAAGTAGGAGGAAGAGAAAGAGAAGGAGAGGGAGCAACGGAATTTCTTAATATCTTTGGGTAGAAAGAAGAGCACCTATTAGTAGGTACGTAAATATCACACAAACTGAAGAGGTCAATAATAAAAAAACTAGGAGGGAAACTTTAACCCGAGTTAAGTGCAAAAGTGGGAGTTCTAATCCCAGTTCAATCCTAGCCTGATGCCTTGGGCACGCCACTTAATCCCTCAGTTCCTCAGTTTCTCCCTAGCAAAATGGGGGTAATAATCCCTGCCTCCAAGCGTGCATACATACATGCAGCGCTGGGGGCATCCAGACATGTATGTAGATCTGTCTGTGGCCCCTCACATCTTGCACCCAATTATCTTTGGGAATAATAATAATATTAATAATAACTAAGCACTCAGTCCCTATTTCTGTGGACTTTACACCTTGAGAGAGGAGAAGAGATATTTCATCCTCATTTTACAGATGAGAAACTGAGGTACAGAGGAGTTGTTTTCCTCCCATCTTTGGTTATAATGCACACCCTACAGTACAAGCAATTGGGGGATTTTTCAGGTTGACTCAACTTCTTGAGCTTTCCTTCTGACCCACCTAACAATCTCATCCTTTATCTTTCAGGCATTTCATTCTCTCCCTCTAAAAGTCAGTGAAAACCACGCCCTTTGAAGGATGGAGACCAAGGGCGGCCATTCCAGCCGGCTGTTTAGGCAACACATTCGTTACTGCCTCATTTCTGCCATCTGCTCGTGCTCACTCTCCTAGCATTCGGGTCTAAGAGCCGGGGTAGGGGGTGAGGGTGAGGGAAGGGGTGTCAGTCTCTGTCCCCGTTCATCCTTCGAATTCCGGAACGGGGCTCGGGCCGGGAACGAGCGGTTCGTACGTGTCGGTGATCCCAGCGACGGACGGGGCCAGGAGTCCCTGTGCCGATTCCAGGCAAGGTCAATAATTCAACCACGTGACTTTGAAGAAGTCATTAACTCTCTGGACTTCAGCCGCCCTCCCGCCCACCCCCATCGCCACCTCAAGTCAGATCTCCGAGGAACCTTGGAGCGCCTCAGTTTATTGGAGCTGTTCTGAAGCAAAGCCGGAAGGGAGGGTCTCCGAATGAACATGGCTGTAACCAAATCTCAGGGAGATGAAGTGCAGGATGAAAAGATGAAAGGCCCTCCCTTCCCCCTTAGAATGGAGCCGTCCGGCTTCGTGCGGGGAGACGCCCGGTGGGGGCCGGGGGACTCTAAGGCCTCATCTGAACCGGGTCAGAGCCAAGCCGAACACGTTCAAGGGCAGGGGTCACCGAAAGAAATGGCGAGTGGCGAAGAGAAGCCTTGTGTCGAGTCCACTGGGCGGGGAGGAGGCCGAGCCCGGGCAGGAGCGGCGGTGGGCTGTGGGCCTCGTGCCCACCCTGACAGCCCCTTGGCACGCTCTCTTCACTCTGCCCCAGGGAGTGCCAGCAACCTCACAGGAGGCTCTGGGGGAGAGAGGGAGCGTGGGCCAGAAAAGGGAGGATTCGGCCGCCTGACAGGCTGGGAGACCTCTGGCTCCCTCCGTGTGGGAGGGATGGAACAGAACTGACTGGGGGGGATGAGGGGAGGGGAAGGAGGGGAGAGGAGGGAAGACAAGAGGAGGGGAGGGACAGTCATAGCACAGAGCTCTGGAGAACAGGGCTGGGGAGGATGGCGTCAGAATAAGAAGTGTATCAGAAGGCGCCAGCTCAGGGGCTGAGATATGCAAGGGGACTGAGGAGGCTCAAGTCTAGCTGTGGGGGGATTACAGGGGATGGACGATGGAATCCTCTCCAGCCAGTGGAGTTCTGTCAACTAATCAATGGTATTTATTGAGCAGTTACTGTGTGCATAGCACTGTAGTGAGCGCGTGAACATAATACAATGATGTATCCACACCAGACTCTGGCTAGCTTGTCAGGGCCGAGGAAATTGGAGGGTGGGGTGGGGGGGATCTCAGTCAGGTTTCCTCTCAACCTTCTCTCCCTCCCCCTTAGATTATGAGCCCCATGTAGGATTGGGCCCGGTTTGATTGCCCAGGCCTGGGAGTCAGGGGACCTAGGTTCTAATCCAGACCTGGGAGTCAGAAGGTCATGGGTTCTAATTCCGGCTCTGCCACTTGTCTGCCGTGTGACCTTAGGCAAGTCACTTCGCTTCTCTGGGCCTCAGTTACCTCATCTGGAAAATAGGGATCAAGACTGTGAGCCCCATGTGGGACAGGGCCTGTGTCCAACCCAATTTACTTGTGTTTACCCCAACACTTAATACATTGCCGGGCACATAGTAAGCCCTTAAAAAATACCACAATTATTATTATTATTATTATTATTATAGTTTAGCCACTTGTCTGTGTGAACTTGGCAGTTATTTAACTTCACTTTTTTTTAACAAGCACAGGTAGAAGCAAGATAAATCCAACTGGATACAGTCCCTGACTCATACGGGGCTCACATTCTAAGTGGGCGGGAGTAGGATCTAATCCCCATTTTAGAGATGAGTAAACTGAGGTTGGGAGAAGTTATGTGACTCGCTCCAGCTCACACAGGAGACAAGCAGCGGAGCCGGGATCAGAACCCGGGATGTCTGATTCCTAAGTCCGTGCCCTTTCTACTAGGCTACACTGCTTCCCTGATATTGGTCCTTGTATCTCCCCCAGTGCTTAACTCAATACTAGGCACACAGTAAGCACTTAAATACCACAATAATTACCTATCCCCAGTGCTTAGCAGAGCGCTTAGTAAGCCCAAATCCATTTTCTATACGGCCTCTAGATGCAGTTATAAGATCAGAGGCTAAAAGCAGAATGTGGCTGTAGAGATTGATGTGATTTCTCCAACTCCTCTAGTTTTACCCAGCCACAATGGATCGGATTCATATTCCTCATTAGGATAAACTCCCTAAATGTCAAGGGGAAGGAGGGGGTCATGCCACGGGCTCAAGCATCTCTTTGTTTGGAGCCACAACCCCAGTGTCTGAGAGATCCCTGTGATACATGCGAGAACAAATTGTTCTTCAACCCTGGTGGGCAGGGGGGAGTGTGGGGGTGTGTGTGTCCCTGTCCAACCAGTTCGATTGACAAGACTTACTCCCCCTCAGCGTTCCAGCTCATCAGTTTTCCCCTTTTGAGTTTTCCCCTCTAGACTGTGAGCTCATTGTGGGCAGGGATTGTGTCTGTTATGTTCTTATATTGTACTCTCCCAAGCGATTAGTACACAGTAAGCACTCAATAAATACAACTTTCAATTGTTTTTTCCCCCCACATCCGAACTCCACATCCTCCACAAAATGTCATCCCTTGAACCTAGGCAACTTTTTTTCTTTAACAAAAGGGGGTATGTAATGTGTGGAATTATTAGATCACAGATACTACATCTGTGTTTCACACTCTCATTTTTCATGCAACAATCATTTAGCATCTGGTATAAAATGGGTGTTCATATCCACCTAATCTTTCATTTCTGATTTTGAATAAATTAGCCTCCAGTTTCAAAGGGAAGTATGCTAATCCCCACACCGCCACATGTCTGCTGCGGGACCTTGGGCAAGTCGCTTCACTTCTCTGGGCCTCAGTTCCCTTATCTGTAAAATGGGGGTTAAGACTGTGAGCCCCATGTGGGACAGGGACTGTGTCCAACCTAATTAACTTGTACCTACTCCATCACTTATAAAAGTGCTTGGCACCTAGTAACACATACTGTAATTATTATTATTATTATTAACCAGTAGGCCAATGATCTGGCAGTCAGGAGACCTGAATTCTAATTTTCTGGTCCCCAGGAAGCTCACAGCATGACAGAAAGCATTAATCAATAGTACCATCATATTTATTAATCACCTACTTTGTGCCCAGCAAGGATCCTGTCTACCAACTACATTTTATTCTCCTAAGCACTTAGTACAGTGCTCTGCCAAAGTAAATGTTCAATAAATACCACTGACTCATTGCTCATTGCTAATTCTGTCGTATCATCCCTTCCCAAGCCCTTAGTACGATGTTCTGCACACAGTAGCACTCAATAAATACCACTGATTGACTGATTGCCTTATCTGTAAAATGGGGATTAAGACTGTGAACCCCAAGTGGTACATGGACTGTGTCCAACCTGATTGGCTTGAATCTGCCCCAGTGCTTAGTACATTGTCTAGCCCACAGTGTTTATTGCATACCCCTTTTTTAAAAAAAGCTCCTTGTGGGCAGTGAATGCATTCTTCTTCATTCTGTACTTGCCAAGTGCCTAGTACAGGGCACAGACCCAAGTGGGCACTCGATAAAAGTTACTACTCAATCAATTGAGTATTTATTGAGTGCCTACTTTGGACAGAGTACTGTTCTAAGTGCTTCGGAGAATCCAACAGAGTTGGAAGACATGTTCCGTGCCATAATGAGCTTACAGTCTGAGACACAGAGAAGTGAAGTGACTTGCCACGGTCACACAGCAGACAGCATGACCTAGTGGAAAGAACATGGGGCCTGGGAGTCAGAGGACATGAGTTCTAATCCCGGCTCCGCTATTTGCTGTGTGACCTTGAGCAAGTCACTTAGCTTCTCTGTGCCCCAGTTACCCATTTACACAAACGCCATTAAAAAAAAAAGGTGGGATTCCCACACTGGTGGAAGGGAGTTGTAGAAGAGACATTCTTCCTTCTGCTGAGTTAAATTACACATGCACAATTTTCATTCAATCCATCAGTCAATCCACAGTATTTATTGAGTGTTTAATCAATCAGTTGATCATATTTATTCAGAGCTTACTGTAATAATAATAATAATGATGGCATTTGTTAAGCACTTACTATGTGCCAAACACTGTTTTAAGTGCTGGGGTAGATACAAGGTAATCAGGTTGTCCCACATGGGCATCACAGCCTTAATCACCATTTTACAGATGAGATAACAGGCACAGAGAAGTTAAACCGGGAGCCGGGATTAGAACCCACGACCTCTGACTCCCAAGCCCATGCTCCTTCCACTAAGCCGTGCTCCTTCTCACGTGCAGAGCACTGTTCTAAACACTTGGGAGACTACAGTGTAACGGAATTAAGACACGTTCCCTGCCCATGTATGCAAAGTACTGTACTAAGCACTTGGGAGAGTACATCACAATAGAGATGGGAGATTCCTGCTCTCAAGGACCTTACAGTGGAGGGAGAAATGTTAAAAAAAAATTACTGATATGGATAATGGAAGATTAAAAAGATATGTGCATACATACATTTTTCTTCCCTTTGCAAGAAAAAAACCCTATCTATAAAGACAATCCCAATAAAATTAGGACTAGGGGTAAAAGTACAGGGATGGATGTGAAATTTAATGTTTTTCTTAAGAAAATACACCATCTGGAGACATTTTCTGCCAAAAATACAGTAGGAGCGCATGTTTTTCTAACCACCCAAATGGGTTCAATTTCACTAAAAGCTGGGGCGAAATGGGGTTGAGCTGAGATTTTTGAAGGAGCGGGAGATGGCAGATGGGGAGGAAAGGAGCGGTGACATCTCACTGCATCTCATGGCTGCACAGGGAGCCATGGCAACGGGGTCACCGAGAACCCTCTGAGCGCTCTGCTCAGGTGTTTCCGCCATCCACTCCCAAGCCCCGCCACGAGACAGAAGATGGAGGCAGCCAGGAGGGAAAAGGGAGAAGGAGCTTTCAGAGAAGACCTTCGAGAAGCAGCGTGGCCTAATGGATAGAGACCGAGCCCGGAAGTCAAAAGGACCTGAGATCTCATCCTGGCTCTGCCATTTGTGTGCCATGTGACTTTGGGCAAATCACTTCACCTCGCTGGGTCTCCATTCCCTCATCTGTAAAATGGGGATTAAGATTGGGAGCCCCGAGTGGGACGTGGACTGTGTCCAACTGGATTAGCCTGTATCAACCCCAGCACTTAGTACAGTGTCTGGCATATAGTAAGTGCTTACCGAATACCCTTAAAAAAAGATCGCTACTGGGGTTCACGGGCAGCTGGAGAGACCTCACTGTCCACCCTAAGGGTCAGCCTCACTTTGGGGTAGAAGTCTAAGGTTGTCTTGTCAGTGGGCTTTCTCGTAACCCAACATAATTAATTCATCATTCCAACAGTAGCATCTACTGAGTGCTTTACTTGTGTACATGGCAGTGAACTAAGTGAACTAAAAGCTTGGGAGAAGCTAGCAAAAATTTTTCCTGTGGGATCTCTCTGTCAAACACACACACACACACACACACACACACGATCACAGAAGTATAGACTGACGGACAGATGGATAAAAGGACCTACAGATAGGGCTCGTGTGCATTATAATGCTCTTCTTTTTCTGCTCTTCCATGATATTTAACTTTTTACTTAATTTCAACACCACTGTTTCCTACAGTGTTCTTTCTCACTTCGAGAAAACCCTGAAAAGCTTACTTGGGTTTAGGAACATCCATTCCCTTTCTCCTCAATCTCCGAAATATTCTGACAGACTGAAAGGTAATTAAAGCCCAGTTCAATTTAAGGGGAGAAAATGATATATATTTAGCATAGATTATGGCAGATTTCTACTGCTGGCACAAGGTGCCTCTCTGCTGACTAGGATGTTAAAACACCTTGAAATTAGGGATTGATTTATGCACTCCATAAAACCCCTGACTTCCAAGTCATTGACTATTGGTACGAACTTGTATGAGTATCTGATCAAGCAACTGGATTTTTTTAAATCACCTTTAATATATGTTTGTTTAAATCTCAGGAATATATTAATGTACTGGAGAATATTACCTAGCCATAAATACACTTCATCTTGAGCTTCTTTTGCCTAATCCTCGATTTTCACAGCACCAATGAAGTGGCCTAACCAGGGTGAAGCAGTGTAAATACACATACACACCATCATCATCAATAGTATTGAGCGCTTACTACGTGCACAGCACCGTACGAAGTGATTGGGAGAGTATAACGTAACAGAGTTGGCAGATCCTTTCCCTGACCACAACAGGCTTACAGTCTAGATGGGGAGATGGACATTAATATAAGTCAATAATTTATTTAAAGATACGCGCATAAGTGTTGTGAGGTTGAGGGTGGGGAGATCTTCCCATGGACTTGGAATTTGAATCTTCCATCGCCCGCTCTTCCTAGCCACCCTCCCACTGCCTCCCCTTCTCTCCCTCCCAGCTCCATTTCCTGGAAATTCCTTCCAAAAGAGAGCCCAGGAGGAATAGGGCCTGCGAGTTATAAAAAATGTGCAGAAAGCACTTGGGGAAAAGTGGTTATTAAGGAAATGTTCTAATCCTAAGGGGAAAGGGGCAGGCCCAATTAACAGTTAAAAGCAGGGCAAAGAGATAGGAAGGAAAGGATAGGAAGGTGTGAACAATTCCTAAGCAGAGAAAAGTCAGAAGGGGCTGGCCTCAGAGGAAGTGAACATCCCACCTGACCAGTGGTCATAGAAGAGGTCACTTGGGCTCCCCAGGCCAGGAGACGATACCTCTGGGGACGGCACGGTGACGTAGCAATGGGATGGCATGGCATGGCATGGCTGGGTTAGATACGATGCCATCAGACCAGCCCCAGTCTCAGTCCCACACGGGGTTCACAGTCTAATTATGAACCGAGGAGCAGGGAAGTGAAGTTTTTGGAGGTTTTTTAAAAATGGTATTTGTTAAGCACTTACTATGTGGCAGGTACTGTACTAAGTGCTGGGGGAGATGCAAGCCAATCAAGTTGGACCTAGTTCCTGTCCCATTTGGGGTTCACGGTCTTAATGCCTATTTTACAGATGAGGTCACTGAGGCATAGAGAAGGAAATGACTTGCCCAAGGTCACCCAGCATACAATTGGTGGAGTCAAGATTAGAACCCAGGTCTGTTTGACTCCGAGGCCTATGCTCTACCTATTAGGCCATGCTGCTTCTCACATTTGTCCGAGGTCACACAGCAGGCACGTGGTAGAGTCAGGATTCAATACCTGTTCTCCCCCTTCCTAAGATTGTGAGCTCTGCGTGGAATCTAATTATCTTATACCTACCCTACACTTAGTACACTGCTCGGCATATAGTGTGCACTTAACAAATATCACAATTATTATTACTTCCAGAAAAAAATGAGTTAATGAGCAAAGAAATGGATGAATTTCTCTGCCTAGGTTGGAAGCAATCATTTGTTAAAGAAGTTCCTGGGAGTGAAGCAACCCAACCCAAATCACAAGACTATTCACTGGCTGCCAAATCCTAACTGACTCTCTGGGCATTTTTAAAAATATTTTCCCCACTCAACCCCTCCATCATCCTCTCTAATCCATCGATGCTACTTATTGAAAGCTTACCGTGTGCCGAGCACTGTACTAAGTGCTGAGGAGAGTCGCGTGAGTTTGTAGACACAATCCTTGCCCACAAAGAGCTTACAGTCTAGAGGGGAAGATAGACTTTAATGGAAATGAGTAATGGACATGTACACAAGTGCTGTGGGGAGGAGGAAGGGGTGAATAGAGGGAGCAAATCAGGGAGCTGTAGAAGGGAGTGGGAAAAGAGGAACTGAAGGCTTAGTCAGGGAGGGCCTCTTGGAAGAGATGTGCCTTCGAAAAAGCTTGAATAATAATAATAATAATTTGGGTGTTTGTTAAGCACTTATTATGTTGCAAGCACTGTACTAAGTACTGGGGTAGATACATGTTAACCAGGTTGGACACATCCCTGTCCCACATGTGGCTCACGGTCTTAACCCTCATTTTACAGGTAAGGTAACTGAGGCACAGAGAAGTGAAGTGACTTGCCCAAGGTCATGCGGCAGGCATGTGATGGAGCCGGAATTAGAACCCAGGTCCTTCTGATTCCCAGTCCATTCTCTAACCACTAAGTCACGCTGCTTCTTATAATGATAATCCAAAAAGCCTGAAAAAAGGGTTGGCAGAAGCAGCTTCCTCCTTGGCGTAGGGTGGCACCACAGTGATTCAGGGGCCTGCAATGGGCTACCAGAGGGACAAGCTTAGGAGGTTGGGTAGTCCACCACTAGCCATGTGGTCCTAAGAGGCCAGGAAAACCACCACATGGTCTCTGGAGGAACCACTGGTCTGACCCAGGAAGGGATTCAATATTCACGGCCTTACATTCTCCTAACTCCAGCCTGGGTCCGATTGACCCTGAGAACAGCAGCGGCAGTCAGAGCAGCTCGTTTTCAAAGTTCTAAGCCGCTGGCCCTCATTTCTCGATGGGTGCATGCCCCCCCGGCCCCTCCCCCTCTGGCACATCGTCACCCTATTTGCATGTTCATACAGTGCGGGCTCTGACAAGGAGCTGGGTTTTTTCCATCCTTCGTAACTCAATAGCTTGGGATAGGACTGAGACTTTTCTTCCCAGAAAGAGGTATCTGGCACTCATCTTTTCCCACCGTACGCACTGGAGACGGGCCAGAGGAGGCAAATCCTTGGCGGGGAAATTCCTCTGCACCAGGCGGGATGGGGTACAATCCACCTCTAGTCTCACCACCCAGAAGCTTTCTCCCACCTCCCACCATCTTGAGTGGGCGACCCGAGCATCCTCCGTCTGGACCGTCTCCCATAGTCCTCTCTGCCTCTCCGCCCCAGCCACCCCGCCCCCGCCGACATAGAGCCTTTCTGGTCTGCCTCATCCTGCAGCTGAGAAGCTGAGACTGGGAATCAGATGCCGTGAGACTTTGGGTGCCAGAGAACAGAGGATCCAGGCCAGAAGGAAAGAGGGAGGAAAGGGCAGGGGTCAGTCTTTGGCCAATCCCTCCCCTCCTCTCTTGGCTTTCTCTGCCTACAACGGTCTCCGCCCCTGTGTGCTGGACATCTCACAGAGAGCCTCTAGTCTTCTTTCTGAAACCAGAAACTCTAGAAGGATCCTCAAAAATTCTTTAGGAAGCCCCCTTTAAACAATCAGCCGGCCAGCCCAACTCTCTGTCTAGTGACAGCAATTATAATTCATCCAGGTCTAGGTGTGTCAATCCCGCTCCAATTTCCACCTCCTTTCAGGAAGCCGGTCTTAAGGCAAAATGAGGAACACTGAGGAACAGGGGCTGAGAAGGCGAAATGATGGAGAAAGTGCCATAACTCACTCATGAACAAGAGAAGCAGCATGGTCTAGTTGATAGAGCACAGGCCTGGGAATCCAACGGACCTGGGTTCTAATCCCTGCTCTGCCACTTGTCTGCTGTGTGACCTTAGGCAAGGCACTTCACTTCTGTGTCCTTCAGTTCTCTCATCTGTAAAATGAGGATTAAGGCAGTGAGCCCCTTGGGGGACAGGGACTGTTTCTAACTTGATTAACTTGCATCTACCCCAGCGCTTAGATCAATGCCTGGCACATAGTAAGCACTAAACAAATATCATGAAAAAATGGAAAAAAATCCATGAGGGCTAAATTCTGACAAGATTCACCACCCTCAACCCAGTAACAAACATCTGACCCTTTTTCCTCTCATGTAAACATCTCACTTGCCTAGTAAGACACTCCAGAAGGGAGGCCTAATGGAAAGAGCACAAGACAGAGTCAGGAGACTTGAATTCCAATCCTGACTCTGCCACTGGTTGGTTGTGGGGCTCTGGGCAAGTGACTTAGCTTCTCTGCGCCCATGTTTCTTCATTTGTAAAATAGGGATCAAATATCTGTTCTCTCTTCCCCTTAGACTGAGCCTCAGGAGAGCAGGGACTGTATCCGATTATATCAAATCTACCCCAGTGCTTAGCACAGTGCTTGCCACACATTAAGTGTTCCCTCTTAGGCCATAAGCCCTGTGTGGGACAGGGACTGTGTCCAATCTGAAGATTTCACACCTATCTCACTGCCTGGCACATAGCACTTGATAAACGCTATCATTACATAACCAAACAAATGTCCCCAAATCCTCTGCTCTGAACAGAAGAGCTTGCTAATGGGTTCTGTTTTCCTACGGCTGGTTCACCCCCGCTCCTTCAGCGTTTAAAGCTCTCAACCTTGTGCTCTTTCCTCCTAAGGAAAGCTGCTCCTTCTATTTTCAGGCTAAGCTGTTTTAGGGGGGAAAGAAAAAAAACAAATGCTCAAAGTGGTGGCCCTAGGTTTAGGCCCTTTCCAGCCTGCAGGCCTCGGCTGGATTGGTTGCTGATTTACCTCACCTCGGGTCGGCCCAGCGGGGACCCGGGGATGAGGCGGCATTTCTCCAAGCCTCCCCCTCCCGCCGCCCGCCCCCGGAGGGATATCGTGCCGCAGCAACGAAAGGAGAGCCAGAACCGTAACTAGATCCTTCAGGTCCAGCACGCTCCGATCCTCCAATCGGCGTTTCCCGGCGGAGTTCTCTGCCCTTCAGGTCGACTGTCGACAGGGCTCCAGTGCTGATGCGGAGAAAACGCCGGCATTTTCCTCAGCACAAACTCTCCCAACTCCGAACCGGGAATGGCAGCTTGCGATGGGAATCGGATTTCGGTGATACTTCCCAAAGGCGCAGAAGCCCACCTTTTGAGTGGCAAACTAAAACTGTGCCCCACCCCTACAAGTCATGTCCGAAATGAACTGAAATGAAGGACGGAAAACTAAAGCACTGAAAATTCAAATCCGTAAGGTCATCTCACATCCATCCGTCCACCTATAGGAAGGACTGAACTTAAACCATGCCAGAGAGGCAGCTGTCTCCCTAAATCTCAAAAGAAAAAAAAATCTCCAAAGGACATGCCCCCAACTTGAGTAGTGCAACTTTCCAGTGTTGTCCAAGAGCCCAGGCCTGGGAGTCAAAGAACCCGGGTTCTAATTCCATCTCTGCCTCTTGTCTGTTGTGTCACCTTGGGAGAGTCACTTCTCTGTGCCTCACTCTCCTCATCTGAAAATTGGGGATTCAATTCAAGTTCATCCTCCTTAACTGTGAGCTCCATATGGGACCTGATGATCCTGCATCTATTCCAGCACTTAGTATAGTGCTTGACACTATAACAAATATTCTTGTATTATTACTGTCAGTCAAATTCATTGAGCACTTACTGTGTATAGAGCACTGTACTAAGCTCTTGGGAGAGTACAATATAACATACAGACATTATCATTACTATTATTGTTGTTATTATTATTAATAATGGCCCAAACAAACCAAGATCTGTTCCACCTACTGCTTCCCCTTTGCACCCTGGTTTGATGGACGGCTATAAGAAGAAGGGAATCTGACAGCACTTTTTCTTCACTGAGTCCCAGCTGGGACTCTGATCTTCCAAGGGCAACACATATCTGTAATTTACTTATTTATACTAACATCTGTCTCCCCGTCTAGGCTGTAAGCTCGATGTGGAAAGGGAATGTATCTGCTTATTGTAACACTGTTGTACTCTCCCAAGCGCTTAGTACAGTACTGTGCACACAGTAAGCGCTCGATAAACACGACCAAAAGAACGAATGGACAAGTGACTCATTTTAGTTTGGACAGGAGGGTCTGGCATTTTTTGAGCTCCCCTTCCTGGAGGGCCTATTTTCACTTTCGAAAAAGCTAAGTACTTCGACACTGGCCCTTGCCATTGCACTTATGTATATATCTTTATACTCTATTATTTCCTCCTTCCTGCAACTGATTTTAGTGTCTACCACCCCAACTGGACTGCATGTTCCTAGAAGGCAAGGATCATGTGTACTAACTCTACTGTAGTCTCCTAAGTGCTTTAGTAAAGTGCTCTGCGTAAACACTAAACAAATTGGACGGACTGAAAGATAGCTAAGCTCATTGTGGGCAGGGAACATGTCTAGTTTTACAGTGTACTCTCCTAAGCGTCTAGTACAGTGTTTTGTACACAGTAAGCGCTCAATAAATACAACTGAATGAATGACTGTGAGCCCGTTGTGGGCAGGGATTGTCTCTGTTGCTGAATTGTACTTTCCAAGCGCTTAGTACAGTGCTCTGCACACAGTAAGTGCTCAATAAATGATTGACTGAAAGAATGAATTAATTCTCTTGCCAGCCTTTGTGAATCTCTCAATTTCCCACCTTCCGTGAGTTCACATGGATTATTTCTTGTAGTGCTGCAATAATCCTGCCCTGATTCTCAAGTGCCCTTGAACTTAGATTTGCACCCTTTATTAGTCCCTCTCTCAACTCCACACCACTCATATACATATCTGCAATTTATTTATATTAATGTCTGTCTCCCGCTCTGGACTATAAGCTCACTGTGGGTAGGGAATGTGCCTATCAACTCTATTTTCTTGTACTCTCCCAAGCGCTTAGTACAGTGCTCTGCACACAGTAGGTGCTCAAAAAATACCACTGACAGACTGATTACTCTAGCCCCCGAAGATGGGAATTTACCCAAATCCTATTTATCTACATAATTGTTAACTAATTCTTTCTTTAAGACTTGGCTCACTGCCCTGTCACAGTTCTGCCTATTCCTTTTGCTGTTGAGACAGAGGCATCAAGTGAATGCCTCTGCCTTTTTCTTGGTATCTGCATGATTTTTCCCTCTTGATCTAACCAGAGGGCACCTTTGTTGCACTCTTTTGCCTGCTCTGAAGAAAAACACTGCTTTCTAGTTCCCTTCCAAATAAAGAACAATTAACAGTAGCGTGATCCAGTGTCTCCTTACAGATAGGCATAAAAATAGCTAATAGCACGAAGTCTCAGCTGACGGACACCTCATTTGAAGACCATTTCCAAGTGCACTGCTTGTGCTCACAACTGCTGGGCTCATTCTGTATCTCATTAGAGAGGGGAGAAAATAACGGAGTCAGAACTAGCTTATACTCCAAGTTTTACGGTATCCAATTTACGGCCATATTTAAGTGAAAACTTCCACATCCAGATTTGTTACATGTGTCAGGCAACCACCGACCGTAAAATCTCTGGCAAGTCCGCTCTGTTTTTAAATCCAGTACTTTTGGTGGAAAAGAGAAAAAAAAGATGCAATGTTTTGTATAAAGGGCCTCGCTAGAGCTCATCGAACCAAAATCCCCTGGCCGGGACTTCAGGTCTCAGGGAAAATGTAGCTTTAGAGGAAGCAGGGCCCAAGGGAGTCACTGAAGGATCCACAGGGAGGGAGTCCAAAGGAGTGGGTAGGCAGACCCACTGGCTCGGAATAATTTAACCTTTCACATCTCATGGGAACTGGCGGCGGTTGGCTTGGCCTTGAAATGGAAAGTTGAAAACCCGAAACGATTAAGGAGAGGCAGACAGGACTGAAGATCGAGGGGGGAATTCAAACTGCTTTGAGGGGGAAAATGCTCTCTGCCACGTGATGCATGATAAGAGAGATCGATTTCTACCTCCACGGTC
Organism: Ornithorhynchus anatinus; assembly: GCF_004115215.2. Classification (NCBI taxonomy): domain Eukaryota; kingdom Metazoa; phylum Chordata; class Mammalia; order Monotremata; family Ornithorhynchidae; genus Ornithorhynchus; species Ornithorhynchus anatinus. Next base: position 57,777,592 of record NC_041736.1, read on the forward strand.
TTGTCATCCTGTCAGCTTCCCTTAGCCCCACTCTCTACTATTATTCATTTCATTGTCCGCATTTCTTTTCACCATTTAGATCTCTGCTCTTCCTCTTTTGCCTTTGTATATCTGCAACCTGGGTCTGCCTGTTGGACTGAAGATTCCTTGAGAGGAACCGTGTTATGCTTGGACCACAGCCTGCCAAATGCCTAGTATACTGTCCCACATCCTGTAAATGCTAAATTTTAATTTAAATTCTAAGTAAATTCTAATCCCAGCTCTGCCAATTGCTTGCTGTGTGACTTTGGGTAAGTCACTTGACTTCTCTGTTCCTTAGTTCTCCTATATTCCCTGCTTCTTGGACTGTGAGCCCCATATGGGAAAGGGACTGTGTCCAACCTAATTAACTTGTATCTACCCCATGCTTAGAACAGCGTTCGACACATAGTAAGCACTTAACAAATACCATTAAAGAAAAATCCTGCTGATATCACACTCTTCAAGTTCCTCACCCATTTTAATAAGCAGGAAATTAAACTTATCTTGCCAATCAATCCATGGTATTTATTGAGCGCTTACTGAGCACAGAACACTGTACTAAGTGCTTGGGAGAGCATGATAAAACAGAGAAGTGAAGTGATTTGCCCAAGGTCACCAAATAGATAAGTGGTTGGGCCAGGATTAGAATCCATGTCCTTCTGACTCCCAGGCCCATACTCTGTCCACTAAACCACGCTGCTTCTCTAAATAAAACCAACATCTATTTTGTACTTTTTCATTTGATTTATCACTGGTTTTTTCTTCAATTTACCTATATATGACATCTGGGCTAGATTCAAGTGGGGAAAATCAGGAGGGCACAAAGTTGTTTGTGTTTGTTTTGGGAGTGTTCAACAATACACTGCAATCAGAAGAGGGTGATTTGTAATCTGCTTTTAAAGTCAAATTCCTAAGCATTTAAGCAGAGCAGTTTAGCTCTTTCCCCTTACTGAATGATCTAAAACCCTTGAAAAAGATAAAATATGTTTCTGGTTATTTTTGTACAGAAAAAAAAATCTAGAAATAACTAGTTTTAAATCCCACACGGAAACATCACCCACTGTTGGAAAGGAGCACATTTTATGCTGGGATTCCAGCATTCCATTTCCCAGTTTGTTTCTAAATCAGAGAAAACCTTTGGCATTTTCTTAAGCTCCTGCTGTATGCCAAGCTCTGGAGCAGATATGAGACAATCAAACTGGACACTGTCAATCAATCAGTGAGAGTTACTGAGTACTTACTGAGTGCACAGCACTGTACTGAGCACTCTGACAAAACGTGAGGCAGGCAGTGAAAATGTGTATATCCAAAATGGTGCGGTGACAGATGGAGAAAGAGTATAGTGCTTGGCACATAGTCAGGGCTTAACACAAGCTACAATCATCATCATTATTATAGGGAATGTAAACTTGTTGTGGGCAGGGAATGTGTCCCTTATATGTCTGACCTTGGACAAGTCACTGCACTTCTCTGTGCCTCAGTGACCTCATCTGTGAGTCCCCTGAGGGACAGGGACTGTCAAACCCAATTTGCTTGTATCCACCCCAACAATTAGTACAGTGCCTGGCACGCAGTAAGCGCTTAATAAATGCCATAATTATTATTATTATATTGTTCTCTCCCAAGCCTTAGTACAGTGCCCTGCAAACAGTAAGCACTCAATAAATACGACTGATTGATAGTCGAAATCTCTAAAGCCATTTGCTCTCGTTTAGCAGGCAAATGATGAGGGTTCGCTTTGTTTCGGGTCGAATAGGGAGTGGGTTAATTTTCACCCGGTCAAGCCATCTTTATAATCCTAGAGGGAGAGAACTCAAGTCACTAGAGGCTGGGGGCTCTGACATATCGGCACCCTCCCCCCTCACCTTTGCAGCCTGAGGGGTCTTGTATGTTTCCCCTCCATCCTCCCCCTTAGCAAGGCTCAATAATCAGGGTGCAGAAAACCCCCAGAAAATGATCCCTATCTGCCGATAACGCTGTCTTCTGCGTCCTCTTGGATGCCACATTTCAATACCGCTTGGCTCTTCCAATCATGGGGTCTCTTGTTCGGGTCTCCAAGCAACACAAATCTGGGCCAGGCGAGATGCTGCTTCATTTCCAACCTCCCTCCCTCCCTCCCTCTGCTCCAGCAGGTCCCCGCCAACGCAACCCAGCTCCTCTTGATGACTCCAATCGGTCGCAGGCCCATCCAAAAGCTCCTTCTTGGTTTTCTTCATGCCACGTCCTTCCAATCTCCCTGCTCCACTGCACAGTTGAGACCCCAGGGTGACAGGCAGATTCATTTCTATTAATGTCAATCATCCCCTCTAGATTGTAAACTCGTTGCAGGCAGGTAATGTGTCTGTTCATTGTTATACTGTACTCTCCCCAGTGTTTAGTACAGTACTCTGTACACAGTAAGCACTCAATAAATACGATCGAATGAATGACCCCTCCCTCCCACGAGAACGAGCCATAGGCTCACACCCTCAACCCTCCCCAACCCCCAGATGAACCCCCTGCAGAGTCTGAATCAGAGTAAGCTCATTTTATCCCCCTCTGGACTGTAAGCTTGTTGTGGGCAGGAAATAGGTCTGTTAAACTGTTTATCATACTCTCCCAAGCACTTAATACAGTGCTCTGCATAGGGTAAGCGCTCGATAAATACCATTAACTGACTAGAGGAGAAAAAAATCCAGCGTTCCTCTTCCGGCTGCCCCCTCTCTTCCTCCGCATCCAAATGTCAGTTGTTTGCACGTAAACACACATTTTTTTTGTTCATAAAGTGAAAAACCCAGGAGAACTAACCAAGTGGGTTTTGCCTGCCTAAAGTCAACGTGGGTGATGAAAACATCTTAGGATAATAATGTTACATCTTGGCCCAGGCAAAATCCTGCCCGGCTGGACGCTACCCTGAGATCAATCCCTCCAGCGTATTTGTTGAGCACTACTGTGGGCTGAGCACTGTACTAAGCACTTGGGAGAGGACCAGAGTTGACAGATATTGACAGAAACATTCCCTGCCCATAGGAGCTTACAGTCTAGTGGGAGAGACAGACATTACTCTCTAGACTGTAAGCTCGTTGTGGGCAGGGAACGTGTCTGTTTATTGTTATACTGTCCTCTCCGAAGTGCTTAGTACAGTGCTTTGCACATAGTAAGTGCTCAATAAATACGATTAAATGAATATAAATATCTATTTTTAACAATAATAATGACAAATCTGTCAAGCACTTTATGCCAAGTGCTTACTATGCACCGACGATACTTACTGCATTAAATACTGGTGTAAGTACAAGATAAACACTTGGGACACAGTCCCTGTCTCATATTGGGAGCATAGTCTAAGAGAATTGAATTGAGCAGGAATTGAATCTCTATTTTTTCAGATGAGGACACAGAGGCACAGCAGGCAAGGAGAAGGAGAGGGGATTAAAACCCAGCGTGGCGCAGTGGAAAGAGCACGGGCTTTGGAGTCAGGGCTCATGAGTTCGAATCCCAGCTCTGCCACTTGTCAGCTGTGTGACTGTGGGCAAGTCACTTAACTTCTCTGTGCCTCAGTTCCCTCATCTGTAAAATGGGGATTAAGACTGTGAGCCCCACGTGGGACAACCTGATTCCCCTGTGTTTACCCCAGCGCTTAGAACAGTGCTCTGCACATAGTAAGCGCTTAACAAATACCAACATTATTAAAACCCAAGTACTTTGACTCCCAAGAGGCTCTGTGCCTTTTTCCCCAGGCCATCCGGGTACAAGTTCTGGGATGGGGTGGGGTGGGAGGGTGACTGAACTGACCAAGAGAATAAGCCAACAGAGGCCCTGTCGCACACAAAATGAGACGCCCCCATCTCTGGCCTCCATCTCGAAAGGCAGAATCTTTGCCTCGATGAGGTAAGTGACAATGTCCAAGACCTTCTGTGAAACGGAGGCTATTTTAAGCCAACCGGGACCTGCCTGCTGCATCCGTGCATGTCGCCTTGCTGTTCTTCCAGGCTCTTGGCGGGACTCCCGCACATTCCTGCTTGAAAGCACGGCTCTCGCCGGGTTCCCAATCTCCTCGTTATCACGCCCCTCGGACTCACATTTTCCCTACATTAGCCCCAAGCCCCCCTCGATTCACGCTCTCACGCTCTCGACTACCAGAAGGCTGGAGAGAGCCCTGCCTTGGTCCAAACCGTTCAAATGCATAAATAAAGGGGTCATCTTGAAGCATCATCGTCTAGTAGTTAGAGCCCGTGTCTGAGAGTCTTATCTAGGCTCTGCCACTTGTCACTGTGTGACCTTGGGCAAATAAGCCCGCTGTGGGCAGGGAATGTGTCTGTTACATTGTTCTATCGTACTCTACCAAGCGCTTAGTACAGTGCTCTACACGTAGTAAGCGCTCAATAAATACGACTGACTTCTGAGTGCCTCAGTTTCCTTATCTGTAAAATGGGGATGAAGATGGTGAGCTCCAGGTGGGACAGGGACTGTGCCCAACCTGATTAGCTTGTATCTACCCCAGTGTTCAGTAGAGTGTCTGGCATGTAGTAAACGCTTAGCAAATACCATTGAAACAAACCCATGAAAACAAAACTGAAGTCATCATTCCCAAAACAAATGATCCCACCAAATGCCACCAAGATCCTCTAGACTGAGCTCGTTGTGGGGAGGGAAATGTGTCCGTTTGTTGTTGTATTGTATTCTCCCTAGTGCTTAATACAGCGCTTTGCACACAGTAAGTTCTTGATAAATAAGACCGAATGAATGACTGTAAGATCCTGAGACAGACTGAGGAACCGGGAAGGAGGCAAGGGCAGAATGGGGGTGGATTTTAAACAAAGGTACTTAGTCCAGGGCAGGTCTCTGCATACAGTAAGCACTCAATAACTACCACTGGTTGGTGAGGGTTGGGGTCCACCATGATGAACTCGGAAATCCGTACTGTAGCCAAGACAACATCCTGGGGAAGGAGTCGGTGAGCATAGCCCAACCAAAGCCTCTGTCCTCTAGAACATGTTAATATTTGACCAAACCCGCCTTTTGTGAGAACGAATGAGAATAGTTAACCACAGGCCGCATTCCCCCGCTGCCTGGAATATACATTTAATTGGAACACTTAGTCCCTATTCTCCTGCACGACTGCAAGACATCCAACTCCGTTGACTATCGAGAGTACCAAAAAGGAAAAGTCATGAGGTGTTCCCCCAGACAGTTAAGAGATTCTTAATATCGGGTCAATGAAAGACATATACATTCTACATGAAATGACAGGAACACGTGCTCTATTGTAAAAATAATAATAATAATAATAATTGTGTCCAGCCTACCAATCAGTGGCATTTAGTTGAGTGTTTAATAATAGTTTTAGTGCCATTGTTCTTATTCTCGTCTGTCCGTCTCCCCCGATTAGACTGTAAGCCTGTCAAACGGCAGGGACTGTCTCTATCTGTTGCCGACTTGTTCATCCCAAGCGCTTAGTACAGTGCTCTGCACATAGTAAGCGCTCAATAAATACTATTGAATGAATGAATAATAATAACTTAATAATAATTTTGGTATTTGTTAACCGCTTACTACGTGCCAAGCACTGTTCTAACGCTGGGGTTGATACAGGATTATCAGGTTGTCCCACATGGGGCTCACAGTCTTAATCTCCGTTTTACAGATGAGGTCACTGAGGCACAGAGAAGTTAAGTGACTTGCTCAAAGTCACACAGCTGATAAATGGCAGGGCTGGGATTAGAACCCATAACCTGTGATTCCCAAGCCCGCGTTTACTATGTGCAGAGCACAGTACTAAGTGTTTGGGAGAGTATAATCCATCAGAATTAGCAGACAGGCTCCTTGTCCATAAAGAGCTTACAGTCTAGAGGGAACATGAATATAGTCGTTAATGAATTATGACCTAATTAACTTGTCCCTGCCTACTTGGAACAGTGTTCGACACACAGCAAGAGCTTAAATGCCAATAAAAATGATAATAATAATTGTGATATTTGTTAAGCATTTCTATGTGCCACGCACTCTACTAACCACTAGAATAGATTAAAAATCAACAGGTCAGACAAAGTCCCTGTCTCAGATTAAAAATAAACAGATCGGGCATAGTCTAGGTAGGAGAAAAAACAGGTACTGAATCCCCATTTTAGAGTTGAGGAGACTGAGGCCCAGACAAGTTAGGAGACTTTCCCAAGGACACAGAGCAGTTAAGTGGCCGAGTTGGAATTAGAACCCAGGTCCTCTGACTCCCAGATCCGTGCTCTGCTCTTTCCACTATGCCACAATGCTTCTCAGAGACACAAACCCAGAAGGTTTTCTGGCTAAGGGCCTATGCTGGGGGCTACAGCAGAGCTCTTTCAGACTGTAAGCTCGTTGTGGGCAGGGAATGTGTCTCTTTATTGTCGTATTGTACTCTCTCAAGTGCTCAGTGCTGTGCTGTGGGGCTGAGGGAGGAGTGGGAAAAAGGAAGCAAATCCAAGTGCAAGGGCGATGCAGAAGGGAGTGGGAGAAGAAGAAATGAGGGCTTTGTCAGGGAAGACCTCTTGGAGGAGATGTGACTTCAATAAGGATGAAGATGGAGGGAATTCCTGGACAGACGCAGGACATGAGCGAGAGGTCAGTGGCGAGATAGATGAGACTGAGGCGCCATGAGTAGGTTGGGATTAACGGAACGAAGGGTGTGGGTTGGACTGTAGTAGGAGAGCAGCGAGGTGAGGTAGGCGGGGGCAAGGTGACTGAGTGTTTCCAAGCCGATGGTAAGAATAATGATATCCCAAGAGTTGCCAGGGAAAGGGAGGTCCAAGGATCACTCCAGTAAGTCTAGTACAGGGAGGTACACAACCCAGTACACGCTGCGAAAAGCAGCGTGGCTTAGTGGATAGAGCACGGGCCTGAGAGTCAGAAGGACCTGGGTTCTAATCCCGGGCTCCACTGCTTGTCTGCTGTGTGATCTTGGGGAAGTCACTTACCTTCTCTGTGCCTCAGTTACCTCATCTGTAAAATGGGGATTAAAGATGCGAGTCCCACAAGGGACAGGGACTGTGTCCAACCTGATTACCTTGTATCTACTCCAGCACTTAGTATGGTATTTGGCACATAGTAAAAAATGGTCTCGAGGGCTGCGGTGAAGTTCCGGTGGGAGTCCTGAGAAATTTCAAAGGGGAATTTCACTCTTGGTATTTTTCCACCATAAACGGGGCTTCATCCGCCAGGGTAAGAGACAGAAGGAGGTTCGATCCGTCCATTCTACAGTTCTGTTCAGTTCTTCCCTGTTTGCTGGGTACATTATTCAAAACCCTCCCGGCAGTGGGTTTCCCTGGAGTCCCTCAGGTGCCTTTTAAAGGACGTGGCTGATTGCACCCTCGGTATCACGGAATACATTGGGGAAAGAGTTATGAGAGGTGGGGGCGGGGGCTGGGGGTGGGGGGTCACGTGACTCCTGATTGCCGAGGGTGTATTTTTAAACCATAACATCAGCCCGAAGGTGTGCAACACCCTCCATTCGGTGAGAATGTAAAGCCAATTCCAGGTCTCTCTTATGAAAGCCTGACATTACTGCCATGAAGAAGAACCAGCGAAAGTCTTTTCTTAGAGGGTGCCTTTTTGGAGGGTGGGGTACTGGGATGTTAAAAACCCTTTTCCAAATGGTTCCACAAAAGCAGATACATTTGCCTTCAATCTCCTGGACTCTCTATTCAAACCAGGGTCCTGGAATTCCGCATCTGTAAATCTGCTTAAAAAACTATGTATATTGTTCGCTTGGTGACTGTCAACGGAGAGCTGAAGCACTTCAGGTATCATCGGGGGGCTCGGGGGTAGAAGATGCCACGGAAAAGAGGCCTAGTGGATAGATCATGGGCCTGGGACTCGAGGACCTGGGTTCTAATCTTGGCTCCATCGCTTCTCTGCTTAACTTTTCTGTGCCTCAGTTATTTCATCTGTAAAGTGGGGCTGAAGACTGAGAGCCCCATGTGGGTCAAGAATGTATCCAACCTGATTAGCTTTTATTTACCTCCGGCACTTAGTACAGTCCTTGGCACATAGTGAGTGATTAACAAATGCCATTTAAAGAAAAAAAAAACCCTTCATATTCAGGAGGGTGCTTGCCACAATCTTTACTGTGAATGGAGCCAGGAGCGGAAGCCAGGGGGAAAAAATAAATCAATCTATGATATTTACTGAGCACTTACTATGTGCAGAGCACTGTAGCAAGCACATGCGAGAGTACAATACAATAGAATTAAGAGACATGTTTCTTGCCAATAATAAGCTTAAAAAGCCCCAAGCGCTTAGTATAGTGCTCTGTACACCATAAGCACTATAATTTTTATTTATTTATGTTAATGTCTGTCTCCCCCTCTAGACTTTAAGCGCCCTGTGGGCAGGAAATGTGTCTATTATATTGTACTCGCCCAAGGGTTTAGTAAAGTGCTCTGCAGACAGTAAGCGCTCAATAAATACAACTGACAGTAAGCACTCAATAAATAAGGTTAATTAATTCCCGCTCTCTTCCCTCCCCCTCTTTACCATCACTCCCTTTCTTTTCTCCTATCTCACTCTTTCTCTCTCTCCCTTTTCTCTTCCTCCTCCCTCCTTTGTCTCTCCCCACCTCCCCCCGCTTCTGCCCTTCCTCCCTCTTTCCCTTTCCTCTCTCCTTCCCCTTCCATCTTGCCCTTCTTTTCTCCTTCCCTCTCTCTTTCTCTCCCTTGCCTTTTTCGGTTCTTCCCTGGCAGCACCTGAGAATGCTCAGGCTTTTTCTTGCAGGGGGGAGGGGAAGAGGAGGATCCGCCGCGATCTCCATAGCAACCGACACATCCTAAAGGGAAGCAGCTCTCATCCTCCCACCCAAGGGAGTTCTTTCAAAGCAAACACACGCACATCTCTTCTCTTCCGGGAATTTAATTCCTCGTGTTTTCCCTTTCAAACAGAGGCTTACCCTTCTGACCGCACGTTGTGGGAGGTGGACTGATGGGAAAGTAGAAAATATGGATTTTTCTCAACACTGCTCAGGCCCCATTTGTGTAAGAGCTGAGACGAGGGGAAGGGGGGACAGTCTGGGAAGGAAAAAATGGGAGGCTGAGGACAAGCAGGTTCCAAAGCACCCAGAGAAACAGTATGGCCTAGTAGTGCACGGAGTGGGAGTCAGAGGACCTGGGTTCTAGTCCTGGCTCCGCCATTTCTCTTGTATGTGACCTTGGGGAAGTCTCTTCACTTCTCTGGGCCTTGGTTCCCTCATCTGTAAAATGGGGATTAAGAATGTGAGCCCCAAGTGGGCCATGTACTGTGTCCAGCTTCATTTGCTTGTATCTACCCCAGCATTTAGTACAAGGCCTGGCACAGAGTAAGCACTTAACAAATACCATTTAAAAGAAAAAATCTCAGTGAAGATTTTTCACTGTGAAAAAGGGAGAAGAAACTCCTAAAACAGGCCTCACCCGTATCAAGCCAAGTCCACGGACGGAGAGAAGCTGAGGGCCAAGGGTAACAGGTCGGAGATAATCCACCCTTCATGCTCATCTGCCCTTGGCAGCCAACGCTTCCAGACTGAAGTTATCCTTGAAGCAGCTGCTGGTGGCATTGGAAACTAGCCACTCATCCCATCCGGGGCCAGAAGCAGGAGGGAATCCAGGGTGTGTGGGCAGGGAATATGTCTGTTTGATGTTATATTGTCCTCTCCCAAGCGCTCAGTATAGTGCTCGGCACACAGTAAGCGCTCAAAAAATATGACTGACTGTGCTGATGCTTTACTTCAAATCTGCGGGGCTGCTGCGCTCCCCCGCCCTGTCACATTCTTCCCTCACTAATCAATCAATCAATTGTATTTATTGGACCTTTGCTGTGGGCAGAGCACAAAGCGCCACTTAGCAGAAAGGGAGAGGGATTGAGAGCCAGGAGACTTAGACTCTAATCCCTCTCACTGCCACTGGCCTTCTGTGTGACCTTGGGCAAGTGAATTCACCTCTCTGGGCCTCAGTTTCCTCATCTGCACAATGAAAAGACAGTCCCTGCTCTCCCTATCTCTTTGACACTCTACACTGCATAATATTATAATAGTAGCAATCATACTTAAGTGCTTACTGTGTGCAGAGCACTAAACTAAACGCTCACAAAGCACAGAGGTGGAAATTCATTGGTCCAAGGACAGTATCCAATCAGACTGTCTTGTAGGTGCAGTGTCTGGCACATAGTAAGCACTGAATAACAACCCCAAAACCTGAATGAGATGCAAAATTACAGAAAAAAGCATTCACTGACTCAATGCAACCAACCTGAGGAAGAAATTCCTATGCTGCCCCCAAAGCATTAGCTGGTTTCAAACGTTACACTTCCACAAGTACTCACCACCTTAAATTTGAAATCCAAGCAACCAGGGGAAGTCACTGATTAATGAGATGCACTGTCTTGACCCCTTATTTTTGTAGCAGAATGGGCCCTGGAACTTATGAACCCAGATCCTCTCATTTCACTGCTTTTTTTTTTCCTTTTCAAGCACTGCAGTTCAGGCCCAACCTCCTCTGTCTCCATCTGCCCAAAGCCCCTGGATTAGTCAGTCAATCGTACTTATTGAGCACTTACTATGTGCAGGCCACTGTACTAATTGCTTGGGAGAGTACAATATAACAATAAACAGACACATTCCCTGTCTATAATGAGCTTACAGTCTAGAGGGGGAGACAGACATTACTGTAAATAAATCAATTACAAATATGGACAAAAGTGCCGTGGGGCTGGGACGGGGGATGAATGAAGGGAGCAAGTCAAGGTGACGCAGAAAGGAGTGGGAGAAGAGGAAAGGAGGGAAGAGGAAGAGGAAAGAGGTTAGTTAGGGAAGGCCTCTTGGAGTCTGCCGCATCCTTTTGGGCATCTGGGCGGGGCTCCCGGTGAGTACTGAGAATGAGCAATGAGAAGCAGCACGGCCCAGAAGCAAGAGCACAGGCTTGGGAGTCAGAGGGCATGGGTTCCAATCCCAGCTCCGCCACTTGTCTGCTGTGTGACCATAGGCAAGTCACTTAACCTTTCTGTGCCTCGGTTACCTCATCTATAGAATGGGGATGAAGACTGTGAGCCCCATTCGGGACAAGGGCTGTGTCCAATCTGATGACCTTGTAACTCCCTTCAGTGCTTAAAACGGTTCTTGGCACACAGTAAGCGCTTACAAAATACCATTATTGGTATTATTATGATTAATGAGGAAGAGGCGTCTCCCAGCAGGAGCAGCATCCCTAAGGACTCGGGATGGAGACACTGAGCGAGGAACCGAGTGCAGCGGTGATGGCTCTGTCTCGTCGCTGGGGCCCGGAGCACATCGAGCGATGAGGCAGGTAGGGGGTGGTGCACTGAGGGACACCCTCTGGAGAAAGCGCAGGCTTGGGAGTCAGAAGGACCCACACTAAGTCTTAGTCCAATAGGAGCGGCCTTGCCCCATCACCATGATAAGGCACAGCGGATTGAAAACTTGGCCCAACCTTGCCATGTTTGAGAGTGTAGGAAGGGATTTGGACATTACTAATAATGACGGCACCAACTGAACACATCGATAGTGCCCAACACTGTGCTGAGCACTGGGATGGGTGGACAGGCGATCATCAGATCAGACGCAGTCGCCGTGTCGCATGGGGATCACAGGAGAAGAGGAAGGAAAAGCATTTTATAGATGAGGAAATGGACAGGTTAGGGACCAGCCCTAGTTCAGAATAATGACCATCTCCCCCTCTAGACTGTGAGCTTCTTGTGGGCAGGGAATACGTCTGCTTATTGTCATATTGTATTCTCCCAAGTGTTTAGTACAGTGCTCACCACACAGTAAGCGCTCAATAAGATTCAATGAATGGTCCTTCCCACTAGACCTCATTGCCTTTGCAGGTGATGCATGACTTCCTATCCGGTCCTCTGAGAGTCCCCCTCAACAGGCTGCCAGAATTGTTGACCATCTTTGCATCAGTCACACCAAGTTACTTTATGGCACTGATGATGGAGCTCTGAAAGCCTATACACAAGACGACATTGAAATAATTCTGAACACCTAAATAGACCCCGCAAAGTGCTAGTCTAATAATAGATCTCAAGACGATTGTAACAGCCTCATTCCCAAGACAAAAGCCCACAACTTGCACTGAATTCAGAGTTCTGTCCCTGAATTCCTCCACCTAGGCAGGTTACTATCCCATGATGCCCCAAAGGACCAGTACTTCAAAATTGCCAATAACTAAGTCGAGAAGGCCCTCAACTCCTTTGTAAGACTAATAGAGAGAGGTAATAATAATAATAATGATGGTACTTAAGCAGTTACTATTTGCCAAGCACTGTTCTAAGTTCTGGGGTAGATACAAGTTAATCAGATTGGACACAATCCCTGTACCACATGGAGCTCACTCCCTTACTCCCCCTTCTAGAGATGAGGTAACTGAGGCCCAGAGAAATGAAGTGACTTGCCCAAGGTCACAGAGCAGACATGTGGCAGAGCTGAAATTAGAACCCAGGTCCTTCTGACTTCCAGGCCCATGCTGTATCCACTAAGCCATGCCGTTTTTCAGCAGAGCACCAGTTTTCAGACTAAACCCAAGCTCTGTGAGGCAGCTGTAGCGTCAAAGCTTTTGTTTGATTCTGAGCCCTGGGCATAGCATCCATCACATCGAATGCCTTGAACGGTAGCTTCGGTACCATGTGCCACTTAATACTAGGTGTGGCTTGCAAATCAGGAGCACTTAAAACGAGGCCCCAAAACACTGTCGATTCTCCAGCACCAAGACGATGCTCGGCTCGGCTCAGCTCAGCTGTCCAGGGAGGGCCTTGGGAAGAGACTTGGGTGACGAGACACCCACACGGTTGAACAAGGGGGAAGCCATAGCCAAGAAGGTGACAAGAAATGTTTTCGAGACATAGTGAGCCCAACTTGACTCCACCGAGGGTGTTGCTTTGGCTTCCAAGAGGCATTAGCGGCAAGATGGACGGAGCACCCTAGAGAGAAGCAATCAGGAGGAAGGATGACTCCTACAGAGATGACGCCTAAATGAGATCAGGTTTCGGAGATTCAGTATTGAAAACGGCACCAAATGCAGCAAATACAACAGCAATAGGCAAGGGTGAGCTTCACATAAGGCAAGAGCAAAGGGGTTGACGAGCAAGTGCCTTTCGGCCTTTCCTACGTGCATATGCATGCATACACATCCCCACAGATTATTTCCTCTGGGAGGCCCAAATGCCAAGGACACCATTCCCATATCCGGCCGATGGATTCACCAATCGCCCCGGAAACCCACCCCGCTGATATAATGCCTGGACAAAGTGCTCATGAGACTAATGCTATTAGGTTATTTTCTGAGCACCTCCCGAATGCCATGAGCTGTCCCGAGCGCTGGGGAAATACGAAAGAAGCCAAGACCCACCGAGACCCCTATGGCAACAGCCCAGAGAATGTGGAGATTGGGGGCAACCCCTCACCCTGCCCGTGTGGCACCGAGAAGCGGAGATGTCCACTCGTCCGACATTTTGAAGGATGAAGCCGTAACGAGGGCAAAATTATGTCCTAGGTGGGGTGAAGCCACGTGGGGAATGTCTGGCTCCGAGTCCCAGCCTTTAACACAGGGAAGGCTGGAACATTCACATACCTTATTAGTGGGAATTAGCAGGAAGGCAGTGTGGCCTAGAGGAAAGGGCTGGGAAGTCCACAAATCTGGGTTCATGTCCTAGCTCTACCACTGGCTTGGCTATGTGACCTTGGCCAAGACACGGAACCCCTCTGGTCCTCATCTGTACGTGTACATATATGTACATATTTATTATTATACTTATCTTATTAATGATGTGTACATATCTATAACTCTATTTATATTGATGCTATTGATACCTATCTACTTGTTTTGCTTTATTTTCTTGTCTGTCTCCCCGCTTCTAGACTGTGAGCCTACTGTTGGGTAGGGATTGTCTCTATCTGTTGCCGAATTATACTTTCCAAGTGCTTAATACAGTGCTCTGCACACAGTAAGCGCTCAATAAATACGCCTGAATGAACGAATGAATCTGTAAAACGGGGATAGGACAGATTGTTGGCCCAGCTGGGACCAAAACTGCTGGTTTTCATAATCTCATACCGACTCCAATGTTCAGCACATAGTACGGACTCGATAAATGCTCACCTTGGGCAGTGTGGCCTAGTGGAAAGAGCCTGGGCCTGAGAGTCAGAGGACCTGATCCCAGTCCTGCCACTTGTCTGCTGTGTGAACTTGGGCAAGCCACTTAACATCTCTGGGCTTCAATTATCTCATCTATAAAATGAAAATTAAGACTGTGAACCCAAAGTGGGACAGGGACAGTGTCCAACATGGTTATCTTGTAGCTGCACCAACATATAGTACAGTGCTTGGCATATAGTAAATGCCTAATAGGAGAAACAGCATGACTTAGTGGAAAGAGCATGGGCTTGGAGGTCAGAGGACGTGGGTTCTAATCCCAGCTCCTCCATATGTCTGCTGAGTGACCTTGGGCAAGACACTTAACTGCTCTGTGCCTCAATTACCTCATCTGTAAAATAGGGATTAAGCCTGTGAGCCCCACAACCTGATTACCTTGTATCTACCCCAGCACTTAGAACAGTGCTTGGCACATAGTAAATGCTTAACAAATACCATTATTAACAAATACTAACAAAGACAAAACCAAAAAATTTAAATGACTATTTTCCTCATATGAACGGTACAGCTCGCTTGCGTTCACCAGATGTTCCATTAGTAAAGAAGGCCAAAACCTTTATTAAACATAAATAAACCTTTATTAATAAAGAAGGCCAAAGTATTTATTTTTAAATCTCCTCCAGGAGACCTTCCGTGATTAACACCCCACTTTCTCTGTCATGTCAGCTCCTAACCCACTTTAGCCCTCTTACACCTTAATCTGTTTATTTGTGTGCTCTGAGTTTATCCACTATGTCTACACCTGTAAGCTCATTGTGGGCAGGGAACTCTGTTATATTGTACTCTCTCTAGCACTTAAGTATAGTGCTCTGCACACAGTAAGCACTCAATAAATATGATTAAGCATATTATTTACAGCTAATCTCTCATTCTTTCAGCTTGTGAATAGGCACCAATTTATGCTGTTGTCTCTCTAGGTAGCTTGAAAGCTCTTTGAGGGTAGGGTACATCATTGATGGTATTTACTGAATGCCTATTCTGGGCAGAACACTGTATCAAGCATTTGGGAGAGTACAAATTCCTTGCCCACAATGAGGTTGCAATGTTTTGTTTTTCTTCCACAAATTCCTCTTAGCACCTAGGCTGTGCTCTCTGCCCTTGGCAAGCACTCGGTCGACGCTGTTGATGATGAAAAACACCACATGGAATTTTATCTGGGTTTCTGTCTGACTTCGAGGAGACACAGTAATGCTTGGGAGAGATAAAATTAGTTCCCCCAGAAGTGTTCTGGTTTCCGTGAACATGACAAGTGAAGGGAAGCACGTCACTTGCCACCTGTCTGTCCCATTCAAACAAAGCTAAGAGAACTCAGGGTCTGCACATCGTAGCCTAGTGGAAAGAGCACGGGCCTGGGAGTCAGGGGACCCGGGTCCTAATCCCGGCTCGGCCACGTGTCCGCCGTGTGACCTTGGGCAAGTCACTTCACTTTTCTGTGCGTCAGTTATCTCATCTGTAAAATGGGGATTAAGACCGTGAGCCCCATGTGGGACTGGGACTCTCTCCAACCTGACTGGTATGTATCTACTCTAGGGCTTAGAACAGTGCTTCGCACATAGTAAGCGCTTAACAAATACCACAATTATAATTATTACATTTTGGGCAAACTGGGGAGGGGGGAGAAAATGATTTACCGAGTCATTCCAACAGTCGCGCTTGGGCTGTTAATGCCAACTAAATTTCCATACGTCTGGAAAAGAGGAAGCGTTCGGTATGCATTTTATCTGGCCCATAACGCACTCTGAAGGAGAAAACTATTTCATAAGAAAATCATTAATTTGTTAAACCGGAATGATGCAATAAACAGATAAGAGCCATCAAACAATGATGTCAAAACTGGATTTCCACTTTCATTATGCTTCTTGTAATGAGGGATTTCCGGCAATGCTTTTGACACACTGGGGTTTGCCTGACCAATGGTATTTATTAAGCATCTACCATGTGCAAAAGCACCCACCCAAGAGTTTGTGGTGGGTATAAAAATATTTGAAAACACAATCCCCGGCCTCAAGGAGCTTACCGTTTTGCTGAAGAAACATACACGTAAACACACACGCACAATCGATCAATCGTATTTATTCAGTATTTATTCACTTAACTATGGGCTTCATAATTTACAGAGAGGAGCATGGAAAAATGGATATGTTTTAGAGTAAGCGCTTAAAAGGGCAAGTTCTATAAGTTGATAATAAATAATAATAATGATGAATCCAAGGATAGTATTTTCTATGTACTTACTCTATGTCAAGCCAAGCCTTGTGCTAAGCGCTGAGGTAGATAAACGATAATCAGACACACACACAATGAAGGCAGAACCAATACAGGTGGGAGTGAGCCAGAAGTGTGCTGCTGATTTTTAAGCAGCACGGCACAGTGGATAGAGCACGAGCCTGGGTTCTAATGCCGGCTCCGCCACATGTCTGCTGTGTGACCTCGGGCAAGTCACTTCACTTCTCTGGGCTTCAGTTACCTCATTTGTAAAATGGGGATTAAGACCGGAAGCCCCACGTGAGACAGGGACTGAGTCCAACCTGATTAACCTGCATAATAATGATGGCATTTGTTAAGCGCTTACTATGTGCCAAGCACTGTTCTAAGCGCTGGAGGAGATACAAGGTAAGCAGGTTGTCCCACGTGGGGCTCGCAGTCTTAAATCCCCATTTTACAGATGAGGTAACTGAGGCACAGAGAAGTTTAGTGACCGGCCCAAAGTCACATAGCTGACAAGCGACGGAGCCGGAATTAGACCCCACGACCTCTGAGTCCCAAGACCGGGCTCTTTCCACTGAGCCATGCAGCTCTTAGAACAGTGCTTGGCATAAAGTAGGCACTTAAGTACCACGATAATAATTATATAGTATTATTATCATTATAATTATATAATAATTATTACATTATTGTTAATATTATTCTCCCAGGCATGGGGCTTATGACTTGAACTCAGTACTGTTCCTCCACCTTCTGGGACCTTTGGGAGTGAAGTTCGAATGGAGAGAAGTGAATGGACAGACTTCCTGTTGCCAGGTCACGTAAGCCGGCTTCCATTTCGCTTGAGGCTTTCTGACCTTCACATCTGCCCAGGGGAGTGGAGGAGGTGAGTGGAGAGGACTCGAGGGAGGGGGAGTTTTGGAAGATGGCTGTGAGGCTGGAATGGCCCACTTGAGCAATCAGGGAGAGGCAGTGTGGTTTAGTGGGAAAGCCATGAGACTGGGAATCAAAAGGCCCATGTTCAAATCCCAGTTCATTTTTTTTCGGCGGGGTATTTGTTAAGCTCTATGTGCCAGGCACTGTTCTAAATGCTGGGATAGATACAAGCTCATCAGGGTGATCACCGGGGTCTTTCCACTAGGCCACACTCAGTCCTTAAGGGGTTCACACTCTAACTTTCCCCCCATTTGACAGACCGAGGAAACTGCAGCCCCGAGAGCTGAAGGGAATTGCTCAAGGTCACCCTCTAAACTGTAAGCTCACTGTGGGCAGGGGATGGGTCTGTTGTTATATTGGACTCTCCTCAGCGCTTAGTACAGTGCTCTGCACAGCGTAAGCACTCAGTAAGTGTACAGTGCCCAGCACATAGTAAGCATGTAAGAACCATAAAAAAAAAAGAACATGAGCCTGGGAGTCAGAGAACCTGGGTTCTAATCTGGGCTCCGCCACTTGTCTGCTGTTTGACCTTGGGAAAGTCGCTTAATTTCTCTGTGCCTCATCGGTAAAGTGGGGATTAAGACTGTGAGCCCCTTGTAGAGGGACTGTGTCCAAACTGAGTAGCTTATATGTACCCCAGAGCTTAGTAAGTGCTTAACAAATACCATTTAAAAAAAAAAAGGAACCTTGTCCATCACTCAATCATTTGTAAGCTTCTCTACTTTCAGCTCCTAGTGGCCAGGGCTCATGTCGAACGACTCTATGGGAACTGAACTCGCTCAAGTGCTTAATACACTGCTCTACATCCAGTAGGCCCTCAACAAATACCACTGATGGACTCGGAGTTCAAGGAGCTGACAATCTTGTGCCTATCCAAGTGCTTAGCACATAATATGGACTTAGTAAATTCCATAATTAGTAGGAGGGTAGCGATGACAGTATTACTTCCATTGTGAAAACCCTCAGACTCAATCTCTGGAGTCTCTAAATCGGCCAGATTATGACCCTCCCTACCTTCCAAGCCCTCCTAAAAGGTCACCTCTTCTAGGAAGCACTCCCTGATTATTCCTCTTGCTGTCTCACCAGCCACATTAGTGCCCATGTGTCTACCTGTTGATTTATCATTTACATCATCTGGGATCCAAGAAACCTTGGCCAGCTACCCAGAAACCAAACCAGAAAAGATCTGGGTGCTATTAAAATGATATTGAGGGCTGGGGCAATGAAGATGGCATGCCAGATTGTAAGCTCCGTGAGGGCAGGGCTTGTGCCTTCTAACTCAAACTGTACTGCCCCAAGTGCCCAAGTGCTTTGTACAGTGTTCTACACACAGTAGGTGCTCAGTAAGTACTAGTCGGTCAGTCGATTGAGTGCTACGGTATGCAGAGGACTGAACTAAGCGCTTGGAAGAGTTCGAGTTAACTATATTACAGACGCATTCCCTGCCCATAACGAGCTTAGAGCCTAGAGGGGGAGACAGTTACTAATTTAAATAATGAAATGACAGATAGGGACACAAGTGCTGTGGGGCCGGGAGGGGGGTTGAATAAAGGGAGCAAGTCAGGGTGACGCAGAAGGGAGCGGGGGAAGAGGAGAGGAGGGCTTAGTCAGGGAAGGCTTCTTGGAGGAGACAGACTATTGACTGACTGGCTGACTGATGGAAAGAGACCATTACGGGAACCCCCCTGACGGAAGGCCTCGCATGCCGACTGGCCAGGTGATTTTCACACTGGGCCCTTCCCACTGCCCCCAGTCCGTCGGGCCTTGGGACAGCCACACTGTCCTGTCATAGTTCTGCTCTAGATTTCCAGAAACAGAAAGGGAGGAGTCAGCAGCCCGACCCAAGTCAACGTTCTCGAGGAGTCTTCGGCTTTCCCATCCATTCCCAAAGCTGCCACCCCAAACGCTTACTACAGTACAGTAAATGCTCAGAAAATATGACCGATTGACGTCACAGCCGTCAAAACAGCCCCAAGGGGTCACTCGGATCCAACACCAGTGCCAGACAGCAGGAGACGGGAATCCCTTGGCCTGCCGGCTGGATTCTCATTTTCGCTTTCTCCCGAAATGAGTCATGTGAGAGTTCCTTTCTCTCTAGTTCTGACAGGAAGCCACTAGGATCCTGCACCAGGATGGTTCAGCTCCCTTGGAACTTTCCCCTCGGCTGACATTTCTCGGAGACCCGATAAAGCCCGAAAACATCTAGGTGGGCCAGGGATGCCAGTCGGAATGCCAAGGAGCAGCCCAAATGGGCACGCTCCGAGGTTTGGCAGGCCCCGGTTCCAGCTGTGCGTTTCACCAAACCCGCATAAAGACCGCAAGGAAATATTTCGAACTATCTTCGGAGCCTTTCACTTGATTTTCTGATACGGAATCTCGTCTCGTGTTCCAACGCCCCCAATGTGACCTCACCATAGAAAATACCGGTTTCTTACTGACTCTTGTCTACTGCAAAGACCTTCTTCCCCTACATGTATTTATGTAGATTTGCTTCCTCCTAAGTGCTGGAATTATATCGTATCTGTCACTCCCCTCTGAATACAAGTAGGGAAGGGTATAATAAGAATGGCATCTGTAGATGGATTTGGCCATATTCTCCCTAATAGAGACGCCCCCCCCCCCCATAAAACCACAGATGACTACATCATTCCACTCCCTGTCCTCCTTAAGCCAGGAACTCGAAAATGACAAGCTCTTTCAGGTGGGGCTTTGAAACCCCAACCGCCACAGAGTGGGGAAAAAATAAAGGACAGAAAAATCAATCTGGCAAGTCTTTCCCATTTTATGTCCCTCCTGAAGCTCGTCTGGAAGCAAATTCGAACGGAAGGAGTGACAAACGGGTAAAATGCGGTAAAGTCCAATCAAAATGTAAAAGCGCCCCCGATGAACAATTAATTCCCACTAATCATGAATCTCAGCCATTTACTGCCTTGCCTATAGGACTTTTGAATCGCCGGCACACACCCTGGAGAGAAGTAGAGTAAAAGCCCGATGACCGAGTCGTTGCTGCCCAGGACACAACAGCCACCGCCAAAAAAAAATAAGGGATTCAAAATAAAAAATGGTTTTGATATTCCAAACCAATCTGTGGAAACACCTGTGCCTCAGGGAGCCAAGAGCTACCTTTCGTTTCAGCATCCTAGGGCGTGTTTTTCTTGATCTAGAACCCGTCAGAGCTCCTTAACCCTCTAGGTGCAAAAGGCCTTGGAAGGATTCAGGTCTGCCGTTGCAGAGGGCGGCCTCTCCGGGCCGGTGGGGGTCATCTCTGGTCCGCACCGGGGCCTAAATGACGTCCCTAAATTCCCACCTACCGTCGGATGAGTCCCATTTCCTTCCGTGGAACTCAGCTTCGTCCCGAGGCCCTCCGCCCTAACGCTAACCCCGCCGCGGGCGAGGCTGGAGGACTCCCACAGCCGCAGGTCGGACTCCATGCTGACCGCATTAGAGCTGCACAACTGCAGTCCCATGCCCTCCCCCGCCCCCCACCCCGGCCATTACAGCAGAGCACCAGTGCAGCCCATGGAGATGGTCTGGATCTTTTCCTTTTCTAAACAAGGGCACGATTTCCCTCTCTCCGTCCCCACCTTATTCCTTCTCCCACCACATCCCACCAAATCGTGTCAACCGGAACGCAAGAGCCAGGCTCTAGGGCAGAGAAAAAACCAAAAACAAAAACAAAAAAGTCCCCGCTTCCCACTGGGTGGGGTTGGGAGAGAGCAGAAGCCAGGCGATGCCATGCCAAAGGGAGCAAAATTGGGTTGTCATAGTGCTGCATCGTGCTGCATCATCTGCCTACACAGCCTAATGGCAGATCAGCCCGATAATCAAATCACACACACAACCACCAGACAGGGATGTTTTTTTCCTCTGCCCTAACCAATATCCCAAGCTTTCCCAACTCGCTGCTCTTCATGGACTAGACCTAATACATACACACATATATATATATATATATAAATACACACAATTTTAAATTAAATGCTCTCAAAACCTACACCAGACGATTTCTTTTTTCGACCCAGGGGTCGGGGGGGAGGAAAAAAATGGAATCTGGCAGCAGCAGAACGGGCACCTTCCTGATGAGAAAAGCAGAGGGGGGAATGACCCACCGGACGAAGGAAAGGGGCTGTGGTGGGGGTCCCTGGCCCACCCAACCCCCGCTCCCACCGGCCGGGGACTGGTTCTCGTACAAACCTGTTGAAGGGTGTTGGGGCGAGGGGCTGGGCCGCCCACCCGCCTGCCTCCGGCTCAAGCCCGCCTGGTCCTCTGGAGGGACTGGGAAGGGATGGACAGGCGGTGGTGGTGGAAGGGGAGGAGGAGGAGGAAAGGGAGAAGGGTGGAGGGAGGAGGAGGAGAGAGGGTGGGGAAGGGGAGGAGGAGGAGAGAGGGTGGGGAAGTGGAGGAGGGGAAGAAGAGGAGGAGGAGAGGGTGAGGAGGAGGAGAGAGGGTGGGGAAGCGGAGAAGGAAGAGAGAGGGTGGGGAAGAGGTGTAGGGAAGAGGAGGAGGAGAAGGAGGAGGAGGAGGAGGAGGAGGAGGAGGAGGAGGAGGAGGAGGGAGGGTGGGGAAGAGGGAGAGGAGAAGGAGGGTGGGGAAGAGGAGGAGGAGGGTGGGGAAGAGGAGGAGAAGGAGGGGGGGGAAGAGGAAAAGGGGAGAGGGAAGGGAAGAGGAGGAGGAAGACAGGGTGGGGAAGAGGGAGAGGAGGAAGGGTGGGGAAGAGGAAAAGGGGAGAAGGTAGGGAAGAAGAGGAGGAAGAGAGGGTGGGGAAGAGGGAGAGGAGGAAGGGTGGGGAAGAGGACGAGGAGGAGGAGGGTGGGGAAGAGGAAAAGGGGAGAGAGTAGGGAAGAGGAGGGGAGAGGGGAGAGGAGAGGAGGGAGGGTGGGGAAGGATGGAGAGAGAGTGGGGAACAGGAGGAGGGTGGGTGGGTGGAGAAGGACGGGGAAAAGGTGGGGGAGAGGAGGAGGAGGAGGGTGGGGAGGAGAAGGGTGGTTGGGGAAGGATGGGGAGAAGGGTGGGGGGAGAACTGGGGAGCAGACTGGACGGAAGGAGGGGAGGAGGAGGAGAGCAGGGCGGAGCGGGCCTGGTTTGGGAGTGTATCGGCGTGGGGGCTGAATGGATCCCCAGCCCCCGGGCCCCACCCCGGGACGGGCGGAAAGGACGGACCAGATCGGACAGACGGGCCCCCGCCCGCAGGGCCCGGCGCACCTA
The DNA here is from genome assembly GCF_004115215.2 of Ornithorhynchus anatinus. Lineage (NCBI taxonomy): Eukaryota > Metazoa > Chordata > Mammalia > Monotremata > Ornithorhynchidae > Ornithorhynchus > Ornithorhynchus anatinus. The sequence goes on from NC_041736.1 coordinate 57,800,109, forward strand.
CCTCTCGGGGGCCGGCGGGGAGCGGGGGGCGCCGGGCTCCCCTCCTCCTCCTCCTCCTCCTCCTCCTCCTCCTCCTCCTCCTCCTCCAAGGCGGGGGGCTGCGGCGGCGGAGGAGGTCCGGGCCCGGACGGAGCCCAGCACCCTGCACCCAGCACCGGGGACCAGGCGACCAGGACCAGCAGCAGCAGCAGGAGCAGCAGGAGGAGGAGGAGGAGGGACGGACGGAGGGAGGGAGGGAGAAAGGAGGAGCCGGGAGCGGCGGGAGGAGGAGGGAGAGGGATTGACGGCTGCGGCTGGCGCTGGAGGCCTCTGCAACCCGCACCGCCCGCGCACCAACAGCTGCACCGAGGCCGGGCCCGGGGGTGGGGAACGCTGCAACACTGGAGCCGTGCAGCGCTGCACCCTGGAGCCCGCTGCACCACTGGAGCCGTGCAATGCTGCACCCTGGAGCCGTGCTGCACCCCGGAGCCGTGCTGCACCACTGGAGCCGTGCAGTGCTGCACCACTGGAGCCGCGCTGCACCAGCGGAGCCGTGCAGCGCTGGAGAGGCCCGGGCAGGGGCCACGTTCGCATGCCCCGACGAATAAATAAATAAATAATGTCGGTATTTGTTAAAGCGCTTACTATGTGCCGAGCACTGTTCTAAGCGCTGGGATAGATGGAGGGTCATCAGGTTGTCTCACCGTCTTCGTCCCCATTTGACAGATGAGGGAACTGAGGCCCAGAGAAGTGACTGGCCCGCAGTCCCACAGCTGACAAGTGGCAGGGTCGGCATTCGAACCCATGACCTCTGACTCCCAAGCCCGGGCTCTTGCCACAGAGCCACGTTGAGAGACGGGTAGGGATGGTCTCTCTCTGTTGCCGAATTGTCCATTCCAAGCGTTTAGTCCAGTCCTCTGCACCTAGTAAGCGCTCAATAAATACAATTGAATGAATAAACGCCCCCCCCCCCCCCGGGATCTTGCACCCACAAGATGCACACGCGCCTAAACAATCATCAGTAGGATGATTCCTTCCTCCAGTCGTATTGATCGAGCGCTGACAGTGTGCAAAGCACTGGACCCAAAGCTTGGGAAGTAAAATTCAGCAAAAGAGACGGTTCATTCATTTAGTCGTATTTATTGAGCGCTTACTAGGTGCGGGGCACTGGACTAAGCGCTTGGAATGGACAATTCGGCAACAGGTAGAGACCATCCCTGCCCCTTGACGGGCTCACAGTCTAGAAGGGGGAGACAGCAAAACAAGTAGTCGGGCATCAATATCATCAGGATAAAGAGAATTGTAAATATATACACACATCATTAATAAAATGAGTAATAAATAAGATATACAAATATACACCAGTGCTGTGGGGAGGGGAAAGGGGAAGAGCAGAGGGAGGAGGGGGAATGAGGAGGAGGACCAGAGGAAAAGGGAGGGCTCAGTCTGGGAAGGCCTCCTGGAGGAGGTGAGCTCTCAGTAGGGCTTTGAAGAGGAGAATTTCTTAAGCGCTTGCTCTGTGCCAGGCACTGCACTAAGCGCTGGGTCACACCCGTACCCCTTCCCCCCTTTCGGACACCCACACGACTCCTTCCCCCCATCAAACAGATGGAGATAGTCACATAGGCACACACACACCCAGATCCCAAGTTCGGCCCATGCTTCATAATAATCATCATTCATTCGATTCATTCATTCAGTCGTGTTTATTGAGTGCTTACTGTGTCTGGAGCACTGGACTGAGCGCTTGGAAAGTACAATTCAGCAATAGAGACAATTCTTGCCCACACCGGGTGTACAGTCTAGAATAATAATGGTTGCATTTATTAATTATTCAATAGTATTTATTGAGCGCTTACTATGTGCAGAGCACTGTACTAAGCGCTTGGGATGAACAAGTCGGCAACAGATAGAGACAGTCCCTGCCGTTTGACGGGCTTACGGTCTAATCGGGGGAGACGGACAGACAAGAACAATGGCACTAAACAGCGTCAAGGGGAAGAACATCTCGTAAAAACAATGGCAACTAAATAGAATCAAGGCGATGTACAATTCATTAACAAAATAAATAGGGTAACGAATTATGGTATTTGTTAAGCACTTACTATGTGCCAAGCACTGTTCTAAGCGCTGGGCTGATACAAGGTCATCAGGTTGTCCCCCGTGGGGCTCACAGTCTTAATCTCCATTTTACAGATGAGGTCACTGAGGCCCAGAGAAGTGAAGTGACTTGACCAAAGTCACACAGCTGAAAAGTGGCAGAGCAAGGATTAGAACCCATGACCTCTGACTCCCAAGTCCGGGCTCTTTCCACTGCGCTGCATCTCATATTTGTTAAGCACTTACTATGTGCCAGGCACTGGACTAATCCCTGGGGTGGATACAAGCAAATCGGGTGGGACACGGTCCTGGTGCCCCGTGGAGCTCACGGTCTCAATCCCCATTTTACAGATGAGGAAAATGAGGCCCAGAGAAGTGAGGTGACTTGCCCAAGGTCACGCAGCAAAGCGGAGGAGCCGGGATTAGACTCCAGGTCCTTCTGACTCCCGGGCCCGAGCTCTAGCCACTATGACATGCTGTTTCTAGACAACACATGTACTTACCCATGCCCACACGCAGACGTTTCACAGTGCATTCAGATGCCAATGCAAATACAGACCCATATGTACCCACTCCTGTGCCCACTCCCGCAAGGACATGTGTGTGCAGATTTAGAAAAAGAAACACGCATGTGCCTTCACATACGGACCCACATGTGCTCTCCCCCCACCCCACCCCACTACAAAGATATTCACAGAGTCTCCCAAACACCTCAGTCACTCATATGTATCAGGTGCTCACTAGATTATAATAATGATAGTATTTGTTATGCACTTTTGTGCCAAGCACTGTGCTAGGCAGTGGGGTAGAGGCAAGTTAATCGCTTTGGATCCAGTCCCGATCCCACATGGGGCTCTCACTCTTAATCCCCATTTTACCGACGAGGGAACTGAGGCTCAGAAACGTGATTTGCCCAAGGTCACCCAGTAGTCACATGGCAGAACCGGGAATAGACCCAGATCCTTCTGAAGCCCAAGGCTCTATCCCCTAACCCATGCTGCTTCTCTCTCAGTCCTAGGAGCTGCGAAAAAGGACGTTGGTTTAGTCACGGCCCCCTGACTCACATGGGATTCACAATCCACACGGGCTAAAATAAACACATCAATAGCCACGACAGTATAAAAAATAACAGCTCACAACTGGTCAGAGGGCAAGGGTCCCAACAAGATAAGGCTGCTGAAGCCCAACTTCCACACCCTCCCAAATGCAGTGCCCAGAGGGGGTGGGGACAGTGCCCAGGCACGGGGGGGGCTCACTCTCCAGAAATGCTGAAATGTGCAGAGACCCTAGAGTATCTCTCCACCCCTCCACCCTCTCTTCTTACTCCGAGCCCATTTGGCCTCTCCCTTCAGAGACCCCAATGGTCTTGATGGCAGTGAGATTTGAGTGTTGACTGGGTGCAGTGCACTGTATTAAGTGTGAGGGAGAGTGCTCTCTCTTCTTTTTTTTTAATGGTGGTGATGAAGCGCTTATTATGTTCCGGGCACTTACTAAGGGCTGGGATATTCAGTCCATCATTAAATCCTGTCTGTTTGGCCTTCACGACATCGCTAAAATCCACCCTTTCCTCTCCATCCAAACTGCTACCACGTTAATCCACTCACTTATCCCAACCTTCCTCGATGACTGTATCAGCCTCCTCGTTGACCTCCCGGCCTCCTGTCTCTCCCCACTCCAGTCCATACTTCACTCTGCTGCCAGGATCATTTTTCTACAAAAAAACGTTCAGGACATGTTTTCCCCACTCCTCAAGAACCTCCAGTGGTTGCCCATCCACCTCCTCAGCAAACAGAAATTCCTCACCATTGGCTTTAAAACCCTCCATCACCTCGCCCCCTCCTACCTCACCTTGCTGTTCTCCTGCCACCCAGCCCTCACACTTTGCTCCTCTAATGCCAACCTTCTCACTTTACTTCAATCTCGTCTATCTCGCTGCCGAACTCGCGCCCTCGTGCTGCCTCTGGCCTGGAATGCCCTCCTTCCTCAACTCCGACAGATAATGATTTCTCCCCCTCCTTCAGAGCCTTATTGAAGGCCCATCTCCTCCGAGAGGCCTTCCCTGACTAAGCCCACCTTTCCTCTTCTCCCACTCCCTTCTGCGTCATCTTGATTTCCTCCCTTCATTCATTCCCGCCCCCGCCAGACACACAGCACTTACATCCGTATCTGTCATTTATTTATTTCTGTTCATGTCTGTCTCCCCCTGTAGAGTGTAAGCTCGTCGTGGGCAGGGATTGTGTCTCTTATATTGTTTGTTATATTGTACTCTCCCAAGCACTTAACGCTCAATAATTACGATATTGTCTGACAGACAAGCTAACCAGGTTGGACACAGTCCCTGTAGTACATGGAACTCACAATCTGAATCTTAATTTTACAAATGAGGTCACGGAGGCACAGAAAAGTGGACCGACTTGCCCGAGGTCACACAGCAGACAAGTGGTGGGGGCCAGAATTAGAACCCAGGTCTTTCGGACTCCCGGGCCCATGCTCTAGCCATTACGCCACACCGCTTCTCTATCAGAAGAATGGGGTACATTCCCTGCGCACAAGATGTCTTCACTGTAATGGGCTCCCAGAAACCCTGAAACCTGGAGTGAGCCCCTCCTGGCCAGAACCAACTCCAATTAATCAATTAATCAATCGTATTTACTGAGCATTTACTGTGTGCAGAGCACAGATGTTCCCTGCCCACAACGAGTTTACCGTTTAGAGGAAGGCACCAGTCTCCACTAAGCAGCATCGCTGTAGCACATAGACCATGGGCCCGGGAGTCACAAGGTCATGGGTTCTAATCCAAACTCTGCCACTTGTCTGCTGTGTGACCTTGGACAAGTCACTAGACTTCTCTGGGCTTCAGTTACCTCATCTGTATAATGGGGATTGAGGCTGGGAAACCCACATGGGGCAGGGACTGTGTCCAACCTGGATTCACTCCAGCACTTTGCACAGTGCCTGGCACGTAGTAAGCTCTTAACAAATACCACCATTATTATCATTGTTATTATCATCATTATTGTCATCCTTATTATTAATAACTCCCCTTGTCCCTTCCTACCCCCCCTTCTCTCATCTGCCCCAGGCTGGAGCTGAGGGGGTCTCAGAGGGCAGGCAGACGTTAACACTGGGAGTGCTGGGATAACATGAACTTTGTCTACGCCACCAGTGAGAACCAATTTCACATTTAATTGAGGGCTAATTCGATTATCACCCATGGCAAGGGAAGAGTCCAATTTGAAACATGACTTCTCTCAGTTATTTTTCTCCCTTTCCCCTTCTTTCTGCTTGGAGCCCTGGGGAAGATAAATTGTTTAGGGACTCAACTGGTTGTTTGCATTAAATGGAGGGGTGGAGCCTGGGGAGGAGAGTCTTTCCCTTTGCTTATTGAACTCTCCCAAGTGCTTAGTACAATGCTCTGTCCACAGTAAGCGGATAAATAATAATAGTAATAAATGCAGTAATAAATGCAGTAATAAACAGTAATAAATGCAAATGATTTATTGATTGATTGCTGCTGGAGCTTTGAGAGTTCCCCTATCCCAGGACTGCCCTGCTGGATTCAAGGACAGAGTGTGGAGCTGAGGGTCAGAGAAGCCAGGTTCTTGTCTCAGTTTCAGCCATAAGAATATTTACAAACAGTGGGATTCAAATAAGTGATTGAATATACATTCATAAGTGCTGAGGATGGATATAAATTGAGTACCCACATGTCACGGATAGAGACCGGGCCTGGGAGTCAGAAGGTCATGGGTTCTAATTCTAGTCTGCCACTTGTCTGCTGTGTGACCTTGGGCAAGTCACTTCACTTCTCTGGGCCTCAATTACCTCATCTCTAAAATGGAGATTGACTGTAAACCCCCCCAGGGGACAGGGTCACTGTCCAACTTCATTTGCTTGTATCCCACCCCAGCATTTAGTACAGTGCCTAGCACATTGTAAGCACTTAACAAATACAGCAATTATTAATAATTATTATTATGATTACCCAAGAAGCAGCGGGGCCAGTGGAAACAGCACACACCTGGGAGTCAGAGGACCGGGATTCTAAACCAGTCTCGGCCACTTGCCTGCTGTGTGACCTTGATCAGTTTGCTTAACTTCTCTGTGTGCCTCAGTCACCTCATCTGTAAAATAGGGATTAAATCCTCCCTTTTTTATGGTACTTTAGTGCTTACTATGTGTCAGGTGCTATACTAAGCTCTGGGGTAGATACAGGTTAATCAGGTTGGACACAGTCCCACGAAGGGTTCACAGTCTTAATTCCAAAGGTCGTCCAGCAGAAAAGTGGAGGAGCCCAAACTAGAACCCAGATCCTTCTGACTTCCAAGCCTATGCTCTATCCATTAGGCCACGCTCCTTCATCTCTGTCCTATTTAGACTGTGAGCCCCGGGTGGGACAGGGACTCTGTCCAACTTGATTATCTTGCAGTCAGCCCAGCACTTAATACAGTGCCTGGCACAAAGGAAATGCTTAATTTAATAAGTACAATTTTTTAAAAAAGGCAGCATAGCAAGTAGAAATAGCCTGGACCTGGGAGTCAGATTCATTCATTCAATCATATTTATTGAGTGCTTACTGGGGGCACAGCACTGGAATACCCCAATCAAAGGAACTGGGTTCTAATCCCAGCTCTGCCATTTACTTGCTGTTTGGGCATGGGCCAGACACTTAATTGCTCACTATTTCATTTTCCTCACCATTAAATGGGGACAAAATACTCATCTTCCTTCCCTCTTGGACTGTGAGCCTCTTGGGGCTGGGATTTTCTCCAACTTGACTATCTTGCATCTGCCCCAGCTCTTAGCCCAGTTCTTGGCACATAGTAAGCACTCAGTACACACCACATAAATAAATATATACGTGTGTGTGTGTATAACTATACATATAACTATGTATAAATAGATATACATATATAGAACCGGATTTTGTATTCAAAGACGAAGCCCCTGACGTTAACAATAACTGTGATTCATTCCCCTTATGGGCAGGGACTGTGTCCGAATCCTACCTGTGTATTGTCTCCAAGAGATTACTACAGTGCGCTGTATACAGTAAATGCTTAATAAATATTATTGCTACCACTATGAAAATTACTAAGATGATGGTCTTCAAGAATACAACCCCTGCATTATGGTAGAATAATAATAATAATGATGGTATTTAAGCACTTACTATGTGCCAAGCACTGTTCTAAGCGCAGGAGTAGATATGAGGTAATCCAGGTTATCCCATTTGGCTCACATTCTTAATCCCCATTTTACAGATGAGGTAACTGAGGCACAGAGAAATTAAATGGCTTGCCCAAAGCCTCACAGCAGACAAGTGGCAGAGCCGGGATTAGATCTGACTCCCAAGCCCAGGCTCTTTCCATTAAGCCACGCTGCTTCTCTGAAATTACTGCACTCTGGACACTGGGAGTTGGAGAATTCTCTGTCCCGTACCATGAGATTCTCTTCTCTGATGATAATTATGGTATTTGTTAAGCATACACTATGGGCCAAGCACTATGCTAATCCTGAGGAAGATGCAAGATAATCAGAGTAGACTCAATCCCTGTCCCACATGGGACTCGCAAACTAAGAGGGAGAGTAATGTCCAGTTTACAGGTGAGGGGAGTGAGGCCCAGAGAGGTTAAGTGATCCGCCCGAGGTCACCACAGCGTGTCCGTGGCAGGTCTGGGATTAGAACTCGGTTCTCCTGGCGCCCAGTTCCGTGCTCTTTCCACTAGGGCACACCACCACTAGTCCGCACAAGACTTCCATTTCTCTCCAACTGGGCCTGAGCCAAGCACGGTTAGCATGATACCTCAGTGGAAAGGTGGAGAGTTGGGCTCATCAATCCGAGTTAACCCAAACGAAGCTTTTATTCAACCCAATGTGATTTCTCACTTGAGAGACCCTCTGATGGTACATTTTTTTTAAAATGGTATTTGTTAAGCACTTACTCTGTGTCTGGCACTCTTCTAAGTGCTGGGCTAGATACAAGTTAATCAGGTTGGACACAGCCCCTGTCCCACACAGGGCTCACAGTCTTAATCCCCATTTTACAGATGAGGTCACTGAGGAAACAGAAAAGTGAAGTGACTTGCCCAACGTCACAGCAGATAAATGGCAGAGCTGGGATTAGAAGTCAGGTCCTTCTGACTCCCAACCCCGGACTCTATCCACTAGGCTTCACGGCTTCTCATGCAGCCTGATCTGAAAAGCAAAGAACAGGGCAACTAGTCAGGTGGCAAGGGAAGACCTGAACAGTGGAAACAAAAACTCTCAGCGGAATCAGTATCATAGGAAGTTTCAGGGATCGTCAAAATTCCTCTCCATGCCAACAAGCACACTAATGCCCCATCCCACCATTTTCACTGATATTGAGAGGAAATTAGGTACTTGTTTGTGCCTAAGTTTCAGATTCCTTTGAATTGGACACTTTCCTAGGAAACTAAATAGTTTCACGAAACTGGCAAACAGAAAGAAAAACTGGAGGAGAAGAGGGAAGGGAAAGAGGCCCCAGATTTAGGTTTAATGAAAAGGCCATTTGTAATTACTAAACTAAAAGCCCTCATCTGATGCCAAATTTTCAAGCGGGCATTTTCTGGGGGGTAAGGGGAGGATTCAATAAGTTTGGGAAGCATCTGATCAAAACCTGAACACATCACCCAAATCAGAACATTGCAATTGACTTCTCCATTTTGCATTTTCCCCACAGTTCAAAGTTAGTTGCGGGAGTAAACGCTGTAGCTCCAAAAATGGAATAGCTCAGATTTTTCTGGTGTTGATCTGCGGTGATGGATCTCAGAAGTCCCTTTTATCACTGATCCCTTGGAGCGTTCATCTCCACTTGAAGAGTCCCTGTCCCTTGTGCCTCTCTTCTCCACCTAATTAAACTCCTAATTTCACTTAATGGGAACCCAGGTCCGAGCAACAGGAGGTCAGCCAGGTAAAGCATCTCCCTCGGTTTGTTATGTTCTCTATTTCCTCAACCTCTATATTGTTCCACCAGCCTGACCCTGAAAAAAGTAGGATTCACAGCCTAAGAGAGCAGGTGCTCAGGTATTGAATCCCCATTTACAGATGAGGACACTGAGACCCAGAGAAGTGAAGTGACTTGCCCAAAGTCACATACGGCAGGCCAAGTGGCAGAGTCACCATTAGAACTCAGGTCCTCTGACTCCAGTCCTTGCGTTTTACATTAGGTCACGCTGCTTCTTTAAATGTTCCACAAACAGTCTTGTCATCACTAACACTAACTTCTGCTTCCCGAATAATCAATAGATCGATCAATCAATGATAATTACTGAATAAAAGAGAGAGGGCCTAGATTTTTTTATGATATCTGTTTAGCATTCACTATCTGCCAGGCACTGTACTAAGCATTGGACTAGATACAAGATTGGACACAGTCCCTGTCCCAAGTGGAACTCACAGTCATTCATTCATTCATTCCATCATATCTATCAAGTGCTTCCCGTGTGCAAAGCACTGTACCAAGTGCTTGGGACAGTACAGTATAACAATAGACACATTCTCTGCCCCCAGTGAGCATACAGTCTAGAGGGAGAGACAGACATGAATAGAAAGACATAAATTACAGATATGGACGTAAGTGCTGTGGGGCTGGGAGAGGGGGATGAATAAAGGGAGGAGTCAGGGCCACACGAAGGGAGTGGGAGAAGAGGAAATGAGGGCTTAGTCAGGGATGCCTTCTTGGAAGAGATGTGATTTCAATAAGGCTTAGTAAGATGCCCTAGAAATATCGATTGATCTATTGACTGATTGATTGATCGAAGAGTAGTTTGAAGGTGTCACGTGGACTAGGGAAATGCAAGTTTCCCAGGGTGTCGGTGGGGTTTTGTTGCTGAGCCAGTATTCTCTGGAACGGAGAACAGTGTGAACTTCTCCTCTAGACCATCAGTTCCTTGCGGGTATGGAAAGTGTCTACCAACTCCTCTATTGTACTCTTCCATGCACTGAGTACAGTGCTCTGCACCAAATAAGTGCTCAACAAATACCACTGATTGATCCCCTCCCCATTCCCCCTACTCCCTCCCTCTGCTCTACCCCTTCCCCTCCCCACAGCACTTGCGTATATTTGTATATATTATTTATCACTCTATTTTATTAATGATGTGTATATACCTTTTATTCTATTTATCTATTTTAATGGCATTGATGCCTGACTACTTGTTTCGTTTTACTGTCTCCCCCCTTTCAGACCGTGTGCCTGTTGTTGGGCAGGGATTGTCTCTATCTGTTGTTGAATTGTACATTCCAAGCGCTTAGTACAGTGCTCTGCACACAGTAAGTGCTCAGTAAATACAATTGAATGAATGAATGAATGATGACTTCTGTGGCACCTTTTGTCATCAAAAATGACTCTTCAGCTGTGAAAGGTTGGGAGCCGCTGTCCTGAGATAACATTTCCCCGTGAGTCTGACGGCAGCCTTTGACCTCGCTCGAACTGGTCCATGCCAAGATTCCAGAGATGGGCAGGACCTGGTGCTGAAAGTATTCAGGGAATCAGAAGAATTCAGGGGAGGACAGAGAAGGAAATAGACTGGAGGGACATCAAGCACCCAGAGCTCCATGAATGCGTTCGCACCTCCAGCTCCCTCTCAGAGAAAGACACCCTTCTGACTTGATTATTTTCCTGTCTCGGAGACGTTTATCCCCAAACACTGGCCCTCCCAGAAAACTTCAATCCTCTTTCTGATTAGCGAATGTGGGAGCAGTGGAAAGAGCGGAGATTGATTGTTGGGAGATCCGGGTTTTAGTACCGGCTCTGTCCCTGGCCTGCTGCGGGCCCTTGGGCAAGTCACTTGACTTCCCTAAGCCTCAGTATCCTTATCTGCAAAGTAAGGATAAGTACCTGCTTTCCCTGTCTCTTATGGATAGGGACAGGGAAGCAGCGTGGCTCAGTGGAAAGACCTGGGCTTCGGAGTCAGAGGTCATGGGTTCGACTCCCAGCTCTGCCACTTGCCAACTGTGTGACTGTGGGCAAGTCACTTCACTTCTCTGGGCCTCAGTGACCTCATCTGTAAAATGGGGATTAACTGTGAGCCTCTCGTGGGACAACCTGATTACCCTGTATCTACCCCAGCGCTTAGAACGGTGCTCTGCACATAGTAAGCGCTTAACAAATACCAACATTATTATTATTATTATGGAAAGAGCCCGGGCTTAGGAGTCAGAGACCATGGGTTCTAATCCCGGCTCCGCCACCTGTCAGTGTGTGACTTTGGGCAAGTCACTTAACTTCTCGGTGCCTCAGTTACCTCATCTGTAAAATAGGGACTAAGACTGTGAGCCTCACATGGGACAACTTGATTACCCTGTATCTACCTCAGTGCTTAGAGCAGTGCTCGGCACACAGTAAGTGCTTAACAAATACCAACATTATTATTATTATTATTAGATTTTTGTGCCCGACATGGTATGGGACTATGTCTGATCTAGACTATCAGTTAGTTGTAATCAACTATTTACCAACGCTGTTATGATGTACTCTCGCAAGCACTTAATACAGTGCTCTGTACACAGTAAGTGCTCAGTAAACAGCATTGATTGATCGATATCCACAATTTATTTTTAATGTCTGTCTCCCCCTCTAGACTATAAGCCTAGCTATAAGCCTAGCTCACAATAAGTGCTCAATAAATACCATTGATTGCTTGATTGATTACCTGATTCCCTGCCCACAAGGAGCTTAGACTTGAACTGGGCAGTAGGGTGTAGAAATATCAAATATGCCTCTAGATACAAGTGCGGAGAATGGGTATCAATCAATACATCCTTTAGCACAAGAAACAATCTCCTTCCTCATGCTCACAGCTTAATCCAAGCAAAAAGCTGATTTAGGCTTTGGGGAAAATTTGAAACAATCAATCATAGGGCAGCAACATGGGCTAATGGAAAGAGCACCTGGAGCCAGAGGAGCGGGGTTCTAATCCTAGCACTGCCACTTGCCTGCCATGTGACCTTGGACAAATCACTTAAGTACTCTATGCTTAACTCAGTTTCCTCAACTGTAAAATGGGGATTGAATTCCTGGGAGCCCTCTGTAGGACAAGGGACTGAGTCTGACCTGATTGATTTATATTTATCCCGCCACTTAGAACAGGGCTTGACACATAGTACGGCTTAGTGGAAACAGCCCAGACTTGAGAGTCAGAGAACGTGGGTTCTAATTCCGGCTCCGCCACTTGTCAGCTGTGTGACTTTGGGCAACTCACTTCACTTCTCTGTGCCCGGTGGTAAAATGGGGACTAAAACTGTGAGCCCCACCTGGGACAACCTAATAACCTTGTATCGCTCACAGTGCTTAGAACAGTGCTTGGCATATAGTAAATGTTTAACAAATACCATCATCATCATTATCATTATTAATACTAAGTACTTAACAAATACTAAATTAAATAACAACAACAACAACACAAAAAAAAACATTAGGGGCCCAAGAAGTATCTGGTGGAAATGCTTGCATTTAGTGGGAAAACTTGACACAGACAAAACAGGCTCACACAATGAGGGGACGAACAGCAAGAAGCAGCACAGCCTAGGAGACGGTGTGTGGGCTGGGAGTCAGAAGGACCTGGGTTCTAATTCTGTCTCCGCCACTTGTTTGCTATGTGATCTTGGGCAAGTCACTTCACTACTCGGTGCCTCAGTTACCTCCTCTGTAGAATGGGGATTGAGACTGTGAGCCCCACATGGGACAGGGATTGCGTCCAACTCAATTGGCTTGTATCCAGTGCTTAGTACAGTGCCTGGCATATAGTAAGCACTTAGCAAATATCATTACTATTACTATTATTATTATTCTCTGGGCCTCAGTTACTTCATCTGTAAAATGGGAATTAAAAGTGTGAGCCCATGTGGGACGGAAACTGTGACCAACTCGGTTTGCTTTTACCCACCCCAATGATTAGTACAGTGGCTGGCACATAGTAAGCACTTAACAAATACCAGTTATTATTATTATTGTTAAGAGGAACTCTCCACTATTTCACTTTGCAGTCTAAGCCAGAGATAAGGAGTCGGCACTCATGGCCCAGGACACTGTTTATGTTAGTTTTGTAGGAGTGGAAATAGAAAAAAAAAATATGATTTTAAAACAACCGCCCCCCCCCCCCCAAACTAAAAAATGCACGTGGGCTACAAAGAAAATGTCGGACGCTAGCTGGTTCAAAGACCTTTCTTGACTTGAAAGTCATCTGTCCTTCACAAGTGTTGCCAATTCTTTCCCTAAGAAAAGCTAGACTTCAAAAACATTCCCCCAGCATTCAGTGCAGACAACCGCGTTGTTGATTTTGGAGGGGGTGCGGGGGTGGGGGCGAGAAGGGGAGGCGAGGAGGGCGGGGGGGGGTCTGCTTTGAAACCTCTTCAGAGGGTCTCCCTGGGGTGCTCAGGGCAGCACCTACACGTGAGGGGAAGGTCGGGCCCAGCTGCAAACCGTTTCCGGTTCTCAGATTCCCCGAGACAGGGGCCCCCTTGGGCAAGGGCCGACGGAGGGAGTTTCCCATGAGCCAGGCCGAAGCCGTGGGGGTCACGGAACGGGCAGTGCGGGAGTCTCGGAACGGACATCCGCCGGCTGGGCTCTGCCAGGCCGGGGTTGGGAGGGTGTGGGACTTGGGAGATCTGACCGGGAAGATCCAACTGGCGGGGGAAGCGGGATTTGGGGCGGTGGTGGTGGGGGAAGGGGGGCGTTTCCTGTCTGTGGGTGGGGAAGGGGTCATCTGGATGGACGGTTCAGGCCAAAGCGGGATCAAGCGGCTCACAAGTTCACAAACCGGGTCCAAGAGAGAAGGACATCCCCATGATTCCTGGGTTTTCCTCAGGACGGCCTGACTGCCCACGCTCAAACCTGGACTTCTGGAATTCTGGGGTCATTCCATTCATTCATTCAATCGTATTTATCGAGCACTTACTCTGTGCAAAACACTGTACTGAGCACTTTGGAGTGTACAATATGACAGCAAATGGACACATTCCTGTCCACAGTGAGCTCAATGGGGTGGAAAAAGAACTAGGTCTCATGAGAATGGGCAGATATTTAAAGCGGTTGCTACAGAAAAGGGTAGTGCAGGGGGATGGGGAGGCAAGGCCAGAGTTTCCCAGCCTTTGGTGGGGACTTAGGGACCCCCACACGTTCCCGGGCTGGGGGAACGCGTCCTGCGGGTGGAAGAGTGGGATTTTGGAGGGGCTTCGCCCAGGGTGATCCTTGCACCCTCCCCGCCTCAAGCCGGTGCCATGGCTGGCTCTCTGCAGGAGCATTCGATCATTTTTAAAAATCCAATTTTATTGAGCACTTACTGTGTACAAAGCACAGTACTAAGAGCTTAGGAGACTACAGTAAAACAACAGATAGACACATCCCTGTCCACAATGAGCTCACAGTCTACAGGGGGAGACGGACATTAATATAAATAAATAGATAAATTCCTTCCGACTCTCCCCCTGTGCCTTCAAAGCCGCTCTTCAGCCCTGGGCCAAGGACATGTCCGTAGCTAACCCCGCTCCTTCACCCGCACTTTCATTCATTCATTCATCCATTCATTCATTCATTCAATCATATTTGCTGAGCACTTACTGTGTGCAGAACACTCTACTAAGGACTTGGGTGAGTAGAGCAGAACAATATACAAACACATTCCCTGTCCACAAAGAGCTTACAGTCTAGAGGGGGAGACAACATTAATATGAATAAATAACTTAGGGATATGGACATAAGTGCTGTGGGGCTGGGACCCCGTCATAGGGCAGGGATTGCCTCTAACTGTTGCCGAATTATACATTCCAAGCACTTAATACAGTGCTCTGCATATAGTAAGTGCTCAATAAATACTATTGAATGAATGGGAGGGGGGATGAATAAAGGGAGCAAGTCAGGCTGATGGAGAAGGGAGTAGGAGAAGAGGAAAGCAGGGCTTAGTCAGGGAAGGTCTCTTCAGGAGCCTCCAATAATAATAGTGATGATGGTATTTGTTAAGCACTTACTGCGTATCAAGCACTATTCTAAGCACTGGGGTAGATACAAGCTAGTCAAGTTGGACACAGTCCCTGTCCCACCTAGGGCTCAAAGTCTTAATCCCCATTTTACAGGTAAGGAACTGAGGCCCAGAGAAGTGAACTGATTCACTCAAGGTCATACAGCAGACAAGTAACAGAGCTGGGATTAGAGCCCAGGTCCTTCTGACTCCTAGGCCGGTGCTCTAAACACTAGGCCAAGCTGCTTCTCCCAATCTAGCTCCCAGACTGGCCGTGGAGCTTCCGATCGTGAGCCTCCGGTCAGTTGTGCCAGTCCTTTCCTGGCCCGCCGTTGCAGAGGCCTTGAGAAAGCATATAGTAAATACCTAAAAAAAAACATAAAAAAAGAAGAAAAAACCCATCTTCTTCGGTTCCCCTCTCTGCTCAGTACACTCCTTCTTGGCTTTATGTGAGGGAAAGGAGACCTGGGATTTGACCACATCTTATTCACTCAGTCAATAGTATTTATGAGGCCCAAATAGTCATCAACATAATAATTGTGGCATTTGTTAAGCACTTATTTGTGCCAAGCATTGTACTAAGCATTGGGGTAGGATCCAGGTTGGACAATACATTATGTGCCAAACACTGTACTAGGCACTTGGGAGAATAAAATAGGATTACTCACCTCACCTTCAGCACTGTCAATCAATCAAACAGTCAATCAATTGGCACTACCAAACTTATGTACATATGTGTAAATTATTTTAATATTTTCAGTGCTTAGTACAGTGCTGTGCACACAGCAAGTGCTCAATAAATACAATTGAATGAATGAATGATGTCTGTCTCCCCCTCTGGCCTCTAAGTTCCTTGTGGGCAGGGAATGTGCCTGCTTATTGTTATATTGTACCCAAGCGTTTAGTACACACAGTAAGTGCTCAATAAACAATACTGACCGATTTAATCACCCAGCATCCCTTGCCTGCTTCTGCATCCAACGAGGAGGTGATTTGCAGGAGTATTTAGCAAAATTATCCTCTTCTTACCCCAGAGCCTGCACGAAACAGAACCCCAGTGTCCCACAAATCAAAGAGATTTTGTTCTAGCCCAATCTCCCTTTTGCCTATGAGAACAATATATAATGATGTGAGCTCTGCAGAAATAGCATGGAAAGTAAAGCGGTCCAGGAAAATATGAGCGTGCTGCTCATTGCACCAAAGCCCCAACTCATCCTTCACCGATCTGAATGATCTGCAGGGGAGACCGTCGCTTTTTCTTATATATGGTATTTGTTAGTAATAATGATAATAAAGATGGTATTGGTTAAGTGTTATACGCCAAGTACTGAGAGCTGGGGGTAGATACAACCTAATCAGGTTGAACACAATCCGTGTCGCACATGGGGTTCACAAACTTCATCCTCATTTCACAAGTGAGGTAACAGGGACCCAAAGAAGTGAAGTGACTTGCCCAAGGTCACACAGCAGGTCTCCCAGGTCTGGGCTCTATCCCCTAGTCCATGGTGGGCTGGGCATTGGTGTTCTTCCATATGGACAAGTTTTGAAATGTTGTCTTTGTGTTGCTCCTGCTGGCAGGGAAAGGGCATTAAATTGGCAACCAAGGCAGAAGGAGAGGAGAAGCAGCGTGGCTTAGTGGATAGACTATGGACCTGGGAGTCAAAAGTACTGGGTTCTAATTCCGGCTCTGCCACCCGTCTGCTGTATGACCTTGGGCAAATCATTTCACTTCTCTGTGCCTCAGGTCCCTCATCGGGAAAATGGAGATTAAGACTGTGTGCCTCATGCGGGACAGGAACTGTGTCCAACCCAATTACCTTGTATCTTCCCCAGTGCTTAGTAGAGTGCTTGGCACCTAGTAAGCACTTAACAAACACTACAGTGATTATTATTATTGTTTGCGTGTGCAGGGGAGGTCTGGGCCGGTGGAGAGGATTTCTGAGAGTGGGGAATGTGGCCATGGCGAGTTGTAAGCCTCTCTCAGGCAGACTGTCTCCTCAGTTTAGGTTGTATTATCTCCATTTCAGAGAGGAGTACTACTTTATCACCACCTCATCAGTGGAGTATCTGCTTTGTCCTGCTTCATAATGAGTCTTGACTGTAAGACTCTAGACTGTAAGCTCGCGGTGGGCAGGGAACATGTCTACCAACT
The DNA here is from genome assembly GCF_004115215.2 of Ornithorhynchus anatinus. Taxonomy (NCBI): domain Eukaryota; kingdom Metazoa; phylum Chordata; class Mammalia; order Monotremata; family Ornithorhynchidae; genus Ornithorhynchus; species Ornithorhynchus anatinus. The sequence goes on from NC_041736.1 coordinate 57,817,320, forward strand.
CTCGTTTTATTGTTTTATTATTGGTCAAGTGGCTTCAGTGGCTGGAAGGTCTGTGTCCTTATTTCTCAGTTTCTACTCCAGCTCATTATGCCTCTTGTTTATGTCATCCAGGGCCTTGGGCATTTTGCATAGCAAATTAAGGACCAGGCTGGCTGAGGAGGAAGAGAGAAAAAGAAGAGGGAAAGAGAAGAGGGGAAGAGGAGAAGAGAGGAGGTGAGGAGGAGAGAGAAGGAGGGGGAGAGGAGAAGAGAAGAATGGGAGAAAAGAAGAGAAGGGGGAGAGGAGAAGAAGAGAAGAGGAGGAGGGGGGAAAAGATAAGAGGAGAGGAGGAGGGAGAGAGGAGGGGGGGAGAGGGGAAGAGGAGAAAAGGAGAGTAGATGGAGAGGGAAAAGTGAAACAGGGAGTAGAGGTGAGGAGAGGCCGTGGGAGAAGGAAGTAGAGAGGGAGACAGAGAGCCCTCAGTCAAAGGACTAACTAATAGGGGAATGTTAATCTCAATCCCTGATCCCTGTTTTAGGCTTAATAATAATAATAATGTCGGTATTTGTTAAGCGCTTACTATGTGCCAAGCACTGTTCTAAGCGCTGGGGCAGACGTGGGGAATCAGGTTGTCCCACGTGGGGCTCACAGTCTTAGTCCCCGTTTTACAGATGAGGGAATTGAGGCACAGAGAAGTTAAGTGACTTGCCCACAGTCACACAGCCGACAAGTGGCAGAGCTGGGATTCGAACTCATGAGCCCTGACTCCAAAGCCCGTGCTCTTTCCACTGAGCCACGCTGCTGATGTTCTGCGGTCTGGACCATTTCTTACCGGATGATATGTTTGCCCTTGCATTCTGCCGTTTATCCGTCTTTCTGTCTGAGTGTTTTTCTGTCCTGCAAATCTGAAGCCTGAGGAGGACATCTGTGTACAACTTAGCCACCAAATCATAAACAAGCTCCAATTATTCTTAAACAACCGGTGCCTATTTTTATGCCACAGGAAATGGTTCTTGCTCAGGATACAGCCTGAATAAACCATTAAAGATACGAGACCCTCTCACGTGTGTACCTTAAAGCAGGAAACAAAGTACCTGGAAACATCTGATAGCCTTACCTAATACAAATTAGCGAAATTTGTTTTGCACGTATGGGTGATGAGGAAAATGGAACTCCTAATAGGTTTTGGGGTAAATCACAGGGATTTTCCCCTAATCCAACTGGATCTGGGGGGATGGGTATTTATTCTGAATGATCAAGCAGATAAATCTTGAAAGCCCGGGGATTTGCAAAGGGGTGGAGAATTTGGAGAAAGGAGACTAAAAGTGGGATTCGGTGTTCGGTTTTAAGAGACGGCCTAACCTGCCCTAGCTCAGCTTATTCCCCTAGAACAGCCTGGTGTAAATTCAATCAGATTTACTGAGTGCTTACTGTGCACAAAGCACTATACTAAGTGCTTGGATGAGTATGTGTCGGACAAGAGCACTTCCAAAAAGGGCTAAGGACAGGGTTCCTTTCCCCCATGATCCTGGAAAGTCGGGCTTTTGCAGTTTTAGGCTCCTACTGAAGTAATTTCAAATGATAACCTTGATTTGATAGAGCACTTTTATTTTCCGAGTTCTTTCACATTACTTAAGTTGTTTTGGTCCTCACAATGTTCCTGGGAGGTAGGGAAAGGCAGGTGCTGTTATCCCCATTTTGCAGATGGAGTAACTGAGGCACGAAGAGGTCAAACACTTAGAACAGTGCTTGGCACATAGTAAGCTCTTAACAAATACCGTTAAAAATAAGTGACTTGGTCAAGGTATCACACAGTAGACAAGTTGCAGAGTCAGAGCTCGAACCCAGGTCCTCCTCCTCCCAGGAGCAAGCGTGTTCCACTTCTCCCCCGGCAGTTTCTTTTGCCCCCTCCCCAGATCGTTCAGCCCACAGCTAGATCTTGCAGCCTCCCAGCCCCGATCAAGGGTGGGAATGATGCGGGGGAGTGGAATCATGGGAGCAGTGGGCCTGGGAGACAGAAGGACCTGGGTTTTAATCCTGGGTTCCACCACTTGTCTGTTGTGTGACGTTGGACATATCACTCCACTTCTCTGGGCCTCAGTTCCCTCATCTGTAAAATGGAGATTGAGACCGTGAGCTCCATGGGGAACCTGGACTGTGCCCAACCTGAACAGCTTGAATCTACCCCAGTGTTAAGTACGGTGTCTGGCACATAGTAAGTACCCCAAGCACTTAGAGCAGTGTTTGCCACATAGTAACCACTTAACAAGCACCGTAAAACAAACAAATTTTATGGGTGAGCAAAAAGGTTAAGTGACTTGCCCAAGGTCACCCACCAAGACATCCAAGGAATCCAAGTCTCCCGACTCCCAGTCCGGAAATCATTCTATGCTACCCCACTCTGAAAAATCAGAGAGCATATGTTTAAATCCCTTTTTCGCTCCCCTTTCACCCCTCTCTCAGCCGCCCAGCACTTTCGTATCCATCTATAATTTATTTATTTCTATTAATGTCTGTCACCCCCTTTAGTTTGTAAACTCACTTTTTGGGCAGGGAATGTGTCTACCAACCCTGTTGTACCTTATTCTCCCTAGTGCTTCGTAGCGTTCTTTGCGATTGAGACTGGGAGCCCCACAGAGCACAGGGACCGTGTCTAGCCCGATTTGCCTGTATCCACCCCAGTGCCTAGTATAGTGCTTGGCACATAGTAAGTGCTTAACAAATAGCACAGTTTTTATTATTGTTAGTAAGCACTCAATAAAGACCATTAGTTGATTAAGCGGAGAGACGGAATCGCAGACATCTTCTATCCTCTGTTTTGATTGAGGATCTAAAGGGGGGCTGAGTGAACTCCCTTCAAGGCTCCAAACAAATCTGTGATTTGTGTGTGTGGGGGGGTGCTCATTTGGTTTTGGCTGGGCTGGAGGGGGTCCACCCACCCGGGCGGACGAAGCCACAGCTGAACTGTTTGGATGAGGGAAACAGGAAGCCGTTTTCCAAACAAACAGAGGTGAGCCAGGGTGGGGCCCAACTGTTCCAAAAGTCAACGCTTTCCTATGCTGGAAATAAAGGGATGGTGGGGCGGTTGGGACAGAGGCTGCACAATGCGGTATCTCCCCCGACCACGGTCCAAAGTCCGGCCCCGAAGAGGCCAGATGGCTTTGCCTGCGACTTGCCTCGAAGCCCGACTCCGTGTGGCTTCAGGCAAGTCATTGTGGGCAGGGAATGTGTCTATTTATTGTTCTACTGGACTTTCCCCAAGGCTTAGTACAGTGCTGGGCACACAGTCAGCATTCAATAAATACGATTGAATGAATGAATGACTTCTCTGGGCCTCAGTCTCAGCTGTAGGATGAAGATCAAGTATCTCTAAGTCCAACACTTAGTACGGCGCCTGGTACATAGTAATGACTTAACAAACATTATTCTTCTTATTATAATTTTACTACACAGAGAAGGCACAGAGAAGTTAAGTGACTTGCCCACAGTCACACAGCTGACAAGCGGCAGAGCTGGGATTCGAACTCATGACCTCTGACTCCAAAGCCCGTGCTCTTTCCGCTTAGTACGGTGCTCTGCACCTAGTAAATGCTCAATAAATATGACCAAACAAGTACCTAATGGGGATTTTCATAATTAGCTTGCTCTCGTCCAATACCTCTGGCCACTGTCAGAGATGCATCTGCTCTTCAAAAATAAAAGGATTTTTTTCAGTGGCCCTTTTCCCTCCAGTTTTCAGACACCCTTGTTTCTCCCCGACATTCCGGCTCAGGACCCCCGCCCCTCTCCCTCTCAAACATGAACCTCAAGAACAGGCAGCAAAGTCCCTAAGGAAGCATCTCGCCTCTGTTACCATCTGCCTCTGTTGGAAGCAGATCCCAACAGCTGTCCTCCATATTTGGCCGCAATCTCGTCCAGCCCAAGATGCGGATTTTCCTGCCCCAATCAATAAGCAGCCAGTTTACTAGTTTCCAAATGGAACAAATCCTCCTGCGATACATCCGTATTCGGGGTGCCCCGTCCGTAATTTATTTTATGTCTTGTCTCCCCCTCTAGACTGTAAGCTCCGGGTGGCCAGGGAACGTGTCTGCCAACTCTGTTGTATTGTACTCTCCCAAGCACCTAATACAGCGTTCTGCACCTAAGAAACGTTAAATAAAGATCACTGACTGAATGACTGGGATTCTCAATTAATGTGTGCATGTCTTTGTCTGTCTCCCTCTCTCTCTCCCTGTCTCCCTGTCTTGGGGAGAATCCAGGACCTGGCCCAAATCTGGGAAGCAACATGACGTAGTGGATAAAGCGCGGGGCTGGGAATCGGAAGACCTGGGTTCTTAATCCTGGCTCTGCCACTTGTCTGCTGTGTGACCTTGGGTAACTCACTTCACTTCTCCGGGCCTCAGTTACCTCATCTGTCAAATGGGGATTAAGAGTACGAGCTCCCTGTAGGACAGGGACCTTGCCCAAACCGATCAACTAGTATCTGCTCCTGCACTTAGTACAGTGTCTGGCACATAGTAAGTGCTTGACAAATACTACAGTTATCATCTAGAAAGAGCTCTCTGCCTAGGCAGGGTCACTGCTTCCTGAAAGCCCCACCTCAGCATATTTATTTTATCCCACAGTGTTCGAAGCCTTCCAGACTGACACTCTACTTGGCTCCCCCCTGAAATCTGACTTCGGGGCTGAGCTCATAATCATGAAACCACCTCACTGCTTAGCACGAAGTTGACCTTTCCATCAGTCAATCAGTGGTATTTGTTCAGCCTTTACTGTTTGCAGAGCACTGTACTGAACACTTAAGAGAGAGTACAGTAGAGTCAATAGACATGAATCCCTGCCCTCAGAGACTTTACGGTGTAGTTGGGGAGACAGATGCCTAAGCTTATTTGCACTACAGGGTAGAAAGGGCAGGGGATTGGGAGTCAGAATCCCAGTTCTACTCCTGCCCTGCTGTGTGACCTTGGGAAAGTTGCTTAACCTCTCTGGACCTTGGTTACTTTATCTGTAAAAGGGGAGTCAGATACCTGGTCTCCCTACTTCTCAAACTGTGAGCTCCAGTTAATCAATCATTCAATCGGTGGTATTTATTGAGTGCTTACTAGGTGCAGAGCACTATGCTAAGCGCTTGGGAGGGTACAATACAAGAGAATTAGCAAACGCATTCTCTGCCCATGATGAGTTTAGAGTCTAGAGGGGGAGACAGACATTAATATGAATACAGGAGTAATTTAAAATATATAATTTAAAGATATGTACAGAAGTGATATGGGGTTGGGGTGGGGTGAATATCAAATGTCCAAAGTTCAAAGGCAGGCTCTCTGTTTGACCTGATTAACTGAATTTGCTTCGGCTCTTAACCCAAGGCTTCGGCCCCACGTGAGCACTTAATAAATATAATGAAAAGAAATCTGGTAGCCAACCTCCATCCTCAACAGCTGTTTCCAGCTTGATAGGGGGAGTCAGTCAGTCAACCATGTTTATTGAGTGCTTACTGTGTGCAGAACACTGTACTAAACGCCTAGGAGAGGACAATATAATAATGTTGGTATTCGTTAAGCACTTACTATGTGCAGAGCACTGTTCTAAGCGCTGGGGTAGATGCAGGGTAATCAGGTTGTCCCACATGAGGCTCACAGTCAATCCCCATTTTACAGATGAGGGAACTGAGGCACAGAGAAGCGAAATGACTCGCCCACAGTCACACAGCTGACAAGCGGCAGAGCGGGGATTCGAACCCATGACCTCTGACTCCAAAGCCCGGGCTCTTTCCACTGAGCCACGCTGCTTCCCAATATAACATTAGACACATTCCCTCCCCACAGTGAGCTTACAATCTACAGGGGGAGACAGACGTTACTATAGATGAATAAATGACAGATATGGACATAAGTGCGGTGGGGCTGGGAGGGAGGATGAATAAAGGGAGAAAGGCAGACCCACAAGGAAGTGGGAGGAAAGGAAAAGATGGCTTAGTCAGGGAAGGCTTCTTGGAGGAGATGTGCTTTCAATAAGGCTTTGAAGCCGGGGAGAGCCATTGTCTGCAGGGTATGAGGAGGGAGGGCGTTCCGGGACAGAGGCAGGAGGTGGGCCAGAGTTCGGCGACGAAATAGACGAGATGGAGGTACAGCGAGTAGGTTCATTCGTTCATTTATGGCATTATCCACCAGGCCACGCTGCTTCTCTCACAGACTGGTCTATTCTTCCCAAGCACTTAGTACGGTACATCGCACCAAGTGGGTGCTCAGTACATACTACTACTTGATAACAACTATAATAATGGTATTAGTTAAATGCTTATTCTATGCCAAACACTGTACTGAGTACTGGAGTAGGCACGAGATAATCGGGTTGGAATCAGGTCCCGTCCCACACAGAGCTCACAGTCTACCTCTCTGCTCTGTGACCTCGAACAAGTCATTTAACTTCTCTGGGCCACAGTTATCTGTAAGATGTGAGCCTCACGTGGGACGGGGACTCTGCCCAATCTGATTACCTGGTAGCCACTCCAGTGCTTAGAACATTGTGGGGCACACGGTAAGCACTTAACCCATACCCCAGTTATTATTATTATTTCTCCTACTCCTATCACTGAAACTGCATCTAGCAGCACAGGATGGGCTGGGGCGAGGATTTGGCAGATGGTAGAATCCCTGCTGTAAATGAGCCTGAAAATATCTAAGGTGAACTGTGTCCGCTTTCACCTCGTTTTTTCAAATGTCCTTGCAGTTCCCCTCTAGCGAAGCCCTGACCAGAGACAAGCCTCTCTGTGGAAAATGCCTGCTTTATTTCCAGCTTCCACGGTTAATAATAATTGATGACTGGCATCCGTTAAGCATTTACTCTGTGCCAACCACCGAACTAAGAGTTGGGGTCGATACAGTCAGGTTGGACACATTCCCTGCCTCAAGCGGGGCTAAGCTTGAGCACCTGGCAAACGGGCTACATGGGAGAAGAGAAACTCCCTTCTCCCCCAACTGTGCAGCTTTAAGCGGGCCATTTCTCCCAGCCCCCAGCCCCCAGTGGATTTCCTGCCACCTGCCCCTGGGATTGACCAGCGGCTAGAAAGGGGCTGGCTAGCATTCGCCCTGGGGTTCTAAATTTAGTGATTTCCCCCCATCAGTGCAGTTTCCTGTGCTATGGATTGCAACTCAAGTGTCCCTGAATTTAATTGGGTGGGTGGGAGAATTTCAATCTATATGGCTTTTCTTTCCCAAGCCAAATAAGCTTCCCCCCACCCCACCCCATCGGCATTTCCGAACCTGATTCCCGCGGGGTGGGAGAGAAGGAGGAAGATGAGGAGGAGGAGGAGCAGGAGAAGGAAGAGATCGATGAGGGGGTCGGGGGTTGGGGTGGAAGTGGATCTTCAGGAGGAGGGCTAGGATCCAGAAGCGGTAAGAAACCAGGGAGAGGAAAGAGGGAGATGGGAGAGCCGCCGCATTAAAATAATTGCCATTCAGAAGAAACTCCCTGTTGGATTTCCATCTACCAAGTCAGAGCAGCCTGAGATCAAAGTTAAATCCCAAGTTAACCGGAGTTAGAGCAAAGGGCTTGGGAAGAGAACTAAAGGTTAGGGAGGGAAGGGAGATGAACTTTTTAGAAAGAGCCTCATTTCCTGAGAATATCTCCACTGAACAAGAGAAAAGAACTTTAATTCCCGTAATGCTAAGAGCACCGTCCTGGGAGTCCGAAGTGCTGGGTTCTAAGCCTGGCTCTGCCGGCTGTGTGACCTTGGGCAAGTCATTTAACTTCTCTGTGCCTCATTTTCTTATCTTTACCATGGGGATTCAATTCCCATTCTCTTTCCTACTTAGGCTGTTCCTCCATGTAGAGACGGATGGTGTCCTGATTAGCTTCTATTTATCGTTGTATCTAAGCCAGTGGTCAGAACAGTGCTTGGCACTCGGTTAGTGCTTAACAAGTCCTATAATTATTATTATTGCCATTATTAATATTAATAATAGTGCTAGTAGTAACCAACTTAAGTGTTATTGGTTTTAAGGTTCTGATAATCTATTCACAAAGATGAATTTCCCTGTCACGACGGGGGCAGTACAGATTGGTCAGGTGCTGGAGAAAGATGAGAAAGATTAGAGCCCCAATTGGGACAGGGACTGTGACCACCTTGACTAGCTTGCATTCATTTGATCGTATTTATTGAGCTCTTACTTTGTGCGGAGCGCTGTATTAAGCACTTGGGAAAGTACAATACAGCAATACAGAGAGACAATCCCTGCGCACAATGAGTTCACAGTCTAAAGGACCTACCTCAGCCCTTAGTTCAGTGCTTGGCACATGGTAAGCCCTTAACAAATACCATTAAAAAAATTAGTAGTATTTATTGAGCTCATATTATGTACAGAGCATGGTAAGTTAGAAGACACAATCCCTGCCTTTAAGGAATTTATAGTGTAGGGTGGGGAGACCATCGCTAAGCAGAATGGGAAGCAATGTGGCCTAATGGAAAGAACACAGACCTAGGAGTCAGAGGACCTGGGTTCTAATCATGGTTTCGTCACTTCATTCAATAGTATTTATTGAGCGCTTACTATGTGCAGAGCACTGTACTAAGCGCTTGGAATGTACAAATCGGCAACAGAGACAGTCCCTGCCCATTGACGGGCTTACAGTCATTTGTCTGCTATGTGACCTTGGACAAGTCACTTAGCTCCTCTGGTCCTCAGTTCCCTCATCTGATGGGGATCAAGCCTGTGAACTCCATGCGGGGCATGGACTGTGTCCAACCTGATCAGCTTATATTTAGCCCGGCACTTAGTTCAGTGCCTGGCACACAGTGAGCACTTAAATACCATTAAAGAAAAGAGTAAGAAGGACAGAAAGAGGGGGTTAATTTCCACAGCTCTTCTGTCCGGTGAATTACGCACTGGACATGGCTGGATTCATTAGGCATAGGGCAGATACCACTCCTCCCTCCCCCATATCCACCATCCTAATCTGAGTGGCAGTCTACCCTTTCTCCGACATCCTTTGACTCCTGACTTGTGATGTTACATCCTCAATCCAGCAACAGATCAATGGCATTTATCGATTGCTTACTGTGTGCAGGGCACTGAACGAAGCGCTTTATTGTTATTATTGTTATTGTGTCATCGAGTCGTTTCCGATTTATAGCGACTCCGTAGATATATACTCTCCAGAACGTCCTGTCCTCTGCCGTAATCTGCAACCTTTCTGATGGCTCTTCCGTTATCGTTGTTATGGTCTCTACCCATCTAGTTGTTGGTCTGCCTCTTCCACGTTTTCCTGGACTCTTCCTAGCATTATTGTCTTAAGTGCTTTGGAAAGTATAATGTAAATAGAGTCGGTAGTGGTGTTCCCTGCCCCCAGGGAGCTTACAGTCTACAGGGGGAAACAAACATATCATAAATTACATCCTCAAGCTCAGAGATTCTACTTCCAATCCGCTAACGCCAGATCCACTCTGATTTTATTTCATTTTTCTCGGTTGACCCCCTAGGTGAGCCGATTCTATTCCCTCTAAGCAGGATGGATTTCCCACCGGCCCCAAATCCCAACCCTGGATAACAGAGGAATTGCTGGCAGATGCGCTGAGAACCAGAAGGAGCGTGGCCTAGTGGCCAGAGTCTGGTCCTGGGAGTCAGAAGGACCTGGGTTCTAATCCCAGTTCCGCCACTTGTGTGTTGCTTGACCTTAGTCAAGTCACTTCATTTTTCTGTGCCTCAGTTCCCTCATCTGTAAAATGGGGATTAAGACTCTGAGCTCTATGTGGGACAGGGAAAGGGTCCAACAGGATTAGCTTGTATCCGCCCCAGCGCTTAGCACAGTGTCTGGCACCTTGTAAGTCCTCAACAAATGCCATTATTATCATTATTGTTATTATTATTAATCGGAGTTGATCTAGCTGCCCAAAGTATTCCTGGGGGGCTCTAGGCCTGTCACAAACAGTAGCCCCTAAGCTGCAACCCAGAGGAATGTGACCAACCTACTTATCCAGTCTGAGGAAGGAACCACGTTTTTTAAGATCTGAGTGTTTTGTTATGTGTTTTTTTCCCCTCTCTGGCATTTTTGCACTTAAGGAACAATGCATCTATTGCAAACTCAGTTTCAGCCATGGAACTGCCTGTACCACCGGCTCCAGCACAATGACTGGAATTCTATCCACCAGAAGGACTTAGGACAGCCCCCTCCTGGAAATCAAAACCCACTTGAAAGGTCCCTTCGGACCATGGTTAGAAAGAGAAGAAAAGAGTGCTGAGCCCAGGGCAGCTTCTCCTTGGATATCCTGGCCCGAGAAGCCCCGCTCTACAAATATGGTCACTTCTTCCTGCCTCAATGTGCCTAAGCTCAAGAGCAAAGCGCTCCTTTCAAATCAAGGATTTGATCTGTTTTTCCCACCAAGCGTTTCTGGTCCTTGTGATTTCATCACAGACAACCAGCGGCGTGGCCTAGTGGGTAAAGCACAGGCCTGGGAGTCAGAAGGACCTGGGTTCTAATTCTGCTCGGCCCCTTGTCTGCTGTGTGACTTTGGGCAAGTCACATCACTTCTCTGGGCCTCAGTGACCCCATCTGTAAAACGGAGAATAAGACCGTGAGCCTCACGTGGAACATGGACTGGGTCCATTAGGAGCTTGTAACTACCCCAGCACCGGGCACATAGTAAGTGCTTAACGAATGCCATAAATAAACAAACAAACACCACCTCTCCCTAAACCACCCCTGTCTCTCTCCCTGGCTCTAGGATTACTTCTGGGAGGCGTTAGAAAACATGGCATCTTCTTCTCCTTCCCCATACTGGAGGTAGCTTTCAAGAGATAAAGCCAGCAAGGATGAGATAAAGTGAGATCAGAACAGTTGGGGAAGGCCGGATTCAGGAAGCGACTTTCTGTTGGGTCACTGACAGGCTCCAGATGGCTTTCCTCATGTGACAGGAAACCAGATTTTTGGGTCGCCTTCTTCTAGAAACGCTTGATCATCATCAATGGTGCTTATTGAACACTTACTGTGTGCAGAGCACTGCACTAAATGTTTGGGGGAGTACAATGCAACAGAGTTGAGAGACATATTCTCTGCCCACGACAAGCTTGAAGTCTATAGGGGAGACATTAATATAAATAAATGATTCATTCACTCATTCCTTCATTCAGCCTTATTTGTTGAGCACTTACTATGTTCAGAACATTGTATAAGCACTTGGGAGAGCACAATATACCAATAAACAGATTCCCTGCCCACAGTGAGCTTGCAGTCTAGAGGGGGATTATTAGAGATTTATAATATAGAATTTATAGATATGTATTAAGTGCTGTGGAGCGGAGGGTGGAATGAATACAAAATACGCAGAAGTCACAGATTCAAGTGCATGGATGATAGAGAAGGGTGAGAGAGTTTGAGGCAGAGGGGATGGAGAGGAGATTTTTCAGTCAACTCAAGGAGGGGTGGGTTGGACCTTCAGGGGGTGAAGCCCCCCAGTGTGTAGGTTATCTGGGCCCGGGCTGGGGGGACGGACCTCCAATGGGAGAGACAGTCAGGGTTGGGCCTGATTGAGAAAGAGTGAAATAGGGAGGTAGATCTCGAGGACAGAAAGAGGTGGGAACAAAGAGGGGGAGGAAGAGAGAGAAGCAAAAAGGGCGAGAGGGAGAAAGAAAAAAAGAAAGAGAAGGAGAATTTGGCCCAGAGAATAATAATAATCGTGATATTTATTAAGTGCTTACTATATGTCAAGGACTACTTTATGTGATGGCATAGATACAGGTTAAGCAAGTCAGGGAATGTTCATTCATTCATTCATTCATTCATATTTATTGAGCATTTACTGTGTGCAAAGACACAATACATCTGTTTATTGTCATTCTGTACTCTCCCAAGTGCCGAGTACAGTGCTTCGCACACAGTAAGTGCTCAATAAATATGAATGAATGAAGACAGAGTCCCGGTACCACACGCTATGTTTGTTATGGGCAGGGACCGTGTCTGCTAATTCTGTTGTATTATACTCTCTCAAGTATTTAGTACAGTGCTCTGCAACATAGTAAGTTTTCCATAAATACCACTGATTAACTGGTACTGAATCCCCATTTTACAGATGAGGAAACTGAGGGCCGGAGAAGTAAATGACTTGACCGAGGTCACACAACAGGCAAGTGGCGGAGCTGGGATTAGAATCCAGGTCCTCTGACTCTAAGACTCAGGTTCTTTCCGGGAAGTAATTCCGACAGTGGAAATATATACCATAATTCAATTCAAAATGAGGTGGTCCAGTAAAGATTCGTGAAAAGGGACAAAAGGACATTTCCTTTTTCCTCCAACGTTCCACGACGTTGCGGCTACCTGCCCTCTTCTCCCCCACAAGTCCCTTCCATCGTGCTTCTGGTCCATTTCCCGAAAGGCAAAATGGCCACCTTTATTTTTCTCCCTCTGAGGAGGCGAGCCTCAGCTGCGCGAACAGTGAGCCCCTCCACGCAATCTGAATAACTGGCAATTAAAGATTCAGAGCTCCCTAATGGTGGAAGGACACCGCTCTGAAGCGTCTGCCTCAGCGAGGAGCACGTGACTCCTGACAGAAGGCAGAGAGGAGGCTTGGGGGCTGGTGATGACAGGAAATGGTGAGAGAGGAATCTGGGAGCGTCAGGAATCTGGTGGGCTTTTCCCCGCAAGGGACCTCTCAGTTCGTCTGGAGCTTCTCAAACGGTGGCTGCTGTCAACCTGGAATCGCGTGCCCGGCCGCGGCAAGGCTGAGTCCCGGAGGAGGGGGAGGTGGAGAGACAGGCGACACGACCTCTATTCCTGGTTCAGTTCCTGACCTTTGGGTATCTCTCACTATTCCGGGAGAGTGACACACCGGCTAAAATTAAACCCCGAAAGCGAATCTCGGACAACTTCCAATCGTCCACCTTCCCGACCACTTCAATTGTCGAAAAACCTCAGGTGGTACCACATTGGTCAGATCTCTGGGTCACGGTTCAGTCCTCTTCCACCTCCCTTTGAGCACTTACTGTGCGCGGGGGATTGTACTGAGCGCTTGGGAGAGTTCAATAGAGCAGAGTTGGAAGACCCGTTCCCTGCTCACAGCATGCTGACAGCCCAAAGGGTTTCTGACATCTTTTCAGCCTGTCTGGTGGAGCAGGGGAGGTTTCCCTGACACGTTCAGGACTCCTGGGTTCAATCTGGGTCAGGACCCCTTCCCCAGGGTGACCGGAGCTACCTCAGCTCCATCCCCAGATTCCACCACGGGAGCAGGAGGAGGACTGAATGAGATGGGGCAATGAATCCGGGTCTTGAACTTGGATTTGCCCCCTTTATTCACCCCCTCTCAGTCTCATCCATCTCGTCGCAGACCTCATGCCCACGGCCTCCCTCTGGCCTGGAAACTCCCTCCGTCATAGCTGACAATTACCCATCTCCTCCAAGAGGCCTTCCGTGACTAAGCCCTCCTTTCCTCTTCTCCCACTCCCTTCTGCGTTGCTCTGATTTGCTCTCTTTATTCATCCCAGCCTCAGGCCCGCAACACTTATGTCCGTATCTATAATTTTCTTTATTTCTATTAATGTTAGTCTCCCCCTCTAGACTGTAAGCTTGTTGCGGGCAGGGAATGGGTCCGTTATCGTACTCTCCCAAGTGTAAGTACAGTGCTGCGCTCACAGTAAATGCTCAATAAATATGATCAATGGGCTTAGTGACTCAGTCACACAGCACTTATGTCCCTATCCCTAATTTATTCATTTCTACTGATGTCTGTCTCCCCCACGAGACGGTAAGCTTGCTGTGGGCAGGGAACATATCTACCAACTCCGTTGTATTGTACTCTCCCAGGTGATTAGTACAGTGCTCTGCACACAGTAAGTGCTCAATAAATCTCATACAAGATAATCAGGTCCCTCTTGAGGCTCGTTCATTCATTCAATCATTCAATCATATTTATTGAGCACTTACTGAGGGCAGAGCACTGTATTAAGCACTCGGGACAGGAGCAGAGCACTGTACTAAGCGCTTGGGAGAGTACAATATAATAATAACCAAATAATAAATAATAACAACATCCCAGTTCACAGGGAGGGACAACTGATATTGAATCCCCATTTTGCAGATGAGGCACAGAGAAATGCTGCCATTTATAAGCAAAATCCATCGAGACCTTTGGGCACAGATGATCAAACTAAGAGTCTGCTGTCAGACAGACTGCACGGAAGGACTTATGGACAGCGCTGGCCATACCCACCGGAAGCAGTTATCATCGCTGAGGTTTTTGTTAAGTGCTTCCTATGTGCCTAGCACTACACTGAACATGAGGGTAGATACAAGATCATCGGACGGGGCCCGGTCCCTGTCCCACGGCGGGGGAGGAGGAACAACTCACACTCTAGGGGTTGTATACAATGAGTAAAGTGTTTATATCATAATGAAAGGAAGTGAACGAGCTCAAATGCATTAGGTTCTGTGCAGGGGCAAGGAGCGGAGCAGACTGCAATATTTCCTGAGAGCCTCCGTGCTTGATGGGTGGAATGGATTTTAAAATGAAATCGATTAGGAGGAAAGCGTAGCCTGGTCGGGCCCCATCTCCGAGCTCCAAGAGAAGCTGGCCACCCGAGGTGTAATCCATTACCGCTCCGGCCTTCCTCCCCGCTCCGGTGTAGCTGAAGTATCCTCGGTTCCCTCGCCTTCGCCTGGCATGCGAATCGATTACGGAAGAAGGTTGTGTTCGATGGGTGGCTGACTGATTTCTAGATGGGCAGAAACCTGGCTTCTCTCTGGGCTTCTTCCGGACTACCCTGAGCCTGCAGAATGGGCTCATCAGGGGGCTCACCCCAGGGGAGAGGTTGCCACAAGGCAAAATGGACTCAGTAATTCAGGCTGAATGACTGAATTCACAGTGCATCAGAAAGCACCGGGGCCAAGTGGGAAGCATCATGCCCTGGTGGATAATTCAATTCTAGTCAATCGCATTTACTGAGCGCTTACTGTGTGCAAAGCACTGTACTAAAACATGGACGAAACAGGGGCCCGGGAGCCAGAGGACCTGGGTTCTGTTCCCAACTCCACCACTTGTCCGGTCTGCGACCTCGGGCAAGTCACTTCACTTCTCTGGGCCTCAGTTTCCTCAGCTGGAAATTGGGGATTCAATACCTGTTCTCCCTCCCCCTCAACTGTGAGCCCCATGCGGGACATGGATGGTGTACCACCTGATTAACCGGTAGGTACCCCAGCTCTTAGAACAGTGCTTGACACACAGTAAGCGTTTAACAAATACCATATAAAAAAAAAGTCATACAAATAGCCAGATCTTCCTGCTTCTGGTCGGAGCGGAAGACCCATTCCTAAGGGAGGAAAGCCGATTTGGGATTTTTTTCTGTTTATGACCTCTCCTTCCCCCTTTAAATAAAATTGGCCAACTTGATGGTTGAGCAGCTGTGTTTGGGAAGTGCTTTTGTTCGTTTGGGGTTTTTGGGTTATTTAAGAATCTGGGCAAGTCAAAGCCCATCCTCCCCGATCTCAGCCGAAAGAAACTCCTCCGCGGAGAATGAATTGGAATCGGTAAAGGTTCAACCGTGGGGACTGCCCGGGCGGACTCTTTAAAGGGCTTCCCAAACCTCCCCCGCTTTCCCTCTCGTTCCCAAGCATATGCGGAGCCAGTGTTTATTTGTCAAGCTCTTGGTGGCTTCCCAGTGTCTAACGTAATTGCAAACATGTCCCGGGCCAGCAGCGATGCCACCCACGCAACAGATTCGGATGGCCTCAAGACTCTAAGCTCGTTGTGGGCAGGGAATGTGTCTGTTGATTGTAGTATTGTCCTCTCCCAAGCGCTTAGTACAGTACTCTGCAAACAGTAAATGCCCAATAAATACCATCGTCCGACCAACTGCCCACAACATCAGCTGTAGGGGGGACCCGGACCCTTAGCTGACCAGGCCGAGGACCCTTCTCCGTCTAGAGGAGGAGCCGTCATTGAGCCCGGCTCGGAATGGGCAACAACTGACCGTGTCTACCAACCTGTTACGACTCTAAGCCCGTCAATGGGCAGGGACTGTCTCTATCTGTTGCCCATTTGTACATTCTAAGCACTTAGTACAGTGCTCTGCACATAGTAAGCGCTTATACTCTTCATTCACCCCTCCCTCAGCCCCACAGCATTTAAGTCCATATCCAAAATTTCTTTATTTCTATTCATGTCTGTCTCCCCCTCTAAACTGTAAGCTCGCTACGCTCAGGGAACATGTCTACCAACTCCACTCTAGGTTACTCTCCCAAGCGCTTAGTCCAGTGCTCTGCACACGGTAAGTGTTCAATAGATACCATCGATTGAGCGATTGACTGATACAGGGCCCTGCACACGGACAGTGCTGAAAAAATACGAGCGATATGAAAAAACCATGGGAGGAAGGGGACTACCCAACCCTGGAAACAGCTTGTCGTTGACCCCAGAGCTTCACCCCCAGCTGTTTTCCAAGCCGCTGGGAGACGCGGTGTGAGGAACTCCCCTTCCTCCGGCCGATCAGCTTATGGCTTTAGGGCTGGTGGGGAACGGTAGCCTGAAGCAAACTTGAAAACCAGTAAGGAAGCCGGTCCAGTCAGACAGCGCTCAGAACAGTGCTCTGCACAGAGTGGGAGCTGGGGGAGTATGATGGACTGATCCAGGAGAGTGGACTGGGCAACAAGCTGTCTGCATCACCTAGATTATTTTTTTTATGGTGTTTGTTAAGCACTTACTATGTGCCAGGTACTGTACTAAGCGCAGGACAGGTTGGATGTAATCCCTGTCCCACATGGGGCTCATAGTCTTAATCCCTATTTTACGATGGGGTAACTGAGGCCCAGAGAAGTGAAGTGACTTGCCTAAGGTCACCCAGCAGACAAGCGACAGAGCAGGGATTAGAACCCGGGTCCTTCTGACCCCCCGGCTCGTGTTCTATCACTCGGCCACACTGCTTTTTCTCAAACCCAGGCCAAAAAGTGATTGAGTTGTTGAATTATGCATCGCTTCTATCTAAAGGAGCTGGGGCCTTGTTTAGACCTGCCATTTCATCAGTTTGTAGTAAACTAGACCTCTTGGCAAGAACTGGACTGACATGCAAAATGTTCATCTCATCTCAAAAATGTCTAGCAAACCAGAATTCTCACAACTATGAGTTTTTAGAATTTAAGGTAAAGATTGGTTATAAGAGAATTAGGCTTTATTATAAATGGGCTTCAGAAAATGCCAGTAGTGATTAAATATTTGAAATGAAAATAATTCCAGATTACAGAGGATTTTTAAAAACAAGAGCACAATAAGAAACAACCAAAACTCAGACTTTTAAAAAAATGGTATTTGTTAAACTCTTACTATGGTCCAGGCTTTGTTCTAAGCATTGGGGTAGATATAAACTAATCAGGTTGGACACAATCCCATTCCACGTGGGGCTCACAGTCTTAATCCCCATTTTACAGATGAGGGAACTGAGATGCAGAGAAGTGAAGTGACTTGCCCAAGGTCACACAGCGAACAAGTGGTGGAGCTGAGATTAGAACCCAGGTCCTTCTGACACCTGGGCCCGTGCCCTATCCACTAGGCCACACTCCTTCTCTGTTGTTTAACTTCACCCAGGGACGAAGCTCAAGTTCTTGGAAATGCACTCATTAGTGGTGAGACTGACTGGCTTTTTGATTTGCTTTTTTGGTTTTGTAATATGTAAAAAGTCAAGGTAATTTAGATTCATCATATTTCAGCTATGACAAAAACTGCCAAGGTTTAGGACCAGAGAGAGCAGTAACTGAAGCTATTTACTGAATGGCTGCTGATTACAAAGCAATTGATCGATCGAGGGTAATTATTGAGAGCTCTCTGTGTGCAGAGCACTCTGATAGGTGGTTGAAAGAATGCAACAGTATCGATAGGCGTATTCCCTGCCCACAAAAGAGCTTACGGTCCAGGGGAGAAGGCAGACATCAATGTAATAGTAATTGTAGTATTTGTTAAGCACTTACTCTGTGCCAATCACTACTGTAAAAAAGAAATAACTAAGTCCCGATAGGGAGCTCACAGTCTAAGTAGGAGGGAAAACAGGGACTGAATCCCCATTTTGCAGATGAAAGAATTGAGACACAGAGAAGCTAAATGACTTGCCCAAGGCCACAGATCAGGAAATGAACAGAACCGGAATCGGAACCCACGGCCTCTGACTCCCAGGTCTGTGCTCTTCCCACTAGGCCACGGTGCTTATTCATTTACATAAATAAATAACAGAAATAGATTGTGAGCTCATCTTAGGCAGGAAACGTGCCTAATCATTCTGTTGTAGTATACTCTCCCAAGCACTTAATACAGTGCTCCGTGCATAGTAAGCGCTCGATACATACCATTGATTAATTGATTGCTATATACAGAAGTGCTGTTAAGCACTGAGGAGAATTCAATCGAAGCAGGACACATGTTCCCCTCTCTCAAGAGCTTCCAATCTAAAGGTGAAGCCAAGCGGAAGCAAATCTCCACATCCATCAATGGCGTTCACTGAGCCCCTACCGAGTTGAATGCCCTGCACTAAGCCATTAACGAGGGCACCAGATACTAAGCTGGGTAGCGGAGGACCCAGATTCTGCATGACTAAGGACCCTGAGCTGGGTCTTTTCCCTCCCTCCCTCCCCCGGCGCGGCCTGGCCTCCTCAGAAGACAGAGATACTTGGCTTTCCGAAACATTTTTAGAACTGGAATACGATCCCCGGACCCTGCAGCCTGAGTTTTATCTCCAAGAGATCGCTGTCCCTGGGGACTTTCAATACACGCTTCAGCCCTGCTTCTGCTCTGCCCCATCTCCCTACTTCGACTCGATCGATCCCTTCGCATTCACCATATTTCTAGAATCTGTCCTTTACGCTCCATCCGAACTCCTGCCGTATTGATCCAAGCACTTATTTCTCACCTTGACTACCGCATCAATCAGTCGGTCGTATTAGTAGAGTGCTTACTGGCTATGAACAGACCACCGTACTAATGCTTGGAAGAGTACAGTGTAACAGACTTGGTAGACAGGTTCTCCCCTGCCCACAATGAGCTTACGTTCTAGAGGCGTCAGCCTCCTTGCTGATCTCCATTCATTCATTCAATCGTATTTATTGAGCGCTTACTGTACTAAGTGCTTGGAAAGGACAATTCGGCAACAGACGATCCCTACCCAACAACGGGCTCTCTTCACCTCACCTCTCCTCTGTTCGATCTACACTTCACTCTGCTGCCCAGATCATTTTCCTGAAAAACCGTTCGGTTCATATCACCCCACCCTTCAGAAACCTCCAGCGGTTGCCCACCCACCACCCCATCGAGCAGAAACTCCTCACCATCGGCTTCAAGACACTCGATCAGCTCTCTCCCTCCTACCTTACCTTACGACTCTACTACAACCCAATCCATACACTCCATTAGCTAACGCCAATCTACTCTCTGCATCTCGTTCCCTCATTCTTGTCTATCCTGCTACCGCCCCGTTTACGTTCTCCCTCGAGTTTGGAACTTGTTAATAACTATGACGATAATAACGGCATGTAAGCACTTACTATGTGCCGGGCACTGTACTAAGCCCTGGGGTGGATACAAGCAAATCAGGTTGGTCACAGTCCCTGTCTCACATGGGGCTCATATTCTCAATCCCTATTTTACAGAGGAGGGAAATGAGGCATAGAGAAGTGAAGTGACTTCTTCAGGGTCATACGGCAGACAAGTGGCGGAGCCAGGATTAGAACTCATGGCCTTCTGACTCCCAGTCCTGTGCTCTGTCCGCTTCGCCATGCTGCTTCCTCCCTCTTCTTATTTCACAGTCTACCACTCTCCCCTACTTCAAAACCCTTCTAAAAAATCACGTCGCCTCCAGGAAACCTTCCCAGATTAAGCCCTTTATTTCCCCTAGCTGCCCTACCCTTTGCTTTGACTCTGCATTTGACCGTGTAAGCCTTATGCATTTTGATACTCACCCCAGCTCCACGTGTACTTAAGTAAATATTCTTTTACTCTACTATTTTCCCTCTCCATAACTTATTTTAATATCCGTGTCTCCCTGTAGGTGGGAAACTCCATATGGGTGGGAGGGATCACATCTTCCAACTCTGCTGTACTTTCCCAAGTGCTTAGTATAATGCTCTGCACAGAGTAAGTGCTCAATAAATCACACTTATTGGTAATGTACTCTCCCAAGTGCTTAGTACATTGCTCTGAACACAGTAAGTACTCAATAAATGCTATTGATTGATTCATCGATTCCCGCTTCCTCTTTTTGGATATTTCTCAATTATGTGGCAGAGCAGATTTTTTTTTCTTAAAAGCCACTTGAAAACAACTACCCACAGGTCAGACATTTGTTTTCGACTCAAAAATTCCCAGAATTTTCTTCAAGAGGAATTCGATCAATCAATCATCAGTCAGTGGTATCTTTATTGAGTGCTTTACTGTACCCAGAGAGCAATACAATACAGTTGGCAGTCACGTTCCATTCCCTAACTCGGCCTCACTGACCTGCTCATGATATTCCATCAGGCACGTTTAGCACGTGTTTGTACATAATCACTTTATTTAGTCATTTTTTTCTTCTTTTTTAATCCTCCTTATCACTTAGATTGTGAGCCTCATGAAGGACAAGGGCAGAGTGTTCCGGAAAGTTCTACACTACCACTAATTATGCTATTTGTTTAAGTGCTTGCTATGTGTCACCCGCTGTCCTGAGCGCTGGGGTAGAGACGAGGTAATCAGGTTGGACTCGGGCCCTATCCCACACGGAGCTCATAGTCTTAACCCCCATTTTACAGATGAGAAAATGGAGGCACAGAGAAGTTAAGTGACTTGCCTAAGATACACAACAGGCAATTGGCAAAGCAGGATTAGAACCCAGGTCCTCTGACTCCTAGGCCTTGACTCTTTCCAGCAGGCCTTACCGCTTCCCTCATTAGAAATGTAAGCGCCTCACGGGCAGGAATCGTGGCTTCTATTTTTAGGTAAACTCCCAGAGCCTCGTACTGTGGAACATAAGCATGATTAAAAAATAGTCAAGTGCAGTAGTGCTATTGAATATCTTTCCTATATTCAGGCCCGGATGCTTTCTCCATTACTTTCTTTCCTGTTCTTCGCAAATTTCAATTCTCAAAAAATATAACTCTTTCCTTCATGGTAGTCCATTTTCTTCCTAGTTTAGGGTTCCTTTGAAAATCCGAGTAAATTTTGTAAACTGATTCTCCCTTTGTCCTTACGCTTGAAAACTCTTTCCAAGAATTCCCTCTGGTGGAAACCGCCCCAGCCTCTTAGCACAGATACCGGGTTGCGAGAAAGCGTTACACTTTGATGTCCCCCGAAGGATTTGAGTTCAACGTACAAGAGAAAGGATGCTCTGTGTTAGAAGCGAAGACGTCGGCTGACGTGCTGGCTTTAATTTATTCTTCCTTGACTTTTCTTTCTCTTTTCTGGTGAACTGGAATGGGTTAAAGTCAAGAGGCATCTTTTGGCTTTTACTCGCTCTTCGGTTCCAACAATGACACAATCCGTGAGTTAAGTGAAACCAGACTGCCGGGGCAAATTTTTAGCTCTAGGTAGAAATCGCCTTTCTTGGATTGATTAAATCAGAGGGGGGACCTGAGCAGACATTTCTAAAATGCATATTGCTTTACACCTATAGACTCACAGCCCCCAATATGTCTTTCCTTCAGGTTCGGATGAGATTGCAACCTCTGGGTGTGGTGTGAAAGACAACTCCTCCCAAACTGTGCACAAGTAAACATTGTTTTTGGGTGCGTTACAGCATTTGTCATTTGCCGGTTCTGGTGCTGTTTTCAATCCCGTCCCTCGCTGTCGGGGTCTCCCTGAAGTGTCCGCTCTAATAGCGCCAATCCATTCCAGATTGACGCCTTCCGGGCGGGTCTGTCTGTCTCCCTTGGCTCCCGGCTCCGCGTGTCGTCTCCTGGAATCCGTAAGTGGAAGTGGAGAGCTGGAGGGGTCTTTGAGAGACCATCCCCTCCAACTCCCAAACTGTCCGGTTGACTGAATCACCGTAGAGCTCCAAGGCACCCAACCCAACCCTTAGTGGTCTAGAGGATAGACCCCGGGCCTGGGAGTCAGAAGGACCTGGATTCTAATCCCGGCTCCCCCACTTGTCTGCTGTGTGACCTTGGGCAAATCACTTCACTTCTCAGAGCCTCAGTTACCTCAACTGTAAATTGGGGATGAATAATAATAACAACGAAGGTATTTGTTAAGCACTTATTATGTGTTGAGTGCTTTCTAAGTCCTGGGGGAGATACAGGGTCATCAGGTTGTCCCACGTGGAGCTCACAGTCTTAATCCCCATTTTACAGATGAGGGAACTGAGGCACGGAGAAGTGAAGTGACTTGCCCAAGGTCACACAGCAGACAAGTAGTGGAGCCGGGATTGGAACCCACGTCCTCGGATTCCCAAACCCGGGTTCTTGCCACTAAGCCACTCTGCTTCACATGAAGACTGTGAGCCCCGTGTGGGACAGGAACTGTGTCCAACCTGATTAATTCCATCTACCCCAGTGCTTAGAACAGTCTTGGAACATAGTACATTCACGGTACATAGTAAGCGCTTAACCAGTACCATAATTTTAAATTATTATTACAGTATTTGGCACATAGTAAGTGCTTGACAAATACTGCAAGTATTATTATTACCTTGCTGGTTCTTTAAAACACATTTAATTCACTTTTTTTTTCCCATGGTATTTGTTAGGCGCTTACTATGTGCCTGTTCTAAACCCTGAGGGGAGATACAAACTAATCAGGTTGAATGCAGTTCTTATGTCACATGGGGCTCTCATCTCACGGGATGCTCCATCACGGAAGTGGGTAAATTCAGAAATCAGGTGTCCTATCACGTGACCGCTGCTGGTTTTTAGCATGTCTGGATTTCAGGGCAAGGCACAAGATCCTCAGAAGTGTCTCACCCGTGATGGGTCAAAATCCACCGCTTTTTTCTTTCTTGGCAAAATCGTCTCTGTCGTTTCCACCGCCCCGGGCGCTCGGGCTCCCAAGGAGGGTCTGGCAAGAGAACTCTTCGTTTCATTATCCAGCTTCCTGACTAGGCAAAGCCTTGTTAGCAATGGCCTTTCAACCCTATGAAAGCTTGCCATCCAGGCAGGAACAGTAGCTCATATATAATTAAATTGTTGGAAAAGCAGCTGGAAATTAATTACTTATGAGCTTTATTTTGAGAAACACCAAATCATTTTTCTGATTCCACGATGAAAAGACAGGGCTTGTGCTATTACTTACATTATTTCAAAAGAGCCCAGGATTCATTTTTGCAATAATAAAAAAAAAATTGCCACGATCTTTGTACGTTTGCAGGGAGTCTGTATGGCCGAGCCATAAACCCAAGGAAGAAACTCTTAATCCCTAATATTAGAGGAACAATTTGATCCTATTGGATCATAAAATAAAAAGTTGGTAAGTAGAGTCGAGCTGATTCGACAATTAGAAGTTTAAAACAACACTGCAAGGATTTGTAACATGTTTTTCAGCAGAAGTAATTTCAAAATAATGTGAATCTCTCTGGCTACAGGAGCGGTTTTCGAGTGGCCCTCAAGACTTAATTTGGAGTGTGTTTTTTAAAAAATGGTATTTGTTAAGTACTTACTATGTACCAGGCACTATATTAAGTGCCGGGGTAGATATAAGATAAGCAAGTTGGACACAATCCACGTTCCACGTGGACCTCACAGCCTAAATTGGAAGGGAGAGGATTGAATCCCCATTTTACAGATGAGGTAACTGAGGGCCAGAGAAGTTAGATGACTTG
Organism: Ornithorhynchus anatinus; assembly: GCF_004115215.2. Lineage (NCBI taxonomy): Eukaryota > Metazoa > Chordata > Mammalia > Monotremata > Ornithorhynchidae > Ornithorhynchus > Ornithorhynchus anatinus. The sequence goes on from NC_041736.1 coordinate 57,841,043, forward strand.
CCCAAGGTCACGCAGCAGGTAAGTGGCAAAGCCAGGATTAGAACCCAGGTCTTCTGACTCCCAGGGCCATGCCCTTTCCACTAGGTTATGTTGAGTTCTGTGGCTTTCACTGATTAAAACACTCTCCGATCTGTTGTAGTGGAGCAAGGGAATTCCCAAAGTTCAAGTCTTCCTTTAGAAGAATGGGCTCCATCGCCAATCAATCAATCAATGATACTTATTGAGCACTTACTGTGTGCGGAGCACTGTATTAAGCGCTGGGGAAAGTTCATTCATTCATTCAATTCATTCAGTCGTATTTAGCGAGCGCTTACTGTGTGCAGAGCACTGAACTAAGCCTTTGGGAGAGTCCTATAGAACATTAAACAGATACATCCCTTGCCCACAACGAGCTTACCGTCTACAGGGGGAGAGCTCCCCAAGAGCTCGGCCGAGTTGAAGACCGGGCCAACCAAACTAGCCCACCCAAGGAAAAAACGCCGCCGCTTCCAGTTGGAGTGAAACGGCCTCGGTGAGTTCATTATTGATCTCCTTGCCTTTAAGGGAATCTCCTCCTCTTTCCGGGGGCTCATCTCTGCTCATGTCAGAGACTCGACTGCGGCTGCTTTACACAAATACCACCGGCTCTTGGGCCGGGGCGGGGGGAGCGGATCCCGCCTTGGTGGAAAGCGGCCCGCTGGGACGACGCCAGGGTCCGAGTTGGATCGGAGCCCCTCGGGAGCGCAGGCCGCCCTCTGCTTCCCCGCATTATCATCCTGCTCTGAGAAAGAACAATCCCGGCCTTGTCTGACTCCCGGCAGGTCCCCTCCCCTCCACCCCCTCAGAGGTGTGCAATTACTCAGTAATATGATTATTGCCATATTACTGTCTGTGATATTATTATTTACATCTTGGCAGGTATCGATTCGGTCTCCGCTTTCATTCATTCATTCAGTCGCATTTATTGAGCGCTTACTGTGTACAGAGCACCGTACTAAGCCCTCGGAAAGTACAATTCGGCAATAGATAGAGACAAACCCTAGAGGCAGCAGCCCAGTCCTCACGGAGTTTACAGTCTAGTGCAGATGACACACGGTGAAATAATCTACAGATAGGGGAAGCGGCAGAGCCTATGGATAGATGCATAAGTGCTTGGAGGCTGGGGATGGGGTGAGTATCGGAGTGCTTGAGGATATGCCCACCTGCACAGGTGATGCAGAAAGGAAGGCAAACGGGGCGGGGAGAAGAGGGTTACTCAGGGAAGACCTCTCGGAGGAGAGGTGATTTCAGAAGGGCTTTAAAGATGGGGAGAGTGGTAATCTGTCCATACGAAAGTGCAGCGTAACCTAGTGGAAAGAACGTGGGCCTGGAAGCCGGAGGACCTAGGTTCTAATTCTGCCTCTGCTACTTGTATGCTGTGTGACCTTTAGCAAGTTACTTCACTTCTCTGTGCCCCAGTTACCTCATCTGTAAAATGAGGATTAAGACCATGTGGGACAGGGACTGTGTCCTACCCGATTATCTTGCATTATTACAGTGTCAGGCACAAAATAAGCAGTTAACTAATAACTCTTGTTTCTGAATTGTACTTTCCAGGTGCCTAGTCCAGTGCTCTGCACACAGGAAGCGCTCAATAAATATGTTTGAATGAAATACGACGAATACCGTAAAAAAGAAAGGGCTTTACAAATTCAAGGTAATAACCATGATGATGGTGGTATTTGTGTAAAGTACTTACTAATGTATCAAGAACTGTTCTAAGCGCAGGGGTAAATACAAGCTAATCAGGTTGGACACAGTCCCTGTCTCACGTGGGGCTCACGGTCTCCATCCCTATTTTACAGATGAGTAACTGAAGCGCAGAGTAGTGAAGTGACTTGCCCAGGGTCACACAGCAGACACGTGGTGGAGCTGGAATTAGAACCCATGTCCTTCTGACTCCCAGGCCCATGCCCTATATTGTACTTACTCTCCCAAGTGCTTAGTACAGTGCTCTGACCCAGTAGACGCTCAATACATTCCATGGATTGATCGTTAGGTTGATGACAAATCTTGACACCACTAGGAGAGCTCTCATCCCCAAGGAGAGAGTTAACCCTCCAGGAACGATCAGTTTATCTGTACATTGCTCTTATTTTATCACTGTTCTTCAGTGAAGAGCATTGATGCTGATATTCACTGTCTCACAAATTGAATTTATTACAGTATTTAGAATGCCCGGAAATATGAAAAGAATGTGTTGATTTTAACACAAGACAGTCATAACCACCATTTTTTCGTGTGTTTTCCAAATTTGAAAACAATTCCAAAATGAGAAAAGGGAACCCGGGATTTGCTATTTGTCATTAGACTATGGACCTATGCTGTTTTATAGGCTGCCTCTGGTGGTCATTAGACCTTGGGGTGTTTATATTTCCTGAAAGGATTACGTGAAATTCAGACGCAAAATAAGATGAGTAAAATCAATAATATGCACTTTGAATAAAGATGACTGCCTCATTCGGTCGGGGAAAACAGTGTACCACAAAATGAATCTGGGGGTCTTTCGCCTCTCTTTCTAGTCCCTTCACTAAGGAAAACATAATAAAAAAGAAAAATTGGTCATAACAGCTTTCTGAAAAGCTCCTCTTTTTTTAAAAAAAATGGTATGGTTAAATGCTTACTATGTTCCAGGCACTGTACTAAGCACTGGGGTAGGTACCAGTTAATCGGGTCGGACACAGTCCCTGTCCCACGTAGGGCTTGTGGTCTTAATCCCCATGTTACAGATGAAGTAACTGAGGCACCGAGGAGTCGAGTGACTGGCCCAAGGTCACACAGCAGAGTGGACTGTAAGCTCAGGGAAGGGAACATGTCTGTTCTATTGTTCTATTGTACTCTTCCAAGCGCTCAGTACGGTGCTCTGCACACAGTAGGCGCTCAATAAATACGACTGACTGTCCCGCTGCTGCACCCCATCTGGGTCTGCCGTTGTGGCAGGCAACGGATCTACTGACTCGGATTGGACGCTCCCAAGTGCTTAGTACGGCGCTGTGCACCTACTAAGCACTCAATAAATACCATTGTTTGTTCGATGGATTGTTGCTCTGGAAATGCCTAAGCCCAACTCCCGTCTCTGGTTACGGTAGGCCCTGAAGACACTGGCAGATAAAATTTCATTCATTCATTCAGTTATTATTATTGAGTGCTTATTGTGTGCAGAGCACTGTACTAAGCACTTGGGAGAGTACAAACTAACAATCAGCAGACACATTCCCTGCCCACAACGAGCTCACATTCTTTTGGTGACCAAGAAACCACAACTGTGAGTTCCATGTGCCACATTAGCTAATAATATTAATCGTCGCTTGCTATTTTGTTCTACGGTATTTGATAAGCGCTTACTATGTGGCAGGCACTGTACTAAGCGCCGAGGGAGATACAAGTTAATCAGATTGGACAAAGTCCCTGTCCCACATAGGGCTGTCGGCCACCCCTCTTTGCCCAATAAATGTCACTGACGGCAATGTCGTCACGAAAAACATGGATTAATCCTCCATTAATCCCTCTTTTCTAGGTAAAAAGCGATTTAAACCAAAAACCCCTGCATATTTAAATTCTAGGTTTTTCCTCTATCTGGGGTTGTTGACTGTGAGGTCTGTCTGTTTAATGGTTGGTGTTCCCACAATCATTCTTTGTGGTTTTCTTTTAGTTTTGTTTGACTTTTGGCTTTGAACACTTCCTGGATGGGTTGCCTTTAAGAGTATTTATGCTAGGCATTTTGATTTTGGTGCTTTTGGCGCTTTTAAGATGCCAAGGGTCTCTGGGCAGATATTCCCTCCAGGAATTAGTCTGCATTGTGGAATTACCTCCTACTGAGACTGTGAGCCCCGTGTGGGACAGGGACAGGGCCTTGTCCACCCTGATTAACCTGTATCGACCCCCAGCACTTGGAATCAATTAGTGGTGTTTTTCTGAGCTCTCACTGAGTGCAGAACGCTGTACTAAGGGCTCGGGAGAGTACGATACAACACAGTCGGTAGGCACGTTCCTCGACCACAAGGAATTTGTAGTAGTCTAGAGGGGGACAGTGTATGGATTCATGGAAAGGGCACAGGTTTGGGAGTCAGAGGGTGAGTGTTCTAATTCCAGTTCCACTGCTTGCCTGCCGTGTGACCTTGGGCAAGTCACCTAACTGCCCTGGAACTCAGTTAAATCATCGGTAAAATGGGGATTAAGACTGTGGCACCACGTGGGACATGAACTGTGCCCAACTTGATTAACTTGTATCTACCCCAGTGTTTAGTACAACGTCTGGCACATAATGAGCATCTAATACCATTAAAAAACAAACAAAAAAGAAAACAGCACATAATAATATTAAGAATAATAACATTTTTTATGGCCTTTGTTAAGCATCACTCTGTGCCAGGCGCCGTTCTAAGCGCTGGGGTAGATACATGGTAATCTGGTCGGACACATTCCCTGTCCCAAATGAGGCTCACAGTATTAATTCCCGTTTTACAGATGAGGCAACTGAGACCCAGAGAAGGGAAGCAGCGGCAGACAAGGGGCGGAGCTGGATTAGAACCCAGGCCGGTGCTCTATCTTCTCCACTAGGCCACGCTGATTATTTATAGATGCAAAAGTCGAAAGAGTGTTCCTTCCAGGTGGTTACGTGGTTCTGAGAAATCTGGTTCCCTCCGCGGGAAGTCGGTAGGAAAGAAGAGTGAAGGTGACTCTCCCGATTGAGTGGCCTGTGCTGTTCTTCACATTGTTAGCATGCTAGTGCGAGGGGGAGGAGGAACTGTGGGAAGAAGAGAGGCTGTCTTGACATGTATATTTAGTGTTCTGACCCAGAGCCAAAATGCAGTAAAGGATCTCTGTGTTTCTTTATGTTGCCAAGTCAAGAAGTTAGAAAAGAAAGAGGATTTGGAATCTCTCCATCACTTTGCCTCTGACAAGTGACCATTCTGTAACCCTCAAACACACCCTAGTTTTCTTTCCCTTAATTTAGAAAATATGTTTGTTTAGGAAAACACACACAACGGCCCTTCAAGATGCTAATGTGAAAAGCTTGATCACTCTTTAAGCCCTCTGTGTGGAGCAAACCCTGCCTTCCATTATTAGGATTTAGGTCATTTCGACGGAGCCTGGAATTTTCTTTTTCTTCTCCCAACCCCGTTTCGCCTTTGGTACGAACGGACATCATCGGATCGCGCTTTCTCTGAGGCAGAAATGTAGTGGAGTGAAAAATCCTTCCACTTGGAAGGAGTTCTTTTTAACACTGACTGATCGACTGACAAAATCAATCCACCATTGCCATAGTTGGGAAACTGGATGTTTGGAAAATCATCCCCGCATCTCCAGAACCTTTATTTTCATGTAGTCAAACGTTCCCCTTACCCAAAATAATTCATTTCATTAAGGCAGTCCTATTCTCTACCTTTCCCCTCTGAGCCAAGTTGTTGCTGACAACAACCTCAAGTTGGCAGAGACTAAGCAGAAAATAATAACAACAATGGTATTTAAGCACTTAAGACCTGCCAAGCACTGTTCTAAGCGCTGGGGTAGATACAAGGCCGTCAGGTTGTCCCACGTGGGGCTCACAGTCTTAATCCCCATTTTACAGATGAGGGAACTGAGGCACAGAGAAGTTAAGCGACTTGCCCAAGGTCACACAACAGCAAGTGGCAGAATCGGGATTAGAACCCACCTCCTCTGACACACGAGCCTGTGCTCTTTCCAGTAGGCCCTGCTGTGTCTCTAAATCAGGGGGGAAAAGTTTATTTCCTTCCAACTGGGACAAAAGAAGTGAGTGCCGCCTGGCTTTTCACGAAGCCCAGTCAACCAATCAATCAAATGTCCAAATATTAATAATAATATTAATAATACTGGCATTCGTCAAGCGCTTACTATGTGCCCAGTGCTGTACTAAGCACTGCGGTAGATACAAGATCATCAGACCCCACCCGGGGCTCACGGTATAAATGGGAGGGAGGACAGGGATTGAATCGTCATTTGACAGACGAGAGAAGTGAGGCCCAGAGAAGTAAAGCGACTTGTCCTAGGCCACACAGCAGGTTCGTGGTGGAGCTGGGATTAGAAACCAGGCGGATTTTAATTTACCGAGTGTCGACTGACTGCAGGACGCCATCTCGGCACTTGGAAGGGTTCGACGGGCCCAAGACACCTGTCCCGTGCCCTCGAGGAGCTTACAATCTCATAGGGAGAGACGTTCAACTTCGAAAGGTCTCGGCTTCACAAGTGGCCGGTTGGGTAATAGTAGTGATGGCGTTTCTTAAGTGCTCGCTGTGGGCGGAGCGCTGTCCCGACAGTTGGCCCAGCACGTCTGTCATTTATTTATTTCTATTAATGTCCGTCTCCCCCTCTAGACCGTAAGCTCGTCGTGGGCAGGGAATGCTCTGCACAGGGTAAGCGCTCAATAAATACGACTGAATGAATGAACTGGGGAAGGAGCCGGTGGACACACGAACGCAACACTCGCCCGAATGCCCCTCTCCCTTCCCTCCCTCTCCCGGAGGAATGAACTTACCGTCGAACTCTGGCACTCGGTCAGTCAGCCAAAGGCGTCCTGGGGTTTCGGGATCCGATGTCTCCGGGCCCCGTCTCCAGTGACGGTCCGCTCCTCCGGGCACCGCACGGGCCAACCCTCCGGAGACGGAGCCAAGAGCAACTGTCATAACAGGTGTTAATCTTTCCCGTCAGGAAAAGCCTCCCGTCTTGGAGTGGGTGAGTTATTCCCCGGGGGGCTTTGTGTTCCAAGGGCCCGGCCGGGGGGTGCGGGGCTGGAGAGATTTCCCAGCAGTGAGATCAATTCATTCCACCGGCACTGAGATTCCCAGATAGGACCCGGGGCCCCGAGGCAGCCCCCGCCTCCCCGCCCCTAAGATTTTACAATCCCGGGCCCCTGGGGGCTGCAGCCTCCGAAAGATGGACGGGCCCATGTGGATGAGACTGTGAGGAGGTGGCGGACAAGGCTTCTCCAGGATATCTGCAAAGAATGATCAGGAAAGTCGCCCTGTTGATCCATCAACCAATCAGTGGCATTCGTTGAGCGCTTACTGTGTGCAGGGCGCTGGACTAAGCGCTTGGGAGACTACGAGAGAAGCAGCGTGGCTTAGTGGGTAGAGCAGGAGGCCCGGAAGTCAGAAGGACCTGGGTTCTAGTCCTGACTCCGCCACATGTCTGCTGTGTGACCTTGGGTAAGGCACTTAATTCATCTATGCCTCAGTTGCCTCGTTTATAAAAAGGGGATCAAGAGCGTGAACCCCATGTGGGATCGGGACTGTGTCCAACCCCATCAACTTGCATCGACCCCAGAGCTTAGAACAGTGGTTGGCACATAGTAAGCACTTAACGAGTACAACGATTGTTATTATTTACAGCGCAACGGAGTTAGAAGATTTGTTCCCTGCCCACAAGGAGCCGACGGTCTAGAAGACGGAGCTGATTTCTGGCTCGGCAGGTCTGAACGTCACTCTGTCCCCGTAATCCTGCTTTGGAACGGCTGTTCCTCTTAGCCCCTCTACTCCTAACCCCCTTGAGCCTGGGGCACACCCTCCCACCCCCTTTCCTCCCCTGCCTTCCTGTTATTCAGATCCCAAGATCACAAAAGGAAATGTTTCAGAGCGGAGCGAGTGCCTCCCTATTACTGCGGAGCCATGAAAACCAACACCCCTCGGTAAGAATCGGGTTACCGATCTAGCGTAAGGCCCGACGTTTTCAGTTTTGAACTGATTTCTCTCATCGTCAATCAGTGGTATTTATTGATCACCCACCTCTTGAGGGCAGAGCACTGTAGAGTGCTCGAGAAAGTACACTGGAATTGGGTGATATCAATCAATCAACCAATAATAATGATAGTAATAAAAATTCTGGAATTTGTACCAGGCACCTGTACTAAGCGAATCTGGTTGGACGCAGTCCCTATCCTATGTGGGGCTCACAGTCTCGATCCCCATTTTACGGATGAGGAAACCGAGGTACAGAGGAATGAAGTGACTTGCCCAAGGTCACACAGCACACTAGTGGTGGAGACGGAATTAGAATCCACAGCCTCCTGACTCCCAGGCCCTTGCTCCAGCCACTATGCCATGCTGCTTCGATTGTACTTATCGAGCACTTACTGTGTGCAGAACTCTGTACTAAGCACCTGGGAGAGTACGATAGAACAATAAACAGTGTGGTTCAGTGGAAAGAGCAGGGGCTCGGGAGTCAGGGGTCATGAGTTCGAATCCCAGCTCTGCCACTTGTCAGCTGTGTGACTGTGGGCAAGTCACTTCACTTCTCTGGGCCTCAGTTACCTCATCTGTCAAATGGGGATTAACTGTGAGCCTCATGAGGGACAACCTGATGACCCTTATTACCCAGTGCTTAGAACAGTGCTCTGCACATAGTAAGCGCTTAACAAATACCAAATTATTATAAACAGACACATTCCCTGTCCACAGTGAGTTTACAGTCTAGAGGGGGAGAAGACATTAATAGGAATAAATGAGTTACGGATATGATATTTGTTCAAGTGTCTACTATATGCCAGGCACCTGTAGTAAGCACTGGGGTAGATACAAGGTAATAAGGTTGGACACAGTCCATGTACCACACGGGGCTCACAGTCTTAATCCCCATTTTACAGATAAAGTAACTGAGGCACGGAGAGGTGACTTGCCAAAGATCACACAACAGACAAGTGACGGAGTTGGAATCAAAACCCAGGTCCTTCTGACTCCCAGGCCCATTCCGCGGTCATGAGGCCACGCTGCTTCTCTCAGTGTGTAAGTGCCGTGGGGCTGAGGCAGCGGTGAATAACGGGCGCAAATCCAAGTGCAAGTGACAGGTCCCCTGTAATCAGGGAATTTACAACCCACTGGACCCAATTTCCAGATTTCAGGAAAATAAGCTTTTGTTTCCAAATATCCCCCCAGTTTTTCCTTAAGCTAATCAAGTATTAAAATGCATTTAAGACAATCAAATCCATTAGATATATCAGTTCCCTCATCTGTAAAATGGGGATTAAGACTGTGAGCCTCACGTGGGACCACCTGATTACCCTGTATCTACCCCAGTGCTTAGGAGAGTGCTCTGCACATAGTAAGCGCTTAACAAATACCAACATTATTATTATTATTATATCCTGAGAGTACCATCGAGGGAGTGACTGCAAAATTAACTGTGGTTTTAAATTCTGGAAAGATAGCCCAATGAAGAAACAGGCCTCAGCAGCAGCAAATGCTTCAGATTCGAAGTGGTGAGATGGGTTTCACAATGTTTCGGAAATAAGGGAAGTATCGGAAAGCTTTCTATTTAAAGCAAGCGAGGGAGGGAAATTGAGTCTATGGCATGCCAACATGCCCAACTGCAAAGTTGACACCAGCGCCAAGGAACGAGTCACTGGAGATATGTTAAATATGTTTCAATATTACTTTTGTTTGTTAAATTTCATTTTAATTGGAAAAGTTATTTAAAATGAAGAGTGCATTCACAGAAAGCGCCCCAGACAATAACTTAATATTCAAAATGAAAAGTTTTTTTTAGGGACTGAATCTGAGTCTAAAGAAATCCCAGGGTGAATCCAACAGTGATCCCTCAAATCTAATATTCTGTTTCCAGACGTGGATGCTTGAAGGAACAGGGTGAGTATCCTCACGGTTCTAGGTATTCTAGGAGCTGCAGCTTCTCCTTCCAATATCTTATTCGTTTGTTCATTCATTTTTATGTATTGAGCGCTTACTGTGTGCAGAACACTGTACTGAGTGCTTGGGAGAGCACAATATAACAATAAACAGACACACTCCCAGGCCAGGACGATCTAGAGGATGAGCTTACAGTCTAATAATAATAATTCTGGCATCTGTTAAGCGCTTACTGTCTGCCAGGCACTTTACTAAGCAATGGGAGGGAGACAAATAAATTGGGTTGGACACAGTCCCTGTCGCACATGGGGCTCACAGTTTTAATCCTCATTTTACAGATGAGGAGACTGAGGCCCAGAGAAGTGAAGATTTGCCCAGGTCACACAGCAGACAAGTAGCAGAGGCAGGATTAGCACCCACTACCTTCTGACTCCCAGTCCCAGGCTCGATCCGCTCTGCCATACGAGTTTACAGTCTAGAAGACGAGCAATAACTCAGTTGGCGCCAATCTTCCTCCTTTGCATTAACCCTCCTAGGGTTTTCTTGCACCCTCACTTTCATTTCCACTTGTGCAATGACCCTTGTGGAGTCTTCTAACACCCCCAACTTTTCCCTCCAATATTCCTACTTTTCCGGGTACACGTCGACCTTTGTTGAGTTTTCTGCCTCCTGAAATTTTTCCCTCTAACAGTCCCTACTTTCCCACCAATAACCACTTAGACCTCTAATGAGTTCAATCAAACCCTACTAAAAGCTATTGAGCTTTCCCGAGGTAATGAAATCCAGGTGCTGGCCACCTGCTGTAGTTTCTTTTGTTGTTGTGACCGTTCGCCCAAGCTTCAGCGGGGGCCCGTCAGTCTGAACCGTGGGGCCGTGGATGGGAACAACAATCCACGTCCTCACCCTTCCTGATTCTGGAAGCTTCGATTAAAGGCCGATGAAAACCGGCCATCACTTTCCTACTTTCCAGGGTTCTGATCTTTCAGAAGCCGTCCCATCCCTCTCACCATCTTGCTTACCCCTCAGTACCTTTTCCAAAACGGAATTGTGTTTTAGTTTTGTTCAGCGGCAAACCGCACGGAATTTCATTCGGTAAGCAAACACCCAAATACATCTCAGTGTTCACCAAGAAAAATCGCACCATCTTCCCACGGATTCGGGCCCGTTATTTCCGAGGGAAAAAACCCCATAAAGTGATAAACGACAAAGGGGTCTACCTATAAACCTGGACATGGCTTGGAAAAGAACACAAACCAACCATCCACTTCCTCTGGGGGAAGGTCATCTTTTAGACTCCAAAGAATTACTCGTTGTGTTTGACAGGATTGGGAAGGAACAGTCCACAAGCCTATTTCAAAAAAACCCAACAAAAACAGGGAGGGGACCCGGGACTCCCATTTATCCAAAGAATCTTTGAAATCCTGACTTGGGTGGAGTGACATTTGCTAACAATAAAAGCAGTTCACTTGGCGGACAATTCCGAATGGAGCGGACTGGCAGAAGCGGCAGAAAGACTGTCTGGAGGGAGGAGATCCTCTCACCTCTAAACAGATCCGGGAAGTTAGCTAAAACTTCAGGCACTCACATTCTAGAAGGAGGGATGGGTGTGACAGATAAGGAATTGCGGGGAAATGCAGAAGAGGAGTTGGGGGGCTGAGGCAGATGGAGACCTCACCCCCCCGCCCCGCTGAAATCTTTACATACCAGTGGGGTGTTCTAATTTGTATGCTCTTTGTGGGCAGGGAATGCGTACTACGTTGTTACATTGTATTCTCCCAAGCGATTAGTTCAGTACTCTGCTCACGGTAAGCGCTCAATAAATATGCTTAAGTTCCAAGTTCAAAGCCTTATTGAAGGCACATATTCTCCAAACGGGCTTCCCTGACTAAGCCCTCATTTCCTCTTCTCCCACGCCCTTCTGTGTCGTCCCAGTTTGCTCCCTTTTTTTCACCCTTCCCTCAGCTCCACAGCACTTGAGTAGATAGCCGTAATGTATCGATTTATTTGTAGAACCGTCTGCTTCCTCCTCTACACTGTCAGCTTGTTGTGGGCAGGGAACATGTCTACCAACTCTGCTGTACTGGACTCCCCCAGTCGATTTGCACAGTGCTCTGCACACAGTAAGTGCTCAAGAAATACAATTGATTGATCGATTGAAAAGGGCCTGTCCCATTCCAGAACCTAGAACCATGCCCTTGACCCAGCACAATAGTCTCTAGACCTAAAAATAACAATAATAATTGTGGTATTTGTTAAGCGCTTACTACGTGCCGGGCACTCTACTAAGCTCTGGGGTAGGTACAAGCAAATTGGGTTGGACACAGTCCCTGTCCCATGTGGGGCTCACAGGCTCAATCCCTATTTTACAGATGTTAATGAGGCCCAGAGAAATGATTTGCCCAAGGTCACACAGCAGACAGGTGGCAGAGCTGGGATTAGAACCCATGACATTGAGGGCAGGGAATGGGTCTAACAACTCTGTTGCATTTTCTTCTCCCAAGCGCTTAGTACAGTGCTCTGCACACGGTAAGTGCTCAATAATCGATACGTTCAGTTACAAAGAAACAAATTCAGCTATAATAATTACAATGTGTGTGTTAAATCCCCCGGAGTTACGACTTCTAAGATTCAATTGAGGTTTTGGGAAATGTTTGTAAAGCGGTCCGTTACTACCAGGCCGTGTAGGTCAAAAGATTCAGAAGCATACATTTCCAGATTATTTTACTGGAAGAGCTAAATTAAGAACTTTCTGTTGCAGTCTCCGGAGAGACCGATTAAAGGGTTGGCACTAAGTTCTACTGGGTCACATTCAGTCAGTCCTTAGCTCTTCCGAGTCAGAAGCTAGAATTCATTATGGTGGAAGGAAATTATTCCTTCTGAATCTCACAGTTGTTTTTACCTCTCTCATTTTTAACACCTCCTCCTGGATGAGTTATAACCACAGTCCTGGACAACAATGCCTGGTGCTGCTTTTTCTGCTGGAACTGCAAGGAAATGAAGCTTTTTTCGAAAGGCCAGCGTTTTCCGGGCTTCTTTTTCTACAGTGACAGAGTTTAAACTCAAAGCAATTCCTGGGTTCTCCTTTCCCCCTCCTTTTGACTAAATCCTTCTCATTTCATATCACCATCGCTCTAAAATTTAGAAAAAAGGATGGAAATACTCATTTTAGGTAGTTAGTCTATCTCTTTTCAATCGCTGCAGGCTCGAAACTTTACAGAGAATGACATTTTGTTGGAGTTTTTCCTAAATCACGGAAGCTTACATATCAGAGGCTTCTTTTACCCCAACCGCTTGGGGGTCAAAATTTATTCAACCTTTTCTCCGTCCATCGTGGACATCACAGTAGAATGGATCTAGAAAGTCAACTCCCACAAAACTGCCTATGAAAGTTCGATCGACCAGTCGATCACCGCTATTTATTGAGCGCTTACGGTGCGTAGAACACCGTACTAAGCTTCTGAGAGAGCACAACAGACTTGGTAGACGCATTCCCTGCCCACAACGAGCTTACAGTCGAGAGGGGACGGTTGAGATCTAGAGACTAAGCTCATCATGGACAGGGAACGTGTCTGCCACTTCTGCTGTATGGTGCTCTCCCGAGCGCTTAGTACAGTGCTCTGCACACTGTAAGCGCTCAATAAATAGCACTGATTGGTTGATTGATTCATTGAATGACTCTTCCTCCTTCTGGCTGCTGCCTGTGGCTCCTTAGGGCAGAGCAGCGACAGAATTGTGTCCAAGAAGTCTTGTGAATGAAGCAGATCTGGGGAATGCAGCTTTTGGACTGACTGCTCTACTAGGAAGTTAGAAGGATCGATGGGAAATTAAGGTTACCATCGGCTTGGCCGATTTAAAAACTTTATGGCTAGTAACCTACCGTCACTGAATCTTAGGCATCCCGCTCTGATTCTCTGTCAGGACACAGTGGGACCGGGGCTTCTAAACTGAGCGTCTGGAGCAATTTTTAAGGGGGCAGAGAGGTGGAATTGGTGAGGGGTTGGGAGGTGGGAATCTGTTTACATCGAACGTGAAATCGACTGGAGAAGTAGGAAAAACATCGTATGTCAGGTCAGATGACATGAGTTGGCACTCAAGCCCAAGAGTTTAATAATTGATTAGTTTTTCTGCACACATAAGGCATACGCACGAACCGTTACCCAGATTAATTGTTCTTAGCTGGAAAAAAAAATCAACATACACAAAGAAAATGCTGTTCCACTACAACTAGCCCTTCTGTTGTGCTTTCCAAAATGTTTCCAAATCACTGGCTAATGAAATAATCGGCACACAGTTCAGGTCTTGCTGCTTTGTTCAGACTGATGAGTTGTTTTCCTGCTTTGTTCTCTCGGGATTTAAGAAGCTTCACGAGTGGGATCATATTAAATTTGACAATTTGGAAAAAGGCACTGTGATTGCTTGAAAATTACATCTTAATTTCTATTAGTCATTCAGCTACCTTTACGAGCCCTGTTTTTGCCCTTTCTTCTACCTTGGAGTCACTCAATTTCTAATTAAGTCTAGTTGTTTGGTGGTTTGTTTTTTTTTGAAATGGTGCTTGTGACACAGTTCCTGTCCTATACAAGGCTCTAGACTGTAAGCTCATTGTGGGGAGGGAATGTGTTTGTTTATTGTTCATTCGGTCATTCAATCGTATTTTTTGAGCCCTTACTGTGTGCAGAGCACTGCACTAAGTGCTTGGGAAAGTACAAGACAACAATAAACAGTGACATTCCCTGCCCACAGTGAGCTATGTGCCAGGCACTATATTAAGCCTTGGGGTAGATACAAGATAATCAAGTTGGAAACAGTCCACGTCCCATGTGGGGTTCTGGGTCTTAAACCCCATTTTCCAGATGAGGAAACTGAGACATGAAGGAAGTGCGGTGACTTGCCCAAGGTCACACAACAGACAAGGGGCAGAACTGGCATTAGAACCCAGATCCTTCGGACTCCCAGGCCCGTGCTCTAGCCATTAGGCCACGCTGCTTCTCTAGTTAATATTCAGCATTTGCCAGCCTAACTCTAACACTGTCAGCCTCGTATCTGGAGGGAACTGTGCGCAATCTGATTATCTTGCCTCTACTCCAGACCTAACAAAAGAATCGTTAGCAAGGTTAAAGTTTTTGGCAGAAGATAGGACATTCTGGAGAAAATATGACTCAGTGACATTTGGCATATATATATATATATATATGTATTTTTATATATACATGTATACTACGTGCCAAATATATATATATATATGTAATGACTCATTGGCATTATATATATTCATTCATTTATTTAATAGTATTTATTGAGTGCTTATTATATGCAGAGAACTGCACTAAGCACTTGGAACGTACAATTCAGCAACAGAGACAATCCCTGCCCAGTGATGGGCTCACAGTCTAATTTCATATATATGAAACAGGACACAGTTCCTGTCCTATGCAGGGCTCTAGACTGTGAGCTCGTTGTGAGGAGGGAATGTGTTTGTTTATTGTTCATTCGGTCATTCAACTGTATTTTTTGAGCCCTTACTGTGTGCAGAGCACTGCACTAAGTGCTTGGGAAAGTACAAGACAACAATAAACAGTGACATTCCCTGCCCACAGTGAGCTTACAGTCTGGGGGGGGAGACAGCACGAAGAAATTAAATTACAGATATTGTTCTATTGTACCCTCCCAAGTGCTCAGTACAGTGCTCTGCACACAGTAAGCGCTCAATAAATATGACTGGCTACTGACTGGCTCACAATCGATCTTATCCCCAATTCACAGCTGGGAAAACCGAGGTCCGGGGAGGAGGGGGTCGGGGTGTCATATGAGTTGTCCCAGGTCACGGAGATGGGGGCGGGGGAGGGGGAGAGTCATATGACTTACCCAAGGTCTCCTGACTTGCTCCCTGGTTGTTTCCGTTAAGGCCCGCTGACTCTTGGGGAAGCTGCACACACCCAAGATACCCATGTGTGTGTGTGGTCACTTTGCATCCAGCGGGACTATCCTCCTTAGATGTGCTCCTTAGTACGTGCCAGGCACTGTACTAAGCGCCGGGCTGATGTGCAAGATAATTAGGTTTGGCCTCACGGCCCCTTTCCCACTTGGGGGTCACAGTCTAAGTGGGACTGTGAGCAGAGAAAATCCCTGAGCAGAGGAGGGACTCAAAAACAATCAGTGATATTCACTGAGCGCTTACTATGTGCAGAGAACTGTATTAAGCACTTGGGAGAGTACCACGCAGCAGCGGGAGAAGAGACGTTCCTGCCCACCACGACTCAAAATACTGAAAAATGAGAATTTCCTTATAAAAAGATGATAGGGAGCAAGCATAATCTGGGACGTTCTTTAGCTGAAAGGGAGGGTGCCTTTGAGCTGCCATTCATTTATTCATTCAATAGTATTTATTGAGCGCTTACTATGTGCAGAGCACTGTACTAAGTGCTTGGAATGGACAATTCGGCAACAGATAGAGACAATCCCCCCCCCCCCCCCAATGAAGGGCTATTTCGAGGGGACAGAGGGCAGAGCAAAACAGAATGAAACAAAAACAAGACAACACTGTTCATTGCGGGCAGGGAATGTGTCTGTTTACATTTTCTGGAGTCATTATCAGCTTTGGTAGGAAAAGGATTATAAAGATAATAACTGCGGTATTTGTTAAGCTCATACTATGTGCCAGGCACTGCACTAAAACGCTGGGGCGGATCCAACCGAATCGGGTTGGACACAGTCCCTGTCCCACTTGGGGCTCAGAGTCTCAATCCTCCTTTAACAGATGAGGGAACTGCGGCCCAGAGAAGTGACTTGCCCAAGGCCACACAGCAGACAAGTGCTGGAGCCAGGATTAGAACCCAAGACCTTTTGACACCCAGGCCCGTGCTCTATCCGCTATGCCATGATTCCAAAGAGCTTTCCTCGCTAAAGGTAAAATAATTGAGAAAATCCAGTCGAAGTTAATAAAGCTGTCCGACTCCTCAGGAAGATACATCGATTCGATTCAGGGGTATTTATTGAGCGCTTACTGTGCGCAGAGCACTGGACCGGGCGATCGGAAAGTACAATCCAGCACTGAATAGAGACCCGTAAGTACGTAAATATACAACTCCACCCTTTTCAAAACACGTAGCCTTCCAGAAACATCAAAGAGCATTGCAGCTGTTATTTTATCAAAGGCGTACTGTGTTCTTCCAAACAATTCACTGGTGTCAGCTTGTGTCTGGGGTCATTGATATTAGGAGAAGCTGAGGCGGCTGCTCGGACCGGGATTTGAAGCCCTCTCCGTTCCGGCGACCGACCGAGAGATCGGCAACTGTGTTTTCATTTGCCCTAGGTAACCCATCCGGAGTCCTGGAGAGCTGACCTCTCGTCGGTGGACCCCAAGACGCCTCCCTGGCGGGAAGGACATCATCTACTTGGGCCGTCTGAGAAATGCCTGAACTCGCCCGCCCTCTTTCAGGAATTCTGGGGTGGGCCGTGGACGGTTCGCCGCCGTCTGTTTTCGATAAGTGAGTTTCAGAGCCCAGAGACCCCGGGGAATTCTCCCGGCCGAGATCGGGTGAGGTCATTCGGCTTTCCGCTGGATTTCCTTTCTCTGTTTTTGGCTCTCCTGGTCAACACTCCGACCGGGCACTCCGGGATACTCCCGTTCCCTTAGGGACCGGCGGCCCGCTCGCTAGTTTTATCTCCGTCCGCACAAAAGCTCCGTGACGCCGGGAAGGGAAACGGGGTTGACGTCCACCGGGGGAACACAAGCAGCCCGTCGGTGCAGCTGCGAGCTGGGTTCATTTCTTAGCTGGCGGAGCCTCCGCTTGCTCTCCTGCCTTCCGCTGACTATCGGCCTATGGCGGAATCATTCATTCGGTCGTATTTACTGAGCCCTTACTGCGTGCGGAGCACTGTACTAAACGCTTGGGAGAGTAATATTAAATAAATAACAACAGTAATAAACGGTCACATTCCCTGCCCACCACAAGCTGGCCCCGTCCGCCCGTTTTAGTCACAAAACAGGGCGCGGTGGGAAAATCTGGAACAAGGCAACGAGTTGAGGACAGCCACTTAGTACGGTGCCTGGCACGTAATAAGTGCTTAATGGATACCACAATTATTAGCATTAATAGAACGTATCTGATTAGCCTTTGGTCCACTACTGCTGGGCCTCTTGCAGCGTATGACTTGCAGACTGCTTTCCCGAAGGCAGCTAGTCATATCAGATTTCATTTCTTGCTGCATGGGTTGCTATGGCTACAATTATGAACTGCTGCTTTATTGGCCACAAGATTTACGACTGGATCCCAAATGGCTCTGCCTATTAGCTTCACGCGAGAAACTTGGTCGGAATGAAAGGTGGAAACAAACATCTCTATCTGGAAAAAAGGAGTCCAGCAAAATCGAATAAAACAGCTATACTTCGCCCAGATGGACCTCACGCCATATGTACCGTACGTCTGCACTGGAACAGAGTTCATCAGACCCTTCCACCGTGACTCTTTTGCAAGAATTTTCAATTTGTTATTTATAACTCAATTACAAATTGTGCAACTAGCC
Organism: Ornithorhynchus anatinus; assembly: GCF_004115215.2. Classification (NCBI taxonomy): domain Eukaryota; kingdom Metazoa; phylum Chordata; class Mammalia; order Monotremata; family Ornithorhynchidae; genus Ornithorhynchus; species Ornithorhynchus anatinus. The sequence continues at coordinate 57,859,183 of NC_041736.1, forward strand.
ATCAGGATAGAAATCCCCAGTTATTACGATGGCAAGCTGCCAGAATGCCCCAAGCTTTCTAGAAACCTCACCGAAAGAAGAGCGTATCGCTCCTTTTTTTTATCCATATTTTTTACTGATTTTTTTTTTTCTTAATTGTACCTCACGATGCGTGCTGAGGTTGTCACCCCCTAACTACGTGTGCCCGGTCACCAAAGATGGGGGGTGAGGGAAGGGGAGTGAAGACGGCAAAGCTGGGCGACCGAAGGGTTTCCAAAGAAGATGCCAAATGGGGGAGGTGCTAGAACCTGGGGAAGTCATTCGGTCAGTCGTATTTATCGAGTGCTTTTTGTGTGCAGAGCACTGTACTGAGCGCTTGGGAGAGTACACTAGAGTACATTAGAGAAGCAGCGTGATGTAGTGGATTGAGCACGGGTCTGAGAGTCAGGTGGTCATGGGTTCTAATCCCGGCTCTGCCACTTATCTGCTGCGTGAGCAGAGGCAAGTCATTTCACTTCTCTGGGCCTCAGTTACCTCATCTGTAAAATGGGGATTAACTGTGAGCCTCACGTGGGACAATCTGATTACCCTGTCTCTACCCCAGCGCTTAGAACAGTGCTCTGCACATAGTAAGCGCTTAACAAATACCAACATTATTATTATTACACTATAACAGAATAACAGACACATTCCCTGCCCATAGGATGGATATGGTGTTTGAGGAAGCAGGCCAGGAAGTTGGTCGGCCCCCAACAGAACGGGTCAGGATGTTAATTGGACCCTGGGAATGGGCCCAAGGTTAACTCAGACCCAAAGGAGCCATCTAATTTTCTAGACTGTCAACCCGTTGTTGGGTAAGGATTGTCTCTATCTCTTGCCAAATCGTTCTTTCCCAGCGCTAAGTTCTCTGCGCTCAGTAAGCGCTTAATAAATACAATTGAATGAATGAATGAATCTCAGGAGGGGAAGGTGCGTGGCTGAGCACAGGTGGGTGGAGCCTAGATTGTAGGTGACGAGGTGGCGAGGCTCTGGGGAACCAGCTGAGAAGGACAGTGCCAGGAGTTTCTTCTCCCCCAGCGGGGTTTGTTAAGCACATCTCCGTCCGCTGCAGTCCACACGTCGCTCTGCTGCCGGGGTCACTTTTCTACAAAAATGTTCGCTCCACATGACCACATTACCACAGCAGATGGGCCATCCACCTCCACATCCAACTCCTTACCTCTGGCTTTAAAACACACAATCCCCTTGCCCCCGCCTACCTCACGTCGCTGCTCTCCGAATACCACCCAGCCCGCACACTTCGCTCCTCTGATGCCAACCTACTCCCCGTACTTCGAGCCCGTCTATCTCGCCGACGTCCTCTCGCCCACGTCCCGCCCCTGGCCTGGAACGCCCTCCCTCTTCATATACAACGATGTCTCTCCCCTCCTTCAAAGCCTTATTGAAGGCCCACCTCCTCCAAGAGGCCTTCCCTGACTAAGCCCTCATTTCCTCTTCTCCCGCTCCCTTCTGCGTTGCCCCGATCTGCTCCCTTTATTCACCTCACCCCTCAGCCCCACAGCACTTATGTCCATATCCGTCATGTATTTATATAAACGTCTGTCTCCCCTCCAGACTGGAAGCTCGTGGCGGGCAGGGAATGTATCTACCAACTCTGTTATACTGTACTCAGCGCTTAGAACAGTGCTTGCTACATAGTAAGCGCTTAACAAATACCATCATCATTATTATTATTACCCTCCCAAGCACTTAGTGCTCGACAGTGCTGACTGATTAATGTGCACTGGGGTAGATACAAGCTAATGAGGTTGGATGCATTCATTCGTTCAATAGTATTTATTGAGCGCTTACTATGTGCAGAGCACCGAACTAAGCGCTTGGAATGTACAAATTGGTAACAGAGACGGTCCCTGCCCTTTGACGGACTTACGGTCTATTCGGGGGAGACGGACAGACGAGAACAATAGCAATAAATAGAATCGAGGGGAATGAACATCTCATTAAAACAATAGCAAATAAATAGAATCAAGAGCAAAGATGCAGTCCAACACGTCCCACATGGGACGTCTTAATCCCCAATGTACAGATGAGGTAACTGAGGCCCAGAGAAGTGAAGCGAGTTGCCCAGAGTCACACAGCGGACGAGTGGCGGAGCCGGGATGAGACTCCGGGTCCTTCTGACTCCCAGGCCCGTGTTCTATCCACTAGGCCGTGCCGCTTCATGAATTCAGAGGAGGTAACAGAGAGTAAGGAGAGGTCGGGGAAGCTGGGGGATGGGAAGGAAAAGCAGAGGGAGAGGGAGAAAGGAGGGCAACCGGTGAAGATGGTATTAGACTGTGAGCCCATCACTGGGCAGGAATTGTCTCCGTCTGTTACCGAATGGTACATTCCGAGCGCTTAGTACGTGCTCTGCACATAGTAAGCGCTCAATAAATACTACTACTACTAATAATGTTGGTATTTGTTAAGCGCTTACTACGTGCAGAGCACTGTTCTAAACGCTGGGGTAGATTCAGGGGAATCAGGTTGTCCCACGTGAGGCTCACAGTCTTCATCCCCATTTGACAGATGAGGTCACCGAGGCCCAGAGCAGTGAAGTGACTCGCCCACAGTCACACAGCTGACAAGTGGCAGAGCCGGAATTCGAACCCATGACTTCTGACTCCCGAGCCCGGGCTCTTTCCACTGAGCCACGCTCCTTCTCTCTATTGAATGAATGAATGAATACTAATGATGGTATTTGTTAAACGTTTATCGGGTTTCAATAGCACAGTTCTAAGCGCTGGGGTAGATAACAAGCTAATCAGGTTGGACACAGTCCATGTCCCATATAGGGCTCACAGTCTTAATCCCCATTTTACAGATGCGAGAACTGAGGCACAGAGAAATGAAGTGATTTGCCTAAGGTCTCACAGCAGACAAGTGGCAGGACTGTGATTAGAACCCAGGTCCTCTGGTTCCCAGGCCCATGCTCTTTCCACTGGGTTTCACTGTTTGACAAAGATGCTCAATAAATACCATCGGCAGGTTGATTTTTGAACAAGGTCTCACCTTTCCTTTAAAAGGTTCACACTGATGATTAGGACGACGTCGTTCCTCAAAAATTTTAGGGCGGTGTGATGATGTTCTGAGGATTGAAAGGGGCCTAAAGAGAAAATTACTAAAGTCGGGAGAAAAAGTCAACAGACTGATATTTACATCAGCATATAACAAACTGCGGTGAGATCTGGCACCGCTTATGCAGGCTTTCGTCAAAATCTCAATGAAGCAGACTGCTTAATCCCATAAATCATGTTGCAATTAGCTAAAAAATGTGTCCAAAGGTAATTAATTTTCTATTTCTAGCTCATTAGTAGATTCACATCAGAACGAGGATTGGTATATTAGCCCTATGTGGAGATGACCTGACATACTTAAAAGCTAATATAATTTACGTACAAGACCTCAGTCGGTTGATTATTAAACACACTTCAATTCAGGTATTGGGCTAAATATTTACAACTGTACACACCATCATTCAAGCATTTTTATTAAGCGTTTGTAATGAGCCAAACGGTGTGCGGGACATTTAAAAGGGCGTGTTGGGAAGATCTTCTCAAGAGGTTAGAGAAGCAGCATGGCCCTGCGGATAGAGGACAGGCTTGGGAGTCAGAAGGACCTGGGCTCACTCCTCCACCTGTCTGCTGTTTGACCTTTCAAATCACTTCCCCTTTCCGTCCCTCAGTTCCCTCATCTCGAAAATGAAGATTAAGACAGCGAGTCCCACGTGGGACACCGACTGTGTCCGACCTAAGTAACTCGAATCTACCCCGGTGCCTAGTTCAGTGCCCGGAACATAGTCGGCGCTTAACAGATGCCATTAAAAAAAAAAAAAGTTGCCGGAGGGGCAGCTTCCATTACGGGCAAGTCGCATAGCTAATAATCGTGGTATTTGTTTCGCGTTCACTATGTGCCGGACACTGTACTGAGCGCTGGGGCGGATGCAGGCAAATCGTGTTGGACACAGTTCCTGTCCCTCAAGGGGCTCACGGTTTTAATCCCCATTTTACAGATGAGGGAACTGAGGCCCGGAGAAGTGAAGTGGCTCGCCCAAGGCCACACGGCAGATGTGGCGGAGCTGGGATTAGAACCCGTGACCTCTGACTCCCCGGCCTTTGCTCAATCCACTATGCTTCCTAGTTACTCTATCAGTAGTGAAAAGCCCAGTGATGCACAGGACAGATCTGATGCCCTACAAAGGTGAATAACACTAATCGGATTTGTTAAGCACTTACTATATGCCAGGCACTGTGCTGAGCGCCGGGGTGGACCCAAGCAAATCAGGTCGGTTACGGTCGGTGTCCCACATGAGGTTCACAGTCTAAAAAGGAGGGAGGAACGGGTATTTCACCCTCGATGTACAGTTGAGAAAACTGAGGCACAAAGAAGTGACTTACCCAAGGGCACACAGCAAGCACTTGGCAGAGCCAGGATTAGAACCCAGGTCCTTCAGACTCCCAGGCACGGGGTCTCTCCACTAGGCCGCGTTGCCTCACCAGAGAGCCGTAACTAGGAGCTTCTAACTGCGGAATGTAAAATGATAGGAAATTATCTAATTCCCGGGACATCGAGAGCCTATCAAATAGTGAGAGGAGCGGTTGGCCGGGACCAGACCGTGGCTCGTCGTCCGGGCAGATAGACGTCCGCTTCGCAACCCTGAAATTCCAAAGCAGCTCAATCGATGATATTTACCGAGCGCTTACTGTGTGCAGAGCACAGTATTAAGCAGTTGGGAGAGGACGGTAATTGGCAGATAAAAATAAAATAAATAAATGGTGGTATTTGTTAAGCGCTTACTATGTGCAAAGCACTGTTCTAAGCGCTGGGGGACACAAGGTGATCAGATTGTCCCACGTGGGGCTCACAGTTTGAATCTCCATTTTACAGATGAGGTAACAGGCGCCGAGAAGTGAAGTGACTCGCCCACAGCCACACAGCTGACAAGTGGCAGCGCTGGGATACGTTCCCTGCTCACAGTGAGTTTACAGTTTAGCAGGGAGACAGACGTGAATAGAAATAAATACATTACGAAATATACCTAAGTGCAATGGGGCTGAGGAAGGGGTGGATAAAGGATTCGAATCTAAGTTCAAGGGTGACGCAGAAGGGAGTGGGAGAAGGGGAAACGAGGGTTTAGCCGGGGAAGGCCTCTCGGAGGAGATTTGGGTTAATAAGGTGGGGAGGGCGCACGTCTGTCGGATAAGAAGAGGGAGGGAGTTCCAGGCCAGAGGCAGGACGTGGGCCAGAGGTCGGCGGCGAGATGGATTCTCTAAGTTCTCATCACGGCTTAACCGTCCAGAATCTAAGCATTTCAAACACCGTCCCTGGTTTTTTTCCAAATATCGTTACCTATTTTGGTGAGTTTAGGAGATGGGACATGCAGTGCTCGTGGGCACGGATATAGAAGGGGGTATTTAGTACCCCTTTTTTTAAAAAAAGAAAGCCTTGATCCTCTCTGAATATGTACTCAGATTGAAAAACTCCATTCAATTTCAGTAAAACCTCATAAGCTTCAGCTAAACCCTTCTACCTCTGCATACCTGGGTTAATTAATCAAGGAAACTCTTTTAAAGGTTCTCAAAAGCTTAGGAACTTTATTACATTCTGTTGACTAATTAACCCTGACTGATTTTTTTCCCTTCCCCTCAAAGAATGCAGTTGAAATTATGATCTACTCTGGGAGAGCCCGATTTTCCTCAGCCTCGGATGAGAACGGTTTGGGGAGCAATGAGGAATGCTTCTCATCTGGACTGCAGAGGTTGCTGGTCCACACTGAAATTGTTCACGAATGAATCTTTCCTTTGAAAAATGGACCTGTAACGTTCTTACTGGTTTTGAACTGTGCTACTTTCTCCCCCTTTTAGTCTGTGAGCCCGTTGTTGGGCAGGGATCCGTCTCTACCTGTTGCCGACTGGTACATTCTGGAAAGAGCCCGGGCCTGGGTGTCAGAGTTCATGGGTTCGAATTCCGGCTCTGCCACCTGTCAGCTGTGTGACTGTGGGCGAGTCGCTTAACTTCTCTATGCCTCAGTTACCGCATCTGTAAAATGGGGATTAACCGTGAATCTCACGTGGGACAACCTGATTACCCTGTATCTACCCCAGCGCTTAGAACAGTGCTCTGCACATAGTAAGCGCTTAATAAATACCAACATTATTATTATTATCATCAGTTCAGTGCTCTGCACAGAGTAGGCGCTCAATAAATACAATTGAATGGATGAAGAAATGAATAATTTCCCGTGTGCATTTTTTTACTGTAAAAATCTTGGAAAACTTCCCCCGGCGTTGCTGACTGATAAGATTGTGAAACCCATGTGGGACAGGGACTGAGTCCAAACTGATTAGCTTTTATTTATCCCAGTCCTTGGAACGGTGCTTGACACATAGAAAGTGCTTAACAAATACAATTATTATTATTATTTTATTGATTATCATTATGGCATTCCTTTTTAAGGGCCCTTTTCCCCTTTCTCCGCAAGCCTCATCAGTCGACTAGTGGCATTTAGTGAGCACTTACCGTGAGCGGAGCACTCACCCTTCTAACTCTTGACCGCTAGGCCGGGGCCAGAGTTCCCAGAGGCTCTGGAACACCCTGAGGTGCATTGTAGGATTGGATTTTCCACAGAGGAGTCTGAGTAGACTCACGGTCGTCCAGGGGGCTGGCCGACGACTATGTTTGCCTCCAAAACTCGGACACTCTTTGACTCGGGTCCGTTTCTCCGTTCTCTGAGGTTGGAGATCCAAAGAAGGCCGGTGGTCCGTACCATTGGTGTCTTATTATCATTATTACTATTATTAGTGGTATTATGGGACTTGTTAAGCTCTTACTATGCCTCAAGCGCCGTTCTAAGTTCACTAAGACAATAAAATATCCTAAATACTTCCTTAAGAAAAGGATAACGGTTCATGGGAAAGGAAGCTTAGTTAATTTTATCTAGGGAGTAAGAAGCACATGAGGAATATTGTTCCACACCCTTCCTTAAACTTTCATCAAAACAGATCATTTGATTGGCTCTTATAAATCCTATAAAAGTGACAATATTCAAACACTAAAATCTTTTGGCCATTTTGATTTCTTGACGACTCTGAGAAAACTTATTAGAAGGACTTACAGTAATTTTTTCCCCCACTGCTCTGCATCTAAACCTGCTAGAAACCGAAATGTTTCTTTCTCGCTAGACTGTAAGCTCGATGTGGGCAGGAAACACGTATATCAACTCTGCTGTACTGTACTCTCCCAAGTGCTAAGCGCGGTGCTCTGCACACAGTAAGCCCTCAATAACTACGATTGATTGATCGATTTTGTGGCTGATCTATTTTCCTTTCCAAATCGAGACCTCTCCTCGGGTTAATGAAAGTCGGGCTGTCCTTGTGAATTACCTCTTTAAAAACCTAACGATCGTACTTTTTTTCGCATCTACTGAGCGCTTACGGTGTGCAGAGCGCTGTTCTGAGTGGCTTTCAGATTTGAAGATGTCACTAGGGGTGATGAGATTTTATCTGAGCTTAAGTGATAATGAAAAGGCCAAAGGATGACTGATTATCTCTCTGGTTGTGATAAGAAAAGTTTTTGCTATTTGTGGTTCCCCACACTAGGCCGACTGGCATTCCTTGGACTTGACAAACAGTTAAAACCCACGACCGCCCGTTTTCCACAGTTCCCGTCCCCTTCTTTCCCCTCCAGATTTCTGCCCCAACTCCCCACTCAGGTCACTTTAGAAAACAAATCACAGTTGAGCGATCATTTATACGAGCCGATGAAGATTTTAAGTTTAGCCTTGGCTGGTGTTCTTTTTTAAGGCTTCGGGTGGGATGAATACTTTCTTAAAAGAGAGTTTGCTAAATGACAATCAAGAAAAAAGACAGCTGTTAAAGTAAAGAACGTTCTGAGTGCCATTTTAAATTTTGGGGTAAGTTGACCACAAAAAGGGGAAAATTTTCTATAAAAAGGATGAACCCCACCAGTCGGCGTCTAAGTGAAGCAGCGATTTCTTTAACCGCGTGATCTGTAGTGACTTTATGAAGGACTGGGAAGCTAAATTAATTGAAGAATTTTCTTCTCTCAATCATTCGATAGTATTTTATTAATTACGATGTGCGGAGCACTTGGCTAAGCACTTGGGAGACTAAAATATAGTTAGTAGACACGACCCCTTGCCCTTAAGGGGGTTTACAATAGTTCACACAGTACTTCATTTTACAATTTGTCTCCACTTAAAAAACCCCCAAAAAACCCACCAGTTTTCTGTTTAGAAATAGGCAGTCTCATCTCAATACTCTTCCATTCTGGTTCTATGTAGGAAGACCTACTGAGCCCAAACTAATGAAGTCAGGTAGATTTTCAGCATTCAACAGATTAAACGTAACTACCCAAAGCAACTCACAGCAGCTGTTTAGATTTGCAAATATTTTAAAAAGATGTTTGTGCAAAACAAAATAATTGAGTGAAAAATCAAAATAAATCCCATTTTAGGATATGAAATGTACCTCAGACCCCGAAGTGGAGATTTGAAGCGAGGTCAGCGACACAAGCTGTTGATACAAGGCCAACATTTCATCTGGGTATCAGATGCTTACTTTGAAAGACTTAATGATTATAATCTTTATCTTAATATGGATTGGAAAACCTGAGCTGAACTCTTAATTCTTAAGGGGACGTTAAATCGGTGGAGCCCGGCTATTAGTTTCTTCTGGCCGTGGGTGGCAGCCAGAAGGATTTGGGGTTGATGCACCTAATAAAGGACACCTTTATTTCCAGCCCAGCCGTGCATAGCTGAAATTCCAAGACCAGGGGCAAGTAAGTGCGTTGATGTAATAGCATAACTAAAACAGTAACACTTAACTGGTGGAATAGAGTGAAGCGGCATGGCGCGGTGGATAGATCCTGGGCCCGGGAGTCAGAAGGTCAAGGGGTCTAATCCCGGCCCTGCCACTTGTCAGCCGTGTGACTGTGGGCAAGTCACTTCACTTCTCTGGGCCTCAGTGACCTCATCTGTAAAATGGGGATGAAGACGGTGAGCCTCACGTGAGACAACCTGATTTCTATCCCAGCGCTTAGATTTCTCTGGGCCTCAGTTACCTCATCTGTAAAATGGGGATGAAGACTGGGAGCCTCACGGGGGACAACCTGATTACCCTGAATCTACCCCAGCGCTTAGAACGGTGCTCTGCACATAGTAAGCGCTTAACAAACACCAACATTATTATTATTATATCTGTCCTTTTATTTATCCCTTTGCTCTTCCCCCCACCCACCCCCATAGCATTTAGGTACATATCTGTAATTTTATTTATTTGTATTGATGTCTTTCTCCCCCTCTAGACTGTAAGCTCGTTGTGGGCAGGGAATGCCACTGTTTATTGCTGTATCGCACTTTCCCAAGCGCTTAATACGGCGCTCTCCATACAGTAAGCGCTCAATAAGTCCGATGGAGTGAATGAATGACAGGGACCGTGTCCGACCCGATTTGCCTGTATCCATCCCAGCGCTTAGTACGGTGCCCGGCAAAGGGTAAGCGCTTACGTGGCTCGGTGGAAAGAGCCCGGGCTTGGGAGTCAGAGGTCATGGGTTCGAATCCCGGCTCTGCCACTTGTCAGCTGTGTGACTGTGGGCAAGTCACTTCACTTCTCTGGGCCTCGGTGACCTCATCTGCAAAAGGGGGATGAAGACTGGGAGCCTCACGTGGGACAACCTGATGACCCTGTCTCTACCCCAGCGCCTAGAACAGTGCTCTGCACATAGTAAGCGCTTAACAAATATCAACATTATTATCATTACCAAATACCACAATCACTATTATTACAGCAGTGGAATCTAACAATCATCTGCTGTTATTTGTTGGGAAGCGAGAGGTGGAAAGAGCTTCTGTGGTGATAACTGGGGAGAGAGGGTCCAGATGGACAGATGGGGAACGGACAAGCTGGAAAAAAGGAATGGGAGGGGGAGACGAAAATATGGAAAACATAAATCCCGCGACCGTATCACGGATCTCAGCTGCTACTTACAGAATACAGCTGAATTGCGATATGACTGGCACGCTTCGAGATCGACCACGGGGCTCGATTTTGGTGTCTCAGCATGCTTACGGATCACGTGACGCTCATCCGGATATGCCAAGCAGGGGTGTCGGCTTGAACCCCAGCTGTCTACACCCAACGCCTAAAGGAATCGGGCGAGCACAGGCCTAGGCCTCCAGCTGCTGGGGATTGGCTTGGCTCCCGAGGAAAAGCTAGACCGCGGAGCTTCCCTTAACCCCGTTGCTGAACGTTAGCGGCGTCACTGTCCTCCTGCTAGTCCTCAAGTTGCGGGATGGTGACGATGATGATAGTATCTGTTAAGGGATTACTGGAGAAGCAGCGTGGCTCAGTGGAAAGAGAGCGGACTGGGGAGTCAGAGGTCATGGGTTCGTATCCCGATTCTGCCACTTGTCAGCTGTGTGACTGTGGGCAAGTCACTTCACTTCTCTGGGCCTGAGTTACGTCGTCTGTAAAATGGGGATGAAGACTGTGAGCCTCACGTGGGACAACCTGACTACCCTGTATCAACCAGCGTGGCTCAGTGGAAAGAGGCCGGGCTTTGGAGTCAGAGGTCACGGGTTCGAATCCCGGCTCTGCCACTTGTCAGCTGTGTGACTGTGGGCAAGTCACTTCACTTCTCTGTGCCTCAGTGACCTCATCTGTCAAATGGGGATTAAGACCGTGAGCCCCACGTGGGACAACCTGATTCCCCTGTGTCTACCCCAGCGCTTAGAACGGTGCTCTGCACATAGTAAGCACTTAACAAATACCAACATTATTATTGTAATTATTACCCCAGCGCTTAGAACAGTGCTCTGCACATAGTAAGCGCTTAACAAATGCCAACATCATCATCATCATGTGCCAGGCACCGTATTAAGCACCGGGATGAATACAGGCAAATCAAGCTGGGCACAGTCCCTTTCCCATGGGGTTCACAGCCTCGATCCCTATTTGACAGATGAGGGAACCGAGTCACAGAGAAGTGAAGTGACCGGCCCAGGGTCACACAGCTTGGGATGATCTTGACATTTCATCCCCTCCCCCCCCAATAAGCCATCACCACCAGGACCCACTGCTTCCCGGATGATGTCTCTCGATGTAAACTCGTCGTAGGTGGGGAATGTGTCCGTTTATTATTCTGTTGACCTCTCCTAAGCAGTTAGTGCAGTGCTCTGCACCCAGTAGGCGGTCAATAAATACGACTGGATGATTTGGGCTTCCCTCTCCATTGCCACCCCCGCAGCTCTCTTCCAAGCCCTGGACTATTGAACCTTCTTCTCCCAAGCGCTTAGTAGGGTGCTCTGCACACGGTAAGCGCTTAATAAATACCAATGATTGACGGATGGACCGATCCTTCTCACATCCCCATATCCCCCCAAATGGTCTGCATATTCTCTGGCATCTGAGTCTGGGGGCCGAAATCAAGGCCAATCAGGCCCCCGGCAAGAGGGGGGTGGGGAGGAGGAAGAGGAAGGGGGCCAGCACCACATGTGCAATTGTTTTGGTTTAATCTCATCCACCCCATGGTGTTTTCTCACCCCCAGGGGACGAGGAAACCAAAGGAAAGAAAATATAAATCTGTCTCCGTCCCCTCTGCAGTCAGGACCATGCTGGGCCCTTATGCACTTTAGCTGTCTTTTACAGGGACCAGAGATCATTTAAAAGTCGGTTCTGCCAGCGGGTTATTTCTTTATTTTTATTTATTTCTTTCTTTTAATTTAATTTATTTATTTTTTAATTTGGGATTCGGTCACCCCAGATCCTGATCGTTCCACAGTCCTTTGAACTCGGGGTGGGGAAGGCCCAGGCTCGGATGGGTCTCAAGGAACCGGGCCATGTAGAGTTTTAACTCTTCTCTGCCCCCACGCCCCCAAACCTCTAATTCATTCATTCAATTGTATTTATTGAGTGCCTCTCCAATAATAATAATAATAGTGGCATTTGTTAAGCGCTTACTATGTTCAGAGCGCTGTTCTAAGCGCTGGGGTAGATTCAGGGTCATCAGGTTGTCCCACGTGAGGCTCACAGTCTTCATCCCCATTTGACAGATGAGGTCACTGAGGCCCAGAGAAGTGAAGCGACTTGCCCAGAGTCACACGGCTGACAAGTCACAAAGCCGGGATTCAAACCCATGACCTCTGACTCCCAAGCCCGGGCTCTTGCTACTGAACCACGCTGCTTGGCTGTGACGATGATGATGGTATCCGTGTAGCACTTACAATTGTGGCAAGCGCTGTTCTAAGCGCTGGGGTAGACTCGCGCTGATCAGGTTGGACACAACTCAGCTAATCAAGCACCATTGCCTGGAACCTGCCTGGGAACTACTGTTTATGATGAAGAGGGCCAAAAGGTAGCTTCAAATTTGGGGTCGTTCTTTCCTCGTAACTTCAAGATTGAAATTTATCGCATGCGAAAAGTCGAGACTGAACTTGGCCCAAGAGATGCTTAAGGTCGGATTGTTCCAGTCTCGTAAATCCAGATCCTTGGGACAGAGCAGCACTTGAGAGTATTTGCTGAGCGCTTACTATATGCCAGACGCTATACTAAGCACTGTGGTAGATGCAAGATAATCAGGTTGGACACGGTCCATCACCCATTTGGGGCTCACAGTTTTTATTCCCATTTTACAGATCCGGTAACTGAGGCGCCGAGAGGTTAAGTGACTTGCCCAAGCTCACACAACAGACAAGTGCTGGAGCCGGGATTAGAACCCGGGTCATCTGACTCCCAGGCCCTTGTTCTTTCCTCTGGGCCACAGTGTTTTCCAGAGAGGTGAAAATTTCAGGGTTTGGATCATAAAAAGATTCACCGTTTTATCACCTAAAAGCCATTAGAGTATGTTTGAACCTTAGTCTCTGCACGGGTAATAACACGACATTTGGTTTGAAGTGAAAAATATTTGTTTTTGGTGTCAAAGGTAAGCTTTCTTACCACAGTATCTTCTATTCCTCCCCGACGCTCCGCCATTACCACAGTGAACCGCACGCACAAATGCAGGGAATGCAAAAATGTGATTGTACTGATGAACGAACAAAATGGCAATCGGAGACGTGCCAGACTTTGAGGCATTTAAAGCTCTTCGATGTAATACTGTACTTTTTTAAAGGGGCGCACCGTGGAGACGTCTGGAACCCTGCTCTTTCCCGCTAGGCCGTGCTGCGTCTCATTTACTTCGCGCATCTCGTTTAAAACATTTCGGGTGCACTATTCTCCACTCTTTTGCGGGCAGATCGAAATGGATGCCTGAGCACGAGAAGCGGCGTGAAACTAGCGGATCCAGTACGGGTGGGGGAGTCAGAGGATCTGGGTTCCAATCCTGCCTTCTCCGCTCGTCTGCTGTGTGGCCTTGAAGAAGTCACTTCACTTCTCTGGGCCTCAGTGACCTCAACTGTCACACGGGAATTAGGACTTGATTCTATTTACCGCTTTTGTTCTTGTCTGTCCGTCTCCGCCGATGAGACCGTGAGCCCGTCCGAGGGCAGGGACCGTCTCTATCTGTTACCGATTTGTCCATTCCAAGCGCTTAGTACAGTGTTCTGCACATAGTAAGCGCTCAATAAATACTATTGAATGATTGAATGAATGACTGTGAGCCTTAATCTTGTGAACCCAATTATCTTCTATCTACCCCAGCGTTTAATACAGTCCCTGGTGCGTGGAGAGCGCTTAATACCATTAAAAGTAACCAGAGGAATACTGATAGGACTCTACTCCTAAAACACAAGAATATAATTCAATTTTACATGACTAAGATGATTTCGATTAAAAACCTTCTCCCAGACTAAGTGCTTTGCGCTCTCCAACTGCAATAAAAAATGCTGAGCTGCTCAAACATTGGCTGCCGTGTACCCCAAAGTAGTCTGTAAACTCCCCACTAGACTGTAATAATAATGTTGGTATTTATTAAGCGCTTACTATGTGCAGAGCACTGTTCTAAGCGCTGGGGGAGATACAGGGTCATCGGGTTGTCCCACGTGAGGCTCCCGGTCTGCATCCCCATTTTACAGATGAGGGAACTGAGGCACGGAGAAGTGAAGTGACTCGCCCACGGTCACACAGCTGACAAGTGGCAGAACCGAGAGTCGAACCCATGACCGCTGACTCCGAGGCCCGGGCTCTTTCCACTTAGCCACGCTAGGGAGAGTGTTTACCGACTCTACTTCATTGTACTCTCCCAAGCGCTTAGTATAGGGCTCTGCTCGCAGTAGTAAGCGCTCAAAACATACCGCTGATTGCCTGAAATGCGTTTTATCGTTTTAAGTCAAAATGTTAAGACTTGTGCAATGGAGTTTTCACTCATACAAAAGCAGGCCCGTAAAAAGGCTCACGTTTCTGAATCTTCTACTAATAATAATCGTGGTATTCGACGAGCGCTTACTACGTGACAGGCACTGTACTAAGCACTGGGGTGGACACAAGGAAATCGGGTTGGAGGCAGTCCCCGTCCCATGTGGGGCTCGCGGTCTCGACCCCCATTCTAGAGACGAGGTAACCGAGGCACAGAGAAGTGAAGTGACTTGCCCCCGGTCACACAGCAGACAAGTGGCGGAGGCGGGATTAGAACCCATGACCCTCTGACTTCCAGCTCTAACTACGGACTCCCAGCCGGGTGGTCTATCCACTCTGCCGTGCCGCTCTTCTCGTTTTTGGACTGCTTGTACTCCCAGGAGGTGGTTCGCAGATAGTGAAACTTTATGACTTGAGCAGCCTGACTCAGTGGAAAGAGCCCGGGCTTGGGAGTCGGAGGTCGTGGGTTCGAATCCCGGTGCCACCACTTAGCAGCAGCGTGGCTCAGTGGAAAGAGCCCGGGCTTGGGAGGCAGAGGTCGCGGGTTCAAATCCCAGCTCTGCCACTTAGCAGCAGCGTGGCTCAGTGGAAAGAGCCTGGACTTGGGAGGCAGAGGTCATGGGTTCGAATCCCAGCTCTGCCAGCTTGTCAGTTGTGGGACCGTGGGCAAGTCACTTCACTTCTCTGTGCCCCAGTAACCTCACCTGTAAAATGGGGAGGAAGACCGTGCGCCTCCCGTGGGACAACCCGATGACCCTGTATCTCCCCCAGCGCTTAGAACGGTGCTCTGCACCTAGTAGGCGCTCAGCAAATACCAACATTATTATTATCAGCTGTGTGACACTGGGCCAGTCATTTCACTTCTCTGTGCCTCAGTTACCTCATCTGCAAAATGGGGATGAAGACCGCGAGCCCCACGTGGGACAACCTGATCATCTTGTATCCCCCCCAGCGCTCAGAACGGTGCTTTGCACATAGTAAACGCTTAACAAATACCATCTTTATTATTATTATTACTCCCCCAGCCTACGTAGCTAATGACCCCTTAACGAATGGCTACCTGCAGGACTCAAAAGCTTCACCTTTTCCGACGGAAATGAGGAATTCACTAGCGCCTAGGGAATCAGCTGGGGATTGGGAAGAGAAAATGACTAACCGACGCTTTGTCTTCTAGAGCAAATGACTGGGTTCTCGGAAACATATCTGAACCGAATTTTCAAAGCGACTTATGGAATGTGGGCGGGGGCTAATGCATGTTCACCAGCTGCCGGGCTTTCTGTATCACATATTCAAATTCTTCTCTATTTGTGGACCAGGAGAGGAAGACGCTAGTTAAATGTAATGACTCCGGGGTTCGGTAATTCCAGATACTCTAGAAGGAAAGAAGAGCAGCGGCTTTAATTCTCCGCATTTCGGGCAGGGTGGGGTGTTCTACATTAGCTGAATTCTTCGCTCCCCTGGAGGATTACTTCTGCCACAAGGAAACGAAGGCTTTTCAGCAACAGCTTCACTCCATTTTCCTTTCTCCGTCGGCAGAGCGATCGCCACAAATTCAATGACTATTAACTCCGTGAATGATAATAATGTTGGTATTCGTTAAGCGCTTACTATGTGCCGAGCACTGTTCTAAGCGCTGGGGTAGACACAGGGGAGTCAGGTCGTCCCACGTGGGGCTCCCAGTCTTCATCCCCATTCTACAGATGAGGTCACTGAGGCACCGAGAAGTAAGTGACTTGCCCAAAGTCACACAGCTGACAAGTGGCCAAGTTGGGATTTGAACCCATGACCTCTGACTCCAAAGCCCGTGCTCTTTCCACTGAGCCACGCGGCTTCTCTAATGAATACTATCTCTGCTCATAGTCTACGAATACTAATACGAATATAATATTTATAGAATATGGCTATAATATTTATATTCATATCAGAGAAGCAGCGTGGCTCAGTGGAAAGAGCATGGGCTTTGGAGTCAGTGGTCATGGGTTCGAATCCCAGCTCTGCCACTTGTCAGCTGTGTGACTGTGGGCAAGTCACTTCACTTCTCTGGGCCTCAGTGACCTCATCTGGAAAATGGGGGGTAAGACTGTGAGCCCCACGTGGGACGACCTGATTCCCCTGTGTCTCCCCCAGCGCTTAGAACAGTGCTCTGCACATAGTAAGCGCTTAACGAATACCAACATTATTATTATTATATTGGTCTCAGTCAGTCGATCGTATTTACCGAGCGCTTACTGTGTGCAGTGCACTGCACTAAACGCTGGGGAGAGACTGATCTAACAATACAACAGACACAGTTCCCTGCCCGCAACTAGCTTACGGCCTAGAGTTTGTCTCTCCCTCTAGACTGCAAGCTCACTGTGGGTATATTGGACTCTCCCAAGTACTCAGTAGGGAGTTCTGCACACAGTAAGACCTCAAAAATACGACTGATTGATTGATTGCCTCTGTGCCTCAGTCCCCTCATCTGCAAAATGGGGATTAAGACTGTGAGCTCCACATGGGACCACCTCGTATCCCCCCAGCGCTTAGATTGATTCATTCCATTGTAATTATTGAGCGCTTACTGGGTACAGAGCACTGTACTAAGCGCTTGGAAAATACAATTCTGCGACAAATAGAGACAATCCCTGCCCACAGCGGGCTCGCAGTCTAGAAGGGGGGAGACAGACATCAGAACCAGTAATTTCTTTAGTAATTGATATCTTAAAGTAAATCAAACTCCGACAACGGTGAAGTATATAAAGAGCACATTCTCAGGAACACTCAAGCGAGTTTTTACATCCCATTTTCCCTTTAAGGTAAAGTTTCTGGCTCATTAACAGTTCTCTTTTAGTCTTGCGGGGAGTTTAAACCTTCCCTGCATTGCCTTAGCTAAGGTTTTCTTATTCTGGGCCCTTCTTGTTTTCGATGAGAAGAAAAATCAGTCACTGGAGGCCTGAACAAGCGGACCGGTTTCGATCCATCCATCGTATTCACTGAGCGATCCCTGTGTGCGGACCCCCGTCCTAAGCGCTCGGGAGAGTACACTGTAACAATCCGACAGCGGCGGCGGACCCATTCCCTGCCTACTACGAGCTAACGGTCTAGAGGGGGAGATGGATGTTAATAGAAATAAATATTTACCAATAAACGTTTCCCGCAGCTTGCGGGACTTCTGGAAGTGACTTGCCAAGCTTGTTGATTTGGTGGCACTGGGGGCCTTCGATTGGTTTGAAACAGGAAAAATGTACGGATACGCCTCTTCCTAAGTGCCTCACCCTCCCCTCTCAGGGTGGCACCTGGAGAGTTTCCAGTCCTCTACCGGTCTCGGCGACGGGAGGGAGAGTCAAGCGGAGGCCTGTCCGTTCCACTCCTAGCTCGGGCAGCGGCCAGCGAGAGGAAGGCCGTCGGCTACAAGTCAAAACTCACCCGGGCCGGGCAGCGGCGGCACGGGAGAGGGTCGAGGGCGGAGACTGGAGTTTTCCGCGCGGAAGGGAGCAATAGTAAACCACGTCTAGATTTTTACCAGGAAAACTCAATGGCTCCACTCCCAGAACGATTGCAGACGCCGAGCGGGGCGGTCTGGGAGAGACGCGTCCGTGGTGTCGCGAGGAGTCGGAAACGACTCGACGGCCTGAGACGAGTGCCTTATCGGACTGGACCCAGGCTGACTTGGTTTCCAGGTTTCGGCGCTGGAAACCCGGGGACTCTTCTGTGATGTTAGAGAAGCAGCGTCGCTCAGTGGAAAGAGTCCGGGCATGAGAGTCAGAGGTCATGGGTTCGAATCCCAGCTCCGCCGCTTGTCAGCTGTGTGCCTTTGGGCAAGTCACATAACTTCTCTGTGCCTCAGTTCCCTCATCTGTAAAATGTGGGACCACCTGATCACCTTGTATCTCCCCAGCGCTTAGAACAGTCCTTTGCACATAATAAGCGCTTAACAAATACTATCATTATTATTATTATTATTAAAATGTCTGATTCCCACCTCTCCTTTTCTTCCACTCTCCTGATGGTCTCGTCTTTACTGCCGATTAATGAGAATGTCGATGCTAAGGATTGCAAACGGCAGCTTTCGTTCTCTTCCCATTCAGCAGAGGCGCGTGGACCGTTCGTTGTCCAAGAGCCCACCTTGGCAAACCAACGAGGCTTCATTCACTGCTCCCCGTTTTAGGGTTTTTTAGGGTGTGGATCTTTTTTCGCGTCGATCCCTCCGGCCGTGGATAGTTGGGCCGTGTGGAAAGCTATTACGGGGCTGCTAGGGGGAAAAGTCAGAAGGTACATCCCTAAACATGGCCATCGAGGCCCAAGAGAGAAGCCGACGCTTGTTTCCTTCAAGCATCCTAATGTCTCTGTTGGAGACGAGACCACGCACTGGACGGATCACTGGTCTAACTCGGTAAAGACGGGGCCCATCTTCTTACTGAATCTGCTCTCTGCGACTAACTTTAAGCACCTAAAAGAAAACGGGGTCTAACGTCGACTCTTCCCGGTTGGCCAAACAATCTTTCGTAGAAGAGACGTGGCCTAGTGGGTAGAGCCCGGTCCCGGGAGCCAGAAGGACCCGGGTTCTAATTCCGGCTCCACCGCTCATCTGCTGTGCGACCTTGGGCAAGTCAGTTTGCTTCCCTGGTACCCGGTTACCTCATCTGTAAAATGGGGATTGCGACTGTGAGCCCCACGTGGGCCAGGGACTGTGTCTGGGCTGGTTAACTTTTTTCATTCATTCGATCATATTTACTGAGTGCTTACTGCGTGCAGAGCACCGTACTAAACGCTCGGGTGAGCACGATACAACAGTAAACAGGCACATTCCCTCTACCCTGGTGCTTAGACAGTGCCTGGCACCTAGTAAGCGCTTAACAAACGCCATACAAAAATATCTAGGATTCTTGTCCGTTAAGGTACCGTATATTGCTGCTTCTGAATTTGGTGAAACGGGGATATGAATTTCTGAGACTCGACTGTCCTGAAGGTTGTTTATCCTTTTCGGTAATATTTGCACAGTTAGATTTTCCTCTTCTCTGGATTACGTTTGGCAGATCCACATTAAATATCCCGTAAGTATCTGGGCTAAAACAACAACCCATTTGTTACTATTTTTCACCTTTTACATAATTTAAGGTGGCCTCAAAGAAGGTTACAACATGATCTGAATAAAAATTGTCGTATTTCTTAAAGGTTTATTGTGTCATTCATTCATCCATTCATCTATTCATCTATTCATTCATTATCGAGGGCTTATTGTGTGCAGAGTACTGTATTAAGCAATTGGGAAAGTACGATACAACAATAAGCAGACATATTCCCTGTCCACAACGGGTTTACAGCCCTACAGGGACTCCCAAGCGTTCTTCTAAGCGCTGGGGGAGATACAAGGTAATGACGTTGATAAACCTTTCAGGCTCTAGAAATCGTTTTAGATTTTTACAAACACCATAGTAACAAATTTCTCAACGTTAAGACTATCATGAAAGTGCGCTGGTCCACACGAGCTCCTTAAACAAAGGGAAGCAGTCGCGGTGAAATAAATTTTTGGAATAACCAAGCGACGTCTTCCGGACCAACACGTAACTGATGGTAGGAATTCTCTCACTAATTTGTAAAAGGATGCGATAAACAGGAAGAGATAATACATTTTTTTAGAGGACAGATGGGAGAGGTGCATTTTACAGGAAGTCAATATGGAATATGCAACGGCTGAAACCCTTGAACATGAAATAACTGAGATCAAAGGAACATAATTACCCGAAATGAGGATTAAATACATACCGGATAACTCATAGCACCAGCAAACTGAATCAATCGGACGATCGATCGGCGGTATTGACTGAGTGCTTCCTTCATGCCGAACGCTGCGTTAAGCTCTCAGCAATACAATATAACAGAGGCTCTCCCTGTGTGGCTTGATGGAAAGAGCCCGGGCCTGGGAGTCGAAGGATGTGGGTTCAAATCCCCGGCTCCGCCACTTCGCTCCTCTGTGCCTCAGTTCCCTCACCTGTAAAATGGGGACGAAGACCGTGAGCCCCACGGGGGACAACCTGATGACCCTGTATTTTTACCCCAGCGCTTAGAATGGTGATTGGCACATAGTAAGTCCTTAACAAACACTATTATTATCATTATCTTATTATTATGGAACTTCCAGTCCACAGAGGGAGTCAGATAGAATAAACTACAGATGGGAAAATAGCAGAGGCTAAAGCGATTTACATAAGTGCTGGGGGCCTGTGGTGAGGGTAGGAAAAACCGGGGGAAGGATAGAAAAGAAGCCTAACGTGATCTGTTCCAGGTGGATTCTTGGACAGACTTTTATCCATTTGAAGGTCCATTTAAACTTCTTTTTCCTGACTCTTTGCTTCCGCAACGCAGCGCTAGAGAAGCTCATTTTACCACGAGATGTACAGTGAGCTCAATACCCGATGATGGCACTAATGACGGAAGCCGCGTGGCTCAGTGGAAAGAGCCCGGGCTTGGGAGTCAGAGGTCGTGGCTTCGAATCCCGGCTCTGCCCCTTGTCAGCTGTGGGACTGTGGGCCTGTCACTTCACTTCTCTGGGCCTCGGTGACCTCATCTGTCAAATGGGGCTGAAGACTGGGAGCCTCACGTGGGCCAACCTGATGACCCTGGATCCCCCCCAGCGCTTAGAACAGTGCTCTGCACCTAGTAAGCCCTTAACAAATACCACCATTATTACTTCACTTCTCTGGGCCTCAGTTCCCTCATCTGTAAAATGGGGATTAACTTGTGAGCCTCACGTGGGACCACCTGATGACCCTGGATCTCCCCCAGCGCTTAGAACAGTGCTCTGCACCTAGTAAGCGTTAACAAATACCAACATTCTGATTCTTCTCTCCCCCAGCGCTTAAAACAGTCGGGGCTTGACAAATCCCACCATGGTTACTAGTCCTTGGGGGGGGGGGGCGGGAAGGGGGCTGGCCATGCGCGCATGCGCTGTGCTCCGCGCCCGGCAGCGGCCCCTGGCGGCGGCAGGAGGAACGGAGCCCGGCGGGGGCGGGGCCTGGGGCCGCGCGCGTGACGTCACCGGCCCCCGGGCGCGCGGGCGGGCGCGAGGCGGCGGGCGCGAGGCCGCGTGGCCCGGTGGTTAGGGCGGGAGCCTGGGAAGCGGCAGGTCGCGGGTTCTAATCCCGCCTCCGCCCCTGCTCTGCTGGGTCACCTTGCCCAAGTCACCGCCTCGGCTAATCATAATAATGTGGGTATTTGTTAATAATAATGTTGGTATTTGTGAAGCGCTTACTAGGTGCCGAGCACTGTTCTAAGCGCTGGGGTAGACACAGGGGAATCAGGTTGTCCCACGTGGGGCTCACAGTCTTCATCCCCATTTTCCAGATGAGGGAACTGAGGCACCGAGAAGTGAAGTGACTCGCCCACAGTCACACAGCTGACAAGTGGCAGAGCTGGGATTCGAACTCATGACCTCTGACTCCAAAGCCCGTGCTTTGCGCTTACCATGTGCAGAGCACTGTTCTAAATGCTGGGGGAGATGCAGGGTCATCAGGTGGTCCCACGGGAGGCTCCCCAGTCTTCATCCCCATTTGACAGATGAGGTCACTGAGGCCCAGGGAAGTGACTTGCCCACAGTCACCCAGCTGACAAGTGGCAGAGTTGGGATCCATTCATTCAGTAGTATTTATTGAGCGCTTACTATATGCAGAGCACTGTACTAAGCGCTTGGAATGAACAAGTCGGCAACAGATTCGAACCCTTGACCTCCGACTCCCGATTCATTTAATTCATCTGAGTTAAATCCCCCCCTGTGAGCACCATGTTAGCCTGTGTTATTTGTATCTAAGAATAATAATAATGTTGGTATTTCTTTCATTCAATCTTATTTATTAATAATAATAATGATGATGTTGGTATTTGTTAAGCGCTTACTCTGTGCCGAACACTGTTCTAAGCGCTGGGGTAGACACGGGGGGGGAAGCAGGAGAAGCAGCGTGGCTCAGTGGAAAGAGCACGGGCTTGGGAGTCAGAGGTCATGAGTTTGAATCCCGGCTCTGCCACTTGTCAGCTGTGTGACTGTGGGCAAGTCACTTCACTTCTCTGGGCCTCGGTTTCCTCATCTGTAAAATGGGGATTGACTGTGAGCCCCCCCCCCGTGGGACAACCTGATTTCCCCAGCGCTTAGAACAGTGCTCTGCACAGAGTAAGCGCTTAACAAATACCAACATTATTATTATTATTATTATTAGGTTGTCCCACGTGGGGCTCCCAGTCTTCATCCCCCTTTTCCAGATGAGGGAACTGAGGCCCAGAGAAGTGAAGTGACTTGCCCACTCACACAGCTGACAAGGGGCAGAGTCGGCATTCGAACCCATGACCTCTGACTCCAAAGCCCGGGCTCTTTTCACTGCGCCACGCTGCTTCTCGGCCATTAATCGATGGCTGGACTGTTCATTTCTTAAGCCGTGTGCCGGACAGAAAGTTCCGGCCTTTCTCTGTTATCATTTTGACAAACCGGCACTAACCAAGTCAGGCAGTGTATATTTAATTCGTATTCAGTTATTTATACGGCTATTTTCATCCCAATATATTTTCGCTACTTCCTGTTAGAGCCTGGTTTCCCTCCTGTTCCCACTTTCTGTAAATAATAATTCGTATCTGTCCGCTCCTTTTTATTGGAAGTTCCCGGAGGGCCACGGTGGGATGTCTCGCTTCTGCTGTCCTCTCCCAAGCGTCTAGTACAGTGCTCTTCACCCATTAGGCAGCCGGTAAATACTATCGATTGATTGATCAGGAAAGAGGCGATTGGCTTCGGTCGGTGCCAGAAATCAGCAGTCCAGAAGCAGCGTGGCTCAGTGGGAAGAGCCCGGGGCTTTGGAGTCGGATGTCATGAGTTCGAATCCCCGCTCTGCCACTTGTCAGCTGTGGGACTGTGGGCGAGTCACTTCACTTCTCGGTGCCTCAGTGACCTCATCTGCAAAATGGGGATTAAGACTGGGAGCCCCACGTGGGACAACCCCAGCGCTTAGAACAGTGCTCGGCATATAGTGAGCGCTTAACAAATACCAACATCATTATTATTATTATTACTTGACAAACTGGTGAGGACGCTTCATATTTTTCCATAATCTCTAACATACAACTATTTTAGTTGTCTAAAGAAACACAATCTGCCAGAGCTATTCAGAAACTTTCTTTTCATTTGCTAAAGTAAAGGAAACAGGTTAAAACGGTAACAGCAGGACATTTCGACTGGCTAGACTATAAATTCGGGAATATAAGGGAATATTTAGAGAAGCTCAGCGTGGCTCAGTGGAAGGAGCCCGGGCTTGGGAGTCAGAGGTCATGGGTTCTAATCCCGGCTCTGCCCCTTGTCAGCTGTGTGACGGTGGGCGAGTCACTTCACTTCTCTGGGCCTCAGTTCCCTCATCTGTAAAATGGGGATGAAGACTGTCAGCCTCATGTGGGACAACCTCATTCCCCTGTATCTACCCCAGCGCTTAGAACAGTGCTCTGCACGTAGTAAGCACTTAACAAATAGCAACATTATTATTATTATATTTCTACCAATTCTGTTGTTCTGTACTCTTCCAAGCACTTAGTAAAGTGCTCTGCACACCGTACGCCCTCGATAAATACCACCGATTGACTCACGATTGATCCGGGAAGAACGAAATCCAAATACTACAAAAGTAAATTGCATAAATATGCTGAAGGCCATATTTTATGACTAAAAATAGGTCACCGCTCGGTCATTCGCACGTTACACTGATGAATATGACTCATGTTTTGAGGTTGGCCATGGTTTTTTTGTATTTCCACTAAATGGGTTTTCATCTTGAGTAACTGTTTGACTACTTGTAATAAGATCGGAGGGCAGCGTTGTAACTTGGCTATAGGCATGCCTGGTGAAACCACTTGAATTTATTCTTTTCTTTACATCGACTGCTTTCACATACTCAAGAAAGTCATATGGGTTCTGCGAGCCCCGTGCGGGGCAGGTGCCGTGTCTGACTTGATTAACCTGTATGTACCCCAGTGCTTAGAACAGTGCTCGACACATAGTAATAATAATAATAATAACGTTGATATCTGTTAAGCGCTTACTATGTGCCGAGCACTGTTCCAAGCGCCGGGGTAGACACAGGGGAATCAGGTCCCACGTGGGGCTCACAGCCTTAATCCCCATTTTACAGATGAGGTAACTGAGGCACCGAGAAGTGACCTGCCCAAAGTCACACAGCTGACAAGTGGCCGAGCTGGGATTCGAACATAGTAAGTGCTTAAGAAATATCATAATCACTATCACCACTATGATTATTTGATGATCAGGAACAACTAGTTCTGCTCCTATTCATATTTCTAAGGATATCTGCAGCTGAACCTCTTGGATCCGTCACCTTTAAATATGGAAATGATTGAATTTTCATTGTACAGTTATAACTCGCCTTTGGTCTCAAGATTTTAAAGTCAAGTCTTTGCGAATCATTTCAGTGACGAGGGCGCCTTTTCATTTTAACGCACTGCATTCTCCGGCCAGGACTCATCACCGAATAGGAAAATACGTTGGCTCTAATATACCTTATCGGGCAAGTCACTTTACTTCCCTGGGCCTCAGTTGACTCATCTGTAAAATGGGGATTTAAGACTGTGAGCCCCATGTGGGACAGGGACTGTGTCCAACCTGATTTGCTTGGGTCTACCCCAGCGCTTAGTACAGGGCCTGGCACATAGTAAGCGCTTGACAAATACCACAGTTATTAGTAGTAGTAGTAGTAGTAATAACAAGTCATAGTAAGAACTTTGGCTTCAAAGCACTCCTTGCCTCCTTCTACCTCACCTGGCTATTTATTCCCCTACTACGACAACCCGCCCAGTTCGCTCCCCTCATGTTAACCTTCTCACTGAGCCACGGTCTCTCCTATCTCGCCGTCGACCCCCGGCCCACGTCCTGCCTCTGGCCCTCGCCCCTTCCCACCTCTCCTCCCTCGTCTCTTTCTACCGCCCGCCTCCTCACCGTCCCCCGGTCTCGCCCGTCCCGCCGTCGACCCCCGGGCCGCGTCCCCCCGCGGTCCCGGAAGGCCCTCCCTCCTCGCCTCCGCCCGACTCGTTCTCTTCCCCACTTCAAAACCCTACTTAGCGCTCACCTCCTCCGGGAGGCCTTCCCACACTGAGCTCCCCTCTTCCCTCTGCCCCCTCTCCCCACCCCCCTTCACCTCTCCGCAGTAAAACCCCCTTCTCCCCCCTTTTCCCTCTGCTCCTCCCCCTCTCCCTTCCCATGCCCTCGGCGCCAGACCCGTCCGCTCAACCGTATATATCTTCGTCACCCTATTTCTTTTGTCAGTGAGACGTACATCGCCCCGATTCTATTTATCTGCCACTGTTTTAATGAGACGTCCTTCCCCTCCACTCTATTCGTCGCCATCGTTCTCGTCCGTCCGTCTCCCCCGATCGGACCGTGAGCCCGTCAAAGGGCAGGGATTGTATCTGTTACCGATTTGTCCATTCCAAGCGCTTAGTACAGTGCTCTGCACATAGTAAGCACTCAATAAATACTACCGAATGAACGCCCTCCCTCCTCAAATCCGACAGGCAATGACTCTCCCTCCCGTTCAAAGCCTTACTGAAGGCCCATCTCCTCCAAGAAGCCTTCCCTGACTAAGCCCCCTTTCCTCTTCTCCCCCTCCCTTCTGCGTCGCCCCGACTCGCTCCCTTTGTTCTTCCCCCTTCCCACCCCACAGCACTTATGTCATTTATTTCTTTCTATGAACCTCCCCCCTCCCCTGGACCGTCAGCTCGATGAGAGCGGGGAATATACCCGCTTATTGTCATACTGTACTCTCCCAAGCGCTTCGGACAGTGCTCTATAAATACGACTGAATGAAGGAACTTCATTTTGACTCTTCAAAATCATTTGCTTTTTAGATCGGCTGGCATACGAACAAAGAGGAGAATCTGCAGTTGTAGTTAAAGCCACTGTCCGGCTGAAAACCCACCGGTTTATCCAGATTGCTGACGCTTTCAAGTCAAACCGATGACCGAAAGCGGGGAGTGATCGGGGCAGAGAATGGGATTCTGGCCTCTGTCGATCCCCGGAGAGGCTCAGCCCAAGTACTGCAACGCTGAGTGTTATATTTGCTCATACTTATTTCTCTCACTTTTCCTTTCACCTCTGTAGTAAAAAATACTTCAAAAAGGCGAAGCTCAGAAAGTCCTTGGCTACCTGGGCCCTTTATGGGAATTCCGCCGCCAAGTATTTACTTTGGAACAGCAAAGTAAATACATTATTACTACTGCTATTTACGTTTCATCCGCACGGTTGGAAGGAAATCCAGGTTAAGTGTACACGGCATGTGGATCTGACCCAGTTAACGACTCACGGAGAGAGAGCACAAGGAGGTGTGGTATCACTGATAAATAATAATACTAATTACGGTATTCGTTAAGCGCTTACGATGTGCCGAGCACTGTTCCGAGCGCCGGGGTGGATACACGGTCATCAGGTTGTCCCACGTGGGGCTCACAGTTTTAATCCCCAGATTGCAGAGGAGGTCACTGAGGCACAGAGAAGTTAAGCGGCTTGCCCGGGGTCACACAGCAGACAAGTGGCAGAGCCGGCATTAGAACCCGTGTCCTCTGACTCCCAGGCCCGGGCTCTTTCCGCTAAGCCCCGCTGCTTCCCACTTGGATGCTCTTTTCTTGTCTTCTCTAAAGTCTATTCTCGAGGTTAAAGGAGTAGCAGCGTGGCCTAGTGGAGAGAGTCCGGGCCTGGGAGTCAGAAGGACCTGAGTTCTAATCCCGGCTCCGCCACTTACCCGCTCTGTGACCTCGGGCAAATCACTTCACTTAATAATGTTGGTATTTGTTAAGCGCTTACTATGTGCAGAGCACTGTTCTGAGCGCTGGGGTAGACACCGGGTAATCGGGCTGTCCCACACGAGGCTCACAGTTAATCCCCATTTTACAGATGAGGGAACTGAGGCACAGAGAAGTGAAGTGGCTCGCCTACGGTCACACAGCTGACAAGTGGCAGAGCCGGAACTCGAACCCATGACCTCTGATTCCCAAGTCTGGGCTCTTTCCGCTCAGCCGCGCTGCTTCTCTGCGTCTCAGTTACCGCACCTGTAAAAGGGGGGTGAAGACTGCGAGCGCCATGCGGGACGGGGACTCGTATCTACCCCATCGCTTAGAACAGTGCTTGACACAGAGTAAGGGTTTAACAAATGCCATCGTTATTATTATTATTATTATTATTATTCTCTGTGCCTCACTTACCTCATCTGTAAAATGGGGATTAAAGCTGTGAGCCCCACGTGGGCCATCGCCTGTTTCCAACCCCATTAGCTTCTATCTACCCCGGCTCTTGACTCAGTGCCTGGCACATAGTAAAGCACTTGACGGATGCCACAAAAAAAAAATCCACGCCACTGGAGGGCAGGAATTTGGAAATAATAATTGCGGTATTCCTTCCAGGCTCACTGTGTGCAGCAAGGTAGATAAGATGGAGGCACAGTGAGAAGGTTAGCAACAGAGGAGCGAGAGGACGGGCGTTCAATTTCCATTTTACAGGTGAGGAAACTGAGGCACAGAGCAGTGACCTGTCACACGGGAGACCAGTGGGGAAGTCAGGACTAGAACTCAATGATATTTATTGAGCGCTTACCGTGAGCAGAGCGCTGTACTAACCGCTGGCTTGGGAGAGGACAAGGGAACAACAGAAGAGACACATTCCCTGTCCACAAGGAGCTAGAAGGGAGGAAACGCCTCCCCCGTGGCCCTGTAGAGAACAGGTCCGGCAGACGGAGGCCCTGGGTTCCAATCCCGACTCGCCACTTGTCCGCCGGGTGACCCGGGGCAAGTCACTTCACTTCTTCGCTTCACGCTAGAGAAGCGGCGTGGCTCAGTGGAAAGAGTCCGGACTTGGGAGGCAGAGGTCATGGGTTCTAATCCCGGCTCCGCCGCTTGTCAGCTGGGTGACTTCGGGCGAGTCACTTCACTTCTCTGTGCCTCAGTTGCCTCATCTGGAAAATGGGGATTAAGACCGGGAGCCCCACGTGGGACAACCTGATTACCTTGTACCTCCCCCGATGTTTAGAACAGGGCTTGGCACATAGTAAGCGCTTAACAAATACCATTATTATTATCATTATTATTATTCTCTGGGCCTCAGTTCCCTCGCCCGCGGGACGGGGATTCAATATCTGTTCTCCCTCCTGCTTAGGTGGTCCAGGGCCCCGTGTCTGTCCTAACTTGCATTTGCCCCAGTGTTTAGTATAGTGCTTGACATATAGTAAGTGCTTAACCAATGCCACAGTGATTTTGGGGATCATTATTTTGTCAAGTCAGGCTGAACGATAAAAAGAAACAACAACCCAGGCCTGATTCGGTCTACTTGCACAGTCCTTTCATGCTCCCTTTCAGCTCCCAAACATATATCTCCCAATCAGCATTCACGAGAGTTTTCAACCAGTAGCACCGTTGAGCTGTGCATTATCATTAAGCTCTCTTCACTAATCCGGTTCACTTTGTCGAGTAAGAGGATTCTACGGGCAAACGTGCCTCTGGTTTTCTAAGAATAAAGACCGCGGGGAAAGGCAAAAGAGCATGAGGGGAATGAAAAGCGACAGATTGGTGTCACGTAGAGAAGGGGTGACTAGAATTAAAGGGCGATTACGCCTTTCGGGGTATCGTATTTGAAAACCCTCTAACCCGGACCTTCCACCCCATCGTTTTTCCCACTGCGATGTGCCGCCGCGGATTGTGATCGCGTAACGTAGGGAATCGTCGAACCCATCTCCGCGAAAGAAGTTTTGATGTGAGTTTCTGGGGCCGTTCCCTGGCCGGGATCCTGCAGTGGGTTTTTCTTTATCCTCTGTAGCCACATGACCTTTGCCCCGGAAGTAGAAATAACGACATTTGGCCATCTACGGTTATCAGCCTGTCCGCATTTCTGTTTGACATTAATACCTTGCGGGGAATTACGATTCACTAAAGCAGACGTTGCGAATCGGCAGAGGCGAGTGGAGTCTCGGAGCGGCTTCTAATAGTAGCGGAAATATCTGATTGGGGATTCGACTCCGCGGGCCTTACGACACCACACGTTTGCAGATGCAGGTAATGTTTTGGAAGGTCTGTGTCCCGGGTCCTGACTCCAGACCTCCTGACTGACTGAGGTTTTTTTTAATGTTATTTATTAAGCGTTTACTACATGCCAGGCACTGTACTGGGGCAGATACAAGATCATCAGGTTGGACCCAGTCCACGTCCAACGTGGGGCTCGTACTCTTAATCCCCATTTTACAGATGAGGTAACGGAGGCGTAGGGGAAGTGAAGGAGGGACTCTCCCAAGGTCACTCAGCAGACAAGTGGTGGAGTCGGGATTAGAACCCAGGACTTCTGCCTCCCAGGCCCCTACCTTTTCCACCTGGGCCGTGCTGCCTCTCCGTAGTTAGGAGGCTGTGACTTGGGGAGAGGAAAATTAGGTAGGCTCTGCCCAAGCCAGAAACGGAACGGGTACACGCCTCCGCTCGATTCTCCCTCCCGCAGCCGAGACCGGTGGAGGACTGGAAACCCTCCGGGTGCGGTCCTGAGAGGGGTTCTTGCCACTACCGATGACTTAAAACAGTTTTCTCTTTGAGTGAATGGGGCAGGCTCTTTCGGGCTTCGGCCGAGGTGGATTCTAAATCTCAGCCGGGAATTCCGCTCACACCGACTAGAGTCAACTGGCCCTGTCGTGAGACGGAGAAATGGTCCAAAAACTGCGGCTTGGGGGCTCTGTGGCTTGGATTCCCGATCTCTAGAAATCATGAGCGCTTCACACAGTGCTCTGCACGTAGTAAGCGCTCAATAAACACCACTGATCCGTTGATCGGTCGATTGACCGATCTCAAGTGGCCACATTATTTCCTTTCGCCGACTCCGGGGGCATCGCATAACTTCACGGAAGTGTCCCAAAACTAACGTTCCCCAGAATCCTTCCCGGCTGAAGTCCCTGGTCATCCCATGCCTGAGAATCACTCTCAGGAGAGACTGCGTTTCTAAAAAATAAAAGCAGCCATGACGAATGCCTTCTGAGCATCACATGACATTCATTTTCCATTTTCAGACCCTCTGACGTCCGAAGTGATTACGAGAGTCAAGCATTTCAGAATTTAATTGGGTACACGATGCCACCAGCTGTTATTATTAAATAGTTAACGGCTCATGGTCAGTGAAACCACACGCGTATTACGGTACACATTCGACTGAAATATACGGGCACAGATTAGAAGATTCGTCCGCCGTACATTACGGGCGTATTTTTTGCCTTAGCTCTTCTAAATCTGTACCTTCTTAAAGCCTAGTGGAGTTAAATAATTTTAATAACATCCGATAACACTTCTAGCTCGACGGCTCCCACGACTTACATTCTCAGGTTTTTCTGGCGCCTTATAATGAATGGCTGATGCCTTCCTCTTAAACGCAGGAGACACCGAAAAGCGCTGCCATTCCAGGCTATGGATTAAGACAAGTCACGGAGCTTTATTAAGCATTTTAAGCGGCAGGCGGTTTCTCTGTTAGTATCTGATGCTAAAACTGGAGAAATCGAGTTTCGAGATGGTCTTCTCGTTAGAAAAGTCGGTTCGGGCAATGTGAGAGCTGGGACTTCCGACTTTAGTAAGCCAGGTCTTCCTGCAAATAGAGAAAGCAAAAGGAGTCAAAATCGGTTCACGCGTGAGAAATACGAGGTCCACCGCCACCTGCCTTGCACAACCTCTTCGGCAGATTTAAGAAGCGACCTTTTTCAGTTGGGAAATGTTCTCCTAAGAAGCGTTATATCTGGAGATGTCCACCATTTGAACAGCCTAACAGAATCTGTACTGATCGAGCCATCGTATTTAATGAGCGCTTATAATAGTAATAATATTGGTATTCGTTAAGCGCTTACTAGGCGCCAAGCACCGTTCTAAGCGCTGGGGAGGATACAAGGTCATCAGGTTGTCCCACGTGGGGGCTCACAGTCTTAATCCCCATTTTGCAGATGAGGGGACTGAGGCACAGAGAAGTGAAGCGACTTGCCCGAAGTCACACAGCTGACAGGCGGCGGAGCCGGCATTAGAACCCACGACCTCGGACTCCCAAGCCCGTGCTCTTTCCGTTGAGCCACGCTGCTTCTCTGTTATGGGCAGAGCACCGTGCCGAGCGCTCGGAAGAGTCGGAGAGAATAAGCAGACACGCACCCTGCCCGTAACGAGCTTACGGTCTAGAGGGGGAGGTGGAATTAATACGTAATGATATTTATCAGGCGTATATTGTAGACGAACGTATGAACGTGTTATAGAACGCATTCTGTAACATAATGAATCGTAATAATTACGGTATTTATTAACGCCTCCTCTGGGACTGGCACTGTACCGAGCGCTGAGGTAAACGCAAACTAACCCGGCCGGACCCGATCCCCGTCCCACGTCGGGCTCGCCGTCTTAACCCCCCTTTTACGGATGAGGCAGTCGAGGCACGGAGAGCCGGACGCCTCGGCCGGGGCCAAAAGGCAGAGCGGCCGACACGAGCCAATCGGGTCGGACCCGGTCCCTGTCCCATATGGGGCTCTGGGTCTCAATCCCCATTTTACAGATGAGGTAACTGAGGCCCAGGGAAGCGAAGCGACTTGCTCGAGGTGGCCCGGGAGACGAGCGGCGGAGCGGGAGTTAGAGCCGGGGTCTGAGTGCTAGGCCCGCGCTCTAACCACTGGGCCACGCGGCTCCTCTCTATCCACTGCCGTTACCAGGGCCGCAACGGGAGAAGGCACAGCGCAAACGCGCTCCTCCCTGCCTTTTCACAGAGGAGGAATCTGCCCCCCCAGGGGACGGCTGGGGACTTGGAGATAAGAGCCAAGTCCATTCGGTTGACCGTGGAGGGCCCACTAGCCCGTAGCCGTGCCCTGGACGGCTCTCTGCTCGCTCCCAACCCGGACCTTGTGCTTTGGACCGATTCCTTTCAACGCCAAATCAATCGCTCGATCAGTCGGTGCTATTTAGCGAGCACTTACTGCGTACGGAGCGCCGGGGACAGAACCACGGAGTCCGCAAACGCTTTCCCTGCCCACAGTGAGCTTACAGTCTAGAGGGGCACAGGGACATTAATAGAAATAAATGAACTACGGGTATGGATATAGACTGAGCGTGGGGTGCTCGTCAGGTGATTAAAGGGGACAGATTCAAAGGCACAGGCGACGCAGAAGGGAGAGGGAGTCACCGTCATCTGTAAAAAGCAGCACGGCCCAGTGGGTAGGGCACAGACCCGGGCGTCGGAAGGCATCGGGCTCTAATCCCAGCACGCTCGTCCGCCGTGCGGCCTTGGATAAGTCCCTTCGCTTCTCTGGGCCTCAGTTACCTCATCTGTATAATGGGGATTAAGACTGGGAGCCACACGCGGGCCCGTCACTGGGCAGGGATCGTCTCTGCCTGTCGCCGAACTGTACATTCCCAGCGCTTAGTACAGTGCTCTGCACATAGTAAGCGCTCAATAGTGAGTCGGAGGGAGCTGGGGGGTGAAGAGGCCGATCCCCTCCACAGAGCCTGGTCCGAAGAGGCCTTGCCGCTGGGGGCCCCTCTCTCTTCCCCTCCCCTCAGCACTGTGCTCGTCCGCTTAAATGTATATATTTTTATTACTCTATTTATTTTATTAAAGAGATGTACATCACCTTGATTTCTATTTATTGCTATTGCCTTAATGACACGTCCATCCCCTTGATTCTATTTATTGCTCTTGTTCTCGTCTGTCCGTCTCCCCCGATTAGACCGTAAGCCCGTCAGTGGGCGGGGACCGTCCCTATCCGTTACCGATTTGTCCATTCCGAGCGCTTAGTACGGTGCTCTGCGCATAGTAAGCGCTCAATAAATACTATTGAATGAATGAATGAATAAATATTATTGAATATCATCGAATGAATGTGGGACAAGGACTGTGTTTAACCTGATTACCATGTAACTACCCCAGCGCTTAGTACGGTGCCTGGCACAGAGTAAGCGCTAAACAAATACCGCAATTATTATTATTATAAGAAAGAATCTTTTAGGGTCCTCAGAGTGCTACTCTGCATAATGGCTTTGGTCAAGCACTTCCCCATTCTGTCTCTGAAACAGATTTCGGCTCAGATCACCAGTTGTGACAGGAATTCTGTCCACTCAATAAACAATTAGATCTTCCGACTCCCCCTCGCCTCACCTCAGCAGAGCTTCCGCTAAGAAACGAACCCGTTTCCGTGGCAACGTCTGCCTTTCTCTCAAACGCGATTTTTTGAAAACGAAGCCTGGTCGGAATAGCGGCTCCGGGTGACCTTAATTAAATGAAAAATTTGGACTTCAACAGAGATCGCCTCCGTATCTCGATTCAATGATTTCGTCTACGGCATCGGATCTAATGCCGTTGCTGGCTTTTTCTCTCCGGCTCTCTCCGGTGAATTTCTCGAGGCCTGGGTGGGTTCGGTCTTTTGAATATGATTTTCCAATTTCCCACGGCTCGCGGATTTCTTGATCGCCTCCGGTTTGCTCTTCAGATCGTGGGGAGGGTACCGTCTGTTTTCCAAAGCGGATCGATGTTTCAGAGAGGATCAGGAGTATTCTTAGAACCCTAATCATAACCTTTATAATCAGTATTATCAAAAGTAACGCCAACCTACTCCCTGCACCTCAATCTCGTCGATCTCTCCGGCAACCTTTCGTCCACGACCTGCCCCGGGCCCGGAACGCCCTTCGAATCCAACAGACCACCACTCTCCCCACCTTCAAAGCCTTATTAAAAGCCCATCTCCTCCGAGACGCCTTCCCCAACTGAGACGTCAATCATTCATTCACTCAATCGTATTTATTGAGCGCTTACTGTGTGCAGGGCACTGTACCAAGCGCTTGGAAAGTACAATTCGGCAACGAAGAGAGACGAACCCTGCCCACACCGGGCTTACAGTCTACAGCCATCAGTGAGACGCCCAGCCAACGGAAACATACGATCCGCTTAACCGCAACAGCTTTCGGTCTCTCCGTCTCTGCTCAATTACAAAGTCCTAGAATCAAAGCGGCCCCGCCCCGTTCCCGGCTCACGGATCGGATTTCATTAGGGACAGTTGTTTCTCGAAAAATACCCGCCACCTTTTGGTCAAGCTGCCCGTCTCGGCCGATGGTGCCTGAAAGCAGCAGGACCTACTGGAAAAAGCATGGGTCTGGGAGTCGGGGACACACTGGGTTCTAATCTAATGCTTGCTCTGTGACTTTGGGCAGGTCACTTCACTCCTCCAAGCCTCGGTTTCCCCAACTGTAAAATGGAGATTCATTACCTGTTGTTCTTCCTATTTAGATGGTGAGCCCCATGCGGGACAGGGACGCTAGTCAATCTGATTAACCTGTAGTGCGTAGAACAGCGCCGGACCCATAGGAAGCGCTTAACAGATACCGTGAAAAACAGCAGCATCAGCTCCCCGGTGGGTGGACTGTGGGAACTGAGCTGGATCTTCACTGAACAGATCCCCAGGGAATTCAAAGCCTCTGTGGGAAGAGATTCTGCCTCAGGAAAGAGGCCCAAAACTGGGGTTTCTTTACCTCCCTCCATCTTTCTCTTCCTTCCTCCTCTCGCTCCCTTCATCCTTCTTTCCCTCCCTCCCTCCCTCCCCGCGTCGTCTTCCTCCCTCTCGGCGGGATGCGAAGGGATTCAGTTAGCGATTGGACGTGAAATCTTGTGAGATTTCAAATGGCCCAACGTTTCGTTCTGGGAAAAGTCATTCATCTTCTCTTTTCTCTTTCATCCTACAAAATTCACGTTAAGCTGCTTCATGCTCAGACCTCTGAGGGGAGAAAAATTTGCACGGTACCTTTTAGGAATGCCTTATTAAGGTTGAGTGGAGATGGTTAAAGATCGGTTCTTTTAACGGTCTTAAGCGCTTATTACGTGCCAGGCGTGGGACCGAGTGCTGGAGTAAAAACAAGCTAATTAAGTCGGACATAGTCCACGTCTCACGTTTTTAATTTCCATTTTACGGGTGAGGTAGCTGGGGTCCAGAGAAGTAAAGTGACTTGCCCAAGGTCACGCAACAGACAAATGGCAAAGCGAGAGATAAGAACGTGGGTCCTTCTGACTCCCGGGCCCTTGCCTATCCACTAGGCCATGCTGCTTCTCTTACGGTTATGGTTCACATCTCTCTCCTTCCCTCTCCCTTAGAGCCTTAGGAAGAAAAAAGAGGTGGAATTGGTGCTGCCATGGTAACAGATGTATCTGAGGTCTGTATGTGGGTTGGATGACTAAATTAGCGTACTCTGCCTTCTATTTTATAAAAGACCAAATCTACCGGCAGCAGAAAGGATGCTAATCCTGGAAAAGGCCATCACCGACTCGTGGGTGTCTGTGTGGGCAAGCCGTGTCCTCTGATCTCAGAGGTGAGGCGTGGAGAGACACGAAGAGAGCGAAGGGAGGTGGCTGAATCTCTCAGACAGTCTCTCTTGGAGATGAATTAAGATTTGAACGTACGAATCGGGAAGCGCTATCTGCCGATTCTAAGGAAGGGACCCGAGCGGCAAGCCCATGCTCTCTTCAGCGCTCTTGATCACCCCCTAGAAGGAGGTGTCTCGGTCCTCGGGGGCCGACGGGTGGCTCTGTAATGATAATAATGATGATGATGATGTTGGTATTTGTTAAGCGCTTACTATGTGCAGAGCGCTGCTCCAAGCGCTGGGGGAGATACAGGGTCATCAGGTTGTCCCACGTGAGGCTCACAGTTAATCTCCATTTTTACAGATGAGGTGACTGAGGCCCAGAGAAGTGAAGTGACCCGCCCACAGGCACACGGCTGACAAGTGGCGGGGCCTGGATTCGAACCCATGACCTCTGACTCTTTCCACCGAGCCACGCTGCTTCTCTTCTTGTCTCCACAGCCCCCACAGGGCTGGCATCTTGGGGCTTAGCTGGTCCGGAGAGGAGCCCCACTAAGATGTGGGGGACAGAGGAGAACAGAAACAGGAATGGAGCGTGGCCTAGTGGATAGAGCACGAGCCTGGGAGTCTCAAGGGCCTGGGTTCTAATCCTGGCTCTGCCACATGTCTGCTCTGTGACCTTAGGCGAGTCACTTATCTGGGCCTCAGTTCCCTCAACTGTAAAAGGTGGATTAAGAGTGTGAGCCCCACGTGGGACAGGGACTTGGCCCAACCCGATTAACTTGTATCTACCCCGGTGCTTGTATCTACTTTCCAGATGAGGATTTAAGAAAAAAATAACGGTATCTGTTAAGTGCTTGGGGAAGCAGCGTGGCTCAGTGGAAAGAGCCTGGGCTTCGGACTCAGAGGTCATGGGTTCGACTCCCAGCTCTGCCACTGGTCAGCCGTGTGACCGTGGGCGAGTCACTTCACTTCTCTGTGCCTCAGTGACCTCATCTGTAAAATGGGGATTAACTGTGAGCCTCACGAGGGACAACCTGATGACCCTGTATCTCCCCCAGCGCTCAGAACGGTGCTCGGCACATAGTAAGCGCTTAACAAACACCAACATTATTATTAAGTGCTTATTATGTGCCAGCACTGTACTGAGCACTGGGGTGGATACAAGCCAATAGGGCTGGACACTGTCCCTGCCTCGCTTAGGGCTCACAGTCATAGAGAAGTAGCGTGGCTCGGTGGAAAGAGCCCGGGCTTGGGAGTCGGGGTCATGGGTTCGAATTCCGGCTCTGCCCCTTGTCAGCTGTGTGACTGTGGGCGAGAGTCACTTCACTTCTCCGTGCCTCAGTCACCTCATCTGTCAAACGGGGATGAAGCCTGGGAGCCTCACGGGGGACAACCCGATGACCCTGTATCTACCCCAGTGCTTAGAACAGTGCTCTGCACATAGTAAGCGCTTAACAAATACTAACATTATTACTATTATTATGAATCCCCATTTTATAGAGGAGGTAACTGAGGCACGGAGCAGGCCCAGATTTCCTAAAGAACCCACCGGCTGTGCCGCCCCGCCACGTCCCGCAATCTCAAGCCCCAGTCCGGGAAAAGGAAGAAAAAGGGGAGGGATGCAGGGCAGTTTTATGTAGGCAGAGGCAGCCGAGCCGGGCTGGGAGAAGCGACTTTCTGTAGGCTGAGCCGTTTTTTTTTTTTTCAGAGTCCAGTCCGAATCCTTATCGGTACTCGCTTGGCTCCTACTCCGGGAGGAGGCTGGATCTGATTCCGGGCCCGACATATAAATTCGCCCAAACCATCTGGTTTGGTAACGGGGCTGTAATTACACACACCGTCAGCCTCATCCGGTGGCCAGGGGATCCCGTCCAGCACGGACTTCCGTCGCTAAAAAAGGTGGGGCGTCTGATGTTGATTAGAGTGGGGGCCAGGAGAACAGGGAGGCAACACTGGTAGAGAGTCAGTTGTATCTATCGAGCGCTTACAGGGTGCCGAGCCCTATACTGAGCGCTCGGGAGAGTCCGACAGAACAAAAGAACGGCCACATTCCCGGCCCACAGCGAGCTGACGGTCCGGAGGGGGAGAGAGGAGGGCTCCTGGTTTGCAGGTAGCGATCAGGATTTCCACTCCACTGAGCAAGAGGACGACCGAAAGAGGCGGCGTGGCCTAGCGGATAGAACGGGGGCTCGGGAGTCAGGAGGACCCGGGCTGTCAGCCCGGCTCCATCGCTTCATAATGACGGGATCTGTTCAGCGCCTACTATGTGTCAAGCACTCTTCTAAGCGCTTCTAAGGGTGGTGCGTGACCGGGCGAGTCACTTAACTTCTCTGTGCCTCGGTCTCCTTAGCTGTAAAATGGGGATTAAGACTGCGATGCCTATGCGGGACAGGGACTGCGTAATAAAATGATAATAATAATGTCGGTATTTGTCAAGCGCTTACTATGTGCCGAGCGCCGTTCCGAGCGCTGGGGTAGACGCAGGGGAATCGGGTTGTCCCACGTGGGGCTCTCAGTCTTCATCCCCATTTTCCAGATGAGGTCACTGAGGCCCAGAGAAGTGAAGTGACCTGCCCACAGTCACACAGCTGACGAGCGGCAGAGCCGGGATTCGAACTCATGACCTCTGACTCCAAAGCCCGGGCCCCTTCCACTGAGCCATGCTGCTTCTTAATAGACTGCATCTATTCATTCATGCAGTCAGTCGTATTTATTGAGCACTTACTGTGGGCAGAGCACTGTACTAAGTGCTGGGAGAGTACAATATAACAAAAACCAGACACGTTCCCCGCCCACAATGAGCTTACAGTCTGGGGGGGGGGGGGGGGAGACGGACACGAATAGAAATAAGTAGATGACAGGTACGGACGTACGCGGTGTCCGGGAGGGGGGATGAACGAAGGGAGCAAGTCGGGGCGACGCAGAAGGGAGTGGGAGAAGAGGAAAGGGGGGCTTAGTCCGGGAAGCCCTCCTGGAGGAGATGTGTCATCTGCGAGGCGACTGAGGTACAGAGAAGTGAAGTGACTTGCCCCAGCTCACACGGCAGACCAGAGGCAGAGCTGGAATTAGAATCCAGCTCCTTCTGACTCCCAAGCCTGTCCCGCATCCGCTAGGCTACACTGCTTCCCGCTGCCCACGCTGCTTCCGAAGAAGAAATGCCACAAGGGCGAGAGATACGAGCTGCCCCGATTTACTGAATCCACCTGTCCTTAAGGAGACTCATACTGGCGTAAGAAAATCATCTTTTCTCACATTAAGCAAGGTAATTTGGGGAGTGAGAAAAACGACCATTACCTAGAGAAATAAGGCGAATCGCCTTCAGGGGGAAGAGTTCACGTTTCCGTCTGAATAAATCAAATGAAGCTTTTTTGAGAATTTGGTAATGAGAATCATCTTGAAACACTTTAGATAAAGTGAGCGTACGTTATACGCGGTGCAGACGTGCCAAAGTATGTGACGGTTACTGGATCTCAATGAGACGGGGGAGCGTTTTCCAAAACAAGCACTCTCCGTCTCCAGCACCAATTATCCCTAAGCACAAAACTACAACGGGAGGAGCGACGAAATCTAGGATCCACTCTATAAAAATAAACAGACTGTTCAGGTCGCCGAGAGAGAGAGAGAGAGAACGACGACTGTTTTTCCTCATCAGACGGGAAGAAGAGATGGAAACGTCAAGCGGAAAGCTAAGCAAACGTCACCTTGAGCTTCCGTAAGTCAGAGCAGAGGTTGAGAGATTGAACGGCGAGAAATAGGGAATAATGACAATAAGTTAAATCCTGGAGCCGACGGGCCACTGAGGCCACTGGGCAAATCTTCGGTTTTACAAAGAAAGCCTGGCACGCAAGTCCTCCGAACGGCCACGGTGCCAACTACGCTAAGAAAACCAACGCCGTCCTTCCTTCCTTCCTTCCTCCCGGTGAGCACGGATGAGCCCGTTATAAAGGGGAGGATGACATTCGATTATGTGAATTTAGCAAAGGAGGACATTATTTCCTGATATAACTCAACTAACAATGCAGAGAATCAGCCTTCTTTTCTTCCTCTGAGTGGGAAACCGCCTGGCATTTGGAAAGAAATGGATTTTTAAAATCGACCTCTGGCTACCCAGAAGTAGTGGCTTCTCATTCCACGGGACTTTTATAAATGATTTCATTTATTCCCCGGCTGTTTCTCTGGACGCAGAAAAACACACGTAGCCATTTCCTACGGTCTCAGTCGGCTTCATTTCGGCAAAAGCAGACTGCATCCGTTTCTGTTCTCTGTCACAGTATTACGTTATGTTTATTTAGAAGGACCTGGGTTCGAATCCCAGCTCCGCCACTCGTCTGCTGGGTGACCTCGGGCAAATCGCTTAACTTCTCCCTACCTCGGGTCCCTCATCTGGAAAACGAGGGTGAAGACCGTGAGCCCCATGTGAGACACGGACTGCGTCCGGCCTGATTGGCCTGGGTAGACAACCCAGTGCTTAGTGTATCGCCCGGCCCTTGATAAGCACGTAACGAATACCATGAAACAAATTAGCGAAAGAGGGGTTTCTGAGGATAAAGGCGCACAAAACGCTCAAGCGCTTGGCCAGTGCTGTGCGCACAGTGAGCGCTCAATAAATACGATCGAATGAATTAATGAAAGTGGCTGGCCTGGAATTAGAACCCACGTCTTCCGACTCCCATGCCCACGCTCTACCCCCAGCCTAGTCTCGGTTTCAAACCTTTTGATCTTTTTATGGCCGGCGGGGTCAAATCACGTGACCCAGATGGCAGCGACTGAAACCTGAACTCTGTACTTGCCCAAGCGCTTAGTACGATGCTCTGCGCACAATAAGCGCTCGACAAAGACGAAATACCACTGAATGAATGAACTGAAGCATCCAGACTATTCCGGGGAGGGGAGGGGGAGAGAGCGGAGACCAAAATCTGAGACTCAACTGGACCGGCCTGCCAAGCCTCGGGCGGATGTTCGTTCGATTCATTCAATCGAATTTACTGAGCGCTTACGGTTCGCAGAGCACTGTGCTAAATGCTTTGGGAGAGTACAATAATAAAACAGTAAACAGATTCAGGGACTAACAGTGTCAAGAGGTTGGTGAAAAGAGGGTGGCAAAATCAATCAATCAATCACATACACTGAGCTAAATCTCCCTCCACAACCTCGCCGGCATATTTTGCTCCTCTTACCTTCATTCGATCGTATTTATCGAGCGTTTACTGTGTTTACTGAGCGCTTGGGAGAGTAATAATAATGTTGGTATCTGTTAAGCGCTTACCATGGGCAGAGCACCGTTCTAAGCGCTGGGGGAGATACAGGGTCATCGGGTCGTCCCACGGGAGGCTCACTGTCATAATCTCCTTTTCCAGATGAGGGAACCGAGGCCCAGAGAAGTGAAGTGACTCGCCCACGGTCACACAGCGGACCAGTGGCAGAGCCGGGATTCGAACTCCTGACTCCGGACTCCCAAGCCCGGGCTCCTTCCACTGAGCCACGCTGCTTCTCTTAGCAACGACAGAACGATAAACAGAAACCTCCCCTCCTCTAACACCGACCTATCCGCCGTGCCTCCGTCTCATCTCTCTCACTGCGGATCCCAGAGAGAGATTTCTTTTTCCTCCTGATGCGGTTACCGCATTGTGGAACCTTTCCGATTCGATACACGCACCGACGTAGCTCTGTCACTCCCTCATAACCGAGGGCACAGGGCTGGATTATTTGAGTAAACACAGGACCGCCGATCTCGATTCGGAACCCCCCGCTCATTAACACTGTACCTAGAGAAAATCGGTGACAATTTACAGTGCTTCGCCTGGAGATCGATGGATCCATCGATGCTATTTACTGAGCGCTTCCTACGTGCGGAGCTTGGGAAAGTCCAACGTAGCGTGGCTCAGTGGAAGGAGCCCGGGCTTCGGAGGCAGAGGTCATGGGTTCGCCTCCCGGCTCCGCCACTTGTCAGTTGTGTGACTGTGGGCGAGTCGCTCGACTCCTCTGTGCCTCAGTGACCTCATCTGGAAAACGGGGATTAACTGTGAACCTCACGTGGGACGGCCCGATGACCCTGTATCTCCCCCGGCGCTTAGAACGGTGCTCCGCACATAGTACCCGCTTAACGGATACCAACATTATCATTATTATGATCTCTAATTGGAAGACGTCATCCCTGCTCTCAGGGAGCTTCCGATCGGATCGTAAATCTGGGGACCCTTTGTATTCTTCCCCGTTTGGCCTCACTAATGACTCATTAATCTGCGTCAGAGGTTCCACCACGGGGCGACGGGCGACTAATTCGTCGGAAGTGACCGTGGCCAAGGCAACCCGGCGACCCCGCGGAACAGTTATTCGACGGAAACAAAGCAGTCCGACGGAACGAACTGAATGTTCTGAAGCAGTGGGAGATCGGGAGGGCGGGTGAAATGGGAAATTGCACTTAATACGAAAGTCCTTTTCAGTTCGGAGCACCGGAGGTTATTGTTATGGGTGGCGGCAATACTGAGAAGCGGCGTGGCTCAGCGGGAAGAGCCCGGGCTTGGGAGTCAGAGGTCATGGGTTCGAATCCCGGCTCCGCCACTTGGCAGCTGTGTGACTGTGGGCCAGTCACTTCACTTCTCGGTGCCTCAGTGACCTCATCTGTAAAATGGGGATTAACTGGGAGCCTCACGTGGGACAACCTGATTACTCTGTATGACCCAGCGCTTAGAACAGTGCTCTGCACATAGTAAGCGCTTCACAAATACCAACATTATTAGCAGGGATAATTCAGTCATTCAGTAGTATTTATTGAGCGCTTACTACGTGCAGAGCATGATAATGATAATAATAATGTTGGTATTTGTTAAGCGCTTACTATGTGCCGAGCACTGTTCTAAGCGCTGGGGTAGACACAGGGGAATCGGGTTGTCCCACATAGGGGCTCACAGTCTTGATCCCCATTTTACAGATGAGGGAACTGAGGCCCAGAGAAGTGAAGTGACTCGCCCACGGTCACACAGCTGACAAGTGGCAGAGCTGGGATTCGAACTCATGACCCCCGACTCCAAAGCCCGTGCTCTTTCCACTGAGCCACAGAGCACTGGACCAAGCGCTTGGAATGGACAATTCGGCAACAGATGGAGACAATCCCTGCCCAGTAATACTAGAGCAAGAACCACCATGGCCTACCGGGCAGAGCACGGGCCTGGGAGTCAGAAGGACCTGAGTTCTAATCGCAGCTCCTCCACTGTCCGCTGTGTGTCCTCGGGCAGGTCACCTGACTCCTCTGGGCCCCGGTCAGCTCATCTGTAAAACGGGGACTAAGACCGTGAGCCCCACGTGGGACACGGACTGTGTCTAACCTGTATCCATCCCAGTGCTTAGCAGGGTGCCCGGCACGTGTTAGGTGCTTAACGAGTACCGTAAAAAAAAATAGCAGGAGCATCTCGATTTATTCACTGCGGGTCCACTGGTTGGAGTGCATTATATGAAGGAGGGCTTCGAGAAAATACAACGGAATCACGAGACACATTTCCTGCTCAACGAGAGCTTCCAATCTGATGGGGAAGACGGGCATAAAAACATTTACGCACGAGCAGAAATCACTGACTACGCAGTCGATCGTACAGACACGCAAGTGCCGAGAAAGACCCTCGAGATGGTCGTCCCTCGGTCGGTATTCATCTCGCTGGATTCGAAGCCGCATTTCAATTTGATTTTCGGTTGCCTCGCTCCCCTCTCTTACACGGGAGCTCGATATTAACGAACTTGAGATCCTGCCCGGATTTTCTAAATTGAGGTTGCCATGGCGCTTGTAACCCAGCCTGGTTTGTTTGTGGATTGGCAGCCCTAAAATAACACTGAGGGAAAAAAAAGGATCACCCCCAAGAGCAAAATACTTCCCCAATTAATTGACAAATCATTCCTTTTTCGTTTCCAAATCAAAGGCTCATGACGGTGGGACTGGGGATTTTTTTTTTCTAATCCGAACAAATTCGACGCAAACTCCGATTTAATCTTCTTTCTAATACGGAACGGCCGAAGGGATTGGTTTGAATTTGAAGAAACGGTATTTAGCTTTGAATCGTATCTGCAAGGTTTCAATCCAACATCCATTTTGAGCCTCTAAAGTAGGAATGTGTACGGTTTTGGTGTTGTGGCACAGACCTGCTGTCCGGATGAGATCATTTTCCTTTGTATTCCCAATGGAGGAATAGCCCTTTATTTATTTATGCAACACTGTCTCTTCCTGCGGATACGAGGCGTAGTACGCTTCGACCGACACCGACGGAAATGTCATAAATTCCGCTATATCTCCCCCGATCGAAAAACTTCCGAAGGAATTTTTACCATTTTTTCAAGTGAGATGTTTTTATCTCCGAACTGTTGCTTTCCGCTCATTTTCCTTCTAGTTTCACAACACCGTCCTGGCATTTTCGTTATATTCCTTACCCAGACCTGTCTCTCTCAAGCTTACGAGACAGAACCAGACATCCGAACACGCCGCAGTTTCCAGTTTCCATTCAGGCAATAAATGTTGGCTGGGTAGAGTCTGTCTATTTTTCGTCGTACCTGCTCTAGTATATTAATCGCTATTTATTGGACGCTTACCGTGTGCAGACCAGTTGGGAACGTACAGTACAAGGGAGTTGGTAGACACGTTCCCTGTTCCACAGTCCAGAGGGCAAGCTTCCATTACGGCAGGAGCAGTTAGAACCCGTTCAGCTGATTTCAGTGTTCGGATGCTAAATCTTGTGGCGCGCCTACACGGTCCAAAATGTCCCGATTCTGCACCTTGGGGAAGAGTACGTCCCCGGATTCTCCGAAGCGTCGAAGAGAATCGATCAATCCGTCGATCGACGGCACTTAACGGACGCTTAGTGTGTGCAGAGCTGAATAGAAATAAATGATAGATAGGTACGTAAAGGCGGCGGGATGGGAGGAGGGTTAATAATAATAATAATAAAAATGGAAGTCAGGGTGACGCGGAAGGGAGTGGGAGAAGAGGAAAGGGGGGTTTAGTCAGGGAAGGCTTCCTGGAGGAGATGGGCCTTCAATGAGGCGTTGAAGAGGGGGCGACTATAACATAATAGCTACTACTAATAATCATGTTGGTATCTGTTAAGCGCTTACTACGTGCAGAGCACCGTTCTGAGCGCTGGAGTA
The DNA here is from genome assembly GCF_004115215.2 of Ornithorhynchus anatinus. Classification (NCBI taxonomy): domain Eukaryota; kingdom Metazoa; phylum Chordata; class Mammalia; order Monotremata; family Ornithorhynchidae; genus Ornithorhynchus; species Ornithorhynchus anatinus. Next base: position 57,903,981 of record NC_041736.1, read on the forward strand.
GATACAGGGTGATCGGGTTGTTCCACGTGAGGCTCACAGTTAATCCCCATTTTGCAGATGAGGGAACTGAAGGCCAGAGAAGTGAAGTGACTCGCCCACAGTCACACAGCTGCCAGGTGGCAGAGCCGGGATTCGAACCCCTGACCTCTGACTTCCAAGCCCGGGCTCTTTCCACTGAGCCACCCTGCTTCTCTACTTCGGAAACCACTGCCCCTCCCTTTCAGGTGTGCCGGACCTTCGGGAATATTAAAGATGGCCTGTCGCCCCAGCCCCCATTCCACGCTCGGGAGTCAGCACGGGCTGAGGACGGGGGCAGGGAAAGGGTTGGCTACGGGAACATCCGACGGAGGCCAGTGGGAAAAGGATGAGGGAATGTTGAGTCCGGGATGAACGCATCACGAAGAGGTTCAAGAAGAACACATCGAGAAGCAGCGTGGCTCAGCGGAAAGAGCACGGGCTTTGGAGTCAGGGGTCATGAGTTCGAATCCCGGCTCTGCCACTTGTCAGCTGGGTGACTGTGGGCGGGTCACTTCACTTCTCTGGGCCTCCGTTCCCTCATCTGGAAAACGGGGATGAAGACGGCGAGCCCCACGGGGGACGACCCGATTCCCCCGCGTCTACCCCGGCGCTTAGAACAGTGCTCTGCACATAGTAAGCGCTTAACAGATACCAACATTATTAGGTCCCGTCCTGTTGGATTCTCCGATCGGGGGGTGGACACTAGTGGCTCCTCTCAAATGACAGATGGAGTCTCCGGGGAAGCGTGTAAGCGCAGACCGACACGCTGTGTTAAAGGGTCAGGGCGAGCAGCGTGGCCTAGCGGAAAGAGCCCGGAGCTGGGGGTCAGAGGACCTGGGTTCTCATGCGGACTTGGCCCCTTGCCTCCTGGGTGTCCCGGGGCAAGTCACTTGACTTCACCGGGCCCCGGTACCTCATCTGGAAAAATGGGGATTCCGTCCTACTCCCTCCTCTTTAGAACGTGAGCCCCATACGGGACAGGGCCTGCGTCCGACCTAAGAATCTCGTATTGAGCCCAGTGCTCAGTACGGTGCTTGGTTCAGAGTGAGCACTTAACAGGAACCAGAAATAAGGGGTGTGCGGCAATGAATCTTTCGTTCAGCACTCTGTAATCCTCTTTTACGGTATTTACTAAACTTCATTCATTCATTCATTCAATAGTATTCATTGAGCGCTTACTATGTGCAGAGCACTGTACTAAGCGCTTGGGATGAACAAGTCGGCAACAGATAGAGACGGTCCCTGCCGTTTGACGGGCGCACGGTCTAATCGGGGGAGACGGACAGACGAGAACGATGGCACTAAACAGCGTCGAGGGGAAGAACATCTCGTAAAAACAATGGCAACTAAATAGAATCAAGGCGATGTACAATTCATTAACAGAATTAAACGCCTGCCGTGGGTCAGACGGTGTTCTAAACCCCGGGGTAGATACAAGATGACCAGGTTGGACACCGGCCCCGTCCCCAAGGGGCTCACAGTCTTTATCTCCATTTAACAGATGAGGAAACTGAGGCCCAAAGACAGTTATTTGATTTGTCTGGTGTTACCCGGCAGACAGGTGACAGATCTGGGATTAGAACCCACGTCCTTCTGACTCCCAGGCCCACGCTCTATCCGCTAGGCCACGCCCGCTCCTCTTTCTGTGGGTGTGTTTTCGGGGCCCGTCCACACACGGACCGTACGGGATGCTCCAATGAGGAATCCTCCGTCAGGACTCCGAGCGACCCCCCGGCGGGGACCTAGCGCGGGGAGCCGAATGGAAAATCCACACTCCTTTCCACACATCCCTGGGACGCGTCGATGGAAAACATTTTACCACCGATGAGATCACAGGGAATCTGGAGGTCGGGCAGAGAGCTTGATTCCTAACGCCCTTCTGTCGATGGGGGTCGGGGGCCAGTCTCGGGGTGGGGGAGGGGGCTGCAGAAAGGGAGATGGACAGACCTTCCTCTTGACGACGAGTGGGAACGACGGACGGGCAGGAAGCGAAGGTAGAAGGGCAGTGAACCGGGGCGGGAAACGTGGGAAGGTTTAAGGGACGAGAGCCCGTTGGGAGGCGGGGGAGAACGAGTCTGCCGGCTGATGACCACGCACGATTCGATACGAAGCCAATCCTCCCTCTTCTCCCTCTCTCGATTCCGGGGGGCCGGAGCGAGCCCAAAGAGGCAAACGTCGGGCCGTCGTCACCTCGATCGGTGGTGCTTACTGTGCACAAAGCGCTGCATTAGGCGCTCGGGAGAGGACGGTCGCAACAGAGTTGGCGGACACGCTCCCTGCCCGCAACGAGCTTACGGTCTAGAGGGGGAGACGGACGTTGAGAGAAATAAATGATTTACAGGCATGTCCATCGGCGCCGCGGGGCCGAGGGCGGGGTGAACACCAAATGCCTAAATGGTATCGATCCGCTTACGCAGACGACGCGGTAGGGAGAGGGAGTCGGGGAAAAGAGGGTTTAATAGGGGAAGGCCTCTTGGAGGAGATGATGATGATAAGAATTATGCTATCTGTTAAGGGCTTACTATGTGCCAGGCACTGTACTAAGCGCTGGGTGGGGCGGGTACAAGCAAATCAGGTTGGGCGCTGTCCCCGTCCCACGTGGGGCTCACAGGCTCGATCCCCCTTTTGCAGACGAGGTCACTGAGGCCCAGGGCAGCGAGGGCACTTGCCTAAGGTCACACGGTAGACAGGTGGCGGAGCTGGGATTAGAACCCACGACCTTCTGACTCCCAGGCCTGCGCTCTCTCCACTAGGCCATGCTGCCCTGAGGGTGGAGAAAGCGGCGGTCTGGCGTATATGGAGGGCGAGGGAGCTCCAAGCTGGGGGGAGGATGTGGGAAAGGGGTCGGCGGTGAGACAGACGGGACCGGGGCGCGGCGAGCAAGCTACGCCGGACTCCGCCGCTGGCCTGGGAATTATACATCTTCCGGCTGACATTACGCCTACCGTTGTCTTGTCTTAGGCTGCCGAGTCATTTCCGACCCACAGCGGCTCCACGGACGCATCTCTCCCGGAACGTCCCACCTCCACCTACAACCGTTCTGGGAGTGGATCGTACAGTTTTCTCGGTACAGATCCGGAAGTGGCTTACCAGTGCCTCCTTCCGTGCGGTAAACTCGAGTCTCCGCCCTCGACTCTCTCCCGTGCCGCAGCTGCTGCCCGGCACGGGGGAGTTTTGACTTGGAGCAGACGGCCTCATTCATTCATTCATTCATTCATTCATTCATTCAATAGTATTTATTGAGCGCTCACTACGTGCAGGGCACCGTACTAAGCACTTGGAATGGACAGATCGCTAACGGATAGAGACGGTCCCTGCCCTCTGACGGGCTCACGGTCTGATCGGGGGAGACGGACGGACGAGAACGATGGCGATAAACAGAATCGAGGGGATGAACATCTCATTAAAACGATAGCGGATAAATAGAATCAAGGTGATGTACATTTCATTAACAAAATAACGGCCTCCCTCTCGCTGGCCGCTGCCCGAGCTAGGAATGGGAGGGACGGGCCTCCGCTTGACTCTCCCTCCCGTGGCCGAGACCGGTGGAGGACTGGAAACTCTCCGGATGCCACCCGGAGAGGGGAATGCCTACCGTTAAACGTGTGCCTGGCACACAGTACGCTCTTAGCATCGTTATTATTGTTATTATTATTAGCACATGCCTACCATTAGACATGTGCTAATGATAATAATAATGACGCTATCTGTTAAGAGCTTATTTTGTGCCAGGCACCGTATTAAGTGCTGGGGTGGTTACAAGCAAATCCAGCTGGATAAAGTCCCTGTCCCCAGCGCCGGGGCGGTTACGAGCAAATCAAGTTGGACACGGCCCCCGTCCCACGTGGGGCCCACAGTCTCCATCCCCATTTTACAGTCGAGGGAACCGAGGCCCAGAGAAGTGACTTGCCCAAGATCACGCAGCAGACGCCTACCGGTTCCCTCATTTCGGTAACAGTGAGAGAGTAACAGTAAATGCTGTTGCCAGCTCCTTGAGAACAAGACCTGTGGCGTCTACTTTTGCTTACGCACCCAAAGACGGTACGGTCCTAAAAACAAACCGAGGAGGGGGACGATGACGATAACGATGAAGAGATACTTACGAGAAGGAACAGTGGAAAGAGCGACCGCCTGGGAGCCGGAGGACCTGGGTTCTAATCCTGATTTGCCACTTTAATCAGCCGATCGTATTTCTCGAACGCTCAGTGTGTGCAAAACGCTGCACTGAGCACGTCGGAGAGCCCACTGTAACAGAGTTGGTAGTCCACAAGGAGCTCAGAGTCTAGAGGCTGCCTGCTGTGGGAATTTGGGTGAGTCACTTAACGACTCCACGCCTCCATTTCCTCATCGGTACAATGAGGATTAAATCCCTATTCTCTCTCCCCCTTAGACTCAAGCGGGACAGGAACTGTGTCCCACCAGATTATCCTGAATCTTACTCTAGTGCTCAGCACAGAGTTTGGTCCAGAGGATGTGCTTGACGGATAAAATTAAGATTACGCTCTATTTGGCCCAAGCTCCGTGGCCACGTTTAGACGCCTCGGGTCGAGGCTTCCGACTTCGGGGAAACTTGATTGATTGATTGATCGATTGGGGGGATGGATGGATAAGCTAAGGGCAATTCACCAACGTTGGGCAGGGAAGCTGGGGTTCTGAAAGGAACTCCGAGAAGCACGAAGACAGAGTCGGTCTGATCCGGAAGTACTCGTCTCTTCAGAACCATTCATTCGGTAGTATTTATTGAGCGCTTACTAAGTGCAGAGCACCGTACTAAGCGCTTGGAATGGACAAATCGGTAACAGATAGAGACGGTCCCCGCCCTCCGACGGGCTTACGGTCTAATCGGGGGGAGACGGACAAGAACAATGGCAATAAATAGAATCAAGTTAAATAGAATCAAGGTTAGCCCCGGTAAGATACCAGTAATATCTTCCAATCGAAGGACATCTCTGCAACTAGTAATTTAAGGAAATAATTCTTTTAACTTTTTAAATGATCTGTCAAGCACTCACTCTGTGTCAAACACAGTTCAAAGCTCTGGGGCTGGCGTAGAGACAAATTAATTAGGTTGGACAGAGTCCCAAGAGGGGGGCACAGCCGGAGTCGGAGGGAGAACGGGACGACTGAGGCACAGAGAACTTAAGTGACTTGTCCGAAGTCACGCAGCAAGCAACTATTAGAAGCCAGGCCCTCTGACTCTCGGGCCCGTGCGCTTTCCGCTAGGCCACGCTCTTTCTTCTTCTTCCGACCAGAATAGACTGAGGTCAAGGATCATCAACGGGAGGTCCGTTCCGTAACAGGGAGGATCGGAGCTTCCTTCTGGGGAAATCTAAATCATGGTTGTTTTCAAATCCAAAATAGAATTCTGAAGAAAGTGCTATTTCTGATTTGGCATTACCCATTCTGAACCCATCTGTTGGTGCTGATCGGATTCAAATAATTTTTTCAAGTAATGCCCACATCCCACTGAAGGGATCTACCGTCATAACACGTCTAAAATCCGCCCTTTTCCCTCCACCCGAATGGCCACCACGCTGATCTGCCTCGACTAGCGCAACTGCTTCCTCACCGGTCTCCCTGCCTCCTGTCTTGCCCCACGCCAGCCCAGACTTCACTCTGCTGCCCGGATCATTTTTCTACAGAAATGTTCAGTCCATGCTTCCCCACTCCTCGAGAATTTCTAATCGTTACCTATCCGCCTCCGCCCCCCCAGAGAAACTCCTTACCGTGGGTTTTAAAGCACTCGATCGGCTCGCCTCCCTCCGACCTCACCTCAGTGATCGCCTACTCCAGTCCAGCCAGCGCACTTCGCTCTTCTAGCGCCAGTTTACTCAGTCGCCGTGCCCCCATCTCGTCTATCTCGCTCCCGGCCCCTTTCCTCCTCTGGTCTGGAAATCTCCCCCGTCCCCCCAAAATAGGCAGATCACCATTCTCCCCACTTTCAAAGCCCTATTAAGATCGCACCTCCTCCGAGAAGCCTTCCCCGATCAAGCCCTCTGTGTCATCTATGCCCTTGGCTCTGTAACCTTTGGGCGTTTGATAATCGCTTACGTCTGTATCTAGAAATTTATATATTACAAGATCACGTATTTAGTAATAACGGTGGTATTTGTTAAGCGCTTACTTTGTGCCAAGCACTGTTCTAAGCGCTGCGGGGGATACAAGGTGATCAGGTTGTCCCACGTGGGGGGTCACAGTTTTAATCCCCATTTTACAGATGAGGGAACCGAGGCCCAGAGAAGTGAAGTGACTCGCCCAGAGTCACACAGCCGGCAAGCCGCGGAGCCGGAATTCGAACCCATGACCTCTGACTCCCAAGCCCGGGCTCTTTCCGTTGGATTAATGCCTGTCACCCCCTCTCGACCGTAAGCTCACGGCGGGCACGGAACGTGTCTGCCAGCTCTGTTGTAGTTGGAGCACTTAGAACAGTGTTCCGCACGAAATGAGTGCTCAATAAATACTATTGATGATGATGAGGACGATGGATGTGTTAAACGGTGATTTTTATAAAACATGCACTGACTAAACTAAAGTAGGCCTTGTTTTCTATCAGCAACTATGTCTCTAACTCTGACTGCCCCAGAATTTGGATTTCTTTCAAAGATGCTACTTCCTCCCTGAACCTTTCAACTGAGATTCACTCACACCTAAACGACCCACGATAGGTGCGTGCTTTCGTTTTAGTCGTTCCCCACGTGACCTGTCTCAGTTTGAGTAGGGCACTCGGAGCGGCGCCTCGACGAGGACCCGAATGTCGAAAACCTAACACGGAACGCACTTCGATTTTTTCCTAATATTTTCTCCTCGGGGCCTTACCATCTTGCTTCTCCTCCTGCGCCCGAGATTGATTTATCTCCGCGTGAATCATCGGTCTGTTCTGAGACTCATTACGGAGCTCACAGAATTTCTCACCCTCCCTCCCGAACCCGAACTATTTCTCTTAGACCGTGAGCCCCATATGGGACTTGATTAGCTCTATCTAACCCAGCGCTCCGTACAGCGCTTGGCACATAGCGAGCGCCTAGCAAATCTCACGACGGACAGCGTCACCGCCCTGCCTCGTCCCGCTGCTCAAAACTTTAGCCTTGCTTTTGGCTCCTCGCGTCTTTCACCTTCCACATTTAGCCTGTCTCTAAATCCTGCTGGGATCCCCGCCCTTTCCTCTCCGGCTTTTTGAATTCCAATACAGGTAATTTGTTGTCTGTCTCTCTCCTTCATTAGACTGTAAATTTCTCGAAGGCGGGGACTGTGTCCTCTGCTTTTATCGTTATGTTCCCCAGTGTCTAGGACCGTGCTCCAAGCGCGGTATGGGCGGAAGGTTATCGTACGGGCCCAAGCGCTTAGAACAGTGCTCCGCGCGCAGGATGCACAGAGGGGAAGGACTCGCCCAAGGCCACACGGCAACTAATGGGCAGAGCTGACGTTAGAACTCAGCTCCTCCGACTCCCGGGCCTGCGCTTTTTCCACTAGGCCATACCGCTTCTCCATCGCCTCCTCCTTCTATCGTAATTTATTTTAACATCTATACACCTCCCCCTCGATCCTATTTATCGCTACTGTTCTCGTCCGTCCGTCTCCCCCGATTGGACCGTGCGCCCGTCGAGGGGCGGGGACCGTCTCTGTCTGTTACCCATTTGTACATTCCAAGCGCTCCGTACGGTGCTCTGCACATAGTAAGCGCTCAATAAATACTACTGAATGAATACACCTCACTATACTGTAAACTCCTCGAGGTAGAGATCGTGTTTACTGACTCTTCTATACACTCCCGGCAGTGTGGTGCGGCGGTCGGCCCCCGTGAAGCGCGCGATAATGAGGATAGTGACAATTATGGTATTTAAGTGCTTACTATGTACCGTACTAAGCACTGGGGTGGGTACGAGAAAATCGGGTTGGACACAGTTCCTGTCCCACACGGGGCTCACAGTCTCAATCCCCATTTTACAGACGAGGTCACTGAGGTACAGAGAAATGAAGTGACTTGCCCAAGGTCCCGCAACAGACACGTGGCGGAGCCGGGATTAGAATCCGTGACCTTTAGACTCCCACGCCTGAGCTCTATCCACTAGGCCATGCTGCTTCTCCATAGTTAGGAGGCTATAACTTGGGGAGAAGGAAAATGAAGTAAGGGCTGGAGGAGGCGACTTTTCAGAAGGGCTTTGGAGATAATAATAATAATAATAATGTTGGTATCTGTGAAGCGCTTACTATGTGCAGAGCACTGTTCTAAGCGCTGGGGGAGATTTACAGGGTAATCAGGTTGTCCCATGTGAGGCTCACAGTCTTTATCCCCATTTTACAGATGAGGTCACCGAGGCACAGAGAAGTTAAGTGACTTGCCCACAGTCACACAACTGACAAGTGGCAGAGCTGGGATTCGAACCCATGACGTCTGAATCCCAAGCCCGGGCTCTTTCCACTGAGCCACGCCGGAGATGGGGAGGCCCAACAGATATCACTGATTAATATATCGGTTGATATATCCCCTACTCCATCTCCCTTCTGCTTCGCCCTTGCACTCGGATCTGTCACCCTTCATTCCCCCAACCCTCAGTCCCACAGCGTGGCTGGTGGGCGGAGCCCGGGCCCGGGAGTCAGAAGGTCCATTCGTTCATTCAGTGGTATTTATTGAGCGCTTACTATGAGCAGAGCACTGTACTAGGCGCTTGGAATGGACTAGTCGGCAACAGATAGAGACGGTCCCTGCCCTCCGACGGGCTTACGGTCTGATCGGGGGAGACGGGCGGACGAGAACGATGGCGATAGATAGAGTCATGGGGAAGAACGTCTCATAAAAACAATGGCAGATAAATAGAATCAGGGCGATGTACATCGCATTAAACAAAATAAATGACGAAGATATATACAGTCGAGCGGACGAGTACGGTGCCGAGGGGGGGGGGGACGGGAGACGGGGAGGAGGAGAGGGAAAGGGGGGAGAAGAGGGTTTAGCTGAGGGGAGGTGAAGGGGGGGTGGAGGGAGCGGAGGGAAAAAGGGGGAAGCTCAGTGTGGGAAGGCCTCTCGGAGGAGGTGAGCCGTAAGCAGGGATTTGAAGAGGGGAAGAGAATCAGATTGACGGAGGCGAGGAGGGAGGGCGTTCCGGGACCGCGGGAGGACGCGGCCCGGGGGTCGACGGCGGGACGGGCGAGACCGAGGGCCGGCGAGGAGGCGGGCGGCGGAGGAGCGGAGCGTGCGGGGCGGGCGGCGGAAAGAGACGAGGGAGGAGAGGTAGGAAGGGGCGAGGGGATGGACGGCCTTGAAGCCTAGAGTGAGGCCACGGGTTCTAATCCCATCTCCGCCACTCGTCTGCCGCGTGAGCCCGGGCAAGCCGCTTCACTTCGCTGGACCTCAGTTCCCTCACCTGTAAAATGGGGATCGAGGCTTTGAGCCCCACGTGGCACAGGGACTGTGTCCGACTCCTTTGGCTTACATCCTCCCCAGTGCTTAGTACAGCGCGTGGCACCTAGGGAGCACTTGACACATGCCATAATAAATACGATCAAATACGACCGATATAATTTTGTTTCTCCTCTAGTTGTTTTCGCTGTCCTCGTAGAGTCTTTCTGACTGACAACCATCCAACTGGGGAAGAGAGCTCTCCAAGGGTATCATTCTATTTATCGACACCAAACAGTATCCTGCATTCTAGTTCCAGAAGGAGCCGGGAAATTACCATTTGTGATTAATGAGAACGAGATCATCGCTCGAATGCTCCAACAACGGGCAGATGGAAATCTACCAAAGGAGAGAGCCTTTTCGGCCTATCTTGTAGTCGTGATTACAGGCTCCAACTCTCGTTCGTCTCGCTTTGGCACGAGAGACCCAAACCTCCAGACGATTGACAAATCAGAGCGCGGAATGTGAACAGGGTGAACGGCAGGGAGTTGGGCTGTCAGAGAACTTTCAAAGGCAGAGCCACCCCTCTTCGGGAAGCCACGTCGGATAAGAAGGGAAGAGACGGATTCGAACCAAAGCTCGATTCAGACAGAGAAGCAGTGTGGCCTAGTGGACAGAGTAGAGTCCTGGAAGGCAGAAGGACCTGGGTTCTAATCCGGGCTCCGCCACGGGCCATTCACTTAACTTCCCTGGGCCTCAGTTTCCTCATCTGTAAAAGGGGGACTGAGACTTCGAGCCACTCACGATTACCCCAAGCTGGATGAAAAATCCCAGGACTCTAGGTTTTCATTAATTCATTCGTTCAGTAATATTTATCGAGCGCTTACTATGTGCAGAGCACTGTACTAAGCGTTTGGAATGGACAAATCGGTAACAGATAGAGACGGTCCCTGCCCTTCGACGGGCTCACGGTCTAATCGGGTTTTAAAAGGTTTTAAAAGTGACACTCCTTGGCATAATGAAAAGAAAAACACAACCACCCAACAGGTGTTTCTGCCTCGATTAGCTCTGCTAGGCAATCGTATTTGTCCCTAAGTTGGGGAATGCAGCCTGTCACAAAGGAAGGACAATTCTTTTTTTAAAAAGGGGGCAATTTCCCTGCTTCTTCTATCTGTTTTCATCTTCTGCTGAAACAGGATACTGAAACAGACAAGAAATCGGCCTTCTGAGTAGTTCTCTTGGGAAGGCGAAACTCCCGAACACTCCAATCTGATCTGGAAGATGGGGCTTGTAAAAATCTAAGGCAGGAAAACAAGTAAGCCAAGCCTTACTGGGAAGTATGGGGAAACGGCCACGTTAACAAACGGTGATTTGAAAGACTGAATTCAATTCAGCAGAATTGGAAGAAAAAAAAAATCAGACTCTCTCTTTAGCATGAAGTAACCAGATAATTGAAACTGAAAGTGGCATTTCGGTGCTTAAATAATCTAGTTCATTGTCTCAATTCTCTTTCATTTCTCTACTGGATCCCAGCGATGAGAGATGAAAAATACGCGCTCTGATTTGAAGGACCTTGGTTCGGCTCTGATTGATCATTCTTTTTCTAAAGATAGCCAAAAGAGATGATGAGGCTTGCAGTATTTGCTTTTACCCTGCTGCTCTGGCCTAACCTCCTGCTTGTCCGGATATTGCCAGTTCTACCGGAGCTGTTCAACTGTTAAATGACCCGATCATTTGTTAATCTCAAAGTTTAATTCCACACCAAGACAGGTGATAATAAGAGGGAGAAAAAAAATAGAACAGGTGTACCTCATTTTATACTGGGATTCTATTGAGGATAGTCAATATTCTCAATATATTATTAACTATCTATTCATGTCAGTCAGTCAGTCGTATTTATTGGGCGCTTCCTGTATGCAGAACACTACGCTAAGCGCTGGGAAGAGTACAATGGAACACCACAGACGCATTCCCTCCCCACAGCGAGCTGCTTGTCTCCCCCACTAGACCGGAAGTTCACTTTGGGTAGGGAAAGTATGAACCTACCGTGTTGCACAGTACTCTCCCAAGTGCTTAGAACAGTGCTCCGCACAGCGCTCAGTAAATATCACCGATCGCTCGACCGGAGGGTCGACGAATAGCGTCTCTGTGCCGAGGGAACCTAGTCTTACAGAGCAAAAGGAGGGTTGGATTCCCCACGAGGGTCGGGTAACGCTCTTCGCAGAAGCAAAGCATGTGATTCCAAAAGTGAGCACACAGTCGAGGCAGAGGGTCAGGGGATAAATACGAGAACCGGGTTTCAAATACGTCGGGAAGGATTTCCGAAGATGATGATGGTAAAAGACTGTTGAGCTCCCGGAGCAAAGGGGTTGAGTTCACGGATCCAAGACTGTAAGCTCCCTCTAGATCGGAAGCTGGTTGTGAGCAGGGAACGTGTCTTTTATACTCTCCCAGGCGCTTAGCACAGTGCTCTGCACACAATAAGCATTAAATAAATGAATAATTACTCATTCAATCGCATTTATTGGGCGCTTACTGTGTGCAGAGCACTGGACTAAGCGCTTGGAATGTACAATTTGTTGTGTTCCACTCTTTTGCGTCGATTATTTGATTCATTTTGGTTGACAGAGTTGCTTTATGTTTCTGCATTGATTTTTTACGGTGTTTGTTAGGCGCTTACTATATGTCAAAACTGTTCTAAGCATTGGGGTGGATACAAGTGAATTCGGTTGGACACAGTCCCTGTCCCACCTGGGACTCACAGTCTAACTAGAAGGGAGAACAGGAGGACCGAGGCCCGGACAAGTGAAGTGACTTGCCCGAGGTCATAAAGCAAGCAATTGGCAGAGCCAGGATTAGAACCCAGGTCCTCTGACCCGCAGGCCCGGGCTCTTCCCACTAAGGCGATGCTGCTTTGTGCCCTCATGGCCCCTGATCCACCTTTTTTCCGGGCGATCAGGAGTTTAAAAAATCATTATTTTGACTATTATTATATTGCAGACCGCGCACTGGCCGAGTCCCCTGTAAGATTAGAGCATTACGAACAACAGCAAAGACGGCCCATAAAATGGAATGCGGAGTTTCGTGTTGGCTTTCTGGAACCAAAATTGTTTCATTTTTGTATATACAAAGTATTTGGGGATGGGAAGAGTAATTGAGTGTTGAAAACGTGGAAATGCCTTTTACGAAGAGAACGAAAGATAAGGTTCAAGATTAATCCGCTGCCTTTATAACATGAGGCAGACTTCATCTGCTAGACCGCATACGCTCTTGTTTACAATCCACGAGATTTATAAGTATTACCCAGGGTGGTTTTAAATGATGTTTGTTATAAATGGGCCGGGCTCCTCTGTTCCCTGAATGTGACCGGGAAAGAATGAAATAACGAGGGCACGAATTAAATATAAATGTGGACCAAGAACCCACTACTCAATCCAAAATAGTTTTATCAAGATATCTGGGAAATACAAAATTGGATTTGCCTCTTCGTAAAACAGTACGGCAACAAAGGCATTCCTACTTGCCCAGCTCGCAAGACAGGCTTAAAATATCAACAGGCTGGCTATAATAGGATCTCCTCATGTGTTTTATTACTATTCTCAAATAATAAGTATCATTTCTATTATAGAAAATTATATTAATAAATATAAAGACAGAATTATAATTGCGGTATTTGTTAAGCGCTCACTATGTGCCAGGCACTGTACTAAGCGTTGGGGTGGATACAAGCAAATCGAGTTAGATCTATAGTCCCTGCCCCACGGTATCAATCCCCATTCTGCAGATGAGGAAACAGAGGCCCGGAGAAGTGTAAAGTGACTTGCCCAAGGTCACACAGCAGGAGGGATTCGAACGCACGACCTCGGACTCCCCAGCCCGGGCTCCTCCCACTAAACCACGCTGCTTCTCTACTTCTGAAGCCTCTCCCTGTCTAAGACCCCTTAGTAAAGTACGTCGTCGCAGTCCCAGATCACCAAAGGTCAGCGGAGGCAATAGGGAGGAACTAGGAAACGCCGAGAGGCGGTCAATCCATCGTATTTTCCGACCGATCGTATTTATGGAGCGCTTACTGTGTGCAGAGCACCGTACCGAGCAGTTGGGCGAGTTCAATGTAGCAATACAACAGAGGGGCAGACACGTTCTCTGCCCACGAGGCACACGTTAGATGGGGAGACGGACGTTAAAAGAAACCACAGATAGGGGAGAGCACAATATCGCAGAGTTGATAGACGCTTTCCCCGCCCAAGGCGAGCTTACAGTCTAGAGGTAGGAGACATCAGGAAAAATTTTAAAAAATTACAGATAGACCCTCCTTTCCTCTTCTCCCACCCCCTTCCGCGTCGCCCTGACTCGCTCCCTTTATTCATTCCCTCCTCCGGCCCCACACCACTTACATGAACATCCGCCATTTATTTATTTCTATTAATGTCTGTCTCCCCCTCTAGCCTGTAAGCTCGTTGTTTATTGTTATTTCGCACTCTCCCAAGCATTCATTCATTCAACGGTATTTATTGAGCGCTTCCTATGTGCAGAGCACTGTACTAAGCGCTTGGAATGGACAGTTCGGCATCAGATAGAGACAATCCCTGCCCACTGACGGGCTCACAGTCTAGTCGGGGGAGACAGGCGGACAGAAACAACTTAATAGCAATAAATAGAATCACTCAGTCCAGTGCTCTGCACACCGGAAGCGTTCAGTAAATATGATCGAATAAACGGCAGTACGGCTGGAGGCGGACCGGCGGGTAGTTATTCATTCAATAAATGCGACTGAATGAACGAAGGAAGCGTTGTGGAGCTGGGGGGGCGGTGGTGGTGGAAGAAGGGGATAAATCCAAGTGCAAGCGATACGACCCCCGCAGGTCCAGCGCTTAGAACAGTGCTCGGCACATAGCAAGCGCTTAAGAAATACCATCATTATAGGAAGGTCGGTGGCTGTGTGGCCGGGGGCTGGGGTGGGTGGAAACGAGTTGTTCGGGAGAAGAACGGCAGATAGAGAAGGGAGCCGGGCGGGTGTGGAAGGGATTAGGTCACTGTCTAGAAATCCTCAGAAATAAAGCCAGGCAACGACAAGACGGGGAAGGCAGGGTAACCGGCTAGCATCTGTGAGGTCCGGTTAGTGCCGGGAGAAGGGAGACGTGCAACGTCGAGGCTCCGTGAAGATTCCCAAGAGGGGACGGAAGCAGTCAACACCCAACGATCGATCGCAGACGGGAGCCGTCTGACGACAGGCGTCACAAGGGAGCCACCGGAATCGGGAAGTCGTTGCTCGTGTTCCCTCGAGGAGGCCGTCGCCGATCCCCGTCGAAGATTCGGTGTATACTAAGCATCCTCCGGGCGCTACATAGCGAAAACTGCCCTTCCCAAACGGGGAAGAGAGCAAGTCCGGATGATTTGAATACGAGAAAGGAAAACTAAAGGCAAAGGGTATCTAGCATAATAATAATACGAATGTTGGTATTTGTTCAGCGACTGCTACGTGCAGAGCACTGTTCTAAGCGCTGGGGTAGATACAGGGTCATCAGGTTGGCCCACGTGAGGCTCACGGTCTTATTCCCCATTTTACAGATGAGGGAACTGAGGCCCAGAGAAGTGAAGTGACTTGCCCACGGTCACGCGGCTGCCAGGTGGCGGAGCCGGAATTCGAACCCACGACCTCTGACTCCCAAGCCCGGGCTCTTTCCACTGAGCCCCGCCGCTGTGCAAAAAGTGGATATCTGGCGTGAGACTTTCGAGCACTTCGAAGAAGGACGAGCAGAGCATCGGTCGTAAACTCCTCGAAAGAACGTGGGGTTCGCTTCCTTTCCGCTTTCCCGGGAACGTAGTACAGCGCTTCGCCCTCAACAGACGCTCAATAAACACCAGGGACTGTAAACTCCTTGACGGCAGGGATGCGCTCTACCGATTCTAATGCGTCGTGCCCTCCCAGGTGCTCAGGACAGTGCTCCGCTCAATAAATACGAATGCTTCCTGGGAGAGGCAGGGCCGCGGCCAGATTTTAAAACCAGGGAAAACCGTGGTCTCCACATCCGAAGGAGGAGAAAATCTCTCCGAGGAGGAAGAGCGGCAGAGACGACAAAGGGCACGTGGAGGATCGCGGCGTCAGTTTTCTTCCTCGAGAGCCAACTGCGTGGTGAGAGACGGTCTTTCTAAAATCCCTCTCTTTTTCTCTAGCAACCCAGTATGGATCGCTTGTCCGTGAATTGACTTATTCATTCGATCGTAGTTATTGAACGCTTACTGTGTGCAGAACACCGTACTAAGGCGTTGGGAAAGTACAACACGACAATAAGCAGGCATGTTCCCTGCCCGCAATGAGCTTGTTGATAATAATAATGATGACGCTGGTATGTGTTAAGCGCTTACTATGTGCCAAACACTGTTCTAAGCGCTGGGGGAGAAACAGGGTCATCGGGTTGCCCCACGTGGGGCTCACACTCTTCATCCCCATTTTCCAGATGAGGTAACTGAGGCACAGAGAAGTTAAGTGGCCTGCCTAAGGTCACATAACGGACGCGTTGTGGAGCTGGGATTAAAACCCATATCCTCTGACTCCCAAACCCAGGCTCTCTCCACCAAGCCACACCCCTTCTCACGCAGCTTAGAGCCGGGGAGACAGACATTAATATAAATAAATGACAGATATGGACACAGAGTAGAGAAGCAGCGTGGCTCAGTGGAAAGAGCCCGGGCTCGGGAGTCCGAGGTCATGGGTTCGGATCCCGGCTCTGCCTCTCGTCAGTTGTGTGATGTGGGCAAGTCACTTCACTTCTCTGGGCCTCAGTTGCCTCATCTGGAAAATGGGGATTGACTGTGAGCCTCACGAGGGACAACCCGATCTCCCCCCGGCGCTTAGAACAGTGCTCTGCCCATAGTAAGCGCTTAACAAATACCGACATTATTATAAAGTGCCGTGGGGGTGGGAGGGAGGATGAACAAAGGGAGCAGGTCAGGGTGACGCCGAAGGGAGGGGGAGAAGAGGAGAGGGGGCTTAGTCAGGGAAGGCTCCTTGGAGGAGACGGGCCTTCAGCAAGGCTTTGAAGCGGAGGGAGAGTCATTGCCCGTCGGATTTGAGGGGGGAGGGCGTTCCGGGCCAGAGGCGGCACGTGGGCGAGGGGTCCGTGGTGACGAGATGGATGAGATCGAGGAAGGGTGAGAAGGTTGGCATTAGAGGAGCAAAATCACCGGAGCTGGGGAGGGGCTAGTCCAACGTGGACTCTCCGTGTGTGTGTCCGAGCGTGTCTCCGCGTGGGCGCTTGGACGGAACGATCCAAACGCAGCTTTTCCAAATCTGTCCTCATCTCCGCCGAGCATGACTGAGCTTTACAGGAATCTCCGGTTTTATTGGGTATTTTATGAATGAGCCCCAACTTTTGCCGCATGCTATTACAACATCCGTAATGCTCTTGACCTTCACGGCTATAGAATTCCTTTGGTAGTAGAGAAATGCAGATCTGCGGCACTTAACGTTTCCAATGACCCACACCCACATACCACGATCATCTTTAATTCTAACTCTAATTTGATTTGCTCAATCTCGGACCACAGGTATAAGCTGCACTTCTATTGCCCGGGCTTACCTTGAGCACATTCAGCCAGAGAAAAGCCACCCTTGCCAGTCCGTTCCATTGCCTCTCCACCCGAGAAGGTGCTCTGCTTCTGCAGCGCCAAGACTCTCAGGTAAATCCACCTGAAGGGGAAACCCTTAGCGCTGGCTCTTGAAACCGCTCCATAAAGTTCTCGCGCCTCACGAGCCTCAAACCTATCTACCTTCCCCCTTAGGACAAATTTTGCAAACGGCGCAAATGGCTTTTTCTCTGAGAGTTCATTTACAGCGTGTCTGCTTCTTTGCAGGTAATGTGATATCACTGCAATCCTACAATCCAAGCGTTTACGGCGCTCGGCACGTAGTGAGCACACCGTCGTCATTATTTACCCTCTCCCGCCTCGATTACTCTATCAGCCTCCTTTCTGACCTCCCGGCCTCCCGTCTCTCCCCGCTCCAGTCCACGCTTCACTCTGCTGCCCGGACCGTTTCAGTTCGGTCCGCGTTTCCCCACTCCTCGAGAATCTCCAGGGTTGCCCATCCACTTCGGCGTCAAACAGAAACCACCGGCTTTAAAGCCCTCAATCCCCTCGCCCCCTCCTACCTCACCTCGCTACTCTCCCACCGCCATCCAGCCCGCAAACTCTGCTCAACTGATGCCAACCTACTCGCTGTACCTCGATCTCGTCTATCCCGCTGCCAATCTCACGCCCGCGTCCTGCCTCCGGCCGGGAACTCCCTCCCTCTTTTTCTCTGGCTCGCCCCACCTTCAACACGTTATTCAGAGAACATCTCCTCCAAGGGGCCTTCTAATACTACTAATGATAATGTCGGTATTTGTCAAGCGCTTACTGTGTGCGGAGCACCGTTCTAAGCGCTGGGGTAGACGCAGGGGAATCGGGTTGTCCCACGTGGGGCTCCCGGTCTTCATCCCCATTTTCCAGAGGAGGTCACTGAGGCCCAGAGAAGCGAAGTGACTTGCCCACAGTCACACAGCTGACAAGTGGCAGGGCGGGGATGCGAACCCATGACCTCTGACTCCCAAGCCCGGGCTCCTTCCACTGAGCCACGCTGCTAAGCGTTCATTTCCTCTTCTCCCACTCCCTTCTGTGTCAGGCTTGCACCTGGATCTGCCCCTTTATTCACCCCCGTCCTCAGCCCCACGGCAAAGCAGCGCGGCTCAGTGGAAAGGGCCCGGGCTTCGGAGTCGGAGATCATGGGTTCGACTCCCGGCTCTGCCACCTGTCAGCCGTGTGACCGTGGGCGAGTCGCTTCGCTTCTCTGGGCCTCAGTGACCTCATCTGGAAAACGGGGATGAACTGCGAGCCTCACGTGGGACAACCCGATGACCCTGTATCTACCCCAGCGCTTAGTACGGTGCTCTGCACCTAGTAGGCGCTTAACGAATTCCAATATTATTATTATTATCCATCATGTATTTATTTCTATTCACGTCTGTCCCCCGTCCTAGACTGCAAGCTTGTTGTGGGCGGGGAAAGTGTCCGTCGACTCTCTTATACTGTCCTCTCCCAAGCCTTTACACAGCGCTCTGCACAAGGTGAGCGCTCCACATATATGATCGATTGACTGCGCCTTTGTTTTCTGTTGCACTCTCCTTAGTTCTTAGCACAGTGCATTACGCTCAGAAGGGGCCCCGTGGCAGAATTACTGATCATCAACCAATCATCTTTACTGTGTTTAATGTGTGCGGTCAATTGTATTTATTGAGCTCTTACTGTGTGCAGAGCACTCTACTAAGCGCTTAGGAGAGTGCAGTAAGCAGACACATTCGCTGTCTACAACAGTCAAGAGGAAAAGCTCCGTACTAAGGGCTTGGGAGAGTCCAATACAACAGAGTCGGTAGACACTTCCCATTATTCCTATTATTCCTATTACTTGTCTTGCGCCGTCAAGCCGTTTCCGACCCACGGCGACAGCACGGACCCGTCTCTCCCAGAACGCCCCCGCTCTCCTTGATCCCGCCTCGGTCACGAAGCAGCGTAGCGCGGCTCAGTGGCAAGAGCCCGGGCTTTGGAGTCGGAGGTCATGGGTTCGAATCCCGGCTCGGCCACTTGTCAGCTGTGTGACTTTGGGCGAGTCGCTTAACTTCCCGGTGCCCCAGTGACCTCATCTGGAAAATGGGGATGAAGACCGTGAGCCCCACGTGGGACAACCCGATTCCCCCGTGTCTACCCCAGCGCTCAGAACGGTGCTCGGCACATAGTAAGCGCTTAACAGATACCAACATTATTATTATTATTATTATTATGAAGCTAAATCCCAATACGAAAGCAATTGAAGAAGACATCGTGAACTCCGAAAGAGTTAAAAGGCTCTGATCTGTTCCTCCTCAGGAAACAGCACGGCCTAGTGAAAAGAGGCCCTCTGATGCTGGTTTCTCATCCCGGCCCCGCCACGCGTCTGCTGTGTGACCTTGGGCAGGTCACTTCACTTCTCTGGGCCTGGTAAAACGGGGACTAAGACTGCGAGGCCCACGTGGAAAGCCGACTGCGTCCAACCTGATTATCCCGTACTTACGGAGCGCTTACTCCGTGCCAGGCACTGTGCTAAATGACCGGGTGGTTACAAGCAGATCGGGTTGGACAGAGTCCCTGTCCCACGTGGGGCTCACTGTCTCAATCCCCATTTTACAGATGAGGTAACCGAGGCACAGTGAAGTGACTGGCAATCGTTCTGGTAGTGGGTCCGTGGACATCAGCTGTGTGACTTTCTAACTTCTCCGTGCCTCGGTTACCTCTACTGTGAAATGGGGTTGGAGACTGTGAGCCCCACGTGGGACAACCTGATCACCTTGTATCCCCCCCGCGCTTAGAACAGTGCTTTGGGCATAGTGAGCGCTTAACAGATACCACCGTTATTTCCTGGTACAAATCCGGAAGCGGTTCGGGTCTCCGGCCTCGACCCTCTCCCGGGCCGCCGCTGCCCGGCACGGGGGAGTTTCGACGCGTGGCCTTTCCGGGAACGGACCGGCCGGGCCTCCGCCTGACTCTCCCTCTCGTAGCCGAGACTGGTGGAGGACCGGAAACCCCTCCTATTACTATCAACAGTCGAAGCAGCTGACGGATATTCTCCGCTCCTCTGCCTCCTTTGAGAGCAAGAGGGTGAACGGTAACGTTACACGGTCCCTTGGCTCCTGAAAACGTGACGGGCTTAAAATGTTTCGGGCAGGTACGGTATTTAGTAAATGTTCAATAGATGGTATCAATTCCTTTCGTTTCAGTGCGGCATCTAAGTACCCCAGGGCTTTATCCATATGAAGCTAACTAACCGTGCACGTTTCCCTCTGAAGGGATCAAAATTCCTCCTTGTTTACACTGTTGCGGCGGTAGTTGGCAGAGTGTTTTTATTGCACCTAATCTCTTTTTAATTTGATGGGATCCTGTTGAGACAAGCATGTGCTCTGGATAAATGCCACTTGAATTCTCCCCTCTTTTTCTTATGAGCCACAGTTTTCTTTCCCCTTGGCGGGGGCGGTGGGGGAAGATTGGATGGGAGAGAGGAGGGGTGCGGGTGGCCCATTTCCCATTTCGGGGCCAATCTCTGGTTCTTCTCTAGAGCATCCTCTGCCCCTCCTGGCAGCCCGCTCGGGGGATCGAGAAGCAGCGTGGCTTGGTGGACAGAGTACGGGCCTGGGAGCCACGAGGTCACGGGTTCTAATCTCGGCTCCGTCACTTGTCTGCTGTGTGGCCTCGGGCCAGTCGCTTCACTGGGCCTCAGTTACCTCATCTGTAAAACGGGAGCCCCACGTGGGACAGTGACTCTGTCCGACCCGATCTGCTTGTATCCGCCCGGTCATTTGGCACAGTGCCTGGCACATAGTAAGCGCTCCGAAAGTATGAGATAATCACATTGGACAGTCTGCTTTCCACGTGGGGCTCGCCGTCTTCATCCCCATTTTACAGATGAGGGAACTGAGGCCCGGAGAAATGAAGCGGTCACACAGCAGACGCGTGGCGGGGCCGGGACGAGAACCCGGAGTCAGAGGGTCTCTTTTCACTAGGCCGTGCTGTTTCCTGAGGGGAAGCAGATCGGAGCCTTTTAACTCTTTTAGAGTTCACCATGTCTTTTTTAATCGCTTTCATATTGGGATTTAATAATAGTAATAATAATGTTGGTATCTGTTAGGCGCTTACTATGTGCCGAGCCCCGTTCTAAGCGCTGGGGTAGATACAGGGTAATCGGGTTGTCCCACGTGAGGCTCACGGTCTTAATCCCCGTTTTCCAGATGAGGTAACTGAGGCACAGAGAAGTGAAGTGACTTCCCCGCGGTCACACAGCTGACAGGTGGCGGAGGCGGGATTCGAACCCATGACCTCTGGCTCCCAAGCCCGGGCCCTTTCCACTGAGCTACGCTGCTTCTCTTCATAAACTTCCTATAAAGCGTATTTAACGACAAAGCCTTACCCCTAAAACAGTAAACAGCAGAGTAGATTTAGCTTCACGACCTTAACACTCTTCCTGAAGCCAGTTTTGTTTCGGTGAATTGGAGTACGGGTAAAAAGCTGCGCTGAGGCCTTGTTAACCCAGCGCTTAGAACAGTGTTTCGCACGCGGTAAGCGCTTACCAAATACCCCTACTATTAACTCCTCTAAGGGCCCCGTTGGAGGGACCCTTCGGCACAGTGACCGAACGCCGCGTAAACGCGATCGCGTTGTTTAAACGTACTAGGCCTCGGAGTCAGTGGGAAAGTCGGAGTCAAAGGCCGACGGGAGGGAAAACGAAACCACACGTAACTCGCGGAACGGAGGTTCGCGACCGAATTGATAACATTCCAACTTCAAAAAAACTATAAATTCTCAGTCTTCGCCACGAAACCGGTCTTATATTTTTCTTGTGGAATGGTGCAATTAGGCAGTCGTAAAGACCCTTGGCTCTCACCGGTAACCCGAGCTGCGATGAAGTCATGAATTTTAGCAGCTCAGAGGATTAGAACTGACCTCTCTCTCCACTCTCCCGACTCCATCCCTTTCCTCAAGCTGTTTTCCCCCTATCTTGGAACTGCCCTCCCTTACCCTCCTCCCCAGATCTGACAGATCACGGCTCCTCCCATCTGCCCAGCTCTCCTGAAACCTTAACTCCTCCAACACGCCTTCCCAATCAATTCCCAGCTCATAACGATCAATCGATCCGTCATATTTACTGAGCGTTTTCTCCGTGTGCGGAGCACTACACGAAGCGCTCGGGAAAGTACAATATACCTGAGTTGGTAGATACGTTCCCTGCCTACAACGAGCTCGGAGTCTAGAATAATAATAATGTTGGTATCCGTTAAGCGCTTACTATGTGCCGAGCACTGTTCTAAGCGCTGGGGTAGAGACAAGGGAATCGGGTCGTCCCACGTGGGGCTCACGGTCTTCATCCCCATTTGACAGATGAGGCAACTGAGGCCCAGAGAAGCGAAGTGACTTGCCCAAAGTCACACAGCTGACGAGTGGCAGAGCTGGGATTCGAACCCATGATCTCTGACTCCAAAGCCCATGCTCTTTCCACTGAGCCACGCTGCTTCTCTAAAGGTAATCGGGGTAGACGTACAGTCCCTGTCCCACATGGGGCTCACAGTCTAAGGAGAAGGGAGAACAGGAGAACCGAGGCACAGAGAAATGAAGCGACTTGCCCAAGCTCACGCGGCCCACAGGTAGCGGAGTCGGGATCAGAACCCAGGTTCTTCTGACTCCCATACTTTATCCACGAGACCACGCCGCTCTGTTTCACGGCAACGGAGTCTGGGAAGAAACAAGCCCATGGTGATAAAATAGCATGATTCCGCATGCTTCGCCAGAGCCTCCCCCCAAAAATCCTAATTCTAATCATTCTAATCATAAAAACAACTCTCCCAGTGGCCCACCGGCTAGAGCCCTGGCCCGGGAGTCGGAAGGACCTGCGTTCTAATCCCAGCTCCACCACAGGTCACTTCGCTTCTCGGTGCCTCAGTTACTCACCTGTAAAATGGGGATTAAGACTGTGAGCCCCATGTGGGACACGGACCGTGTCCAAAATGATTACCTCGTATCTACCGCAGCGCTCAGAACAGTGCCCGGCACATAGCGAGCGCTTAACACATACCATAAAAAAAAAGAAGACACACCCATCATCTCATCTTTCCTCAGACTCTCTGGGAAGGAGGAAGGGACCGCTATTAGCGGCCCATCGTCCCCCCACTTGTAAAAAGGGGACCCCAGAGACATCCAGACGACGGAGGCAGGTCGCTCACGGTCTCGGGACCCCTCGTTCACCCATCAGCGTGGGGCGGGGCCGAAATCCGGGCCTCCCTCTGTAAAAACTCCAAGCTGAGCCCGGGTTGGATGACACAATCCCCACCTCGTTCATTCGGTAGTATTCATTGAGCGCTCACTATGTGCAGAGCACTGGACTGAGCGCTCGGAATGGACAAACGGGTAACAGACAGAGACGGTCCCTGCCCTCTGACGGTCTCACGGTCTAATCGGGGGAGACGGACGGACGAGAACGATGGCGATGAATAGAGTCGAGGGGATGGACGTCTCATTAAAACAATGGCAGATAAATAGAATCGAGGCGATGTACATCTCATTAACAAAATAAATAGGGTGATGAAGATATATACAGTCGAGCGGAGGAGCACGGTGCCGAGGGGAGGGGAAGGGAGACGGGGAGGAGCGGAGGGAAAGGGGGGAGAAGAGGGTTTAGCTGCGGGGAGGCGAAGGGGAGTGGAGGGAGAAGGGGAGTTCGGCATGGGAAGGCCTCTTGGAGGAGGCGCTCTCTGAAGGTCGCTTGTCACCGATTTATATTTCATCTTCCCTCCAGGGAAAAGATTAAACTTTGAAATCGGTCCCGTGGTCCCGGAAAGCCCATTACTGAGGGGAGCAGGCTTTTCTGGCACCGGTTAACCCGCCTGCTTTCTCCTTTGAGCTGGCCATGGGCGAGCAGGCGACCGTGCTGTTCTGGGGGCTTTATTAGGGTATTTGTTAAAGCGCTTCCTGCGTGCCAGGCACCGTTCTAGGCGCTGGGGTGGACACAATGTAATCGGGTTGGACGCGGTCCCCGTCCCACGGGGGGGCTCGCAGTCGTAATCCCCAGTTTCCAGATGAGATGACTGAGGCCCAGAGAAGTGAACGGTATTTGTCAAGTGCTTACTAGGTGCCAGGTACTTTACTAAGCGCCGGCGTGGATAAGAGCAAATCGGGTCGGACACAGTCCGCCTGGGGCTCCCCATTTTACAGACGGCCCCGAGAAGTGAAGTGACTTGCCCTGCACACGGCGCTCTGCCCACAGTCCGCGCTCAATAAATACGACTGAAAAACTGCGATTGAATGGACGTGCCCGAGGCCACGCAGCAGACGAGCGGGGGAGCCGGGACTAGAACCCAGGTCCTTCTGACTCCCAGGCCCCGGCTCTACCCGCAAGGTCACGCTCTTCTCCGTCGTGGGGCCGGGGAGTCGGGTGGAGCTTCCCGGGCCGGGAGGAGATGACCGCAACCCCGGTCGTTTGGTCCACTTGAGTTTCCCGGCGGTCTCGGAACGCTCCGGCTCCAGACGCCACCGACGGGCGGGTCCGTGTGCGTTCTCCGGAGTGGAGACGGCCGGGAGGAGGAAGAGCGACGGTGGCGTTATCCCTTACTTGGACAGGACTCCGTGTTCCACCCTTCCGGGGATCGAGCTCGCTCCCCCGGGCCGGCGTTCGCCTCCCCTCTCTCAGGTTTCGCTTGGACGAGTGGCCCGGGCCCCGACCGCGGGACCTTCGCGTGGCGCCTCCGGGTGGCCGAGGGTCACGGGAGGTGGGGTCGCCGCGTCCTAAGCGGCTTCTCCGGCAGGCCCGAGTATTTTCATCGACGCCGTTTTACCCGAGGAGCGTGGCCTAGTGGAAAGAGCCCGTTTTAATCCCTCCTCTGCCACTTAACCGCTTGGCTGACTTGGGGCGAGTCGCTTCCCGCCTCTGAGCCTCAGTTTCCTCACCTTTCAAATGGGGTTGCGATACTTCTTTCCGTTTTACGTTGAGCGCTTACTACGTGCCAGGCACTGAACTGAGCGATGAGGTGGACACCAGATCATCGGGTCGGGCGCAGTCCGCGTCCCACAGGGGACTCGCTGCCTTACAAACCATTTTACAGACGGGGTAACCGAGGCACAGAGAAACAAGTGACTTGCCCAAGGTCACACAGCAGATGAGCGGCAGAGCCGGGAGCAGAACCCAGATCCCGGAGCAGGATCCCTGGGGATAATTATTTTGGACTCTGTGGGAGGGACGAAAATAGCATCTCGCCCAGAAAATTCCGACCCACAAAATACCGTTTGGCCGCAAGTAGCGAGATATTTCTGGTGAAAGGGCGGGAGGGGAGTGTTTGTGTGCGTGTCCAAAATATTTGGAAAACTGAGGCTGAGGTTTGTTCTCTGGGTCTGAAATAACCAGCCGATTTTCTAGGATACTCCCAGTCGACATTTCCGGTGGCATCGTGTTAAAGACAACCCCACGGAACGCCTCTTTTAAATTACCGAGCAGCAAATTAGCTCTGGAATTAATGAAGCACCGGTTAAAAGGACACCAGAAATGAATCAGAACTCGAGCTCTTTGGGGAAATTTTTGTGGCGGGGGCTAGCTGGTCCCCCGATGATTTTTTCACTTTCCTGCACTTCCTGGTTCTGATCAGAACAACAGGTCCGAGTGCCAAGATCCTGCAGATCAGGCTTCTTCCCACAGCATTCCGGGGACCGTTCGGAAACAGGAAACGCCGTAAGGAAATCTGTTCTTTGGAGATTTCTAATAGAATGTCGTAGCACCAAGTCATTTGGGCAGTTTAGGCTTAAGATAAGCAATGGAAATTCTGGGTTCACAGCCAAACCAAATCTCTGAATCGTCTGAGACTCACCTTTTTTTAAAGAAAAAAAAAAATCCTACGTGCCAAGCACTGTTTTAAACACTGGGGTAGATACAAGCTTAACAGGTTGGACACGGTCCCTGTCCCACCTAGGACTCACAGTCTTAATTCCCATTTTACAGAGGAGGTAACTGAGGCACAGAGAAGTGAGGTGACAAGGTCAAGGGGCCGAGCGGGATTCATTCATTCATTTACTCCACAGTATTTATTGAGCGCTTACCATGTGCAGAGCACTGTACTAGGCGCTCGGAATGGACAATCCGGCAACAGATAGAGACAATCCCCGCCCACTGACGGGCTCACAGGCTAATCGGGGGAGACGGACGGCAGAGCAAAACAGAACGAAACGAAAACAAGACAACGTTGTCACGACGAATAGAATCAAGGGGACGTACACCTCATTATCAAAATAAATAGGGTAATAAATACTACATACAAATGAGCACAGTGCCGAGGGGAGGGGAAGGGGGGAAGGGGAGGAGCAGAGAGTGGGGTGGGGAGGGGATTAGAACTCAGGTCCTCTGCCTCGCGGGCCGGTGCTCCTTCCGGTAGGCCGGGCTGCTTCTCCCGGATCTTTGTATTCCCCGGCAGGAAGTCGGGCCCTGTGGGGGAAGCGGTAGCTCCTGCTGGCCAAGGGCGCGTGGCTCAGTGGGTCCTCTCAGATCATCTCCTAGCCTTGAGGAGGGGGCCGCACACCCCCAAACTGCCCAGCAGCTCCCACAGTAAAATCCAGTCCTGGATCACAGTCAATCATATTTACTGAGCGCTCACTGTGTGCAGAGCACCGTACTAAACGCTTGGGCGAGTACAAGAGAACAGTAAACGGACACATTCCCTGTCCCCAGTCAGCTTACCATCTAGAGGGGGAGACAGACGTTGATATGAATTACTGTCTGGGGGGAGACAGACATTAACAATCTCTGTACCTCCATCGTTTTTACCTCACGCCGACCTCTTGCCCACTTGCTGGCTCTGGCCTGGACACTTCATATCCTCCGACCGCTGCTCTCCCCCATTTTTAAAGCGCTTTTTAAATCACACTTCCTCTAAGAGGCCTTTTCCGACTAAGCCCTGATTTTTCTTACCCGCTTCCCCCCTCTGTGTCTCCTGTGCATGTAGATCTGCCCTTGATATTCACCCCACCCTCAGCCCCGCCCCGCTACAGTGCCCGGCGCGTAGCGAGCGCTTTAACGGCTACCGGAATTATTAATGTCATTATTACGTACGCATCCTTACGCTCCGAGATACGATTTAATGCCCGTCTCCCCCTCTGAACTGGAAGCCCTTTGTGGGTAAGGATCACACCTGCCAAGTCTACTAATAAATGAATAAATAACGATGGTATTTGTTAAGCGCTTACGACGTCCCAAGCCCTGTTCTAAGCGCCTGGGGGGGATGCAAGGTGATCGGGTTGTCCCACGTGGGGCTCACAGTCTCCAGCCCCACTTTCCAGATGAGGTGACTGAGGCAAAGAGAAGTGAAGTGACCTGCCCAAAGTCACACGGCTGACAAGTGGCGGAGCGGGGATTTGAACCCAGGTCCTCTGACTCCCAAGCCCGGGCTCTTGCCACTGAGCCACGCCGCTTCTCTAATAAGCTTCTCTTACTACTCTTTCTTCTCTTACTACTACTTACAAGGAAAATGATAATAATAATTATCGCATTCGTTAAGTGCTTACTGTGTGCCAGGCACTGCTCTACGCGTTGGGGTGGACACAAACAAATCCCATTTCACAGATGAGGGAACTGAGGCACAGAGAAGTGAAGTGGCTTGCCCAAGGTCACATAGCAGGCACATGGTGGAGCCGGAATTAGAACCCAGGTCCTTCTGATTCTCAGACCCGGGCTCTAAACAGCAGAAGCAGCGTGGCTCGGTGGAACGAGCACGGGCTTGGGAGTCCGAGGTCATCGGTTCGAATCCCGGCTCTGCCACCTGTCAGCTGTGTGACTGTGGGCAAGTCGCTTCACTTCTCTGGGCCTCAGTGACCTCATCTGTAAAATGGGGATTAACCGTGAGCCTCACCTGGGACAACCTGACTGCCCTGTTTTATTATATGGTATTGGTTGGGCCCTTCCCCCGTGCCAGACGCCGTACTAAGCGCGGGGTAGATAAAAGATCACCGGGTCGGAGACGATCCCCGTTTCCCTCGGGAAGCTGAGCGGACGGTGGGAGGCGACGGAGGGTCGGAGGTGCAGCCGGTGAGCGAACCTACCCACCTTTAGCCCGTTTTCCTTTCAGAACGTCAGTGCGGTCGGGGGTTGGGCTTCGCAGGAAATCTGCGAGGTGCCCTTGGAGAGGAGCCAGACGTCTTTTTTTTGGGAAGCGTATTTCCGCGTAAGTGATAGCGTGGATTTCCTTAGCTCATCGTAGAGAACCAGAAGCCAGACACCAGCCCAGAGGACACTCCGTGCCCTCCGGCTCATCTGAATAATCGTTCACATGGCCATTTTTGAAAGCCCCTTTGAATCTCTCCCTCTTTTTATTTATAAGATTTGCATCTGCTTATCTTCAGCCTTTCTAAAATACCACTGACCTCGGTCTTCCTGACTGTTAAAAGGAATTTCGGTAGAGGTTGAGCAGGCGGATCTCTGGGAAGGGCATGAGGATTGAGAGGCGGATGTGTGGCAAGGTAGCCTGGGGAAAGAGGAAGGTCCTGGGAGTCCGGAATCAATCAGTCAGTCAGTGGTATTTATTGAGCCGTTACTGTGCTAAGCGCTTGGGAAAGTGCAGTACCGTAGCCTATTCAATAGGAGAAACGGCGTGGCCTAGTGGTTATTAATAATCATAATAATAATGTTGGTATTTGTTAAGCGCTCATTATGTGCAGAGCACTGTTCTAAGCGCTTGGGAGAGAACGGTACGTGTCCGAAACGTGGGTCCTGGTAACGGCCTCGGCACCGATCCTCATTTCTGGGCTGGGCTGGAATGGGCTGGGGGTCAGCTTAGCTCACCCCTGACCCACGGGCCGTCCAAGACCCGGGCCTTGGGGGTGAGGGGCGAGCTCTCTGAGGGCAGAGAACGGGTCTGGGAGTCAGAGGAACCGGGTTCTAATCTCGGCTCGGCCAGTTGGCCGCCGTGGGACCTGGGGCGAGTCACTTCATTTCTCTGGGCTTCATTCACCTCATCTGTGAGATGAGGGTGAAGACTGTGAGCCCCATGTAGGACAGGGACCGTGGCTCACCCCATTATCCTCTATTTACCCCAGTGCTCAGTACAGTGCTTGGCACATAGTAAGCGCTTAACAAATACTATTATTATTATTATTATTATCATCACCGAGCAGTCTGAGCACTGACCGGGGGAAGGCTGGGGAGAGCGACTCTCGTGAGGCTTTCCGGGGAAGGCTGACACGCATTCATTCATTCATTCGATCGTATTTATTGAGCGCCTGCTGTGTGCCAAGCGCTGAATTAATCACTTGGGAGACTACGACGTAACAACAAGTGGACGCATTCCCTGCCCACAGCGAGTTGACCACCCTCCCCTTCCCACCCGGGATATCGACTGCGGGGACGTGGATTCCGGCCCGGGGCTCTATAAAAACGCAATTTTTGTTCTTTCGGCATCTGTTCGGCGCTTACTGTGTGCCAGACACCGTTCGGGGCACGGGAGTAGATAGAACGAAACAGGATGGACAAAATCCAGGCCCCACGTGGGACTCTGTCTTAATCCCCATTTTACTGATGAAGTAACTGAGGCACAGAGAAGTGAAGTGACTTACCCAAGATCAGTCAGCAGACCAGGGACGGAGCTGGGATCAGAACCCGGGTCCTTTGGACTCCCAGGCCCGGGCTCTATTCGCTAGGCCGTGCTGTTTCCCAGAGCTTAGCACTTTACCCTGCACAGAGTAAGTGCTTAATCAACCTCGGTGGGCAAGGAAATGTGTCCGTATATTATTATATTTTACTCTCCCACGCACTCAGTACAGTAAGCGTTCAATAAATTCGATCGACTGACTCACCGACTTCTAATACTTCTCCCGGGGAAGGCGCGTTTCTTAATAAGTTGGATCTCCATCGAT